>NC_133330.1:261369342-261996842 GCF_042186555.1 Aquarana catesbeiana
TAGTATAAATAAATAAACCTATAAAAATTTTCCTGAGAGCAGAATCTCAAGCTCAAAACCAATACAGCATCAGTTAAAGCGGAGTTCTGGCCAATTTATTATTTTGGTAAAAATACCCCTGGTATAGTCAGACTTGTGCATTTACATTAAGGTATCATCTACACTGTCCCCTGTTGTGTGTTTGTGCAGCTCGTATAACTTACTTTTTTCTTGTCCTGTACAGCGTGGCCATCTGCAGTGTGGGCATGTGAAGCCGTGTCCCTCTTCTGGGATTTTGTGCATGCTGGCTACCCAGCATGCACCTCCTGATCTTGCGCATGCGCAGTGCGTTGCAAGATAGTCCCACTGTCCCGATGCCCATTGACTCCTGGGATTGATGACACTCATCTCCCAGGAGCCAATGCAAATCCGGAAATGACTTACCTCGCCGCGGTAAGGAGGAATAAGGAACATAAGGAGGAAGAGAACAGATATTTCTTTCTAAATAAGGTAAATAGAAACAGAATAGAAACAGAGTGCTGCATGGACGCAAGTGTAAAATGTGGGTGCAACTCCGCTTTAAGTAATATGTATGACCATGTCCCTCTGGCATTGTAGTGTAGGTATTGAACAGTGGTAAAGACTGGCATTATTCAATCTTTTTTCCAGTGCTCTCCTGATTGACAAGCAGGGGCAGAAGGGGTTGCACTTATGTTGGCATGGCTCCCTATGAAATCCTAATGCCGCATACACACGATCAGACTTTCTGCCAACAAAACCGTGGATTTTTTTCCGAAGGATGTTGGCTCAAACTTGTCTTGCATACACATGGTCACACAAATGTTGGGCAAAAATTCCGAACGTGAGAACGACGAGCCGAGAAAAGGAAGTTCAATAGCCAGTGCGGGTCCTTCTGCTTGATTCAGAGCATGCGTGAACTTTTGTGTGACGGAATTGTGTACACATGATCGGACTTTCCGACAACAAGTTTTGTTGGCTGAAAATTTGAGAACCTGCTCTCAAACATTTGTTGGCAGAAATTCCGACAGCAAATGTTCGATGGAGCATACACACGGTTGGACTTTCCGACAACAGGCTCACATCAAACATTTCCCATCGGACCGCGTGTACGCGGCATAATGCCCTGTACACACGGTCTGATTTTCCAACGGAAAATGTGGGAAATTCCGATCGTGTGTGGGCTCCATCTGACTTTTTCCATTGGAATTTCCGACACACAAAGTTTGAGAGCAGGCTATAAAATTTTCCGACAGCAAAATCTGTTTGCGTCAATTCAGACCGTGTGTGGACAATTCCGACGCACAAAGTGTCACGCATGCTCATAATAAATTCCAAGACGGAACTGCTTGGTCTGGTAAAATTAGCATTCGTAATGGATATAGCACTTTCGTCACGCTGCAATGTTTTAAATTGTTTAATGCAGCGCACTCTCTTCTTCTTTATAATACTAGAAGAATGTTTGTTTTGCTGCTCATCTTCACACAGACTTCTCACAAACTTCTTTATTATTAACCACTTGCTTACAGGGCACTTAAACCCCCCTCCTATCCAGACCAATTTTCAGCTTTCAGCGCTGACGCACTTTGAATGTCAATTGCGCGGTCATACAACACTGTACCCAAATGAAATTTTTATCATTTTTTCACCACAAATAGAGCTTTCTTTTGGTGGTATTTGATCACCTCTGCAGTTTTTACTTTTTGTTAAAAAAATGTAAAAAACTGAATTTTTTTGAAAAATTTTTTTTTATTTTTTTATATTTTGTTATAAAAAATTTAAAACGGGTAATTTTTCTCCTTCATTGATGTACATTGATGAGGCAGCAGTGATGGGCACTGATAGGCGGCAGTGATGGGCACTGATGGGTGGCAGAGATGGGCACTGATGGGTGGCAGTGATGGGCAGCACTGCCAGGTGGCACTGATTGGCTCTACAGGTGGGCATTGATAGTTGGCACTTGTGGGCATTGATAGGTTGCACTTGTTGGCATTGATAGGTGGCTCTGTGGGCACTGTTTGGTGGCACTGTGGGCACTGTTTGGTGGCACTGTGGGCACTGCTAGGAGGCACTGTGGGCTCTTTTAAATTGGCACTAGTAATCGGCACTGATGAGGCAGATGTGCCTCTTCCATCCCAGCCGGTGATCGGCTTTTTTTTCTACTCACGCTGTCAGCGTGAGTAAAAAAAAAAAACGATTACCGATCTTTTTGTTTACATCATGTGATCAGCTGTCATTGGCTGACAGCTGATCACATGGTAAGGGGCCGGGACCGGCCCCTTACTCGGATCGGTGATCAGCCGAGTCTCAGTGACTCGGTGATCACATCGCGCCCGGCGCGCGCCCTGCAGGGCGCGCGCAGGGAGCGTGCACAGGGGAGGCCGTCATATGACGGCCTCTCGGGAATGCAGGTCCGCGCTGTGGCCGTCATTCGGCTATAGCGTGGACGTCAGGAGGTTAATCGTGATTTCATCAATATAATATTTTGATTTGTTACATCTACAGAAAAAAAAATGTTTTTGATGTTTTTGGATTAATTTTTTTTTTTTTTTTTTTTAAATCCTGATCTTGTTATTTTTTTTTTTTTTAACTCCATTATTATCTTGTATTATTTAATCTCAAGTAGATTGGTTGGTGTTGGTGTCTCTTGTTAATTTCACATTGTAGTTTTGAAATGTACCTGCCTCCTCACAAACAAACTGTCCTTTTTGAAGGAAAACACACATTCAAATAAAGTATAATAAAACAAACCAAAAATTTATTAAGGGGTCCTAACCAAAGAAAGAGGGAGGCAACGCTGGAGAAACAGCAGAAATTGGCAAAGCCTTTGGCCCCCAGGGCACACATCAACTATTTTACTGCAAAATTGGTGGCCTGAGGAGTCCATATATAAGGGAGTACAATCTGGTCCAGAAGTCCAAGAGATCATGACCAGCAACAGATGATATACATGTCCCCAGGTTGTGGTCATACAAGAGCCTGCATCTTTTGTCAGACCAGACTGAACCCAGGCCATCACTTTTTTGTTTTCCTTCCACTCTTCCTTCCATGCTGTGTCTGTGGAGTTGTGGCAGGAGGAGGAGGAGGATGATGCAACTCACACAGGTGGGTATTGGGTGTGATTTCGCACCTCACCACCTTAGTTAATGTTTTATAAAGGATGTCCTCACACATGAGGCGTTGGCCCTCCTGCATGTCCTGCAGTTTTGTGGCAGCCATGCAGGCAAAGGCCTCTTCACGAGTGGGGGTGGCTCTGAGGGACGTAGAAGCCTCCTGAATCAGCCTGAGTGCTGAATCCTCCACGTTACTCCACTTCCTGGGTCTTTTGTTTGGAAGGCGGAGGGGAGGAACCTGCGATTCTGTGAGGCTTCTACTGGGCCCTGCTACCTCCTGGCTGCCACTTACCCCGGCCACCTCCTGGCTTCCACTAACCCCCGCCTCCTCCTGTGTGCCACATTCCACAGCCTCCTCCTGTGTGCCACATTCCACAGCCTCCTCCTGGCTGAGGTCTTCCTGTGTATGAAAAAGGGACATAGTTTTAGTTTTTTCTTCATCAATCACACACAATTTTCATCTCATGACTGTTGCAAATTGAATGTTAACAAATATAATAGACTATCATTCTGAGCCCAACATTTTTCATTCTTGTCCCAATTATTTTTGCCCACTACTGTCTAGTGATATTTAAAACATTTTATTAAATCAGCAATTAGTGATCAATAATAACATCTAGTAAACATCACTTATTTATTGACCAGAAATCTGTAGAATAATGCTATAACTGGATCAAGCTGGGCTCCTCCACTTCTTCCTGGCTGGAAGTCCCAGGTTGGACATCGGAAGCCTCAGCTGGGGAGGAAGATAGGGTGGAAGGAAGAGTGGAAGGAAGGGTTGAGAGAGATTCCCTGACTTCAGTCTGGTCTGACAGAAATCGCAGTCTCTCATAGTACCAGAGCCTGGGAACATAAACGTCATCTGCTGCAGCTCCTGATCTCTGGGAATCCTGGGCCTTCTTGCGCTCCCTAAGATAAGTGCTCCTGTTTGTGATTATATTGCGGGTGTTTCACCTGCCACAGACAGGGCAGCTCCCTGTATTTGTAAATGAACAGGGGGAGGAAGTTGTGCTCATTGAAGCCATCCATTTTATCTGCAATACACAAGACAAACCTTAATGTCTGGCTAAAGTCTCCTAATCTTGTCCCAATATAGACCTCAATCTCTAAACAGTATAGGCCCAAGTTTAAATGTTACCTTCATTATCACGATCAGCGCTTCCTATACTCCTTCCCCCGCTCACAGATCGTACGTATGACGCACGCGTGTTACGCTTATTATACACTGCGCATGCATGAAACTCCGCCCACCCCTGACGTTCTTTCTAGTCTATTCCCCGCCCCTTCTCGTTCAGCGCAGTGGGGAAGAGCACATGGCGGAGACAGAGCAGGTGTGTGCTAATTACAGCAACGAGGAGGAGGAAAGCCCGGAGCCAGAAACGTCATGATCCCGGAGGAGATGATTTAAGGCATCATGGCAAAATGTGGAGATGGTGGAGATGGTCGACATACTGAAGAGGGCCGACTATGACGGGAAGTATGGACCTTACCCCAACCCCAATGTCAGAAAGGCCAAGATCATGGCGAAAGTTGTGAAGAGTCTGCACCGTAATTTTGGGGTACGTCGATGCAAGGATCGACGTACCCCAGTGGTGGTCGGACCTCAAAATCAGGGAGCACGATCAGTATAGAAGGATCAGGAGAGTGCTGCAAAAAGGTAAGTAGTTGTGCTGTGTTCCTACTCATTATTTTTAGAACGTTCGTGCTGCTCCATGTGCTTTTCTTTACTGTTGTACAGTTTAAAATGGCAACTTTCATGTTCATGGACACATTATTCGTTCGTAGGAAACATTGTTCGTTCGGCCAATAAAATACCATGTTTTGTCCAGATGCATTTCAATACATTTTTTCTGGCCTACTTCTCCTAATATAAGTTTGTTTGTCTAGATGGGTTTGTAACTAGAATGAAATGCAAACTAGATTCTGTGTAAGGAGAGGACACTCAGCAGCTGTTTACACATCTGGACACAGGAGCACTAGTGTGGGACACCAGAACACCCTTTTTATTAGGGGGCCCACACAGATGCTCCAATGTATACTATAGGGGTGACTCCATCTGTGAAGCTTATACAAAACAGGTAAGTATTCAAGCTTGACAAAAGACAAAAATATTTCTTCATCTTGCAACTCTGCCAAAACAGACAATTGTACCCCACTTCCAAGCAATGTTTCATATTCCTATTTCTGCCATCAAATATCTGTGTGCTAAGTATACCTATTTTTTTTTACATAGGGGAGAAAAGACTCGAAAGGACACCACTCATCATAGGAGACAACAGACCCCCCACCTCATGAAGAAGTGGAAATCCCCCAAACCAAAGCAAAGGGGGAGGAGGGAGACGTTGTGGAAATAGTCACCACAACAGGTCAGTGTCTGCGACCACAGGCTCAGGTAAGAGATGGATGCCTGAATATTTATAACACATGGTGGGTTTTTTAAAATATATTTTTAGGTGATCGTGATGTTGTGGAAGAAGGTCATTTCACCAGTGAAAGTGCCCAGATCCTCATTGGGGAGATAATGGGGTGTAATAGGGACTTGGAAAACATCAAGCAAAACATCAATGGTGTTCAAAACAAAATGAAGAACACCATTGATGTTTTGGGGAGAGTTTAAAACCCCTAGAAATCCCTAACTTATTTGTGCTTTGTGTTTTTGTTTTTCTGACAATTGTGTGAAAAATTACATTTTTACATTACATTGCAGGATCCTTGTGCGGTGTTACTTACCTTGTCCCCAGGATCCTGCGATGCCCCCCGCTGTGTCTGCGGGCTCTGTCTCCTCCGAAGCCCCTCTGTGCAACCAAAAAGTGTTCCTTTACGTCAAAAGTGGCTTTAGACCAGCTAGAAAACAGCGATAGTAAATTAGAACTCTTGCAGAATTGAGCGATAGTGAATCGTGGGGAAATTTATTTTATTATTATTATATTATTTTTTTTTAATTATTTATATTTATTTATTATATTATAATTTATGTTTTTGTGTTTCAAACTTCATCATACCCGGGATATCTACTAGACTCTTGGTGGACAGATTTAAGTGTGTTATTGTTAAGAATTAAAGGCCTACAATATAAAACGCCAAATTTTCATGCAAAATAATTGTACCGCTTTCAGCACCTAAAGTCCAAAATAATCATACCGCCAGGGAGGTTAAAAGGCAATTTCTACTTTTTAATGTAACCTAAAAAATTGTTATACAACAAACATGTTGGTTTGTTTTAAAAACCATTTATAAATGCACATATGATTGTGCTTTGATTAAAAAGATTGAGAATCAGCAATACGTGGCTTCTTCTTTGAATGCTCAAAAGCATTTTTTTTTGTAAAGCTGGTGTTTTCAGTGACAATGGGGTTTATTTACTTAAGGCAAATCCACTTTGCACTACAAGTGCAGTTTCAGTGCAGTCTCAAGTGCACTTGTAGTGCAAAGTGTATTTTCCTTTAGTAAATAACACCCAACAGTGCTTTATAATTTTACACAATCACGCCATTTTCAGGACTCCCCAAATTTCAGTCATGGTCAGCTAAAATAAAGCCAAGCAGTAAATCTAAGCAAATATTTGTTCAGTTTAAAATATATTTTTATTTAAAAAATGTCTCAGACATTGTCTGGCATATCAATGGCCCCCCTACCCGCAAAGTATTCCATGTATCTTAGACGGACCTCGCGGGCACTCCGGGGGGGGCAAGCCAGGACGGCCAGCTTCAAGCGCCATCAGGTTTGGTTCATTCATATTAATTCCGGCTTCAGGCCCAACTGAGCCAGCATAGTTCCAAGAATTTCTCCTTAAAAAGTTGTGGAGAACACAGCAAGCAAGGATGATGTGATTGAGTTTATATTCCGCCATGTGTATCAGTGTAAGAAATAGGCAGAACCGGCTGGCCATTATTCTAAACGTGTTCTCCACCACTCTTCTGGCTCTGGCCAGCCAGTAATTAAAAACCCTCTGGTCCGGGGTGAGGGTCCTCATAGGGAATGGCAGCATAAGATGGTCCCCCAGCGCAAACGCTTCATCCGCAACGAAGACGAATGGGAGTCCTTCCGAATTGTCTTCTGGAGGTGGCAAGCCCAAGCTGCTATTCTGGAGACGCCTGTAGAACTCCGTGTGGGCGATGACTCCACCATCTGACATCTGGGCATTCTTCCCCACGTCCACATACAGGAACTCTTAAGTAGCCAACACCACCGCCAACATCCCAATACTATTGAACCCCTTGTGGTTGTAATAGTATGACCCCGATTTGTGTGGTGGGACGATGTGGACGTGTTTCCCATCAATTGCCCGACGCAGTTAGGAAAGTCCCACCGCTGGGCAAAGTGGGAGGCCACAGTCTGCCATTCCTGTGGGTTGGAAGGAAACTGTGGAGTCAAACAAGAAAAATAAATTAATCATTTTGCACATAAACATGGAAGCAGATTAGACACAAACATTCTTGGCCAACATCAGTATAACATTTATTTTAGGGAGTATTTAAAGACAAAGGTATAAGGTCCACCTATCAGATTCCTCCCCCCCTCTCATGGGCCATTTAAAAAATTTTAGGGGGGAGGGGGAGATGTTTTGGACAGGTAACCCTCTCCACTTCATTGAGAGATGAATGCCTAAATAATGTGTATTACTTTGGCCAGCCCCTCCTTACTTACACTATTGGCAGCCCACTGGACAGGTAAGAAGTGTCATAATACAAAGAGATAAATACACACTGTGCACATTTTAGCACATTTTTACATTCTGCTATTACCTATCAAGATAAGTATAGGATACAAAAACGTTTAACATTACCATTTGAAAGTATTCAGGCAGGCCCTTGCACTACATGCTTTGGGGAATTCATCCATAAATCTGACCACAAAAGAGGTGGGTATAGTGTGTATGGGTTTGGCAAAGTCAGCAGATAGAGGATTGGTATCATCTGAGTTAGCAGTTGGTGGGAGGGAGGGTTCCAAATGATTTGGGGACCCAAAAAAAACCTCTGGCACTCTGCCAGAATTTAAAGCACACATCACAATTTTACACATTTTAGGGGGTATTTATGGTAAAGCACTACTATGGAGCTGACAAAATACATTGCTAATTGAGTAGACAAGGTGGATATAGGCTCAGGAGAGCATGCTGGGAAGGTTAGTGAAGGCAAATATGTATGAAGGACAAAAATTTTTTAAAAAAATCCAGCATGCATGAGGACAAAGGGGACATTCACAGCATATTACAATCATGGTAATTAGGGAATAAGGAAAGAAATACAATACATTAGCAAACATTAAATACAATAAAATGTGGTGTAAAAGGGTAAATCTTACCTTAATATACTCCTTCTGCAGGACCTGGATGATGGCAGAACAGGTCTCCGGGATAATGATCCCCAGAACCTGGGGGGAGATGCCTGTCAAGAATTTGAGGTCCTGCAGGCTTCTTCCCGTCGCCAAGTACCGCAACATGGCGACTAACCTCTGCTCTGGAGTGATGGCTTGCCTCATGCAGGTATCCTGTCTGCTGATATAAGGGGTCAGCAAAGCCAGCAAACGGTGAAATACTGGGTCCGTCATCCGGAGAAAGTTCCTGAAATCATCAGGATTATTCTCACGGATCTCACGAAGCAAAGGCATGTGACAGAATTGGTCACGCTGGAGCAACCAATTCTTAGTCCATGAACTCCTCCTCACCATGTTCATGGACTGGGCTTGTGTCAAAGTAAGGACCCCAATACCAAGCCCCCGCACAGCATGAACTCTACGATGACAACGTACACGCAACATGACTAGAAAATGGTCGGCTGGTCAGAACGAAGTAACAGAACGCACTGAAGAACAGCAAGGCCTGTGAAGAGCGACCTGAAAATCAGTAACGAACGGACAAGAACACAATGACAAGTCAATGGTAACTCGCTGCACGCACTGAAGACCAGATACAAACCCACAAGCACAAACTGAACAGCAGAAATACGATCTGAAAAGTAACAAACGGATAAGAACACAATAAGTCAATGGTAACTCGCTGCACGCACTGAAGACCAGATACAAACCCACAAGCACAAACTGAACAGCAGAAATACGATCTGAAAACCACAAGTCTGAAAAAGCACGAATCGTCTCTCACCAAACTTTTACTAACACGAGATTAGCAAAAGGAGCCCAAAGGGTGCCGCGCTTGGTACTGAACTGCCCTTTTATAGTCTCGTCGTATGTGGTGCTAGGGATGAGCTTCGAGTTCGAGTCAAACTTATGTTCGACTCGAACATCGGCTGTTCGCCAGTTCACCGAACATCGAACAATTTGGGGTGTTCGCGGCAAATACGAAAGCCGCTGAACACCCTTTAAAAGTCTATGGGAGAAATCAAAAGTGCTAATTTTAAAAGCTTATATGCATGGTATTGTCATAAAAAGTGTTTGGGGACCTGGGTCCTGCCCCAGGGGACATGGATCAATGCAAAAAAAGTTTTAAAAACAGCCGTTTTTTCGGGAGCAGTGATTTTAATAATGCTTAAAGTGAAACAATAAAAGTGTAATATTCCTTTAAATTTCGTACCTGGGGGGTGTCTATAGTATGCCTGTAAAGGGGCGCATGTTTCCCGTGTTTAGAACAGTCTGACAGCAAAATGACATTTCACAGGAAAAAAAGTCATTTAAAACTACTCGCGGCTACTAATGAATTGCCGGTCCGACAATACACATAAAAGTTCATTGATAAAAATGGCATAGGAATTCCCCACAGGGGAGCCCCGAACCAAAATTAAAAAAAAAAAATGATGTGTGGGGTCCCCCTAAATTCCACACCAGGCCCTTCAGGTCTGGTGTGGATATTAAGGGGAACCCCGCGCCAAAATTAAAAAAAAATTGGCATGGGGTCCCCCCAAAAATCCATACCAGACCCTTATCCGAGCACGCAACCTGGCAGGCCGCAGGAAAAGTGGGGGGGATGAGAGAGCGCCCCCCTCCTGAACCGTACCAGGCCACATGCCCTCAACATTGGGAAGGTGCTTTGGGGTAGCCCCCCAAAACACCTTGTCCCCATGTTGATGGGGACAAGGGCCTCATCCCCACAACCCTTGCCCGGTGGTTGTGGGGGTCTGCGGGTGGGGGGCTTATCGGAATCTGGAAGCCCCCTTTAACAAGGGGACCCCCAGATCCCGGCCCTCCCCCCTGTGTGAAATGGTAAGGGGGTATCCCTACCATTTAAAAAGAAAACTATCAAAAATGTTAAAAATGACAAGAGACAGTTTTTGACAATTCCTTTATTTAAATGCTTCTTCTTTCTTCTATCTTCTTTCTTCTATCTTCTATCTTCTATCTTCCTTCAGTTTCTTCCTCCATCTTCTTCTTCTTCTGGTTCTTCTAGTTCTTCTGGTTCTTCCTCCAGTGTTCTCGTCCGGCATCTCCTTCCCTGTGACATTCCCCCTGACGTCAGAGGGGGGTGGGGTCACCGGGTGGCCCCGCCCTTCGTTATTTAAGAACCTTCAGAAGAGGAGAAGCCATCACACAGCGGGAGCCTCCCACCATGCCATCATGGATGCGGAGCGGCCCGAGGAGAAGAAGGGAAGAAGACGCCGCGGAGGAGATGCCGGATGATAACACCGGAGGAAGAACCAGAAGAATCAAAAGAACCAGAAGAAGAAGAAGATGGTGGAAAAAACCGAAGGAAGATAGAAGATAGAAGAAAGAAAATAGAAGATAGAAACATTTAAATAAAGGAATTGTCAAAAACTGTCTCTTGTCATTTTTAACGTTTTTGACAGTTTTTTTTTTAAATGGTAGGGGTACTTTTGTACCCCCTTACCATTTCACACAGGGGGGAGGGCCGGGATCTGGGGTTTGCCTTGTTAAAGGAGGCTTCCAGATTCCGATAAGCCCCCCTCCTGCAGACCCCCACAACCACCGGGCAAGGGTTGTGGGGATGAGGCCCTTGTCCCCATCAACATGGGGACAAGGTGTTTTGGGGGGCTACTCCAAAGCACCCTCCCAATGTTGAGGGCATGTGGCCTGGTACGGTTCGGAGGGGGCGCTCTCTCGTCCCCCCTCTTTTCCTGCAGCCTGCCAGGTTGTGTGCTCGGATAAGGGTCTGGTATGGATTTTTGGGGGGACACCACGCCAATTTTTTTTTTAATTTTGGCGCGGGGTTCCCCTTAAAATCCATACCAGACCTGATATAGATTTTGAAGGAGAACCCACGCCATTTTTAAAAAAAAATTTTGGCCGGGGTTCCCCTTAATATCCATACCAAACCTGAAGGGCCTGGTATGGAATTTAGGGGGACCCCCCACGTCATTTTTTTTTACATTTTGGTTTGGGGTTCCCATGTGGGGAATTCCCATGCCGTTTTTATCAATGAACTTTTATGTGTATTGTCGGACCGGCGATTCATTAATAGCCGCGAGTAGTTTTAAATTACTTTTTTTCCTTTGAAATGTCATTTTGCTGTCAGACTGTTCTAAACACAGGAAACATGCGCCCCTTTACAGGCATACTATAGACACCCCCCAGGTACGAAATTTGAAGGAATATTACACTTTTATTGTTTCACTTTAAGCATTGTTAAAATCACTGCTCCCGAAAAAACTTTTTTTTGCATTGATCCATGTCCCCTGGGGCAGGACCCAGGTCCCCAAACACTTTTTATGACAATAAATTGCATATAAGCCTTTAAAATTAGCACTTTTGATTATTCATGTTCGTGTCCCATAGACTTTAACGGTGTTCGCGTGTTCGAACAAACTTTTTGCCTGTTTGCAAGTTCTGGTGCAAACCGAACGGGGGGGGGGTGTTCGGCTCATCCCTAGTCACCGCGTTCTTGGCGTTCGGAAATTCCGACAACTTTGTGCGGCCGTGTGTATGCAAGACAAGTTTGAGCCAACATTCCGTTGTCGGAATGTCCGATCAATGTCCGACCGTGTGTACAGGGCATAAGAGTGAAGAAAGGTAATTTAGGTTTTACTATAAAGATGTAACTGCACCAAGGTCTGGCAATGACATCAAGGCCTTTTGACAGAACGTTATGTTTCTAGTTGTTTTCCACTAAGTGTCCTGTACACTACTAGTAGTGGTATATGTCTTCATTAGGTATGAGATTCAAGTTCACCTTTGCTTGGGTTGGTGGCAGATTCACCAGAATTCTCAGCTGGGCCATACTCCAAACTATAGGCTGATAAGTTTGCGGTTTGCACCAAAAATTATGAACAACCCATTATGCACCTCCTAGCTTTTGCTACTGTTCACAACAGCCATTGAAGGAATAGATAACCCACCCCCTTCACTATGAAATTGAGGGGGTCGTGGCAACCATATTGTGAGTGTTTTTTGGATGTGGTAAGGAGAGCTGACAGTTCTGTTAGGAAAAGATACTGGGGTAGAATTATTAAAACTGATGCACACAAAATCTGGTGCAGTTGTGCATAGTAACTAATCAACAGCTTGTTTAATTAGGCTTTGACAATAAAACCTAGAAGCTGATTGGTTACTATGCAGAGCTGCACCGGTTTTAGTAAATCTTCACCACTGTTTTATACTGTGCTATATTGTGTTATACTGTCCTGTACTATAGCTTGCAGTGGTGTGATATATATATACTATATTTATACACTCACCGGCCACTTTTTTAGATACACCTGTTCAATTGCTTGCTAACAAACATGAAAGCATTGATACATCTGGCCTCATATAAACAGTTCAGGCTGGTGGTGCAATGTTGTGGGGTATATTTTCTTGGCACACGTTGGGCCCCTTAGTACCAACTGAGCTTCATTTAATGCTACAGCCTACCTGAATATTGTTGCTGACAATTTCCATCCCTTTATGACTACATTGTACCCATTTTCTGATGGCTTCTTCCAGCATGATAGTGCACCATGTCACAAAGCTCAAATCATCTCACCACTGGTTTCTTGAACCTGACAATGAGGTCACTGTACTCCAATGGCCTCCACAGTTACCAGATCTCAATCCATTAGAGCACCTTTGGGATGTGGTGGAATGAGAGATTTGCATCATGGATGTGCAGCCGACAAATCTTCAGCAACTGCGTGATGCTATCATGTAAACATGGACCAAAATCTCTGAGGAATGTTTCCAACACCTTGTTGAATCCATGCCATGAAGAATTAAGGCAATCCTGAAAGCAAAAGGGGATCCAATAAAGTGGCCAGTGGATATATATATATATATATATATATATATATATATATATATATATATATATATATACATATATATAAACATGTAGCAAAGTCTCTAGCCTCCTCCAGTCTAATGTGAACATTTCATGGGCAAAGATTGCTGATATCCTTCTGTATGTGGTGGGTTGTGAGGCATAGTGGGTGCAAGGTGGATAAAGTTATTGGGCGCCAGACACTTTTTGGATGTGAAAGAGATTTTATTTCTCTTGAGACAGTCCTTTTTATATTTTGAGGGGAAAGAGGGTTAGGGCCAGGACACCCTTAAGCAGTTGCAATTTCAATTGGCAGAGACTTCAATAGGAGGACAGCCGCACAGGGAAATGCCCCCAGCAAGGCGCCACATCTGCGCATGCAGGATTGCTGTCTCCTATGGCAACAGTCTTTAACAGTTCCTAACATAAATTGTTACAGTCCTCTTTACTTCACTACAACTTCTACTTGTAGTTCTTCAGCCCTTTGAGCTCCTGGTCTCTCACTGGACCCTATGATTCACTGACTCTGAATCCCTGCAGCTCCTCAAAGCTTTGCAGTGGTATCTCTCTCAAGTGTCACCCACGCTTCCCTGCTGGGTCCCTATCTTGGCACTCCAGATACTTCTCAAGCTGCACCCACTGCCAGCTGGTTCAGTCCCTGGCTTGATTCACAAGGCTGCTCTGCAAGCGTCTCCTCCACTGGCTGGGTCCCTGACTTGATCACCACCTGAAGTTTCCCGATTCCCCACCATGCCTGTTCGGTGAGAACCTTGCTCCGGTACTTGCTTCAGTTACTCACTGTGGTCCCTGGTAATGGTGATTGGTCCCTTTGTGGCGATGGCTTCCCTTCTACCTCCGACCACTGACAGATTCTCTGGTCGGCAGAACCGTTGCTTATGGTTGGACTGCAAGCCGCAAACCCTGTGCTGCCCTCTTACTTCTGGATAGGCCCTCACACAGCCTGGCAGCCAGATGCCCCTGGGATAGGCCCAATCTCTGGCTTGGCAGCCTGGGGTGTACAACACACGTCCACCCAGACAGCCATCCAGGTGGCACAGAACAGAGATCACCTGACCTCACCCAACTATATAGGTTCTCCCAGCAGGCCAAGGGATTCAAGAAAACCCCTGCCCATTGGCTGAGATACCCCATATACCGATAACCTGACCTTGGGTTGCCCTTCTCATATCTAGTACCACCAAGTTCCCGGCCACCTAGCGGTAGTAGAGAGAACTGCAACAAGGCCAAACTTAGGGATAAATCAATGGATCTCTAGCAATTGACCAGGGTAACTACTCCTGGCAAGTAAATTGTGAGGAGCTCCTTAACTAAACCCCTGGGTGCTACAAATATATGTCTCTGCAGTATCTTTTTTTTTTTAATGTTGGCATTGTTCCCCCACAGCAGTGTGTCCTTTCCATGCCTTTTGTTTGACAATAGGTTGCTTAATAGCATTACAAATGGCCCAAAATAGAAAACAAGCCTTGTTTCCTATAGACTTCAGTGGAGTGAGTCACAAAGTTTACTGAATGTTGAATAAGAGGACAGCTTGTCAATCCAACCTGGGTCTGTTTAATTACCACTAGTACTCAAATTAACTGGTACACCACAGACCTAGAGTTAATAAATACAATTTTAAAAAATTGTTTTTTTTTAAGCTTGTGATTGGTTGAGTTAAGTGACCATGGCTTTATCTTGTTTACAAAGCTCAGTGAACATTCATTTGAAAAGTGAATGGTCTCTATTTCGTTAGTAAATCGTCCCTATTGATTATGATATAGGAAATTAGAAAATGTTCAGTTAGCTAACTACCATCCTTGCTGTGCAGATACCTCTTTGTATGCATGCAAGCAGTGTAGCATCATAAATATTATTGGTGGCTTCATTTATTATTTATTATTTACATTTTTGGGGAAAAAAATTGCATAGATTAGCTCATAAATATTTTGTGTTTTACCTAGTCACAAAGGTGTAGGTGAAGTAATATAATTGGCAGCTTTCAGGTTGGCATGATAGCACACATATCAGAGTATGACAAAGTTATGTAAAAAAGGTAATTATTTATTTTATATGGAAGATAGTACCATTATTTAGGATATTGATATTTATTTTGTGTCTATTTTAATGGCACATTTCTAAGCCTAACTAATAAGGAAAATAATATAACATTAAAAATGAATCTGAATATTTTATTTGCTTCTAAAAAAAATGAATGCTCAAATGCTTCTGTGACATTAGAGGATGTAAATGTTTGAAATATGCCGCTACTTCCATTGTACAGTATGTTTGTGCATGGCTCTGAGTATGGTATAAGCTTGCATTTCATGCACATGGTGTGCAGATCTTATTTGTCATTAGCAAATCAGAATAAGGCATCCCTGTAGCAATGATGAATGAGCCTACTTTTTTTTTTTTATATCTGTCTATTTATCTATCTGTCTATTCTATCTATCTATTTGTACTTTATTTAACCATAGCTTCTTACATACTGTAATAAGAATAAAGACAGTATCTTAGGCCACCTTGGATTAAACACTATGTGACCACGTGCAGCAGGCCAACCCTAATGTGATAACATCTCGCCCAAAATAGTATTCGCATTGTGCACCTCCTGAGATCCAGTTACTCGACACTGGCCGGCAGAGCCGAGTTCAAGCTGGGGATGACTAGTCAGACGCATTAAAAAGGTTTTGTTATTGAAACCCTAGATGGAGCATGCCTGCTGAGCCCTGCAGGGGCTTCTCTACACTGCAGACTGATTAATATCATTCAGACCTCAGTATTTGCTATCAGCGAACTGCTGTCCATTGGGCATCAGATGCCTCTATGGAATTAGGATGGTCTGAAACTGGTGGACGTATGATATAGTTCTTAAGCATCAAACATAAGTAGACCACACATGGGTAGATCATTAGATTTTGTGTTCAAAACAATCACTATGTACCTAAAATACCACACCATTATTTCAACAAATGTATGTGTGTAGTGAAAAGATCCACTATCTGTTATGTGGGATTAAGTATGGTTGTAAGGATGATGCTATGTTAGACACTGCTGTCTTCTTCACTGAAGATCATGACATCTATTTTCAGTGTAGCACCAACAAACCTCATATCAGCTCACTTGCCTTCATTTTAAGGTAATAGAAAGAGGGGTATTTGGGTAGGAGAAGCCTTTCTTAACTGTCTTCTAGAAATGCTAGTTATCTGGAAGCCTAAGCCCCGGTTCACACAGGGGCGGAACGACTTGCAGGTCGCCTCACCGAGGCAACCTGCACACGACTTCCACGGCAACTTGCAAAACGACTTCTGTATAGAAGTCTATGCAAGTCGCCCCAAGTCGCCCCCAAAGTAGTACAGGAACCTTTTTCTAAGTCGGAGCGACTTGCGTCGCTCCTATTAGAACAGTTCCATTGTACAGAACGGAAGGCGACTTGTCAGGCGGCTAGGTCGCCTGACAAGTCGCCCCTGTGTGAACCGGCACTTACTGAATTAGAGCAATCATGCAACAGGTGAGGTCAAAGAAAGTCAGAACTCCTGAGATGCATATTAGATTATTATGACAGCCAGGCAACTAGACTATCACAATAGGTCAACAAAGACGGCCTTCATATTTCTCTTATCATATATTTGTATATTGTATATGTGTCTAATATCAGATCTATTTTATGTATCCCTCAAAGTATATGTCTAGCCAAAATAATGAAATTTTTTTTGGATGCAGCAAGCAATGGCTAAAACTTTTGTCAATTTTTTTTTTGCTGTCTATGGTATATTGGGGAGATGTACCTTCACTTCCTGTATTGCGTACGCAACATGCAGTCAGGGGAAATTTCTCAAGATAGCACGGAAATTCTATTTTAGACAGTTGTCACCCTTAATGTTGCCCTTGTTGGATAAATTCCCCTCACTTCCTATTCTGGTGACAAGTGTTTAATGTTGAATTTCCTATTGCCTTCTGTGTCGGTGACAATGGTTACCAGGCCAAAAAAATAGGATAAAACTCTCCAACCAGAAAAAGTGTTTAACTTATACATAAAACAAAACTTTTTGATAGAGATGCACTTTAGGAAAATAGTGACATACAGTTTATTGTTATGTGTGCGGCCTTGTCCCTAAGGAAAGGTCACAAAGCAGTTTTTATGGCAGTGATTTTGTCAATAAACATCACTAGAGTGCAAAATCTAGTGCAGCTGTGCATGGCACCCAATCAGCTTCTAACTTCAGCTTGTTCAATTAAGCATTGACAATACAACTTGGAAGATTATTGGTTTCTATGCACAGGTGCACCCGATTGTGAACTCTCCAGTTTTAGTAAATCCACCCAGTATGCTGTTGTTAGGCATGCTGCCATTCTTGAGCCTCGTACACGCGATCAGATTTTCTGACGGGAAATGTGTGATGACAGCCTGTTGGCGGAAAATTTGACCGTTTGTACGCTCCATCAGACAATTGTTGGCCAACTTTCCGTGGACAAATGTTGGATGGCGGGTTTATAAACGTTCCACGGACAAATGTCTGTTGGCAGATTTTGCGAGCGTGTCTACACAAGTCCGTCGGACAAAAGTCCAAAGTACAAACACTCATGCTCGGAAGCAAGGACGAGCCAGAAGCGGTCGGTCTTGTAAACTAGCGTTCGTAATGGAGAATTAACATTTGTGACGTGGCAAATTATGAAATCTAGAAATGCAGCACATAATTCTCTTCTTCTTTAATGTGATAATAATGAAGCTGCTTCGCTGGTGATACTGATGTAGTTATTGCAAAGTATTTTTCAAAGGCTTTTTTTCTAATGATATCAAGAATAATATTATTTTGCTTTTTTTTTGGGCAAGTTACCACAACACCATTATCCCGTAGTTTTTAAAATCAAAAATACAATTATTTTGGTGTCCCTTGTTAATTTTACATTGTTTTTTTTTTTAATGTAACTGCCTACTGCCAAACTGTCATTTGAAGTAAAACACATAGCCAAGTATTATTCTCTTTATTGTACATTAAAAAAAAAAACAAGTAACATTATACATGCTATCTGCCAATAGAATGTAACCAAAAAGTGCATTCTATGCATCCAACAATATAGAAAATATAACAAATCAAATCATTATTATTCATCCAAAAAAATAAAATAAAAGCCTCATGCATATGTCCTGCTTGTTGATATAGGGGGGTCAATAATGCCAAGAGTTGGTGAAAGCAGGGGTCTGTCATCTGGAGATAATTCCGAAAAACCTCTGGATTATTCTTCTGGAGCTCCCGCAGCAAAGGCATATGACATAATTGGTCACGAATAATAAAGCAACCAATTTTTGGTCCAAGAACTCCTCCTCCTCCTGTTCCTGGACTGGACTTGGGTCAAAGCAATAACTCCAAGGCCAATAATAAATAACACGTTATCTCCTCCGATTCCGCAACATGTCTGGTTGACGAACAGCCATTCAGAAACAAACTGAAAAGCATGAAATGAAAAGAGTGAACTGAAAAGTGCTAAATGAAAAGCCCGAAATGAAAAGCATGAATCAACACTCACCAAACTAAAAAGAAATTAGCAGAAGGAGTCCAAAGAGTGGCGCTAAAGAGCTGAAAAACCACATAGTAGGTCAGTACATTCGTGTTTGTTGGCCGACAATTCCTTTCCGTTTGTATGCAAGACAAAATCTAAGCACATGCCTTCGGACAAAAGTCAGAGGTTTTGTCTGCGGAAAATCTGATCGTGTGTACGAGGCTTTAGAAAAAATTATATTTAGCAGAAGTCCAGCTTTGGGAATTCTTAAAATCATCAAATGCAAATATTGCAACAGTGGTGGCAAAATAAGATACATTTCCTATATATTTTTGTGATAAACATATTATGCTGTGCATTTTAACAAAAGTTTTTAAGTAGTAATAGTACTGGCAACAAGGAAACTGAACAACTGGAATCTTCAAAAAAAGATGCAAGGGAAGAAAACTATCTATCTATTTACATATACAATATATATATATATATATATATATATATATAAATATATATATATATATATATATATATATATATATATATATATATATATGTGTAATTTTCACCATTTTATTTAATCTAATGCTAGCTATAACTTAATGTTATAATGGATTAAAATCAAGCAAGATACGGTATGTCTATCTATATGGAGTGTCTTTTTCTGTTATCATAACCTCCGATCATCAGCTTTTATCTTGCCATAGGCAGCTTGAGTTTTGGGCAATTCTTGCAAAACTTTGAGCCATGGGTGGCCCAGCAAGCACTACCTGTCTCGACAAAAGTTGATTTAAAAATCAACTGAGTCTGGTGGAAAATTATCAGCTGAACAGTGATTATATTTTATCAGGATGTACATCAACAAAATGACATCTTATAGTAAACCTGTCACAAATTCAATGTGGCCATATGCTGCAAAAATGCATAAGTGGACATCACCTTCACTAAAAACTGCTTGCAAAAATGGTCAATAGATCCAAAGATACGGATAGCTGAAATCATATGGAATTCTTTGAGTTTTATTTACTAAAGGCAAATGGGCTGTTGAATTTGCAAGGGGATTTTCCCCAGAGCTTAGTGAATGAGGTGATGTTCTGCTGACTTCCGTCACCCAATTATATGCAAGCAAAAATCCTGTTTTTTTTTTTGTTTGTTTTTTTTAATCTTCTTTGCATGATTGGGTATTCTTTGCAGAGTGGAGTTTTGTCACATACACTAAGCTCTGGAGAAAATTCCTTAGCAAAGTGAACAGCATATTTGCCTTTAGTAAGTCAACCCCTGTGTCTCGCCACCAGTTGATAGGGCTGCCACAACATAAAAGATGGATAAGGAGGCTTGGTAGGCAGAACAGGATGGGGATTAGCTTTATCATACATCTATGAGCCTTTGATAACTTCAGGACACACCTGTGTGCCAAGCAGAAGGTTAAGAATTGATTATGCTGGTTAGATTTCCATTCCATCTCTCCTAAAGAAGTCCAGCCTGGGCTCGTTTGGCTGTTCTTCTCCTATGGATCACAGGAGTGCAATTCGTTTTGCACTCCTGTGACCCGTTTTCAGCAGAGAGTCGGCTGAAGTCTACTCTCTGGTCACGTCACCGATTTCAGTCCCGTCATCCCAACCACGCAGTCTGGATCCGCCAGGTGCCTGGACTGACACCCCTCTAAGCGAGCCGCTGAGAGCCTGAGATGGTCGTTCCGCCTCCTCCCCAGCTTGGCGCTCCAATGAGCGAGGACGGAGAAGAGCAGAGATCTGTGACTGGCAGTCTACAGCTCTCTGCTCACGGAGCTGTGAGAACCGAGCAATCACACAGAATCGCTCGGCTCTCAGTGCAGAGGTGCCAGGGGACAGATGCAGCATCCTCCTAGGTAAGTATGATTGGGGGGGGGATCCTTTACTGAAGTAGGGATATCCTCCTTACCTCTTCTAAAAATTGTGCATATTTAAAGTAGGATGATTTGCCAATGTGATTGTGCCGCCAAGTCCAACTGCCCATTCCAGTTCATATGTAGCAGAGGTAAATGCTGACATCAGTACAGTAAAGAAAAATATAATTGTTCCTATTGGCTGCTCTGTCATTCTTAGCTCAAAATGAGAATTATATAGTTACAGGTGGGTGCTTGCTATATATACCAAGGGCAAATAACCTGCAGCTCTCCCCTTACAATGTGAAATAGCAAGTTCTGTTCTTTAACATGCTTGCTTCTTTAAAATGATTTTCTCTGCCATAACAGAGAAATTACAAGATGGTTTTAGTTGCAAAAGGATACATTGGATTTTTGAACTGTCTCTTATGTCCATCCAGCCAATGAAGAAGGCCAAAGATCAGCATACAAGTAAAGATGTCAGTGCCGGAAAGGGACCCATTGAAAAGGTGAGTAATAACCCCTTCTGCTTTCATTCTCAGTGGCACCCCCACGCATTGGAAAACACAGCACGTTTTCTTAAGTGCAAAAATGCATGGTCCCAAAGCACCATGTGGCTATGGTACGGCTGCAGTTTTAGAAAAAGGACAAGGGACCTTTACCTGCATTTCCCCCAAGTACAGGAGGGCATTCAAATGAATGGGCTTCTGTGCCCCCCGCAAATGTGCCTTGGCATAAATGTGAACCTTGGCAAAGACATTGAACAAGCAAGGGGGAGTTTGAACATTGTTCCCTTATTCCACCTTCAGACAAAACCAAAACATTTGTCTTGATTTTTCTCCTTAAAAATATGATTATTTTGCATGCTCAGTTCTATTCCATTGCTGTAGGCTTAACTTCTCAAAAAATTCCATTGAATGCCAGCATCAAAGAGATTCTAGAGAGGTAAGATTAAGCTAATTCCTCTCCAAGGTTTAGATAAACAGAATGTTGTACATAGCAGCTAGGAGGATAAGCAATAGTGATCTATATAAAAAATGAAAACATTAAGCTTTCTGCATTTCAAGCAACATAAAATGCACTCAATTTTGAGTTCTAATGTACGGTTATAAGTGTTACTATATGGTTATGTATGTTCTGTGAAAAGACATCCCATAGCCCCTAAATTTAACTAATTGGTACATCAGATATCTACATCATAAGCACAGCTTACATTTCACTCTCAGATATAACATTTGGATAAGGTGATTCATGAATGATAGCTGCATTTTGTGATTACAGATAGTTAAAATAGCCTTTCAATTGTAGGAGTCTGGTGGTCTGTATCATTTACTGGCTTTTAATTTCTCTTGGACTCCAATGGTGAGATCTCCCTGCCATAGTTCATGGCTCAGTTCCCACCTACCTTGATGTCTTTAAAGCGTAACTCCACTTTTGTTGAGAAAAAAAAACATTCCCCTCTGGATGATCTCTGTACATTGCAGATTCCTACCTTTTGTTATTCTGAAGAAATCCCTGTTTGTTCCTCTGAACTTCAGTGATGAGTGGGTCTAATGGGAGTGGTTTCATAATTAGCTATTAGATGTGCAGCTGCAGAGCACTAATGAGGAAATCTGCAGGGCCTGCATCCCTTTAGACGTGCTCCTCTTTGGAGTATCTTACCAAAAATGACATTTTTATTGCAGGGGATGTCTGAAATCTTAGGCAGACTTCTGGGAAAATTGGTGAGCCAATTACACAACTGCTAACAGAAGGTGGCATAAGCTTCTCTAAAGAAAGAAGTTTTCAGGGATCACCTAAAGGAAGACAGAGTAGAATATAGACATGCAAGTTTGAATATGGAGTTCCAGAGGATGGGAGAGGCTCTGGAGAAGTCCTGGATGTGAGCATGAAAGGAGGTCACAAGGAAGCTAGAGAGCAGGAAGTATTGATAGGAGGGAAGTGGATGAGTTGGTTGATACTTTGAGATGAGGTTGGTGATGAAGCTGGGGGCAGAGTTGTGAATGGCTTTTTAAGTTGTTAATATTTTAAGTTTTATTCCTTGGTCGATTGGCAGCCAGTTGAGGGATTGGCAGACACTGAGTGGTTGGTAAGGTGGATGAGTCTGACAGCAGCATTTGTGTTAGATTGAAGGGGAGAAAGCGAAATGTTTAGAGTTAGGCCAACGAGCAGGGAGTGGCAGTAGTTGAACCATGAGATAATAATAGAGTGGGTTGGTAGCTTGGTGATGTCATTGGTTAAAATTGGGTGAAGGACAGTGATTGAACATTGAGTTGAAAGGGGAGGTCAGAGTCCTGGATAAGAGCCCTTGCACACTGGGGCGGGGGGCGGCGTCGGCGGTAAAACGCCGCTATTATTAGCGGCGTTTTACCGTCGGTATGCGGCCGCTAGCGGGGCGGTTTTACCCCCCGCTAGCGGCCGAGAAAGGGTTAAATACCACCGCAAAGCGCCTCTGCAGAGGCGCTTTGCCGGCGGTATAGCCGCGCCGTCCCATTGATTTCAATGGGCAGGAGCGGTAAGGGAGCGGTATACACACCGCTCCTTCACCGCTCCGAAGATGCTGCTGGCAGGACTTTTTTTACCGTCCTGCCAGCGCATCGCTCCAGTGTGCAAGCCCTTGGGGCTTGCACACTGGATACACAGCAGCGGCACTTTCGGGACGGTTTGCAGGCGCTATTATTAGCGCAATAGCGCCTGCAAACCGCCCCAGTGTGCAAGGGCTCTTACACCTAGCACTCTGATATGAGGGAAGGGAAGTATTGTTGTGCTATTAATCTTGAAGGAAAAGTCTGGGGAGGCATGAGAATTGGAGGGGGGGGGTATTATTTTTAAAAGATTGAATTTGAAGAAGTTTGGCATCCATACTGATATGTCAGTTAGTAGATTAGAGATGTCCAAAGAAAACTGAAGCAGTGAGTTTAGGATTAGAGCAATAAATGTGGGTTTTGTCAACATAGAGATGGTATTGAAATCCATGCAAGGTTATCAACTGAACAAGGGGAAAGGTGTACATAGAGAACACAACGGGTCAGAGGACAGAGCCTTGTGAGGCTCCTACAGAAAAAGGAAGAGGTAGACTTGTAGGTGGCAGTGAAGGAGTGCATAGATAGGTACAGTACATGTATGACATGCTGAGGTATTTAAAGGTTACATTTATAAAATTAAAATAAAAAACATGGCATACTTACCTGTTGTGTCCAATGGTTTTGCACAGAGCAGCCTCAAACTTATTTTTGGGTCCCCCGGCTGGCGCTTCTGGCTCCCCCCCCCCGCCGAGTGCCCCATGGGAAGACATACAGCCCAGTTCGGCCCCGCACCCCACTCTCTGCTCATAGGTTTTGACTGACAGCAGCAGGAGCCAATGGCTCCCACTTCTCTCAGCCAAGCCTATGAGAGCTAGGAGAGGGGATAAGAGCTGCTGCAGAGTGCCAAGATCAGGCTCAGGTAAGCACTTAAAAGTTTTCTTACCTTACTGCATAGGATGTTTTTTTGTCATAAGTGATTGAAAAAAAAAATAAAAATAATTTACACAAAGTTGCATAGGATGCAGTAAGGTGAAAAAAAAACTTTTACCTCTGCAACCACTTTAAATGACAGGTTTTAAGTAAAAATTCCATATTGTCAAAAATCAAGTTTTATACCCCCTAAATAAATACCACAGAACAGCCAGAATTTTGAATTCGCATTAAGGCTCTGTTTCCACTACTGCGACTTGTTTTGCGACTTGACACATGTCAAGTCGCATGACAAGTCAAATCCCATGTATTTCAATGGTCCCCGTTCTAATTAGTGCGACTCAGATCGCAGCGTCTCCAAAAAAGGTTCTTGCACTACTTAGTTCCGTCTTCGGTGCGAATTGTTCTCCATAGAAAGGTATTAAGTCGCAATGCAGTCGCATGTACATGTCTGACACCGCGACTTTGTTGCGACTTCCACGGAAGTCTACGGAAGCACATGATCTCTGCTCCTCCCAAATACATCACTTCCTATATTGATGTACGTGAGTGTGGAAGACAGGAAGGGGAAGTAACTAAGCAGGATAAGGAATTACATCACTCTGGCTAAATCGCAGAACATCAAAGTCGTTTTTAAAGTCACATCAAATTGCAACATAAATCGCATTGTAAAGTTGCAGTGTAAATCGCGCAACTTTGGGGACGCACTAGTGGAAACATAGCCTAAGGGCCAATTTCAACCAATTCTGGACCTTTGAAGTGCATTAATGCACTGTTCATTGCAGTCTAGCCCATTACCATGGCTAATCAACAACCCTATGTTAGTAGCAGGTGCCACTTTTTTTTCTAGGTGCACTCAGTGTGAACCAGAAAGACATATATTTGTTATTTAAAAACCCATTCAGCTCACCAACAGCTCTCACTCATGGCTTTTACTTAACCACTTCAGCCCCGGAAGGTTTTACCCCTTCCTGACCAGAGCACTTTTTACAATTTGGCACTGCGTTGCTTTAACTGATAATTGAGCGGTCATGCAATGCTGTACCCAAACAAAATTTGCATCCTTTTTTCCCCACAAATAGAGCTTTCTTTTGGTATTTGATCACCTCTGCGGTTTTTATTTTTTGCGATATAAACGAAAAAAGACTGAAAATTTTGGAAAAAAAAGATATTTTCTACTTTTTGTTATGAAATAATACAATAAACTCAATTTTAGTCATACATTTAGGCCCAAATGTATTCAGCCACATGTCTTGGGTAAAAAAAAAAAATCAATAAGCGTATATTTATTGGTTTGCACAAAAGTTATAGCGTCTAGAAACTAGGGTACATTTTCTGGAATTTACACAGCTTTTAGTTTATGACTGCCTATCTCATTTCTTGAGGTGCTAAAATGGCAGGGCAGTACAAAACCTTCCCAAATGATCCCATTTTGAAAAGTAGACACCCCAAGGAATTTGCTGAGAGGCATGTTGAACAAATTGAATATTTTATTTTTTTCTTATAAGTGATTGAAAAAATAAAAAATTTTACACAAAGTTGTCACTGAAATGATCTATTGCTCAAACATGCCATGGGCATATGTGAAATGATACCCCAAAATACATTCTGCTGCTTCTCCTGAGTACAGGCATTTTTGGACTTTTGGACTTTTTGGGAGCCTAGCCGCGTACAGGACCCTGAAAACCAATCACCTCCTTAAGGCTTTCTAAGGGCGTACATTTTTGATTTCACTCTTCACTACCTTACACAGTTTCAGAGGCCATGAAATGCCCAAATAGCACAACCCCCCCAATGACCCCATTTTGGAAAGTAAACACCCCAAGCTATTTGCTGAGAGGCATGTTGAGTCCATGGAATATTTTATATTTTGGCACAAGTTTCGAGAAAATAACAATAATGTATTAATTTTTTCGCAAAGTTGTCACTAAATTATATATTGCTCAAACATGCCATAGGCATATGTAAAATTACACCCCAAAATACATTCTGCTGCTTTCTCGAGTACGGGGATACCACATGTGTGAGACTTTTTGGCAGTCTAGCCACGTACAGGAACCTGAAAACCAAGCACTGCCTTCAGGCTTTCTAAGGGCGTACATTTTTAATTTCACTTCTCACTACCTATCATAGTTTCGGAGTCCATGAAATGCCCATATAGCACAACCCCCCCCCCAATGACCCCATTTTGGAAATTAGACACCCCAAGCTATTTGCTGAGAGGCATGTTGAGTCCATGTAAAATTTTATGTTTTGTCACAAGTTTCAGGAAAATGACAATATTTTTTTTTTTATTCACAAAGTTGTCACTAAATGATATATTGCTCAAACATGCTATGGGTATATGTGGAATTACACCCCAAAATACATTCTGCTGCTTCTCCTGAGTACAGGGATACCACATGTGTGGGACGTTTTGGCAGTCTAGCCGCGTACGGGACCCCGAAAACCAAGCACCGCCTTCAGGCTTTCTAAGGGACTAAATTCTTGATTTCACTCTTACCACCTATCACAGTTTCGGAGGCCATGAAATGCCCAGACAGCACAAAACCCCCCAAATGACCCCATTTTGGAAAGTAAACACCCAAGCTATTTGCTGAGAGGTATAGTGAGTATTTTGCAGATTTCTTTTTGTCACAAAGTTTTGAAAATTGAAAAAAGAAAAAAAAATACATTTCCTGTCGCATCATGGCAGCATACACTTTGGGTTGTGACTCCGCCCCCACAACCTGATAGGACTACATAGCTATAAGTTGTAGAGATGGCCCCTGCCCAGTATTCTCTTATTTTTCCTCACCTGAAGGACTGAACATATCAGAAGCACCCCCTTACCGAATTCGCCCCAGCCAGGTTCTAGCCTCTCCTGGGTGGAAGTCCTTACCTGTACAGCCTCTAAACGAGCTAGATGGAAGGAGCCCCGCTCTGGTGATCTCGGGGGTATGTTGCGGTCTGGTATAAGCCTTAAACAGGCTTAGTTGTTGTGCAGCGGTCGCCATGCCTCTTTTTCTCACTTTTTGTCTTTTTCCCTCTATGCTGGGCTCTGTGGTCCCTCTGTGCCTCCCTACAGGCTTCCCGAGCGTCTCGGCACTTCCGCGCATGCGCAGTGCGCGCCGTCAGGGCGTCCTTTCGATTTTGCCAGTTTCCAAGATGGCGCCGGGCGCATCGCGCCGCTACTGCGCATGTGCGAGCGGGTCGTGACCTCGGCGGCCATGGCGGCAGATTTAAAAGCCCTGTTTTTCATTTCTGAACTCTCCTTGCTCCCTGGAAGACTTCTGACTGCTGCTGTTTTGAACTTCTGCATTCCTAAAGCTACCCTCTCCCTCTGGGTAAGTGTCTAATACTTATGCACTGTTTTTTGGGACCTGGCTGCATGCTCTTACCTTCCTATACCTTTCTCAGGTATTCACCTTCCTCTCCTATGGAGGCCGCTGCCCCAGCAGATCACCACCAGCCTAATAGGTAAGGGGGGGGGATTCCAGCGGTAAGTAGAGAAGATTGAAAAAGAGAGCAGGACCGTACTAATGCTACCTAATTGGTCAGCCCTGTCAGGTCCGCAAGATCATCTAAATCAGGACGAAGAGAATCTTCGCACAGGAGAAGCCGCTCCGGCCATAGACGCAGCCGCTCACGCGGAAGAAGCCGCTCAGGCCGCAAGGGGAGTCGCAGACGGAGTCGATCCCACTCAAGGCATAGCCGTTCCCACCGCAGAAGATCCCCTGCACGAGGACACCAATCCTCTACGCACCCTTCCCGTCCAGCCGGGAACGCTTGCTGGGTATGTGGGACCACGGCCCTCCCAGACAAACTAGCCTGCCGCAAGTGCATAGATGAAGCCACCAGGGAGAAAGAGCCGGATTCCATAGAACCCACTGGAGTCTCTACTCCCCAGGTCTCAACTCCTGATGTGGAGTTTACGGCCTATAGCACCTCACCCACCATTCCCAGTGCATCAAGAGAGCAAGACCTACCATCGGATGATGAGGAGCCGGAAGCTTCAGCTGGCTTTGACTTCGCGCTCATAGAACCGTTCATCAGATCGGTTAAGGAAGCGATTAACTGGGAGGAGCTTGAGGAGACACAGCCTAAACAGAGAAAATATTTCCCAAACCTCAAGAAGGTTCCGGAGGCTTTCCCATTCATCGACGAGTTAGAAGAGCTCATTAAGGAGGAGTGGCAGAATCCGGAAAAGAAGTTCAGTCTGTCCAACAGACTCACCAAACTGTACCCTCTCAAGGAACCCAAAGTATCTCCTTTACTTTCTCCTCCAGTAGTGGATGCATCTTTGATGCGTCTAGCCAGGCACGTGACGCTCCCCATTGAAAATGCAGTAACGTTCAGAGACGTGCTTGACAGGAAGGTGGATACAGACCTTAAGAGAGCTTACCTGTTCGCAGGAGGCGCCTGCAGGCCAGCGGTGGCATTAGCGGCGGTTGGGAAAGCTATCTCCAGCTGGTCCTCAGCTACAGCGAGGCTCGTCACTGAGGGCGCAGATCAAGAACAGATCACTAAGGCCTTACAAGAACTTAGCCTTGCGGGAGATTTTGTGGCGGAGGCTTCCGTAGATACCATCAGATCCACATCAAGGTCCATGTTAGCCTCTGTAATGGCCAGAAGGGCGCTATGGCTTAAACCTTGGTCGGCTGACCCCGCCTCAAAGTCAAACTGGTGCAGGATTCCATATGATGGGGTGAACCTCTTTGGAGCAAAGCTGGATACCGCAATCTCTAAAGTAACAGGCGGGAAGTCGGGTCTCATACCATCGGACAGAAGGCCGAAGCAACAAAGGCCACCTCCCTTTAAACGTAACCTTCCGGAAAGATATAGGGATGCGAAATCCTATAGACCCGGGAAGGAATACAGAAGGAGCTGGAAGAACCCCCAGACGTCCTTCCTTAAGTTCCAGAAACCCAAGACCCCTGCCTCCAATGACCAGAAGTCCTTTTGAAGGTTCGCCCGCCCAACCAGCGGTAGTGGGGGCCAGACTCACAAAGTTCAAGTTGGTCTGGGCGGGAATGATAAAAGACCCATGGACGGTGTCCACCATTCATTTCGGACACAGGTGGGCATTCAGAGGTCGTCCTCCAAGAGACCAATTCTGCTCAACCAGACTTCCTCCCTCTCAAGAGAAAAGACTATCCCTAGTCCAGTATATCCAAGAGTTGCTCCAGAAACAAGCAATAGTGGAGGTACCGCCATCCCAAAGAGGCAAAGGTTTCTACTCCCCACTTTTCTTAGTGAAAAAGAAATCAGGGGACCTTCGTCCAGTCTTGGACCTAAAAAACCTCAACCGGTCGATACGATTGGAAACATTCAAGATGGAAAGCCTTCAATCAATCCTCCAAGCAATAAACTTGGGAGATTGGATGCTGTCAATCGACCTCCAGGACGCGTATTTGCATATCCCTATCCATTCCGAGTTCCAAAAATTCCTCCGGTTTACCCTAAATCATCGGCACTTCCAATTCCGAAGCCTTCCGTTCGGGATCTCTACCGCACCCAGGACGTTTACAAAAGTCCTATTACCTGTAATAGCCCACCTGAGAGAAAACGGGCTGAGGGTCCACCATTACCTGGACGACATCCTACTTCTCTCAGACAGCCAGGACTCTCTTGTCCTTCACAGGGAAATCCTGGTCTCCACATTACAGTCCCTAGGGTGGCTGATAAATTGGAAGAAGAGCAACATCCATCCCACACAGAGAATGGTCTTTCTGGGGGCCGAATTGGACACAAGGGAGAATACGGTGGAACTTCCGGGGGAAAAAATCCCTCCTCTAATTCAAAAGGTGAAAAGGGCAATCTCCGCTACAATGCTCCCGGCCAGGACCTGTCTCAGTATCCTGGGCTCCCTAGCTTCCACCATTCCAATGGTCCAATGGGCGCAATGGAATTCGAGGCCTCTCCAGATCTCCTTCCTACGTCAGTGGAAGGGCACATCAATGTCCCAACCAATCCTCATCTCTCAGGAGGTAAAGCAATCGTTGATGTGGTGGGTACGTCCTCACAACTTGGGAAGATGCAGGCAGATAGTCACTCCCTATCAAGAAACCGTGACCTCAGATGCCAGTCTACAGGGATGGGGAGCCCACTATCAGGACCTTGCGGCTCAGGGTCGTTGGCCTTTCAGGGCACAGGATACAGTGTCGAACGTTCTGGAGATGAGAGCAGCGTTCCAGGCTCTCCTGGCCTTCAGTTCTCACTTGAGGAGGAAGCACGTCCTCCTAAGGATGGACAACAAGGTGGCCGTTGCCTACATCAACAGGCAGGGGGGCACCAGAAGCAGGTCCATGTTACAGGAGGTCCGTCCTGTTCTGGAATGGGCGCAGCTGAATCTACCGGACCTAAGGGCGGTTTATGTCCCGGGAGTCCAGAACACCTTAGCCGACTCACTAAGCAGAAATTTCCACTCCAACAACGAATGGTCTCTGAGTCCACAAGCCTATGCTCTCATATCCCGAACCTGGGGTCCTCCAGAGATAGACCTAGCAGCAACTCCGGAGAACACAAAGTGTCAGAGATTCCTATCAAGGACACCGTTTCCTTCGGCAGAGGGGACGGACTGCCTCCAACACCCCTGGAACTTTCACCTGGGGTACATTTTCCCCCCGACGCCTCTCATAGCGAGATTCCTCCTGAGGCTCAAGAAGTCAACAGCATTGGTGATAGCAGTGATCCCTTTCTGGCCGAGGAGGCCATGGTTTACTACCCTCATGCAGCTGAACACGGCAGAGCCTCTGCCTCTCCCATTGACGACAGACCTACTCTCCCAGGGACATCTTCTTCACCCGAACCCGGGGAAGCTACACTTGATGGCCTGGAGACTGAAAGGGCTAGGTACCTAGAGCAGGGCTGTTCCCAGAAGGTGGTGGATACCTTACTCCAGGCCAGAAAGCCTACTACCAACATCACGTACAGAAGAGTTTGGGAAAAATTTGTCTCCTTCTCCCACCAGCAAGGTTGGGACTCGTCCTCCCCGTCGGTGTCTCACATCTTGGAGTTCCTTCAATCAGGCCTAGAGAAAGGCCTTAGGTCAAGCACCCTGAAGGTCCAGGTATCGGCCCTGTCTGCCTTGACAGGAGTTAAATGGGCGCAAGAGCCTCTGGTGGTTCAGTTTCAGAGGGCCTGTCTAAAGCTGAGGCCCCCCAGAAAACCGTCATTCCCGGTCTGGGATCTCTCAATTGTTCTAGAGTCATTATCCAAGGAACCCTTTTTTCCAATGCAGAGCATATCCCTCTGGGATCTGACGCTGAAGGTCTCATTTTTAATAGCCATAACATCGGCAAAGCGAGTGTCAGAGATGCAAGCTCTAATGGTTAACGAACCATACTTGGTTGTTCTTCCAGACAGGCTAGTCCTAAGGCCTTCGGATCGATTCATCCCCAAGGTGTCCTCATCCTTCCATTTTAATCAGGAGATTAATCTTCCAGCACTCAGCACGGATCAGGGAGACCCTCATCCACTAGATGTTAAGGGTACCGTTATAGAATACCTCTCAGCAACAAAATCCATCAGAAAGTCGGAAAACCTCCTAATTATCCCACATGGTTTCAGGAGAGGTCAAGCGGCATCCTCACGCACCATTGCTTCATGGCTAGTAAAGACCATCAAGAGATCTTACTCACTGAGTAACCATCTAGTACCTGAGGGCTTAAGGGCACACTCCACCAGGGCAGTGGCAACCTCCTGGGCGGCATATTGTAGAGTCTCGGCGGAGACGATTTGCAGAGCGGCTACCTGGTCCTCCAGGAACACCTTCATGTCTCATTACAAGGTGGATTCCGCCTGCTTATCCACGGTGGATTTCGGAAAATCCGTTATCCAGGCCAATTCCTCTATTATTTGATTAATAAACTTAGTTTGAATTCCCACCCAGTCTTTGCGAGTTACTCCCCAAAGTGTATGCTGCCATGATGCGACAGGAAAACGGAAAATTGTATACTCACCTTTCCGTAATTTTCCTTTCCTGTCGTATCTTCATGGCAGCATACAATCTCCCACCCGTCTAAGGTGAGATATATATATACGGAGAATACTGGGCAGGGGCCATCTCTACAACTTATAGCTATGTAGTCCTATCAGGTTGTGGGGGCGGAGTCACAACCCAAAGTGTATGCTGCCATGAAGATACGACAGGAAAGGAAAATTACGGAAAGGTGAGTATACAATTTTCCGTTTTTCCTTTTCTTTCTTCATTTTCAAAAACAAATGAGAGCTGCAAAATACTCACCATGCCCCTTAGCAAATACTTTGGGGTGTTTACTTTCCGAAATTGGGTCATTTGGGGTGGTTTTGTGCTATCTGAACATTTCAGGGCCTCCGTAACTGTGACAGGTATTGAGAAGTGAAATCACCATTTTACACCCTTAGAAATCCTGAACGCAGTGATTGGTTTTTGGGGTCCTGTCCGCAGCTATGCTCTCAAAATGTCTTACACATGTGGTATCCTCGTACTCAGGAGAAGCATTAGAATGTATTTTGGGGTGTAATTCCACATATGCCTATAGCATGTTTGCACAATTATCATTTAGTGACAACTTTGTGAAAAAAAAAAGTATTGTCATTTTCCCAAAACGCGTGGCAAAATATAAAATAGTCCATGGACTCAACATACCTCTCAGCAAACAGCTTGGGGTGTCTACTTTCCAAAATGGAGTTTCATGGCCTCGGAAACTGTGTAAGGTAGTGAAGAGTGAAATCAAAAATTTACTCCCTTAGAAAGCCTGAAGGCGGCGATTGGTTTTCGGGGTACTGTAGGCGGCTAGGCTCCCAAAAAGTCTCACACATATGGTATCCCCGTATTCAGTAGAAGCAGCAGAATGTATTTTGGGGTATAATTTCCCCATATGCATATGGCATGTTTGAGCAATAAATCATTTAGTGACAACTTTGTGAAAAATAAAGGATTATAATTTACCTAATAACCCAATAACCTAATGAGGTGAAGTAGCCTAAGAACGGTCAGGCCGAGGAGTACTCCCGTTGGTCCCTGACGGCTCCTGGATGCATCAAAATAACATAACACATGCTTGATTCACACCCTTTTCAGATTATTATTGTTTACTCGGGTCTACCATAGCCTCCTTGCCCCAAATATTCAGGATACTCAAAACATGCTGTATTTTTTATCAGAGAGGGGGGCGAGAAAGACAGAGATAGAGGCAGGGGCGGAAAAGGGAGGACCATCCGTTAATGGGATGGAATTGTTCCTTCCTACTTTGATTTGGCATTTACAAGTGTGTTATTATATTATTATTATAAATACTTTAATTCTGTAAATGCCAAATACTAATGGCCTTCCCCAAGCCGGGTATATATATTGACCAGGTAGGGAGGGGGAGTGGTAAGAAAAAAGAGAGAAAAAGAGAAAAGACAAGAAAAGATAAGGAAGAAAAAAAAAGTAATAATAAAAATAATAATAACAATAGAAAGTAAAGAGTGTCTCACATTTGCCCTCAAAACCCTCTTTCCCCTAAATCCCCCTAAGTCTATTGCCACGAGGGGGGAGGGGGGGTAGTTAGCTGTACTGTGGTGGTTTATTCTCCTTGTAGGCATCATGCCTAGTGTCTACTATATTCTTCTTCCCACCCTCCCCCCTTCTTCTTCCCTCCCTATTCTCTAATTATTGTGAGATGCATAGATCTTATTGTTTATTACTTGTGTATCGTAGTTATTTAATTACTGTTGAGTGTCCTTCCCAGTGAGGGATTAGTGTTATAGTGTCATATTTTCCCTAATTCCCATTGTGTGTGTTGTTCATATATATTCCTTCCTTCCCTTCTGTTCCCGCCCTTCTCCTATTTCCTACCCCTAGGTGCTGTTTAAATACACATGTTCCCTATTGGTGAGTTGTGTATCCTCCCATAGTGAAAAACAAAAAAACAAACAAAAAGGACAAGAGAGGAAATTAAATAATTCTCTCTACTTGTCATGGCTTTTGATTGGGAGCCAGTAACCCGATCATGTGACTGCTGTGAAAGCCAATAACAACAGTCATATGATACAGAAGCCAAGCCAACTCTGGGGTTTTAAAGCCCACCTAAAAGATCACTGGAAGGCGGTGTTAAGCAGTTAGGAAGCCAGATGTAGTTGCCTGGTTATTATTACAATGAAATTATCCCTCCTTTCCCAACTGACTGGAATTTGTTTTTCTTTTGGCGGACAGTCCACTGCCATTGCACAGTACAGTGAGATATAAAAATAAAATAATTCCAGCCAATAAGATAGGAGGAATGATGTTGTATGTGGTCGAATTTCTGAAGACAAATTTGATGTTTCTGCTCCAGTACATTAACAATATGCAGTGCCAAGAATATCTGGATGCATATCTGTGCTGTACTATGTGGTCTGGTAAGTTGCATCCTTCTGACTATTTAGTTTTTCTGGCATGCCCACTTCCCTAATGGCTTTATATAGATGTTTTTTTAATGCTATCATATGCTCCTTTAAAAACAACAAACAGGTGATGTGTTTTTATTCTAAAGGTCTTTAATGCACTTAAATCAAAGAGAAAATCTGATCTGTCATTGACCTTCCAGTCCTAAATCCTGCTTGGTATCCTCTTAGCTCTTTTTCCACATATGGTTTTAGGCAAGAAGTAGCCATCCCCAGGGAAGACCCAGTCCTGGTAAAATGCAACCCACTGTTTGAAAGCTAGTCATGTTCATACCAACACTCTGCACTAAGGTGCCCTTGAACAAAATCCAGCCTGCTGTATTTTTGATGCATTGATGTGCTTTTTCCTAAAAAGTCAATTGAGTCCTTCACGGCACATGTTAATTTTAACAACAATCTTCCCATAAGATTATTTGAGCATTTCAAGTATTTTATGTGTTATGCAGCGTACACACGGTCGGACTTTTCGACCGGACTTGTCCGACGGATGCCGACGGACCAAATCCAGACGGACTTCAGATTTGGAACATGCTTCAAATCTTTACGTCGTAACTCCACCGGACCCAGAAATCCACTCGTCTCTATGCTAGTCCGACAGACGAAAACCGACGCTAGGGCAGCTATTGGCTACTGGCTATCAACTTCCTTATTTTAGTCATTGACTACTGGCTATCAACTTCCTTATTTTAGTCCATTCGTACGTCATCACGTACGAATCCGTCAGACTTTGGTGTGATCGTGTGTAGACAAGTCTGTTCATTAAAAAGTCAGTCGGAAATCCATCAAGAGTCCGTCGAAAGTCCGCTGGAAAGTCTGTCGGACAAGTCCGATCGAAAAGTCCGACCGTGTGTACGCGGCCTTAGTCAAACTGAACTCCAGCTACATAGCTAATTACATATTTGAATTACTCGTGTTTACTGTCTTGTCAGCGAAGGATTTACAATTTTGTCCAGCAACTTGTGGGACTGTTTTTCAGGTCGCTCTTCACAGGCCTTGCTGTTCTTCAGTGCGTTCTGTTACTTCGTTCTGAGCAGCCGACCATTTTCTAGCCATGTTTCGTATGCGTACTCCTCGTAGAGTTCGTGCTGTGCGGGGGCTTGGTGTTGGGGTCCTGACCTTGACACAAGTCCAGTCCATGAACAGGGTGGGGAGGAGTTCATGGACCAAGAATTGGTTGCTTCAGCGTGACCAGTTCTGTCATATGCCTTTGCTCCGTGAGATCCGTGAGAATAATCCTGATGATTTCAGGAACTTTCTCCGGATGACGGACCCCGTGTTTCACCGTTTGTTGGCTTCGCTGACCCCCTATATCAGCAGGCAGGATACCTGCATGAGGCAAGCCATCACTCCGGAGCAGAGGCTGGTCGCTACCTTGCGGTATTTGGCCACAGGGAGAAGCCTGCAGGACTTGAAGTTCTCGACAGGCATCTCCCCCCAGGCTCTGGGGATCATAATCCCAGAGACCTGTTCTGCCATCATACAGGTCCTGCAGAAGGAGTATATGAAGGTAAGATTTTTATCCTTTTATATCACATTTTATTGTATTGAATGTTTGATAATATATTGTATTTCTTCCCTCATTCCATAATTACCATGATTGTAATATGCTGTGAATGTCCCCTTTGTTCTCATGCATGCTGGATTTTTATGTAATTATTATTTTAGGTCCTTCATACATATTTGCCCTTCAATAACCTCTCCAGCATGGTGTCTCCTGCCCTATATTCACCTCATGTAGTCACTTAACAATGTATTTTATCAGCTCCATAGTAGTGCTTTACCCCAAACACCCCCTAAAATGTTTGGAAATGTTATTTTTTGATTTAAATTCAGGCAGAGTGGCAGAGGCTTTTTTTTGTGGTGTCCCCAAATTTTTTGTAACCCTCCCTCCCCCAACTGCTAAGTCAGCTGATCCCAATTCTCTATCTTCAATCATCTATCTGCTGACTTTGCCAAACCCATACACACTATACCCACCTCTTTAGTGCTCAGATTTATGGATGAATTCCCCAAAGCATGTAGTGCAAGGGCCTGCCTGTATACTTTCCAATGGTACTGTTTAAAGTTCTTGTATCCTATTATGATCTTGATAGGTAATAGCAGAATGTCCAAATGTGCTCAAATGTGTACAGCGTGTATTTATATCTTTGTATTATGACACTTCTTACCTGTCCAGTGGGCTGCCAATAGTGTAACTAAGGAGGGGCTGTTCCAAGTAATACCCTGTATTTAGGCATTCATCTCTCAATGAAGTGAAGAGGGTTACCTGTCCAAGAGCCCCCCCCCCCTATAATGTTAGAAATGGCCCATGAGAGGGGGGGAGGGGGAATATGATAGGTGTACCTTATACTTTGTTGTTGTTAAATTCCCCTTAATAAATGCTATCTGGAGGTTGACCCATAATGTTTGTGTCTAATCTGCTTGCCATGTTTCTGTGAAAAAATAGTAATGTTTATTGTTTTTTCCTCAACAGTTTCCTTCCACGCCACAGGAATGGCAGACTGTGGCCTCCCACTTTGCCCAGCGGTGGGACTTTCCTAACTGCGGAGGGGCAATTGATGGGAAACACGTCCACATCGTCCCACCACCCAACTCGGGGTCGTACTATTATAATTACAAGGGGTTTAATAGTATAGTGATGTTGGCGGTGGTGTCGGCTAATTACGACTTCTTGTATGTGGATGTGGGGAAGAATGGCCGGATGTCCGATGGTGGAGTCATCGCCCAGACGGAGTTCTACAGGCGTCTCCAGAATGGCAGCTTGGACTTGCCACCTCCAGAGGACAATGTTGAATTGATGCGGCCATTCCCGATGAGGACCCTCACCCCGGAACAGAGGGTTTTTAATTACCGGCTGGCCAGAGCCCGAAGAGTGGTGGAGAACACATTTGGAATCCTGGCCAGCCGGTTCCGATTATTTATGACACCCATCCATATGGCGGAGTATAAACTGAACCATATAATACTTGCCTGCTGTGTTCTCCATAATTTTCTACAAAAACATTCAGCCAACTATGCTGGCTCAGTTGGGCCTGAGGCCGGAATCCCAAATACATCAACAATGACGGCACTTGAAAGCGGCCGTCCTGGCTTGCCCTCCCTGAATGCCCGTGATGTCCGGTTACGATACCTGGAGTTCTTTGCGGGTAGGGGGGCTATCAATATGCCAGACAATCTGTGACACCTTTTTCAAATAAAAAACAACCAAAAGAAATTCTTGGTGGACATTTACTGCTTGTGTTTGTTTTAGCTGACCCTGACAGAAATGTGTTGAGTGCAGAAAATGTCGTGATTGGGTAACCATATAAAAAACAGTGTTGGCTGGTACTTCCTAAATGCAAAAACACATTTCACTACAAGTGCACTTGCAACTGCACTGAACCTGCACTTGTAGTGCAAAGAGGATTTGCCCTTAGGAAATAACCCCCATTTGTGCATAAAACAACAATTACATCACCCCAAAAGTGTGGTAGTGTTGAGACAATAATCCACACATTCTTGAGTAAGGCACTTTTTTATAGCTGCACAATCACATGTGCATTTACCAAAGGTTTTTAAAACAAACCAACATGTTTGTTGTATAACAATGTTTGCAGTAGCATTATGAAAAATCAAAATATCCATTTCAGATAAAACAGGCCTGTGTAAAACCAACAAGAAAGCCAAAAAACTTGAACTTACAAAGTTCACATTAGGTAAAACCTGAAGGCTAGATCAGACATCAGTATTTAGGAACTGGGTTTGATCTAGCGTTCAGATGGGGGGAAATCACCCCTGGAAAAGCCAAATTTGGAAGATGCACACCAATTTACGAATGGCAACATGTGCTATCTGCCATCAGGGGGGATCAAGGGACGTGTTTTGGGGGAGAAAGCCCTTCCTCAATGCGACTTTATAATTGAGGAAGGTGTTGCACCCCCAAAACGCGTCCATTGATCTCCCGTGATGGCAGATAGCACATGTTGGCACACTGTGTGCATCCTCCAAATTTGGCTTTTCTAAACATTTTAAAAATTTTTGGAAGATTGGACCACATTAATAAAACAGGTGATTTTGTGGGGTTTAAATTCGCCCCAAAACATCAATGATGTTATTATTTTTTTTAATAACATCACTGATTTGGTTCTGGATGTTTTGCAATTGGAGATTACACCCCATGATCTCCCCGATAAGTATCTGGGCACTTTCTGAAGTAAAGCGTTCAGGATCCCTCACATCACGATCACCTAAAAAGAGATAAAGAACAAAAAAAAGGTCTCAAAAATCTGCCAACATCCATCTCTTTTACCTGAGCCTGTGGTCGCAGACACTCACCTGTTGTGGTGCCAATCTCCACCACGTCTTCTTCTTCCTCCTGCTCTTCTTCTTCGTTTGGGGGTATTTCACCTTCTTCCATAGGTGGGGGGTCTGTGGTCTCCTCGGATGAGGGGTGTCCTCCGAGTCTTTTCTCCCCTATGTAAAACAAAAATGGTATAATTAGCACACAGATATTTGAGGGCAGAACTAGAAATAGGAAACATTGCTTGGAAGTGGGGTACAATTGTCTATTTTAGCCGAGTTCCAAGATGTATATTTTTTTTTATTGCCCTTTGTCAAGCTGCAATACTTTACCTGTTTGGTACAAGCTTCACAGATGTAGCCCCCCCTATAGTATACACTGGAGCACCTGTGTGCCCCCCCTAATAAAAATGGTGTTCTTGTGTCCCACACTAGTGCTCCAGTGTCCAGATGTGAAAACAGCTGCTCAGTGTCCTCTCTTTACACACAATCTAGTTGTCATTTCATTCTAGTAACAAACCCATCCACACAAACAAATCTTTGTCATCCAAGTAGGCCCCAAAAAATGTGTGAAAATGCATATGGCCTAAACAATGGTGTTCTAGAGGCCGAAATAAAAATGTTTGATACGAACGAATAATGGGCCCATGAACATTAAAGTTGCCCTTTTAAACGTTACAATTAATAAAAGCATATGGAGCAGAACGAACGTAATAAAGACAGAAAGAATAGGAACACAGCACAACTACTTACTTTTTTGCAGCACTCTCCGGATCTTTCGGTACTGCTCTGGCTCTCTCAACTTCAGGTCCGACCACCGCTTCCTGAGCTGATCTTTAGACCTTCGTACCCCGAAATTCCGCTCTAGACTCCTGACCACTTTACCAATGATTTTTGCCTTTCGGATGTTGGGGTTGGGGTAAGGCCCATATTTTCCGTCATAGTCGGACTTCCTCATGATGTGTACCATCTCCAACATCTCCCCAAACGACATATTTGTGGCCTTAAAACGTCTCCTTCTGGATCGGGACGTGCCTGGATCCGGCCTTTCCTCCTCCTCCTCCTCGTTGCTATAATTAGCCCGCACCTGCTGTAACTCTGCCATCATGCTCTTCACCCACTGCGCCGAACGAAAAGGGGCGGGGAATACACTAGAAAGAACGTCAGGGGCGGGCGGAGTTACACGCATGCGCAGTGTGTATAAAGCGTAACACGCGTGCGTATTACGTACGATCTGTGAGCGGAGGAAGGAGCATTGGACGCGCCGATCGTAAGAACGAAGGTAAGAGACAAACTTGTGCCTATACTGCTTCTAGATTGAGGCCTATATTGTAACAAGATTAGGAGAGTTTTGTCTGACATTAGGCTTTGTCTTGTGTTGTGTCTTGCAGTGAACATGGATATCTTAATGAGAGATACTGACTTCATGTCACTATTCATTGATATGCTAAGTGAGCTGCCCTGTCTGTGGGAGATTACCCACCCCCATTTCAAGAACCAAACAAAGAGGAAGGCAGCACTGGAGCAATTGTGTGAAATTGTGAAGCAGGTGATCCCCACGGCAGACATCACTTATTTAAAGATTTTCATTGGTGGCCTGAGGAGCACATATCTGAGGGAGCGCAAGAAAGTCCTGGATTCACAGAGATCCGGAGCAGCAGATGACATCTATGTCCCCAGGATGTTGTACTACGACAGGCTGCACTTTCTGGCAGGCCAGACTGAACCCAGGTCATCCCTCTCCAGTCTTCCTTCCACACTTCCTTCCCCCCTGGCTGAGGCTTCTGACGCCCAACCTGGGCCTTCCAGGCCACATGTGGAGGAGCCCAGATTGAGCCAGGTATAGCATTCCTCTAAATATTTCTGCTTGTCCAATCAATGATGTTAACTAGATGTTAGTTTGGAGTACTAATTTAGGATTGTGATTGATGATGCAAAACATTACAACTATGTCCCTTTTTCATACACAGGGAAGTCTCAGCCAGGAGGTGGCCGGGCCGAGCCGGCTGGCTGATCTGCAGGTCCCTCCACCCCCCATGAAAAGAGAAAGTGGCAGTAGGACGAGTGCCCTAGAGGAGGCGGCTATCAGATTCTTTTGGAGGGCTACAGAGGTCCTGGGAGCACCCCACACCAGGCAGGAGAATATTGCTGCCTTCATAGCATATAAAATGCAGAGGATGGAGGAGGGCCAAAAAGCCATGTGTGAGGCCCTCATATCAGAGGCTCTGGAGAAAGGTATGAGGGGCCAAATTACACCTCACACACAGCTTTGGGATGGTCCTCCTCCTCCTCCCTCTCCTCCAGGTCCTCCCAGTCCTCCTCCAGGTCCCCCCAGTCCTCCTCCTCCTCCAGGTCCTACTCCTCCTCCTGCCACATCTCCAACTGCACAGCCACAGCCCGGAAGGAAGTGTGAAAGGAAGACCAGACAGTGAGGACCCTGGATCCAGTCTGGTCGGCCAAAAAATGCAGCCTCTTGTGGTACCACAGCCTGGGGACACAGATGTCATCTGCTGCTATCCAAGTCTCTGTGAATCCCGGACCAGACTGCCCTCCCTTACATATGGACTCCTCAGGCCACCAGTTTTGATGTTTAAGAATTGATGTCTGCCGTGGGGGTCCCAGGCTTCGCTAATTTCTCTTGTTGATCCAGTGTTGCCTTCCTCTTTGTTTGGTTCTGATCCCTTAATAAAGGATTTTTGTTTTGAATTATACTCTCCTATGTGTTTTACTTTAAAAAGGACAGTTTGTTTGTGAGGATTCAGGTACATTTCTAATATACAATGTGAAATGAACAAGGGACACCAACAACAAACAATCTCCTTGAGATTAAATAATAAAAGATATCAATGGTGTTGGGGTAACTTGCCACACAAAACACACACAAAAATATTCTGGAGTAAAAATAAAAATAACATTGAACAAAGATCAGCCTTGGAAAAAATCCAAACATTAAAGAAAAAAAAAGGCTTAAAAACAAAATAAAAAAAACATAAAAAATATAAAACTGTCAGATGTGACAACTAATAACAATATATTGAGGGAATCCCACTAAAAAAACACAAATAAAAGTTTGTGAGAAGTGTGTGTGAATATGAGCAGCAAAACTACTTAATTCTTGTCACATTATAAAGAAGAAGAGAGTGCGCTGTATTAAACCATTTTTTACATTGCAGCGTGACGAAAGTGCTGTATCCATTGCGAACGCTAAGTTTACCAGAACGAGCTGTCCCGTCTTGGAATTTCTTCTGAGCATGCGTGGCACTTTGTGCGTCGGAACAGGCCACACACGGTCGGAATTGACGCGATCGGATTTTGTTGTCGGAAAATTTTATCTCCTGCTGTCCAACTTTGTGTGTCGGAAAATCCGATGGAAAATGTCCGATGGCGCCCACACACGGTCGGAATTTCCGACAACACGCTCCGATCGGACATTGTCCATCGGAAAATCCGACCGTGTGTACGGGGCATTAGAGTTTGGAATACAGTGGTATCACCTCCTCATCTCCACTTGCCTACAAATGGGTGCTATGGAGAAGCAGCAACACACTGATAGTAAAAAGAGAAAACTGCGCTATTACCCTAAGTACCTAAGCTGCAACTCAAAATGTTATGCAACATCAAACAGAAGTAAAAAGCTGCGCTAAATCGATTGATCTATGAGGCAATATTCCATACGCTCACAATATTTCGGATAGTGTACCACAAAGTGAAATTGTAATTAATAAAAAGGTATAAAATTCTCTTGGTATGGGTACACTGCCACAGTAACTAAGCACCATGTACCAATGGAAGAACCTTCGGTGAAAAAAACAATATCTAAAAAGTGTAGTGAAAATATAAAAGAAATAAAATTGACACCTAAATTATAGGTGACAATAAAAAAGTGCTGGACTAAACCAAAAAAATAAACAGCTGTATTATTACTGAATAACAGAGTCCATATGTGATAATAGTGACCATATGAAATCAAAAACATAACAAAAATAGAATCAAAATATGAATATAGTCCATGCAAAATGATAACTCTTCTCCGGTGACATAAATCAAGGCACCCCAAGAAAATGTGAAACATGAGAAATGCCTCCACCACAGCAAACACTGCCGCTTACCAGATCGTGGTGGTCCCTTATTACAGGGGACCACAATGTGCAGATGGCAATTACCCCAGCCCCGGATCTCTGTGGTATACACTGAACTCCTCAGCCTCAGCAATGATGGTCCTCACAAAGGTCAAATCAGGCACGGTAATTGAATCCCCATAAAACAACAAAGGCTCACATAGTGTAAAACTTTCACATTTTTTACAAATATCGTAAGACAAATGGACACTTACAGTTAAGTAGATAAGATACAGCATTAAAAAGAATCAAGCGAATAAAGCCCGTTGCTTCCGGGACTAGGCGTATTGCGGTGACGTCAGTGCGTCGCTCCTCCTCCCTACGCGTTTCATCATACAACGGGACGTCGTCACGGGGTTCTGCTCACTGTGCTAAATGCTGGTGCAGTGGATGCAAGGAGGTTAATATCAAGTGCAGACACATATTGGTACATATTGTAGTTGTATCTAAAAATTCATTAAGGATCTATTTAATCTCAGCATATCCCACACAGGGCTGCTGTTAGAAATCACAGGGCCCCATACAGCCGACCTGACAGCCCCCCCCCCCAGGCAAAAAAGACTGGGCACGTAGATTTATCAGTCCCTTTCTCTGCAGCCTCAGCTGCACAAATGAATGAATAGGAAGCGCACTGAGGCTTCCTGCTCATTCACAAATGGAAGCATAATAAACACTGTTTACTGTGCTTCAATGATAAATGGACACAGGAGTGATTGGTACCGATTGCTCACTGCGTTCATTCAGGAAAGGAAGGGGCCAGTAAATTACATATTTAACAGCCCCTTCCCCTGCTCTCCATACTGAAACATCCCACTGTGTGCCCATAGCAGCTTCCAGAGGAGAGGAGGGAAGCCAGCAGTGCTGCGATGCGGGGGAAAGGGGCACATGGGTAGCCTTGACAGCAGATGGAATGGGCACATGTGCTATAACAAATCCCACCTGCAGTGCAGCTGGAGAAAGAGAGAAGATGATAAGCTGGCAGAGCTGCAGGGGGAGGCAAAAGAGGATTGGTGTCTGCAATAAAACAGTAAAGTTGGCCCTTCTGCTCAGCAGGTGCCCAGGCCCACCTTTTAAACTGATGGGGCCTGGCCCAGTACAGGAGATCCTGCTGTACTGCCTTATCAGCAGCCCTGACCCCACACCTCAGTCCCCCTTCTCCACTGATCCCCACAGCATATATATTTTTAAATATCTGTACACATATGTTTTTCCAAGGGTTTTGGCTGTTAGATGTCACGTGTTCTCTGATTCTAAACAGCTCTTTGGAAATAAGTGTGTCCTTACTGCTGCAGAGATCAGTGCCACATAATGACATGGTGATGTTCCCTGCAGCATTCTACTGGGCGTCCATTAGGGTGGCTTGATAACATACCCCCAGGGGTGGTTCCTTGACATCTTGGGCTCACAAGAAGTAAGTTGAATGATATGAGGTGTCTTTCAATCAGGAAGAGGACCAGCACTGGATGGAAGAGCAATGGTTCTACAGAGTACAGCATTCGACATAGGATTACTATTGCAGAGCAAGCTGCAGTTTTGATTTTAACAATTGCTGGCTTCATTATTTAAAAAAAAAAGAAAAAAAAAAGAGCTGGAATTGGACTATTTAAACAGGAACACAAAAATGTTTAATAAAACATAAGTAAAGTTTTATCGCAGTTTATTAAACATAATGATGCAATTCATTCCAGATAAGATAGTGTTTGCAGAAACAATGTTTTAATGACAAGTATACAGAGGCTTCATCTACTCTGTCTTGCATGCCTCTCCTGTCGATCACAAACCCAGATCCTTAACATTCCAGTGTGCCGGACCCAGGTGCAGGCTGACTATAACCTCCTTATGCACACAGCAGCCCACCTCAGAGATAGGCTCTCTGGAAGACAAGGTGTCTTTTGTCCTGTTCTGGCCAAAACAAACTGCAGATTAAAATATTCTTCTAAAATAGAACTCATCTGCTTAATGCTACAAAACATTCAGTTTTTATTAACATTGTATCAGTCTATGATCATTTTGTTCAGACAGTTAGCCTGCGTTCACCCCTAATGCCCTGTACACACGGTCAGACATTGATCGGACATTCCAACAACAAAACCATGGATTTTTTTCCGACGGATGATGGCTCAAACTTGTCTTGCATACACACGGTCACACAAAGTTGTCGGAAAATCCGATCGTTCTGAATACGGTGACATAAAACACCTACGTCGGGACTATAAACAGGGCAGTAGCCAATAGCTTTCGTCTCTTATATTATTCTGAGCATGCGTGGCACTTTGTGCGTCGGATTTGTATACACACGATCGGAATTTCCAACAACGGATTTTTGTTGTCGGAAAATTTTATAGCAAGCTCTCAAACTTTGTGTGTCGGAAATTCCGATGGAAAATGTGTGATGGAGCCTACACATGGTCGGAATTTCCGAAAACAAGGTCCTATCACACATTTTCCATTGGAAAATCCTATCGTGTGTACGGGGCATAAGAGTCGTGTTTTTGTGTGAGGTTTTTTTGCACGTTTGTATGCGTGTTTTTGTAACGCGTTTTCAAGCATTTGGAGCTCTGGCGTTTTTATTTACCCAATAGAAAAAGAAATCATCTATGACATACTTTTTTGCTATGTGTTTCTACTTCCTGGGTTATTTTCATCTCCTTCCTGGTTTTCACTGTGTTCTGTGGTGCTTTCTGCTCTCCAAGCAATGACGGATGAAATGGCGTGAGTCATGGCGGCAGCCGCAATAACGTCACATTTTCTAATGGAAGAATATGAGAGAAAAAGGAGGACATGAAGACACTGGGTCCATTCTGTCATTGCTTATCGAGCACAGAGGGGCGAGTTCTGGGTCATGTACAACAACCTACGTTCACATGAAGACAAATACGTAATATTTCTTTAACCACTTCAATACTGGGCACTTACACTCCCTTCCTGCCCAAGCCAATTTTCAGCTTTCAGCGCTGTCGCTGTTTAAATGACAATTGCGCAGATATGCTACACTGTACCCAAACAGAATTTTTATCATTTTGTTCCCACAATAGTAATAATTAGTAAATAATAGTAATAATTTGACATTATTTTAAATGATAATATATCACTTTGTTATTTATAAAAAAAAAGAAAATTTAAGTTGGAGGGGAAGAGGCTGTCAGTTAGGCTGTATGGGGCCCTGTGATTTCAAAAAGCAGTCCTGATTGTAAATCGAACTAATACACAGGTTGCAACCAGTGAGGTGCCATCGCTAAACAGATGCAAAACATTGAGCTTGCCTTTATCATCCTTCACCATGCCAGTAAAACCTTCCCAATTGGAAAAAATGTACCCGCCAATCTCCTCCCATGCCCTCCTTTTGCTCCCTTGGGACTTGTAGGGGAAGTCCTGAGGATCGTAGAGACAGGGGTGCTCCCTTACCATCCGGATAAAGGTCTCTTGATTGAAAAGAAATGTTATTTCCTCCATCTTACTTGATATGGATTTTTGTTGATTTCATGGAAATATTTGGTCATTTCCTCATGAAGCGGTAACTGTATGTAAGAGCAGAAAAATGTGGCTAACCGCGCAACAAAATGCGCAAAAACGTTCATAAATGCACAATTTGGACACTTCAAATCAATTCTATGGGAAAAAAATGTTTCAAAAACACAGCAATCTTCCCGATCGGGCTCCAAACTTTTTTGAGCTTCAGATATTTGGCTTCAGGTGTTTTGGAGTTGAGATATGAACCATCACCATAGAGATGCATTAATTTTTTTCTCACTGAGCATTTTGGAATTTCATGCTTTGTGCTTAAAAACACTCAGGTGTGAATGGGGCCTTAAAGAGTAACTGCACTTTTTGGAGAAAAAGGATTTAGCCCGGGTTCACACCTATGGGAATTAGATGTGCGTTTCCGCACATCTAATTCGCATAGCAGGAGAATGTGACTGGCTCCCTATGGAGCCGGTTCACATATCTCCGGGGCGGCTGCGGTGCGCACTGCACAAAAACGCTGTGCGTCTTTGGCTGCGTTTCAGGGCCGAATTCAGGCATAGAATCGGCCCTGATTCGTCCCTGAAACGGTGAACAGGGACGCACAGCGCTCCTGTGCGGTCCGCAGCAAATTATGGTGTGAACCCGGGCTCAAACTTTTTGTTGCTGATTCCTACCTTTTGTTATTTTGAAGAAATAGCTGTTTTTTTTCTGTGTCTATGTGAATGTGAATGAGAGTTACTTTTTCATTATTGATCAGCTGCTGCACTTGCAGTGTTCTAATGAGGAAAGTGACGGGAACCGAATCCCTTTAGGTTCCTTTCACACTGGGGCGGTTTGCAGGCGCTATTGCGCTAATAATAGCGCCTGCAAACCGACTCGAAAGTGCCGCTGCTTTAATTCCAGTGTGAAAGCCCTGAGGGCTTTCACACTGGAGCGGTGCGCTGGCAGGACGGGAAAAAAAGTCCTGCCAGCAGCATCTTCAGAGCGGTGAAGGAGCGGAGTCTATACCGCTCCTTCACTGCTCCTGCCCATTGAAATCAATGGCGCGGCTATACCGCCTTCAAATCGCCTCTGCAGAGGCGCTTTGCGGTGGTTTTAACCCGTTCTCGGACGCTAGCAGGGGGGTAAAACCGCCCCGCTAGCGGCCCAATACCGACGGTAAAGCGCCGCTTACAATAGCGGTGCTTTACCGCCGACAAGGCACCCGCCCCAGTGTGAAAGGGGCCTTAGATGTGCTTAAGCCTTTAGGAATATTTCACAAAGACTGAAATGTTTGTTGGAGAGTATGCGAAGACGCAAAATCTCATTTGTATTTTAGTGCAGACTTCTGGGAAAATCAGTAAGCTAATTACATGAATTGCAGGAAATGACATTTGTAGACGGTGTTCCGTATACCATCTGTGTACAGAACGCCTCCAGGTTGCCATATTGCATTGCATTTTAAAGAAAATTATAGCAGCTGCAAATTAAAAAGAAATGGTAATTATAAAAAAAAAAATCCCATAATTTTTAATATTTTCTGAATAAGTTTTACAAGCATAAGGTTAACAAACAGAGTGTATCAAACAACACATATACTGGGTATAAGGTAAATACAGTATATAAGGTTCATCTAGTATTAAATTGTACTCTCATCATAATAATAATTGTTAAGCATGGATGAACAGCTGAACAGTTTAACAGTTTGAGATTTCTTACCAAAATCCAGACTAAGACCCCTTTCACACTGGGGCGTTTTTCAGGCGCTTTAGCGTTAAAAAAAGCGCTTGTAAAGCGCCTGAAAGAAGCTTCATCTGCAATCCCAATGTGAAAGCCCGAGTGCTTTCACACTGAGACCCCTTTCACACTGGGGCGTTTTTGAGGCGCTTTAGCGTTAAAAAAAGCGCCTGAAAGAAGCCTCATCTGCAATCTCAATGTGAAAGCCCGAGTGCTTTCACACTGGGGCGCTGCGCTGGCAGGGCATCAGAAAAAGTCCTGCAAGCAGCTTCTTTGCAGCGCTTTCATGTTTTTGCCCCGGGGCTGGGTGCACAGATGGCCCAATCCCTTTAACACTGCCAGCGTCCCAAAAACGCCTGAAAAACGCCCCAGTGTGAAAGAGGTCTTAAGCGGCGCTTTACCAGCGTTTTTTGGGTGCTGGCAGTGTGAAAGGGCTCGGATTTTTACATTGGGATTGCAGATGAGGCTTCTTTCAGGCGTTTTACAGGCGTTTTTTTTAATGCTAAAGTGCCTGAAATATGCCCGAAAAACGCCCCAGTGAGAAAGGGGTCTAACTGAGCAATGTAAAATAAATTAAATTAAATTAAAGGATAAAAAAAAAAATGAAATAAGTAATATAAAAGAGAAAAGTGATGACAAAAAACTGTTGTACATATATGTGAAAATCTTTTCAATCCAAAAGCTATGTGGAGTATTGGAATAATTTCCAAGAGGATTTGCTAAGAACTAAAGGTGTGTTAGAATAATTTTATCTCATTTCCAACCTGTCCAGTGAGTTAGTGAGAAAAGCTTTGTTGTATCATTCAGAATATTTGAACGTTATAATGATCTGTGTTATCTCAGAATTAGACAAAGATCTTTCCATGAAAGTTTGTCATCTTTTAAAGAAGCGTTATGATGAATTGAGAGAGTGGTTTGATATGTCTAATTTTTCAATATATAAAAGTATTTGCAGATCCTTTTTTTTTTTTTTTTTTTTAATAGGATCTTGTTACAAGATGGCTTTTGTCACAATTGTATATTATTTTTTTTTATTTTATTTTAATTTTTATTTATTTATTTATTACAGGCTAGGGAAAGAGAGGTTACATAGCTGTGTTTCTTAAAGAGGATTTACTTCCTCTTTTGCTCCCCGCAAGGCCTGCAAATTAAAAGCATAATGGGCTAGTATGCATCTCATACTAGCCCATTATGTGACACTTACCTGCAAACGAAGCCCGCGCTGTCCCCTGTGCAGGCTGCGTCCATCTTCGGCCCTCTTCCTTCCGGGGCACGGACTCCATCTCTGTGACTGGCCGGAGTCGCATGACGTCACTCCCGCACATGCGCACGGGAGCCGTCAATCACGGCACACGCTGGGGGAAGAAATGGCGCGGTGGTCCGTTTCTTCACAATGACAGCATTGGCGCACTACAAGTGAAATATCTCCTAAACGGCGCACGTTTAGGAGATATTTCCACAACCTATAGGTAAGCCTTATTCTAGGCTTACCTATAGGTAAAAGTCACTTAAAAGGGTTTACAACCACTTTAAAGAAGAGCTGCAGTTTGTTTTTCCTTTTTTAAAGTAAACAACTACAAATATTACAAATACTGTAGCTGCTGGCTTTTAAAAATGTAGTGCTTACCAGTGCCTGGGGTCCAGCCCTGTCTTGTCACAGACAGTTCTTCTTACCACTGTGGGTTCCTGAGGAACTACTACAATTAGCTCCCCAGTGCACCTGCCCAAGCTTGCGCTTTGTAAATGGTCCTGCAGCCTTTTAGGACATGTGACTTGTCCCAGGAGGCTGCAGGAGAGGAGGAAGCAGGGCAAGAGACAAGTGAGATTAGCAACTGATGAAAAAATGGTACTCGCTTCCCTTCCCCCAAAAAACTGTAACTCAGATACAGGCTGGGGGGAGGAAGTGAACCAGTTGGACTTTTTTGAGCGAATTTCTGCTTAAACAACTGCTGAGAAATGTTGGGTCACCAGGCTGGCTGGACAGAATCTCAGGACTAAAAGAACAGAAATACAAATCATTTGACAAGTTAAGCCGCGTACACACGAGCGGAATGTCCGACAGCAAAAGTCCGACGGAAGCTTTTCATCATCTATTCCGATCATGTGTATGCCTCATCGGACTTTTTTTTTCGAAAATTCTGATGGACCTAGAAATGGAACATGTTCTAAATATTTCCGACGGAACTAATTCCTATCAGGAAAACCGATCGTCTGTATGCTGTTCCGACGGACCAAATATGAGGCATGCTCTGAAGCAAGTACGAGACGGAAGCTATTGGCTACTGGCTATTGAACTTCCTTTTTCTAATCCCGTCGTACGTGCTGTACATCACCGCGTTCTGGACGGTCGGACTTTGGTCGGAGTTCGGTTTGACCGTGTGTAGGCAAGACCGCTTGAATGGAGTTCCGCCGGAGAAACCTTCGGAGTTTATTCCGACGGCAAAACCGGTCATGTGTACGCGGCATAAGACAACTCCTATATGCGTATTCCATCTGTCTTTTAGCTGTTTTCCTGTAATTCAGCTTTAGGCTGGGTTCAAACTAGTGTGAATTGGATGTGGGTTTCCTCCGCATCCAATTCACACAGCAGGAGATTGTGACCGGCTCTCTATGGAGCCGGTTCACAAATCTCCACAGCGGCTCGGGTGCGATTTACACAGGAGCCCTGTGCATCTTTTGGTCCGTTTCAGGTTCGAATTCAGATTAAAAAAAAAAAAGGGCTGCAATCGGTCCTGAAACAGTGAATGAGCATGCACTGGACCCCTGCTGTGAGCCGCTGCGTGCTAATATGTGAACCCCGCCTTAAGCAGTGAAGTTTTTCTGGGTGTATTTTTGGGTGTTTTATGTCACTGAGTATATTCACTTTACATTTATAATTATTTTATGAAACAATAAAAATTTTGTATTTTCCAATAAAGTCAACATTTGAACTGTTAATTCTACCCAAAAAACACTGTACCCAAACTATAAAAAAATTCAGTCATTTCACCTCCATCTGAGTTTTTCAGTTGCAGTAGTGTTATTTTTTTTGTTTGCTTCAGGGTGGCTCTGCAGCCTCTTGCCATCTGATTTATGCTGTACAATATTTGATCTGTTCTAGTTTGAGTTCATGGTTTTGTATTTCGCATAAATAGTGCGTGGTGATGGACCACCTGCATATACTAACCTGCATATTTACTCCAGGAGATGGCAATAATGCAATTATAGGAATTAAAGTAGAGCTATCATTTTAGAGTAAGGGAAGTATAACCTCTGCCAGTTTTTTTTTTCCATCTGTGTCCCATTGGGGAGATTTCCCTTCACTTCCTTCAAAACAAGTGAGAGGATATCCCTCCAAAGTGAGAGAACCTTTGGTTGTCCCCATTAGAAGGTTTCCCAGCTAATACTGTTCTGGGAACAACCAAAAATGTGGGATTTTCTTCCACTGTCACTCTCAATGATAACAGTAAACATGACAAATAGAGAGGATGAATCTCCCTAATGGGGACACAGATAGCAATGAATCCTGTTCCAAGCTCTCTCCAGTCTCCACCCTGTCTAAATCTACCAAAAAATGTTGCATTCAGTTATATTTTAAAGAGAACCTGTATTTTGCCCATCATCATTTGCAAGGCCTAAAAATACTGTACATGGTACTTTTGGGTCTAGAGAACCACGTGACTTTCTTACATTCCTGTCATAATGGATCACGTGAAACCTGAGAAATGAATTGCCAGGCCCGAATATAATAATATTGCATGGGTACTTTCGTATATGCCATTCCAGGTCCACCTGGAACTTACACAGGGCTTATTCTTAGGGCACTATACGGGGAAAAGAGTGGCAGGTATTGTGGAACAAGTAAATACCAGCAGTAGTGGAGTCGGCTATTAAGCAAAATTCTTAATTTGCCCCAATTGAGCAGTTTTATGTTTTCTTTATGCCAACTGTGCATTTTTCATAATTGATTAGAGTAAACATTTTAGGGATTGTTTTGCCTCTATATAGCTTTCCATTGTTTCATTTGTCTTGAATGTTCCAGAGAGAATGGTGCATTTGTGCCTTATTCATGATATTACAACAGAAACCTAGATTTTGATGGGGTGTTTTTTGGGGTGGTGGTGGGTGTGCTGCAAAAGGACTGTAAACAACCCTAGTTTACACAAAGCTGCACATTTGAAGCGGATTCACACTGCCCAGCTGTGCTTTTGCTAAAGCGCAGCTAACCCACAGTTTTCGTACAGGTTAGCTGAGCTTTCCCATAGACCTCTATGAGGTTTTGGTGTTGTTTCAGAAAAGTAAACCATCTCGTAATGAAAGCAATGCATAATCTGAGGTTGCCTTTTGTAAAAACGACATGTCAAAGCGGTCAGTAGATCCAGATATGCAGGCAAATCTAATCTTTTTTCCATAAATGTTGAACTTGGCCCCATTCCTTCCCACCTCCTTCACCTCTACCGGTCCATTGATGTGATGATCAATAGTACTGGCTTATGACACAAAGGACTTTGCCAATACTTTTACTCATTATGAAAGCTTAGGAAGGAGGAGGAACCCAAGTTTGACTATTAAGGGATAGGTTGGCATTTGCAAATAACCTCATCTGCCTATATTTCTGTATCTGCTGATGATTTTGCTATGCAGTTTCCAATGAGGGTAACCCCTTTTATGCATTTATTTTATAATATGCCCATGTTAAATTGCCCAGGTTGGTGATTGTTAAAAAGGAAATGTCCTGAGATGGTAGGCAATTTGTATAATGAGTATATAAAATTAATATAAACAGTTTCTGCTTATTTATGAACATTAAGGGTAAGTATGCTTTTACAAAAAGTATACGTACTTGTTTGTCCCCACCTTTTTAAAGCATATGTCAAGATTAGGGATGAGCCAAACATACCTGGGTTCAGTTCAAAAAGGGTGCGCAGAACATGATTGTAGTCAATGGGAGCAAAATGGTAAAAAGTATTAATGGTCATTTTCTTGTCTAATAGGCAAATCATTGTCAAACAAATGGTATGTGTGGCTAGGCACTGCCCTGTAGAACACGTTCTTCAGCAAAAAAACGAAATCTTTTATTTTCCATTTAGCAGGGAACAGTGATTTTAATAATGATTTAAGTGAAACATTAAAAATGCTAAATTTCTTAAAATAACCCTGCCTGTGAAGTGCCCTAATGCCGCGTACACACGGTCGGACTTTTCGTCTACAAAAGTCCGACAGCCTGTCCGACATACTTCCGACGTACCTTCGGCGGACTTGCGGCAGACTTTCTTACGAACGGACTTGCCTACACACGACCACACAAAAGTCCGACGGATTCGTACGTGATGACGTACACCGGACTAAAATAAGGAAGTTCATAGCCAGTAGCCAATAGCTGCCCTAGCATGGGTTTTTGTCCGTCGGACTAGCACACAGACGAGCGGATTTCGGGGTCCGTCGTACTTACGACGTAAAGATTTGAAGCATGTTTCAAATCTAAAGTCCGTCGGATTTGAGGCTAAAAAAGTCAGTTGAAAGTCCGGAGAAGCCCACACACGATCGGATTACCAGCCAGCTTTAGTCCGTCAGCGTCCGTTGGACTTTTGTAGACGAAAAGTCAGACCGTGTGTACGCGGCATAACTGCACACTTTAGGTGTATACAACCTGCTACCACAAAACTGACATTTACAAAGAAAATACAAAGTTTAAATTGCTGGTAAATGACAGCTTCAGCAGCTTACTTCTGTTTAAAAAAAAAAGGTTTAAGGATTATTTTTGCATGGCATTCCCCCTTAATGTCTATACCAGACTCTTTGGATCTGGTATGGAATTTGGAAGGGACCGCATACTATTTTTTTTTCTTTTTTTGCATGGGATCCCCCCTAAAATTCATACCAGATTTGTAGGGCCTAGGAAAAAGTTATAGGGGGGAACCCCATGCTGTTTCTTTTAATTCAAACTATCCCGACCACTATGTTTTTTATGGCTGGGAATTCCCAGGAAGTAAATGAATGATGCCAGATGATGTCACTGGTTGCTAAGGATGATGCTAAGGAAGCACCCACCGCTTTCTTAACAACCTTGACAGTGGAAGAAGGAAGCTGTCATACAGTGGGAAAAAATAATTTTTTGATCCCCCTGATCCCTCCCCTGCAGATTTTGTAAATTTGCCAACTAATAAAGAAATCATTTTTATCATAGGTGTATTTTAAATGATAGAGACAGAATATCAACCAAAAATCCAGAAAAAAACACACGATACAAATGTTATAAATTTAGTTACAGTTCAGTCAGTAAAATAAGTATTTGATCTCCAAGCAAAACATGACTTAGTACTTGGGGGAGAAACCCTTTTTGGCAAGCACAGAGGTAAGACGTTTTTTATAGTTAGTTACCAGGTTTGCACATATCTCAGGAGGGATTTTGGTCCACTCTTCTTTACAGATCTTCTCCAAATCCTTAAGGCTTCTTGGCTGTCACTTGGCAACTCGAAGTTTCAGCTTCCTCCATAAATTTTCTATAGGATTAAGGTCTGGAGACTGGCTAGGCCACTCCATGACCTTAATGTGCTTCTTCTTGAACCACTACTTTGTTACCTTGGCAGTATGTTTTGGGTCTTTGTCATGCTGACAGACCCATCCATGACCAATCTTCAGTGTTCTAACTGAGGGAAGAAGATTCTCATCCAATATTTTACAGTACATGGCCCCATCCAAGGGATCCTCAATGCGGCAAAGTTGGTCTGTACCTTTAGCAGAGAATCAGCCCCCAAGCATAATGTTTCACCCTCCGTGCTTGACTGTAGGGATGGTGTTCTTGAGGTCATAGTCATCAGTGCAGCCTCAACAGAGCCTCCCCATCAGTGCCTACCAGGGTCGCCTCATCAGCACCCATCAGTGCCACCTATCAGTGCCCATCAGTGCCACCTAATCAGTGTCCATCAGTGAAGGAGAAAAATTACCTGTTTGCTAAATTTTCTAACAAACTATGAAAGAATTTTTTTTTTTCAAAATGTTTTGGTCGTTTTTTTTTATCGTTGGTGATTAAATACCACCAAAAGAAAGCTCTATTTGTGTGAAAAAATGATAAAATTTAATTTGGGTACAGTGTTGCATGACCATGCATTTGGCATTCAAAGTGCAATAGCACTGAAAGGTGAAAAGTGGCCTGGGCAGGAAGAGGGTGAAAGTGCCCAGTAGGCAAGTGGTTAAGGTAAAAAACATTTTAACTTTAGAAACACTTTAAGTCAGGTCAGTATTGTTATGCTGATTAAAACGTTTTAAATTTTATATGTTAACTAATATAAACGCCCAAGCTACATTATGCCAGTTTTTGCTTGTGTCAGTTTTGTTTATTAAATGGTCTTATTATTATTAGTATGACTACGACACATTACATTATATGCATACATTATGCATTTTATTTTAAATTCTACACACAAATGACAACTTGTCTTTGCATTTCCTATGCTTCGCCAAGCACATGCATCATCTCTAACTTAGATTGAGGGAAATCCGCTGCCATCTACAGTCCATCTAGGGCAGCCTTTCTTAATGTTTTTAACACTGAGGAGCCCTTGAACTAACTTTAATGCATTGGGGAACCTCTGCTAAATTATTACATTTCTAGCTCAGGGCATGTTTGTGTGATCAGTAAGTTGCACATAATAATACATAAAAGAATAAAGAATGTAGTTTATCTAGCATATTTGACACTCATAGCAGTTTTTAACACTTCCCTCCTTTATAAGAAAGTAGTTACAATCCTAAAATAAAACATAATAAATATGGCCACAAAAGAAATACCAAGGATGTAAATTGTAGTGCTCCTTAAATTGGGGGTCAGTAGAAAAGTGCCTTCTTATATTAGCAGTTGGTGTAGTGGTCTATAACATTGGTGGCCAATAGAAGAAGGACTCTTTATATTACTGGTCAGTGGTAGAAGGACTTTCTTCCGTTGTTGACCAGTGGGAAAATTGCCCCTACTTACAGCTAAAAAAGATTAATATCAGGGGTTACTGGAAGGTAGAAACTCTTCAATGCTCAAGAAACCCCTTGCAACCTTTGGAGGAACTCCGGTTGAGAAACACTGGTCTAGGGCTACAAATATGCAGCGGGAAAGGGTTTATGTCCCTAATATTCTTCATTAACTCCCAAATACAGAACCTATGCAATATATATTCCACCCTGAGAATTGGTTGATAAACTCAACTATATTTCATTTAATTCTGAAATCCTAATGCAATATTCAAAAATATTTGTAGCTACAGCAGCCATCTGCTTAGTGCAGCTTTTAGACATCTGTTAAAATGAAAACATACTCCTTGCCATTTCATGTAGGTAATAACAGCACAGAAGTTCCCGAAGCTGCAAAGTTTATTGACACATGCATTATAGCTTGCCTTTTTGAGAAATAAAAGTGTTAAGCAGTTTACTTCACATTAAAGCTGAAGATTAGCTAAAAAAACATGTTTTTCTCTGCAGCTTTAGTTGCATTCCAGAATCCAGGCTGCTAGATTCTGTAGAAATCTTCTTTGCAGGGCTACCCTGTCCTCTTCCTACTGCTGAACATCCAGCACTGTAGGGGTTAACAGCTTCAGATCTCCGTGTTCAACTGCACTAAAGATGATCCGATGTGGACATGCCTCCTCCTGCCCTCCCCCCCATTGAGTAAAGGTTTTTCACTGATTGCACTGCCTGTACCATAATCTGTGAATGGGGGAGAGTCTAATCAGCCACAGGATTCTTTTCTTCATTCACAGATCATGGTAAATGAGGGGTAGTGTCTCTGTCAGACGATCTTTAGTGCAGCAGAACATGTATACCCAGAGCTGTTAACCCAACTGCGCTAGAAGTTCAGCAGCAGGAAGAGGACAAGGCAGTCCTGCATTGAAGATTTTTACATAATCTAGCCTGCACATTGTGGAACATACGCTATATTGCCAAAAGTATTGGGACGCCTGCCTTTACATGATCATGAACTTTACAACTTTGCACACACTGCAGCTGCTGACTGTTAATAATAAGAAACTTACCTGTCCTGAAGTCCAGCGATGTGGGCACCATAGCTGATGTTTCCATCAGCTGTCGGGTGCTGCCTCCACCATTATCGCTAAGGGAACCCGGTAGTGAAGCATTATGGCTTCACGCCGGGTCCCTACTGCGCATGCGCGAAGCACCACTGTGCTCTCCTACTGGCCCGGCGGCGGTTGAAGGAGGAGGGAGGAGGGAACTGAGCTGCTGACATAATTCGCCGCTGCTGACATCAAAGACAGGTATCCACCCCCCGAAAGGTGCCAAATGTGGGGGGGGGGAGACAAATGAACGGAAGTTCTACTTTTGGGTGGAACTCTGCTTTAATGGCATCTCAGTCTTAGTCCGTAGGGTTCAATATTGAGTTGGCCCACCCTTTGCAGCTATAGCAGCTTCAACTCTTGTGGGAAGGCTGTCCAAAAGGTTTAGGAGTGTGTCTATGGAAATATTTGACCATTCTTCTAGAAGAGCATTTGTGAGGTCAGGCACTGATGTTAGACGAGAAGGTCTGGTTCACAGTCTCTGCTTTAATGCATTCCAAAGGTGTTCTATCGGGTTGAGCCCAGTCAAGTTCCTCCGCCCCAAACTTGCTCATCCATGTCTTTATGGCCCTTGACAAGTGGCTGTGAGCAGGGGCAGACTGACCGGTGGGTCGGTTTGGCCATGGTCTGAGGGCCCGGCCACAGAAGGGGCCCTGCCGGCACCACCTGCTGGAACTATGAGTCCAGCCCAGGAACAACAAAAACTTGCAGCTGCGGGCCCGTGGCGATCATCTTTTTTGGGCCCAGCCAGGCCCCAGTGACCAGGTCTACTGATGACCAGACCGCACAGTGGGAGGTAATCAGTGACTGCTGCCTGGACAGAGTTAACATAGGTCATAGCCGCCACTCACCTACCACTGTGCGGCCATGCTTGTGTCTCCTGCGAGGTTGATGGCTGCAGGGCGGAGCTATGTCTCTCTCACACACAGCTCAGCCTCAGAGCCGGCACTGACACCCCCTCCTCTCTCCACACAGACATGTGCTCCTCTTCCTCCCGCCCCTCTCCTCGTGGGTCTGCCCCGCCCACACTCTGTGTGGGTGGGAAGTTTGAACCCAGAAGAGAAAAGCTGCAGACAGCCTGTGCATAAGCCTCCATCCTGGGGTGAGCAAGCTCACCCTCTCTCCTGCCTTCCACTATATAAAACTAATGTAAGGGGTGCTCTGTGGAGTGTGGACTTTGATGCAAAAGGGGGGCTTTGGTGGGCAGAGACCCCCTTACATCAGAGTTCCCCTTTACATCAGAGTCCACAGCATCCCCCCTTAAATCAGGGTTCCCCTTTATATTAGGGTCCACAGAGCTCCCCCTTACAGTGTGTGGAAATTCTGCAGACTCTAAGAGGGGCTCTGTGCTGGCTCTGATGTTAGGGGGGCTCTGTGTGGACTCTGATGTAAGGGGGGCTCTGTCTCTGATGTTAGGGGGCTCTGTGTGGAATCTTATATTAGGGGGGCTCTGTGTGGACTCTGATGTTAGGGGGGCTCTGCGTGGACTCTGATGTTAGGGGGTTCTGTGTGGACTTTGATGTTAGGGGGGCTCTGTGCGGACTCTGATTTTAGGGGGGCTCTGTGCAGGCTCTGATGTAAGGGGGCTCTGTGCGGACTCTGATGTAAGGGGGCTCTGTGCAGAATCTGATGTTAGGGGGCTCTGTGTGGAATCTTATATTAGGGGGGCTCTGTGCGGACTCTGATGTTAGGGGGGCTCTGTGCGGACTCTGATGTTAGGGGGTTCTGTGCAGACTTTGATGTTAGGGGGGCTCTGTGCAGGCTCTGATGTAAGGGGGCTCTGTGCGGTATCTGATGTTAGGGGGCTCTGTGCGGACTCTGATGTAAGGGGGGCTCTGTGCGGACTCTGATGTGAGGGACTCTGTGCAGACTTTGATGTTAGGGGGGCTCTGTGTGGATTCTAATGTAAGGGGGGCTTTGTGTGAACTCTGATGTAAGGGGGGCTCAGCGGACTTTGATGTAAGGGGGGAATGTAATGCACAGGGTGTAGGGGTCAGCTGTGTGTAATGTACAGAGTGCAGGGGTGAGAAGTATATAATGTACAGGGTTCAGGAGTATGTAATGGTCAGGGGTCAGGAGTGTGTAATGTACAGGGTTCAGGGGTCAGGAGTGTGTAATATACACGGTTTAGGGGTAAGGAGTATATAATGTTCAGGGGTCGGGAGATCGCAATTGTCAGAAACCATGACATCGGACTGAGCACAGAAGTACAGTTAAATCACACTTGTTTAATAATAAAAGTAATAAGAACAAACGTAGTCAAAACATAGCCAAAGTTCAGTAACCGGAACGGATAGTCAGCCAAGCCAGAGGTCAGGGATCAATGTAGTGAAACAACAAGCAGGATCTAGAGCCAGAAGAGATATCAGCAAAGCTAGTCTTCAAACAGGACCGCAGGAGATCGTCTCTGTGATGTTGACCAAGGTGAAGGCAGAGATCCTCTGAACTGGACGGCTTAAGTAGGCAGGACTGATGAGCAGCTGAGTGGCCAGCTCAGAGAAGGAAGGGCTGAGCCCAGCCCTGACAGCAATGCACAGGATGAAGGGGTCAGGAGTATGTAATGTACAGGGTGCAGTGGTCAGTAGTATGTAATGTATAGGGTGCAGGGGTAAGGGTGTATATAATGTACAGGGTTCAGGGGTCAGGAGTATGTAATGTACATTGTGCAGGGGTAAGGAGTATGTAATGTGCAGCGTGCAGGGGTCAGGAGTATGTAATGTACAGGGTGCAGGGTTGAGGAGTATGTAATGTACAGGCTTCAAGGGTCAGGAGTGTGTAATGTAAAGGGTCTAACAGTCAGTAGTGGGTAATGTACAGGGTGCAGGGGTGAGGAGTATTTAATGTAAAGGGTTCAGGGGTATGTAATGTTCAGGGGTCAGGAGTGTGTAATGTACAGGGTTCAGGGGTCAGGACTGTGTAATGTACAGGGTTCAGGGGTAAGGAGTATATAATGTGTAGGGGTCAGGAGTATGCAATGTATAGGATGCAGGGGTCAGGAGTATGTAATGTACAGGGTGCGGGGGTGAGGTGTATATAATGTACAGGATTCAGGGGTCTGGAATATTTTATGTACATGGTGCAGGGGTCAGGAGTATGTAATGTACAGCATGCAGGGTTGAGGAGTATATAATGTGCAGGGTTCAGGGGTCAGGAGTATGTAATGTACAGAATGCAGTGGTCAGGAGTATGTAATGTACAGGGTGCAGGCGTGAGGAGTATATAATGCACAGGGTTCAGGGGTCAGGATTATGTAATATACAGGGTTCAGGGGTCAGGAGTGTGTAATGTAAAGGGTGTAGGGGTCAGGAGTGGATAATGTACAGGGTGCAGGGGTGAGGAGTATGTATTGTACAGGGTGCAGGGGTCAGGAGTATGTAATGTACAGGGTGCAGGGATCAGGAGTATGTAATGTACAGGGTTTCAGGGGTCAGGAGTTTGTAATAGATAGGGTTCAGGGTAAGGAGTATGTCATTTACAGGGTGCAGGGGTCAGGAGAGAATCATGGCACAAGGAGGGGGTCCCATGAAGTCCAGAGTGAATGAAGGTGTTCACTGTACACTCTATTAGAAAGAGACCCCCTCCAGGTCCCACTATAATCCTTTGTAGTCTCTAATGGGGCTTGGAGGAGATGCTTTCTAACAGACTCTCTGTTGTACTTTGTGCAAAATGTGGGGGCAGCGCCAGGGGCGGGTCATGGACGGGGCCAGGGAGTGGGTCATGGGTGGGGCCTGACAGGGGGCCCTTGCTTTTTTTGTTCCAGGGGCCATGAGTGTTGTCAGTCCGCCCCTGGCTGTGAGGCAACATGTCACCTTCTGGAAACCTATTTTAACCCCATGAAGACCGCAGCACAGCCCCATTTACTCGAGTGAATCGTGTTTTGTGACAGTACTATGTGTGGTATGATTTCTGCCGTGGTCGTACCATGTGTTCCAACCCCCTGACCTCCATCTTGGCTTAAGCTGGGTGGTTAGGGGACAGCAAAGCCCTGGCCCAACCACCTATTTTTACCACCCCTGCCACATTGTAAACAAAACTTAAACTTAAACAATCCCAACATTATTTATGTTTGTGAATTGAACATTTTTAGGAGAAAGTAAAAATATAAAAGTTACCAGGAATTTTGAAGCAGCAGTCACAACTGTTTTCTGAGTATGCATTTTATTACATGATTTGCACATAAAAACAATATACATATATAAGATATATATATATTATATAAAGTCCATAAAATAATAGTCCATAAAAAAATCCAGAGAGCAGTGACCATTAAAATGGATTATGATTTATCACCTGTTTAAATAAATCATTCAATGATGCATAGTGGGTGTCCCCAAAACGTTCTGCTTCTTCAGGAGTTAAGAGGGTCAGGTCACAATCAGCCTCTGAAGAAGCAGAACGTTTTGAGTCCGGGAACCGCATTCAGCAACATACAGCTTATCAGAACCGCTAGAAAAATTAAGTGACTGTCTTATTTGAGACACCCTCTATGCATCACTGAAGGATTTATTTAAGCAAGTGATAAAGCATAATCTGTTTTGAGGGTCACTGTTCTCTGTATTTTTTATATTTACTGTTTTTTTGTGCAAATCATATAATAAATTGTATGTTTTAAGGAAACCATCGTGACTGTGGTGCCGTAAAAATTCCTGCTATCCAAAAACGTTTCATTTATACTTTGAAATGTAGGGATGTGACACAAACAATTAAGACTTTTTTTTTTACATTTGTAGGAAAAAATGAACAAATAAAATAACAACTCAAGTAACGATGGTATAAATGGGATTCGTCTGCCCTTAAAGTAAGCCTGGAAGGCCAGGGTACATTCATTAACAGAAAGGGCTCTGGTCACCATCAATCCCAAATGGTCAATGGACAGATTACAGAAAGAACAAGCCCCTTAGAAGCCCCTATGTGTTTGCACGTGTGAAATAGGTGGTAGATTCACCTGGAACTACATGGGCTGCTTCTGAATAAAAAGCGCAGTGCTGGTTGTGTTGCTTTAGCTAGTCTTCCCTCTGTACCAGTACTATTTAGGCAGGGAAGCCTCTAATTGATGTAGCGCACCCACTAAGGAGCTGCAAGTTTAAAGGGATCCCCCATCCTGAACAGCCAGGCACACCACATTTTTACAGCACACTTGAGTCAGAAGAACAGTCCAGTGCTTTGTTTTTATGCCTAATAGAGGGGAATAAACTTGGATAGGGATATTATGGGATGCCCACATGACTTTTGCAAAAGAACGCTTTAGGGATGCAACTATGTACAGTCCGTATATACACTTCTCCTCTGCCTCTTGCACACAACTTGATTGCAGAACTACAACTCCCAGGACCAGCTGGCACACTGCTGGAATGATCTGACAAAAGGCTCAGTCAGATAAGTAGCAAAAGCCCTTTACAGGCAGGTACCGTGGGCCCCTTTTTTGTGTAGCAAACAGCTGTCCTCCTGTGGCTACTGATCCCAGCACCATCTTTTCAGGCACTGCCAGCCCACCTGACTGCAGCTGCCCCATCCACTAGCCCTCCTGGCTGCTCTTCCACAGTCCTCCCAGACTGACTCTGCATCCATCCCAGACTGCTCTCTCCCAGTCCTCTCAGGCATGCCTCTCAGTCCTCCCTGACTGTAACAATCACCAGCCTACCTGGCTGTCTTCTTTGCCGTGCAGTGTTCTTCTCCTGCTCCTGTGCCTCCGATCAGGACACCTCTGTGTGTCATGAAGAGGGTCTCTTCCGAGCCCAGGCCCGAGGTCAATCGTGGGCAACTGATAGCCTCACACTATCTCCAGCTTCCACCCGAACTCCACTGCCCCAGCTGGGCTGACCCAGAGTATTTGAGGGGACCTACCCCCTGCCAAACCATCTGTTGGGTATTGGTCAGGGCTCTCAGAATACAGAATCCAGACAGTTCCTCCTCACCTCCATTCCCATTCTTCTAAAAGTTTCCAGCAAGTTCCAGAAGTAGGAAAGGTCTCAGAGATGCTGCCTGTGAGTCTTCCAGCCCTCCCTGAGTCACTCACCTGACCAAGATAACAAACATAGGCTTGGCTACCAGCCAAGCCTGAACAATTGTCCTACACTACAGAAAAATCCTATTCTAGCACACTAGATGGTGCTACATTGAATTTTTACTTTTGTAGTCTGGGATGGCATTTTTAGTAGTAGGTGCAGGTACAAGGAACCACAGAGTGCAGCAGGGGGCTCCAGCATTCAGCAATTCTTTAAGTGTTGAAAGTAGAAGGTCTTTAGCGGACCAACATACACAGCCTAATTTTCTCCCGTTTCATCCACGGGCTGAAGAAGAGAATTGGACTGCCCACTTTCTGCGAAGTGAACAAAATCCATGGCCTAGGGCAGCAAGACTGCAAAGATTACACACAGCCACCCGCACATTAGGTTTCAGATTGTCAGCAACCCATTCCCATGATTTACAGAATTGCAAAACTGTCAGTAAGTGTAATCCTCACTGTAGTGTTGCTGTTTCTAGACTGCTTGTACATTTTTGCTGGAGGATTAGTGTACAGTATACTTAAGGTAGCCATAGACAGTTTGAATCTTGTTCGGTTCTGCAGGATCCGGCTGAGATTCGAACCATGTATGGGCAGGCTGAATCTACCCAAGTTGATAGATCAATCAACTTTGGTACAACCAGCCTGTCAGATTTTCCATGTGATTATTGCTAGCAGCTGCTATAGCCACTAGCTATTAACTACTGTGTTCTCCAGCCAGAGTCTACTTCCCCCAACCCCCCTCCTTGCTGGGAGGACACATCTATGGCTGGTCTATCGATCTATGGATGTTCTCCGCTGACCCTCACTTGGGATCAGACTCTGAAGCCAATCGTCTAATCAACACCAGATGTACACATCAGCCCCTGATGATGCGAGTAGAGCTTGCAAAACGCGTCGAGTTAGAGATGTATCATGTATATCCGTACTACAAATACTTTGTGATATTATATCATTATGGCTATGTTTAGAGGACTATTATGCTATGTTGCTGCTCTTATGTAACTGTTATTTATGATCATGTTTTATATTGGATCATGTTTATACAAATAAATTTGTTACCCCTTATACTGTTGACCTTGTTATCATCATGGACACCTCACTCAAAGTCCCATGGGCGATTGTCTGTTTCTGTATATAGTATAGGGATGGAGGTGTTCCATGTTAGGGAGCAGCTTGTAGACTTTCTTCTTTTGGCATCTATGGCTGGTCTTACACATCATTCACCCAAAGTAGGTAAACTATCTCTTTTTCGCCTCTCTTCCCCCTGGTTCTGTACACTTTGTGTGACAATGACGTCTGATCTTGTTAGTAGGGGTAGACAGAGTGATAAGAATTAATTTTGCTGCAGAACGAGTGATTTCACGTTTGGTAAATTTAGCCAAAGCAAAAATTTTCATTTTTACTCATTGAGCTGCTTAGACAAAAATGTTTTTGAAAAAATCATCTTTTTTTTTGGAGGATATGTTTTAATGGGTATTTTTAGGTTAGTTTCGCTTATTTCTTTTAGTGTTCTCTACATAAGTGTTTTTTTTTTCCTATTGTTGTGTTTATTATTATTGTTGCTCTACATGTATTTTCCTTTTTTTTTCTGCCAGTTTTTACTTTTTGTAAAAAAAAGGCTGATGGGTGGCAGAAGATTAATGCTTTTGACAGGTCCAGGGTAGTTAAAAGGATCTTCTATAATACTTAAAAACAATTGTAAGTCCATAGTACCCTTACTTTAGTTTGTCGTTTTTTTAGGGAGAATTCAAACCCTCAATGTCATTTAATGTTAGTGAGATGCAAAAGCGAGCTAATTGACTGCAGGCCTAGGGGGATTAAAATATTAATTGGCCCTAATTATAACAAAGACATATGTGGTAGCAAAATGACACAAATCATGTAGACACAAAAAAATCATGATCATCTGCCGCACAGAGTCCTTAGACCCCTGATGCCCAATCTATTGCCGTTTGGTTCTTAGCATGTGGTCCTTGGAGCCCCTGCAGACAATAGTCTGTTTTCTGCCTAACTAGGTGTTGATTTTTGTATTTATTTTTTTATTTTACTCTTTTTTTTCTATACTGTCCATCCTTTTTCACATTATATGTTTTTTTCCCTCGGGTTATTAATAGATCTCTCTGTGTCACAAGTAGTTTTAGGAGGAATGTAGACGGCACAAATGTGGAAGCATTGATTTGTAAAGGGCAGTGATCTCTAGCAGTCTGATGTATGCAGTCTATGACTATCTTCTGAAGTAAGTCCCCAGTCTCCAACAACTTCTGCCTGCAATCTCTAATGCCGCTTACAGACGATCAGATATTCCGACAACAAAAAACATGGATTTTCTTCCGACAGATGTTGGCTCAAACTTGTCTTGCATACACACGGTCACACAATGTTGTCAGAAATTCCGAACGTCAAGAACGTGGTGACATACAACACGAACGGAGAGCTGAGAAAAATGAAGTTCAATAGCCAGTGCGGCTCTTCTGCTTGATTCCAAGTATGCATGGAATTTTGTGCGTCAGAATTGTCTACACACGCTCAGAATTTACGATAACGGATTTTGTTTGTGGAAATTTTGAGATCCAGCTCTCAAACATCCTTTGTTGGAAATTCCGACAGCAAATGTCCGATGGAGCCTACACACGGTCGAAATTTCCGACAACAAGCTCACATCGAACATTTGTTGTCGGAAATTCCGATCGTGTGTACGTGGCATAACGGTTACAGAGGTGGCACATGAGGCCCCCGATATTAGAAAATTTTACCATCATTGCCTTGGACTTAAACAGTGGTAGTCAAAATAGGAAGATCAAACTGGACAACCCACCACCACATGACTACAGTACCATACCTACTACTGTGCATAGGAGGGTAATATATTGCATTGGCCTGCCAGTCACACATATCTGTTGTGCAGAAATCCTATAATAATTATTGGAATTTTGGAGAAAAAAATAATCACACAAATTGCACATGTAGCAGCCTGGTGTTAGGCAGGGTTACTAACAAATTTAGTTTGCTCGGTGGTAACCAACCTGGCTGATTGTTAGGGAGATCCACTGACCTTTTCCAAAATCTGGGTTTGATGTACCTCTCTCTTCTGTCACTAGGTGGAGTTGTTACCTGTGGCATTAGATTGACAAGGGCTTAGTAAATCCGGACTAGGAGTGGATGGGTTGTCTCAGCCAATTGGCAGGGGTTTCTATGCCCTTGTCCTGCTGGGAGAGCCTATTTATTCGGGAGGGGTCAGGTGATCAGGGTTCAGTGCCACCTGGACGGCTGTCTGGGTGGACATGTGTTGAAAAGCTCCTGGCTTCTAGACCAGAAGCCTGAGGCCTATCCGGGAGAACCTGGCTGCTAGGCAGTCTGAGGCCTTTCCAGGTTGGAAGCAAGCAGCATGCGGTTGGGGCTTCAGGCTTGGAGCCCAACCAAGTTGCAGGGGGTTCTGCTGGCTGGAGAACCAAGTAGTTGCCACAGGTGAAGGAAAGCAGTTGCTGTCACAGACGACCACCCCGGTTGCCAGAGACAAGCGAGAACCAGAGTCAGAGGTAAAGGGGACACAGTCACCAGCAAGGGACAATCTCTCCTGTTATCAGAGGCCAGGTTCTGTGGAGACTGAAGAAGTACCAGAGCAGCCTTTTTCACTAGCTGGGGAGGGTGAAGAAGTTGGGAACACATCAGCAGAGTCAAGCTAGGGACCCAGCGGAACAGTGTGGGTGACGCTTGCAGGGGATTCAGCAGGTTAGCTGAGGAGCCAAGTCAGGGACCTAGCAGGACAGCGTGGGTGACACTTGGAAGTCACAGTGGGATAGCTGTGAAGGAGCGCAAGGAATCCAGTGGTGGCTTGGATCTGAAGAGTCTAGTAAGAGACTGGGAGCCCAGTGAGAGGATCTACAATGGGTTACTGTGAGTTGTGATCTTTATTGAAGTTGAAGTTACCAGATCGGTTGCTATAAGAGACAGCAGTCTACAGATACAGTTTTGCTGCAATACAGCTTAAAGGCCCTTAAACTGCATAGCTGTTCTTCTATTCCTATTTTTGTCTCTGAGTATTTTGCATCTGCCTAAGGGTGTTCAGGCCCTAAAACTTTCTCTCCAGTTCTGTTAAGAGACAATAAATCTCTTTTTGCATTCTCAAAGTGTCTGGCGCCCAACGTACTCTATCTATACCACACCCACTATGCTTAGTAAACCACACTGAAGATGGGTGTAAGCTCTCCCTGACTCTGGAGGTCACTATTAGTCGGAGCCACGGCTACACACACATTTAATTTTCTTTCATCCCAAAATGCCCAGTTCTTTTTCGTCAATCATACTTATTCTTCATTTTCTTTATAATCATTTTCTTTATACGAATGATGTCTTAAAGAGTAATTCTGCAATAAAGCAGTTTTTTTTTTGTTTTTTTTTATGGTATATTTTTCCCTGGGTATTTGGGTTCCTCTGTGTTGTTGAGCCCATAGCAGCTGCGTGATTAATAGTCTACTGCACTTATAGATTTTTTCCTATGTATAACATAAGAAATGGCAAAGGTCGCGATGTTCCACATATTCTAAATGATCCTTTGCTGAGCATTTCTAATAAACCACCGTATGAAGGTGTACTTCCAGTGGTGCTAGGGTTAACGTGTATTCTAAACTCTGTGGCCTCTTGCAGGCAGCATGGATTGCCAGGCTGTGAGTTCATCCACAGTTCAGCAATATTCTGTAAATCTATTTTACCCTCTGTCTCATTCCGATGATAACAGACATAATTGCCCCTCAGATCAAACCTGCGATTAGGTATCAATGTACACAGATACCCAGAGAGCCTGCACATTCAGCTAACAGAATTGTTCTTAGAGAAAGGAAGTCAGTACGGAAGTACAGACACTCCTTATACCTATATAACCCCATAAACTACTTTATGTAACTGATGAAACCCTGAAAATGTACCCATAGAGCCCATTTCCTACTGACAAATCCAAATATCAATGGAATTTATTTCCAGTTGTGGCATAACGGATAACACAAGCTCAAGTGAATGCACATATAAAAAAAAGTCAAAATAAATGCACAATTTTTTATTTAAACCTAATAAAATTTAGGCTCCATTTACCTGCAGCATTTTCTGCAGCACAGTGCACCACAATTACACTCTGTGTGTTTCGGTGCTATGCAGTGACGTACCTAGGTCAGGTCAGTGGAGGTGAGGCACCCTCACACATTACTGCTATACATGGGTCCTTGCAAAGCTATTGGTTGTTTTGCCTACAGCTCTACCCAGAGCATACCCTAGATGCAGAATGGCACAGAGCAAAGGGAAGCTCTTCCAGGCTTCTGCTCAGCTTGGGATGACTTCTCCTCACTCTGACCCAGGAGCTGCTCTACTTCTGAGATCTAGTAAGTTTATTGCACAGAGAGAGATGGAAAAGATCTTTGCCAAAAACTGAGATTTTTTTCTGGGGTCTGGCCTAAACAATAGGTTGCTCACATTTTGGCCATTTGTTCCTCACCTATTGTCAATGTTGCTTGTTACCTGCATATTTTAAAGATTGCTCCTTTGTTGCCCATGTATTACAATGGTTGCCCACATACAGTATTATGACAATTGACTGTTGCCTGTGTCTTTTGTATATGATTGTATTTTGTAGCCCATCTACTGTCAGGACTGACATTTTTTGTCTGCAAATGATCAATTCACTGCAGTTTAGAGGTTCATGAGGGCAGAATTTTGAATATAAAGTTACGACCAAGAACATGCGACTTCAAACCAGCGGGAGGTAGTTCAAAACGAATATTAGAAAATATTATTTTTCCGAAAAAATGCTTGGAACAGACTTATAGCAGAGGTAGCGAGTTAGTCAAGACTAAAGGGATTCAAACATGCTTGGGACAAATATAAATCTATACTCAGATTAAGAAAAACAATGGGGCAGTCTCAATGGACCACTTGGTCTTTTTTCTGCTGTCACTCTTCAATGTTTTTATTAATCATATTACATGTGACAATGTTAGACCTTTGTACTCTATTTTTTTATTTTTCATTTCTTTTTTTACTGGGGTGATTATATATACATTGTTTATATTGGGAACATTTTCACTGTTTCCATTCCTTTTTTTGAAATTTTTTGTTTAATTCCACAGGTATTATTCTGAAGAGATTATAAACAGCAATCTGCTTCGGGTGTCAAATATGCTAGGTATGTCACTGGACCTTAAAAGTAAATCTAACATGGATGGCACTGCTTTTTGAATTTTAAACTGCTTTCATATTGTTTTAACCCTTTCCTTGGCATCTTAGAACTGTTGATCTTGTCCAGTTTCTTTGCAGCCACTCCTGATTTACATATTCATGCTCCAGTGATAACTGCACATCATTATACATCAGCACAGGCTTTTTCATAGTGACAACTGTAGACCATGCCTGCACAGCGTGTATTAGCACAGCTGCCTGTAAGCTCCATTAAAAGTGTATGTAACAGGGTGACAACTCAGAAAAACTAGTTGACAGAGAAAGAACGTTGTCATCCCATAACGAGAGGTGCCTGCACAAGAACCTTTCTGGCATGATTACCAGGTATTATTTTAATGAAATTTGTGGACTTAAGAATATTGAGAATGACCTTTAAAATTACATTACATTGCTAAAGCTCATATGAGATTATAGTGATTAGGTTTGGATCTACCTACAGACTTTTTTGGCTGCTGTAGCTCTTGAATATAGTAAAGATCTGCAGCCCAACTAGCTGGAGAGGTAAGTAATAATCATCAATTTCAGGTAGCTGATTTTTAAGTAATTTTTAGCAAGAGGATTGCTGTAAAATGTAAACCATAGCAATGCCCCTTTGCTCCCTTTTTGTCTGGTAAAAATACTACTGAAAGCGTTGACCATATTGGTGCAAGACTTGCAAAGTTTAAAAAAAAACTGTTGATCCTGCTAAATATCTAGTGATATTTTATATTCTGTTACTCTGCAGTGTTATCCCAACAAATGTTAGCAACCCTGCCCAGTTCACCTCTTAGAACTATAAAACGCCTAACCACCATCATGTTATGGAGATAAGAAGAGATGGTGGTGTTTTGTAGTCTCAACACACTTCCTGTCCTAGGATGACTATGCTGCCCCCCCCCCCGTAAATACAGAAGGATGAGTAAGCTTGGTCACCTTAAGACAGGAAGTATGTTCCTGGCAGGATCACCATGTGAAAATAAAGAGAGAAAATCCTGAAAAAAAAAGAAAATGAATGCAGCCACCAAAACTAAGGACTGTAAGCTGATATATACACACAGGTATATTGTACTGTGCAAAAGTTTTAGATAGGTATGAAGAAATGCTCTACAGTAAGGTTAAAAAATATATATTTAAATTGTTTATTTTCATCAATTTACAAAATGCAAAGTGAGCAAACAGAAAAAAACCTAAATCAATATTTGATGTGACTAGCCTTTGGTTTCAAACCATTAATTCTTACACTTACACACTCTGTAGACGCAGTGGTCAGCCAAGGAAGCTTAATACAGCAGATGAAAGACACATCATCATGCTTCCTTCCCTTCGACATCGGAAGATGTCCAGCAGTACCATCAGGACAGAACTGCCGGAAACCAGTGGGACCCAGGTACACCCATCTACTGTCCAGAGAGGTCTGACCAGAAGTGGTGTTCATGGAAGAATTTCAGCCAAAAAGCCATACCTACGAAGTGGAAACAAGGCTAAGTGACTCAACTATGTACAAAAAAACATAGGAATTGGGGTGCAGAAAAATGGCAGCAGGTGCTCTGGACTGATGAGTCAAAATTTGAAACATTTGGCTGTAGCAGGAGGCAGTTTGTTCATCGAAGGGCTGGTGAGCTGTACAATAATGAGTGTCTGCAGACAACAGTGAATCATGTTGGAGGTTCCTTAAAAGTTTGGGGCTGCATTTCTGCAAATGGAGATGGCGATTTGGTCAGGATCAATGGTGTCTTCAATGCTGAGAAATACAGGCGGATACTTATCCATCATGCCATACCATCAAGGAGGCATGTGACAGACCTCAAATTTATTCTGAAGAACAACGACTCCCAAGCATATAGCTAATGCTATATGTTTGGGAGTCGTTGTTCGGGATTAGGGATGGGCGAACGGTTCGGCCCGAGCATAAGTTCGGGCCGAGCTTTCGTTGTTGGGTCGTTCGGCGAACATCCAAACGTGTCGTTCGACCATTTGTTCCCGACCCCAAACCGACCACAATGCATTGCGGCGCTGAACAGTGCATTGCAAGCCCTGATTGGCTGAAGCAGTGAAAGCTTGATTGGACACTGTCATCATGACTTTAGCCAATCATGGCTCATTCCCGCCCCACAGTATAAAAGTATTCTTTCAATGGCAGCCATTTTCAGTGTGATTTCGGCATTGGAGAGAGATAGAACAGGGCTCTGTTCAGTGCTATTGGTTAGTTAGTGTGCTATACTGTGCTATTTTGCTTCAATTGTCAGTGTAGATTATTAGTTTAGTGTCAGTCTAGGGATAGAGTGTAATGAGGAGGACCATCATTCAACTTTGCATAGTGTGCAGCTAAAGTAGGGACAGCTCAGATAGTTTCACTGTAGTGTAGTGAGACTGTGTCATTCATATATACATTAGTGTGAGTAGGGACAGCTCAGATAGTTTCAGTGTAGTGTAGTGAGACCATGCCAGTAATCTTTACATTAGCGTATAGCTAGAGTAGGGAAAGTTCAGAGTAGTGACGGTTGAACACCATCTATTTGATTGCGTTACTGCCAGTTTAACGTCATTTACTTCTGTTTGTGTTACTGCCAGTTTAACGCCATTTACTCCTGTGTGCGTTACTGCCAGTTTAATGTCATATAGTTCTGTGTGCGTTACTGCCAGTTTAAAGCCATATAGTTTTGTGTGCGTTACTGCCAGTTTAACGCCATACAGTTTTGTGCGTTACTGCCAGTTTAACGCCATTTTCTTCTGTGTGTGTTACTGCCAGTTTAACGCCATATAGTTCTGTGTGCGTTACTGCCAGTTTAACGCCATATAGTTCTGTGTGCGTTACTGCCAGTTTAACGCCATACAGTTTTGTGTGCGTTACTGCCAGTTTAACGCCATATAGTTCTGTGCGTCACTGTACGTTTGGCACATTATATTGCAATATATTATAGTGTATCCGTGGAGTGTGTCTGTGTAGTGTGAGTACTCAAATTAAAGTGCACCAAACACCTCTTTACATTGATTAAAGTGCATCTACGTACAGCTTTCAACCTCTTCTTTACATTTGCTTATAAGCACGGCCCCCTCCCTCCCAATAATGTCTGGGAGGACAACAAGGAGAGGCAGACGTTCCCTTGGCACTGTAAGGGGGCCAGCAACAAATGTGTCCACAGGCAAAGATGAAGGTGGTGGTCAGTCCTCAGGCAGGGCATGATTTCCTCTGTTTAGTGAGTTTGCCCGTGCTATCCAGCCACAGCATTCAGAGGAAGTGGTGGACTGGCTTACTAAACCTTCCTCATCCTCCTCTGTCAAGCAAGCAGAGACAAGTGTGCGGTCCCCTGCAGTTGCCAGAGTGGATAAACCTGCCACCTTGTCCACGTCTATTTCTGCCATAGCCCCGACATCAGCCTTTGAGGAGTCAGCTGAGTTATTTGACCATAGCGTCAGCCACTTGCTCCTTGATGATGCCCAGCCATTACTGGATTCAGATGTTGGTTCTGAGGTTGAGGATGACCGGAACATTAGTGTAGAGAGAGGGAGTAACACTGGTAGACAAATTGGCATTCATGTTCCCCAAGCAGCCTATTGCCAAGTTGTCTCCAGTGGTAATGATGAAGATGGAGGATATGGAGATGATGATGATGATGAGGTCACTGATGCGACTTGGGTGCCAGATAGAGCAGAGGAGGAAACTGAAGGTGAGGCGGCACAACCCCAAGGAGGCCGACATCAAGAAAGAGTAGAGAGCAGTCACTCTATTCCATCACATTCTGCAGCTGTTATCTCCTGGCCCATTCCCCAAAGCTCAGCTATCTGGCCCTTTTTCAGTACATCTGCAGCAGATCACACTGTTGCTATCTGCAAACTGTGTCTCAGGCACATCAAATGTGGCAAAATCACCAACCATTTGGGTACCACATGCTTAACAAGGCATTTAACGTCCAACCACTCAGCCCATTGACAAGAACACCTAAAAGCCACACAAAAGGGGCACAAATCTGTCCCAAGTCATTACCTCTCAGCATCCTCCACTGACAGGGATGATGGTATAGCACAGGGTGTCCCAGGCTACCAGCAGTACACCACCAGCTGTAGACTGTAGCAGGGACATTTCTCTGCCCCATCTGCTGCAGCGGAAAAAAAAATACAGTCCCTGCCACCCACATGTCCAGCGTCTAAATGCAAGCTTGTCAAAGCTGTTGGCTTTCCAACTTCTGCCTTTCAGCCTGGTGGATTCTGCCCCCTTCCATGAATTCACACAATGTGCTGTACCACAATGGCAGGTTCCCAGTCGCTACTAATTTTCACGTAAGGCCGTTCCATCCTTCTACCATCACGTGGAAGGGAATGTTCTGGCATCGTTGGGCAAGGCAGTCAGCCGTAAAATCCACCTTACTACTGAGACGTGGTCCAGCAAGCATGGGCAGGGACGATATATTTCATTCACAGCACACTGGGTAACGCTGCTTGCAACGCGAAACGATCCAGGAAGGGGCTTGTGCTGCAGCTTTTTGTGCCCTCACTTCTCCATACAGCTGATGATGATAATGCTAGACCTGTGAGCTCTACCTCCTACTCCTCCTCCTTCTCCTCCACCACCTCCATGCCCTCCTCTGTAGAATTGTCCTATGAACATCAGGTACCTCCTAAGTGTTCAAAGGGCTATTCCATGAGTCAGGCTAAAAGGTGCCATGCAGTGCTTCAGCTGGTGTGTTTAGGGGACAGGAACCACACCGGAGCAAAGCTTCTTGCAGCTCTGCAGGGACAGGCCCAGGGGTGGTTCACACCACACCAGCTGGGGCCAGGAATGGTGGTGTGCGATAATGGCTCAAACCTCCTGTCCGCCCTTAGACAGGGAAAGTTGACACATGTGCCATTCCTGGCACATGTCCTCAATTTGGTGGTGCAGCGTTTCCTAAATACGTACCCAGGGTTGCAAGATGTGCTAAAACTGGCCAGAAGAGTCTGTAGCCATTTCAGGCGGTCACACACAGCCAGTGCTCGGTTGGCTGAAATTCAGCGGGAATTCTACCTGGCCGTAAACCGCCTGATTTGTGACATGCCCACCAGGTGGAACTCGACTTTGGCAGTGCTGCAGCGGCTATACATGCAGCAGAGGGCCGTCAATGAGTACCTCTGCGAGTACGGCACAACGACAGGCTCAGGCCGCCTCGGATTTTTTTCCCCACGCCAATGCCTGATCATTAAGGATGCATGCACTGTATTGTCACCATTTGAGGAGGCCACAAGGATAGTGAGCCGTGACAGTGCATGCATCAGTGACACAATCCCTGTTGTGTTCCTGCTGGAGCAGACTCTGTGTGGCATTATGGACAGGGCACTGGAGGCAGAGCAGCAGGAGGAAGAGGAGGACTTCCTTTCCTTTCAAGGCCCACTTTGTCCATACACCCGCATCCCTATGTCACAGAACACACAGGAGGAGAGAGGGGAGGAGGATGAGGAGGAGGATTCTGGCACTTTCATAGGCTTCGAAGAGGAAGACATGCATTAATCTGTAAGCGATGGCTTTCCAACCCCAGGACCCTTGGGAGTAGTACGTGGCTGGGAGGAGGAAGTTCCAGATGCTGTCATCCTGCGTGACCCAGAGGAGTCTGCTTCTCAAGCCTTGGCAAATTTGAAGCGCATGGGCAACCTCATGCTTCAAAGTCTGCGAAAGGACCCAAGAATACGTGGCATAAAGGAGAAGGGAAGTGATTACTGGTTGGCAACCCTCCTTGACCACCGTTATAAGGGAAAGGTCTCAGAGCTCATTCCGTCACCACAGAGAGTGCAGAAGATAAAATCTCCTGAGGACACGTTAAAGAGGATTTTTTTGAACATTTTTCCTGACTCCAGCAGGTTACAGTGTCGTGGAAAACGTAGTTGTGAGCCTTCTGTTGGTCAAGAGAGGAGCATTGGAGAAGGTGTCCACCTAAGTGAGGCATTTCGGAATTTTTTTAGTCCTCGCCACTCAGGGCTGTCGGCTTCCACATCCCATCAGCAGCGTCTGCATCACATGGTGGACGATTACCTCTGGGCCAAAACAGAGATGGAGAGCTTTCCAGCTGACGATTCACTGACTTAGTGGGTCATGCTAATAGACCACTGGCCAGAACTTGCCCAGTATGCTATTGAGTTGTTGGGCTACCCTGCATTCAGCGTGCCTTCAGAATGGGCATTCAGTGCTGCAAGAGGTTTTGTTACTGATCATAGACGACGTCTGTCCACAGACTCCGTAGACCATTTGACTTTTATAAAAACGACACCCAAAGACCAATTTTTCTGCACCCGTTTGACAGGTGCATATCATTACAATTTTTTACAGCAAGGCCAATTCTTGGTTTCATCAAGAGTACCTCTATAGGGTTACGGTGGGAAGGTGCCACCGACACCCAAAAGACCAATTTTTCTGCACCTGTTTGACAGGTGCATATCATTGCAATTTTTTACAGCAAGGCCAATTCTTGCTTTCATCAAGATTACCTCTATAGTGTTATGGTGGGAAGGCGCCAACGACACCCAAAGACCAATTTTTACGCACCCGTTACTTCTATCCAAAGTCAAGGTGACATCAGAATGTATCCAAAAAATCTCTAATCTTGTTCCCAGTGTACTACATTGTGGCCTCATCATACACACTGGCTCCCCAGCTGTTGCTGACTAAATAAAGGCAGCTTGCATGGAAAATGTCATTTTTGTTGGGCTTTATAAATGCAATTATTGCTGCAGCAAATTCTAGACATGGTACGGATCTGTAACTTTACATGTAGACTAAGGGGACCCCCCAGGCACTATATTGGAAGGAATTTTTCATTTTTATGCTTTCACTTTAAAAATCAACAAAACACTGCTCATTTAAAAATGAAGTTTTTAACAAACTTTTATTAATTGATACATGTCCCTCAGGGCAGGACCTGGACCCCCATAACCATTGTATGCCCAGTTACTTGCATATAAGCCTTCAAAATGGGCATTTTTGATTTTTTGATGTTCGGGTCCCATTGACTTTAATGGGGTTCGATATTCTTGTCCGAACTTTTGTGGTGTTCGAAAGTTCTGGTGCAAACTGAACAGAGGTCTGTTCGGCCCATCCCTAAGAACTATCTTCAGGAAGAAGAAGTGATGGTTTGGCCTCCACAGAGCCCTGATCTCACCATCACGGGTCTGTCTGGGATTACATAAAGAGACAGAAGGATTTGTATTCATAGAAGATCTGTGCTTAGTTGTTCAAGATGTTTGGAACAACCTACCTATCGAGTTCCTTCAAAAATGTGTGCAAGTTTACCTAGGAAAATCGATGCTGTTTTGAAGGCAAAGGGTGGTTACACCAAATATTGATTTGATTTGGATTTCTCTTCTGTTCGTTTACTTTCCATTTTGTTAACTTATAAAAATAAACTATTAGCACTTCTGCAATTTCTGAAAGCATTCTTAATTTACAGCATTTTCACACCTGCCTAAAACTTTTTGCACAGCAGTGAATATCATTTTTCTATTTTACTTAGGTTTAGATATGCTTTAAGGCTGATCTATTAAAATATAAAAACAAAAGTTATGGATGAGCGTTTTCTGACACTTTGGCCAAACCCCAGCAGTCATTCTTCCAGGGCAGTTAGTAAAATATTTGAATTCATATTAGCTGTTATAAGCAGCACAAACACTTTTCTTTTCTAACACGTGTTTTACATTTTTGCAGCCATGCTTCAAACTAGTTGAAGACTAACCTGACTTGAGTTTTTTTTTTTTTTTTTTTTTTTTACATGGAATGGAATTTAGGACAGATTATTATGAAATTTTAAACCTGATCACTGTTCTGTAACATTTCCTAGTGCATAAAATCTTAATGGTTAATATTTTTAGGAGATTCTATATAAGTGACTTGCTATCTACAAAGACGTCAAGGGCTGTTTTTTTAGATTACTGTGGGAAGAATATTATTTGAATGCAATAAATGGTTAGGTATAACCCAAATGTAACCGAACTGAACTAATGGTCAAGTGAAAACCAAGTACAGGGTGGACAAATAAACTAGCAATATGAGCGGGTAGACAAGAAGACATTTATGTATTGTGTGTAAATAACATATCTGGTGAAGGCAGCAAATGTTCTATTATTATTCCCAATTAAAAGGAAAACACACAGGATGGATCCTTTGAAGTGAGTTGCTGAGGCAAAGTCCATGACATCAGAGAGATGAGAGATAGCCACTGGAACAGACAAGGCCTTTCATTTGGTCTAGGTCCAGTCTCAGCCCCTCTTTATAGACTCGGGATGACAGACATGTGGCCGGCTGACCTCACTGCTGCTCTATCGCTCTGGCTGAGTTGGGTCTCACTCCAAACAATTCCGCATTGTGCACACTATGTGCAGGTGAATCCTTACGGCTCATTGATTTAGTGTGGCAAAGTCTTCATGCGGCAACAATGTGATAGCTCTCAGTCATGTAACACCCTGTTAAGCTTAGAAGAAAAAAGATGAAAGATGCATCTCTGAGTCAATCTAAAGTAAACTGGGAGAATCAGACCTTTGAGCTCTCTGATTTTAAAAGAGCACCACATGAAATGTTTATTGGTGGAGAAGGACGAGTCGCATGAGTTGGATTAAACCCCGTAAAAAAATGTTTTAATAATTTTGAATGTGCTAATATGCTGTGCATGCTAACATATTATGGCTGAAAGCTCCTGAGGTCCACCATGAGCTTTCAGCAATAATATTCTAGCATGCACAGCATATTAGCACTTATTGGCAGACTTACCTGGGTAGTAAACCCCCTCCAGCACCGTGCTGTCAGCACTTCCTTCAATCACAGATGCTAGCATCTTCTCCCAGTCTTCTTTCTGGGTTCTGACTCTTTGAGCCACTTGGTTGGCTGGGCCGCATTGAGGTAATTCTCGTGCATGCGCACAGGAGTCACATTGTCATGGCACAGAGCTGTGGTGTAAATGAACGCTCAGCTGTGTATCTGCAGCTCAATGTACACAAATACTGGCAGGCAGAGAGAAGGGTTTATGACAGAAAAGACCAATAGGGTCTCTTCAGCCATAAAAATTCAACCCCTCAGCATTTTTTTTTCTAGGTTTAACTTCTTCTCACTTGCGCCATAGCCAAAAGACGGTTACAGCGTGGGCCCAAATTGCTGGGAGGGCATCCGTGTACGTCCTTCCGTGCATGCGCTGCACTCTGTAATCAGCGAGTCCATGAGACTCAGCTAATCACAGATCGGAGTAAGGGGCCGATCCCGGCCCTTTACCACGTGATCAACTGTCAGCTAATGACAGCTGATCATATTATGTAAACGGAAGCCGGTAAACAGCCTTTTTTTTCCTCACGCTAATAGCGTGAGGAGAAAAAAATAAGCCGATTACCAGTTTGTGTAAATGGGACATCGGTCCCATACACAGAGAGCCACTGCTACTAAATAGTGCCCACCAGTGCCACCTACCAGTGCATATCAGTACCACCTACCAGTGCCCACCAGTGCCCCCTATCAGTGCTACCTATCAGTGCCCACCAGTGCCCAGCCCATCAGTGCCACCTATCAGTGCTGCCTATCAGTGTCACCTACCAGTGCCCATCAGTGCCACCTATCAGTGCCCATCAATTTTATAGCAAACTATGAAAACAGTTTTCTTTTTTTTTTCTTTTTTTTTGTGCAAAAAATAAAAACCCCAGTGGTGATTAAATACCACCAAAAGAAAGCTCTATTTGTGTAAAAAAAAATTATAAAAATGTCATATGGGTACACTGTTGCGTGACCGCGCAATTGTCATTCAAAGAGTGACAGCACTGAAAGCTGAAAATTAGCCTGGGCAGGAAGCAGCTTTAAGTGCCCAGTAAGCAAGTGGTTAAAGAGGTTGTAAACCTCCGAACCCCCCCCCCCCAATAAAAAAAAACCCTGCAAAACAAAGCCATAATGAGCTAGTATGCATCACATACTAGCGCATTATAAAATACTTATGTAATCCTGTGGGTATAATTGAGAAAAAGGCGCCACTACTCAAAATACCACCACTGCGCCTCTGGATAGATACAGAGTATGTGGAAGCTGCCACTTAAAAGGATCAAATATAAAAGCTTAATTTTAACTACTGGTCAATCTGGGATAATGACACAAAGTCAAAATAGCGGCGCTAAATGTTTGTGCACAAGGAGTATTAAATCCCCTAAAGTGACATGTGACTCACAATTTACAAATGAGAATATAACTGACATGTGCTAAAATATAATAAATGCTATAGCACTAAATTGACAAATAGCACTAAACACCCTGTGACAAGTGAAGTAATATGATGTAGCTAGTGAAGCAATGATGTTGATTGCCGTACAGGGGGCGTGGCTGTACGGCAATCAACATAATTGAGGCAGGACATTGCTTGACACACCAGCAAGTTGACAAGCAAGTTTAGATCCAGGACCAAGGGAGGGGTGAGATTCAACCTTATGCCTGCACACCTTGGGTCCGCCGTGGCCGTTTTATCCGCTGCTCTGGAGGCTTTGAAAGGCTTGCTTTAGTCACTTTTGCTGTCTTTTAACTTGTACCATGTGAGTTTAAATCTTGAAGGCTGTTTAGTGTTTTGATTAAAGCTTTGTTTACGGTATTACACTATTGGTACATGTCAGTTATATTCTCATTTGTAAATTGTGAGTCACGTGTCACTTTAGGGGATTTAATACTCCTTGTGCACAAACATTTAGCGCCGCTATTTTGACTTTGTGTCATTATCCCAGATTGACCAGTAGTTAAAATTCAGCTTTTATATAAAATACTTACCTTAGAACTATGCCCTTCAGTGCCGCCCGCACTCCGCTTCCATGGCCGATAGCCAAAGCTGTGATGATGTCAATCCCGCCCATGCGCACCGGAGCAGCCGGTCATGGCACGGGCCCTGAAAAAACGGCACCAGTGCATATAGTAAATATCTTCTAAACTGTGCAATTTAGGAGATATTTACAGTACCTACAGATAAGCCTTACCTGTAGGTACAAATGGTGTAACAGAGTTTACAACCACTTTAACCACTTAAGGACCGCCTAACGCCGATTTACGTCGGCAAAGCGGCACGGGCAGGCAAAATCACGTACATGTACGTGATTTGCCTTCCGCGGGTGGGGGGTCCGATCAGACCCCCCCCCGCCGCCCGAGGCGGTCCCGTTCTGTTCCCCGGCGATCCGAGATGAGGGGGAGGCCATCCGTTCGTGGCCCCCCCCACGCGATCGCCGCCGGCCAATGGGAACATTCCTTTGCTGCTGTATGCTAAACAGCAGCAAAGGAAATGATGTCATCTCCCCTCAGCTCGGTATTCCGTTCCAGCGCCGAGGGGAGAAGACATCAATGTGAGTGCACAACACACTACACACACAGTAGAACATGCCAGGCATACAAAACACCCCGATCCCCCCCCCCGGCGCCCCCCGATCCCCCCCCAATCACCCCCCCCCCCTGTCACAAACTGACACCAGCAGGTTTTTTTTTTTTTTTCTGATTACTGCATAGTGTCAGTTTGTGACAGTTACAGTGTTGGGACAGTTAGTATTACCCCCCTTTAGGTCTAGGGTACCCCCCTAACCCCCCCTAATAAAGTTTTAACCCCTTGATCACCCCCTGTCACCAGTGTTGCTAAGCGATCATTTTTCTGATCGCTGTATTAGTGTCGCTGGTGACGCTAGTTAGGGACGTAAATATTTAGGTTCGCCGTCAGCGTTTTATAGTGTCAGGGACCCCCATATACTATCTAATAAATGTTTTAACCCCTTGATTGCCCCCTAGTTAACCCTTTCACCACTGATCACCGTATAAACGTTACGGTTGACGCTGGTTAGTTCGTTTATTTTTTATAGTGTCAGGGCACCCGCCGTTTATTACCGAATAAAGGTTTAGCCCCCTGATCGCCCGGCGGTGATATGCGTCGCCCCAGGCAGCGTCAGATTAGTGCCAGTACCGCTAACACCCACGCACGCAGCATACGCCTCCCTTAGTGGTATAGTATCTGATCGGATCAATATCTGATCCGATCAGATCTATACTAGCGTCCCCAGCAGTTTAGGGTTCCCAAAAACGCAGTGTTAGCGGGATCAGCCCAGATACCCGCTAGCACCTGCGTTTTGCCCCTCCGCCCGGCCCACCCAAGTGCAGTATCGATCGATCGCTGTCACTTACAAAACACTAAACGCATAACTGCAGCGTTCGCAGAGTCAGGCCTGATCCCTGCGATCGCTAACAGTTTTTTTGGTAGCATTTTGGTGAACTGGCAAGCAAGCACCAGGCAGCGTCAGGTTAGCGCCAGTAGCGCTAACACCCACGCACGCACCGTACACCTCTCTTAGTGGTATAGTATCTGATCGGATCAATATCTGATCCGATCAGATCTATACTAGCGTCCCCAGCAGTTTAGGGTTCCCACAAACGCAGTGTTAGCGGGATCAGCCCAGATACCTGCTAGGACCTACGTTTTGCCCCTCCGCCCGGCCCGGCCCACCCAAGTGCAGTATCGATCGATCACTGTCCCTTACAAAACACTAAACGCATAACTGCAGCGTTCGCAGAGTCAGGCCTGATCCCTGCGATCGCTAACAGTTTTTTGGTAGCGTTTTGGTGAACTGGCAAGCACCAGCCCCAGGCAGCGTCAGGTTAGCGCCAGTACCGCTAACACCCACGCACGCAGCATACACCTCCCTTAGTGGTATAGTATCTGAACGTATCAATATCTGATCCGATCAGATCTATACTAGCGTCCCCAGCAGTTTAGGGTTCCCAAAAACGCAGTGTTAGCGGGATCAGCCCAGATACCTGCTAGCACCTGTGTTTTGCCCCTCCGCCCGGCCCAGCCCAGCCCACCCAAGTGCAGTATCGATCGATCACTGACACTTACAAAACACTAAACACATAACTGCAGCGTTCGCAGAGTCAGGCCTTGATCCCTGCGATCGCTAACAGTTTTTTTGGTAGTGTTTTGGTGAACTGGCAAGCACCAGCGGCCTAGTACACCCCGGTCGTAGTCAAACCAGCACTGCAGTAACACTTGGTGACGTGGCGAGTCCCATAAGTGCAGTTCAAGCTGGTGAGGTGGCAAGCACAAGTAGTGTCCCGCTGCCACCAAGAAGACAAACACAGGCCCGTCGTGCCCATAGTGCCCTTCCTGCTGCATTCGCCAATCCTAATTGGGAACCCACCACTTCTGCAGCGCCCGTACTTCCCCCATTCACATCCCCAACCAAATGCAGTCAGCTGCATGAGAGGCATTTTCTTTATGTCCTCCCGAATACCCCTACCCAACGAACCCCCCCAAAAAAGATGTTGTGTCTGCAGGAAGCGCGGATATAGGCGTGACACCCGCTATTATTGTCCCTCCTGTCCTGACAATCCTGGTCTTTGCATTGGTGAATGTTTTGAACGCTACCATTCACTAGTTGAGTATTAGCGTAGGGTACAGCATTGCACAGACTAGGACACACTTTCACAGGGTCTCCCAAGATGCCATCGCATTTTGAGAGACCCGAACCTGGAACCGGTTACAGTTACAAAAGTTAGTTACAAAAAAAGTGTCAAAAAAAAAATATATATAAAATAAAAAAAAATAGTTGTCGTTTTATTGTTCTCTCTCTCTCTATTCTCTCTCTATTGTTCTGCTCTTTTTTACTGTATTCTATTCTGCAATGTTTTATTGTTGTTATGTTTTATCATGTTTGCTTTTTCAGGTATGCAATTTTTTATACTTTACCGTTTACTGTGCTTTATTGTTAACCATTTTTTTGTCTTCAGGTACGCCATTCACGACTTTGAGTGGTTATACCAGAATGATGCCTGCAGGTTTAGGTATCATCTTGGTATCATTCTTTTCAGCCAGCGGTCGGCTTTCATGTAAAAGCAAACCTAGCGGCTAATTAGCCTCTAGACTGCTTTTACAAGCCGTGGGAGGGAATGCCCCCCCCCCCACCGTCTTCCGTGTTTTTCTCTGGCTCTCCTGTCTCAACAGGGAACCTGAGAATGCAGCCGGTGATTCAGCCAGCTGACCATAGAGCTGATCAGAGACCAGAGTGGCTCCAAACACCTCTATGGCCTAAGAAACCGGAAGCTACGAGCATTTTATGACTTAGATTTCGCCGGATGTAAATAGCGCCATTGGGAAATTGGGGAAGCATTTTATCACACCGATCTTGGTGTGGTCAGATGCTTTGAGGGCAGAGGAGAGATCTAGGGTCTAATAGACCCCAATTTTTTCAAAAAAGAGTACCTGTCACTACCTATTGCTATCATAGGGGATATTTACATTCCCCGAGATAATAAAAATGATTAAAAAAAAAAAAAATATGAAAGGAACAGTTTAAAAATAAGATAAAAAAAGCAGAAAAATAATAAAGAAAAAAAAAAAAAAAAAAAAAAAAAAAAGCACCCCTGTCGCCCCCTGCTCTCGCGCTAAGGCGAACGCAATCGGCGGTCTGTCGTCAAATGTAAACAGCAATTGCACCATGCATGTGAGGTATCACCGCGAAGGTCAGATCGAGGGCAGTAATTTTTGCAGTAGACCTCCTCTGTAGATCTAAAGTGGTAACCTGTAAAGGCTTTTAAAGGCTTTTAAAAATGTATTTATTTTGTTGCCACTGCACGTTTGTGCGCAATTTTAAAGCATGTCATGTTTGGTATCCATGTACTCGGCCTAAGATCATCTTTTTTATTTCATCAAACATTTGGGCAATATAGTGTGTTTTAGTGCATTAAAATTTAAAAAAGTGTGTTTTTTCCCCAAAAAATGCGTTTGAAAAATCGCTGCGCAAATACTGTGTGAAAAAAAAAAATGAAACACCCACCATTTTAATCTGTAGGGCATTTGCTTTAAAAAAATATATAATGTTTGGGGGTTCAAAGTAATTTTTTTGCAAAAAAAAAATAACTTTTTCATGTAAACAATAAGTGTCAGAAAGGGCTTTGTCTTCAAGTGGTTAGAAGAGTGGGTGATGTGTGACATAAGCTTCTAAATGTTGTGCATAAAATGCCAGGACAATTCAAAACCCCCCCAAATGACCCCATTTTGGAAAGTAGACACCCCAAGCTATTTGCTGAGAGGCATGTCGAGTCCATGGAATATTTTATATTGCGACACAAGTTGCGGGAAAGAGACACATTTTTTTTTTTTTTTTTTGCACAAAGTTGTCACTAAATGTTATATTGCTCAAACATGCCATGGGAATATGTGAAATTACACCCCAAAATACATTCTGCTGCTTCTCCTGAGTACGGGGATACCACATGTGTGAGACTTTTTGGGAGCCTAGCCACGTACGGGACCCCGAAAACCAAGCACCGCCTTCAGGCTTTCTAAGGGCGTGAATTTTTGATTTCACTCTTCACTGCCTATCACAGTTTCGGAGGCCATGGAAAGCCCAGGTGGCACAAACCCCCCCCAAATGACCCCATTTTGGAAAGTAGACACCCCAAGCTATTTGCTGAGAGGTATAGTGAGTATTTTGCAGACCTCACTTTTTGTCACAAAGTTTTGAAAATTGAAAAAAGAAAAAAAAAATGTTTTTTCTTGTCTTTCTTCATTTTCAGAAACAAATGAGAGCTGCAAAATACTCACCATGCCTCTCAGCAAATAGCTTGGGGTGTCTACTTTACAAAATGGGGTCATTTGGGGGGGTTTTGTGCCACCTGGGCATTCCATGGCCTCCGAAACTGTGATAGGCAGTGAAGAGTGAAATCAAAAATTTTCACCCTTAGAAATCCTGAAGGCGGTGATTGGTTTTCGGGGTCCCGTACGCGGCTAGGCTCCCAAAAAGTCCCACACATGTGGTATCCCCATACTCAGGAGAAGCAGCTAAATGTATTTTGGGGTGCAATTCCACATATGCCCATGGCCTGTGTGAGCAATATATCATTTAGTGACAACTTTATGCAAAAAAAAAAAAAAAAAAAAAAAAAAAAAAGTGTCACTTTCCCACAACTTGTGTCAAAATATAAAATATTCCATGGACTCAATATGCCTCTCAGCAAATAGCTTGGGGTGTCTACTTTCCAAAATGGGGTCATTTTGGGGGGTTTTGTGCCACCTGGGCATTCCATGGCCTCCGAAACTGTGATAGGTAGTGAGGAGTAAAATCAAAAATTTACACCCTTAGAAATCCTGAAGGCGGTGATTGGTTTTCGGGGCCCCGTACGCGGCTAGGCTCCCAAAAAGTCCCACACATGTGGTATCCTCATACTCAGGAGAAGCAGCTGAATGTATTTTGGGGTGCAATTCCACATAGGTCCATGGCCTGTGTGAGCAATATATCATTTAGTGACAACTTTTTGTAAATATTTTTTTTTTTTTGTCATTATTCAATCACTTGGGACAAAAAAAATAAATATTCAATGGGTTCAACATGCCTCTCAGCAATTTCCTTGGGGTGTCTACTTTCCAAAATGGGGTCACTTGGGGGGGTTTTGTACTGCCCTGCCATTTTAGCACCTCAAGAAATGACATAGGCAGTCATAAACTAAAAGCTGTGTAAATTACAGAAAATGTACCCTAGTTTGTAGACGCTATAACTTTTGCGTAAACCAATAAATATACGCTTATTGACATTTTTTTTACCAAAGACATGTGGCCGAATACATTTTGGCCTAAATGTATGACTAAAATTTAGTTTATTGGATTTTTTTTATAACAAAAAGTAGAAAATATCATTTTTTTTCAAAATTTTCGGTCTTTTTCCGTTTATAGCGCAAAAAATAAAAACCGCAGAGGTGATCAAATACCATCAAAAGAAAGCTCTATTTGTGGGAAGAAAAGGACGCAAATTTCGTTTGGGTACAGCATTGCATGACCGCGCAATTAGCAGTTAAAGCGACGCAGTGCCAAATTGGAAAAAGACCTCTGGTCCTTAGGCAGCATAATGGTCCGGGGCTCAAGTGGTTAATCCTGCTTTAATATGAAACGCATAAAGAGTATCTAAAGGCAAAAACAAAAAGAAAAAAATGATATACTGCAACTACCCAGTTCAAAGATGTGGTGGCTACATTCATTTTCTTTTTCCAAGCTTTTTTTTCTTTATTTTCACCTGGAACACAATTCCTGTCCTGTTCCTGTGACAACAGAAAAAGAACAATAAAAAACCCTTTTCTATTGTCACATACATGGAGGGTTGTGGTTCTATAAAGTCTTTACAGGTCATTAGGACAAAGTGTAATATGCACTTTTTTAATTTAACTTTTTTACCATCACAATGGGGCTAACAGGCCCCCAATGTAATAGCATTAGGCAGGTGACAGGTACTCTTCATAGAGATTTCAGGGGACTATCAGACCCCAATGTCTTTCTTTCCCTGCATTTCAGGTTCATAAAATCTTTAGAACCTCTCTTGCTCTGTAAAATAAAATAGAGCAAAAAAGAATGTAGTTTTAAAGTGGGTTGAAAAAAAAAACCTAACACCTGCAAGACAAAGGCATAATGAGCTAGTATGCATAGCATACTAGCTCATTATGTAATACTCACCTGTGATCGAAGCCCTCGCTGTGGTGCCTGTACACAGCACCGGCTGGTGACATCATTCCCGGGGGTTACTTCCGGGTATCGTGGCTCCAGCGCTGTGATTGGCCGGAGCCGCAATGATGTCACTCCCACGCATGCGCGCGGTAACGGCACATTTACTGAAGCAATGGCACATAAGTGCCGTTGCTTCAGTTTGCTTCAGTGCACATGTGCCGATGACGTCGGCACATGCAAATACAGGGGATATCTCCTAAACTGTGCAGGTTTAGAAGATATCCTGGGTAGCTACAGGTAAGCCTTATTATAGGCTTACCTGTAGCAAAAAGTGGTCTTTAACCACTTTAAACAATCACCATATCATTATATTTAGATACAATTGAAGCCAAACATAATAGCAGATCTCAGTGCAAATCCTTTATAGACACTGGCAACCTGGTGCAAGGCAGATTTTTTAAAAATTTGCACCTCTTTATGTTTAGTGGGTTTTTCTATAAAATACTAAGAGCCTTTAGCCACGCCAGAGCCACTAACAACAGATAAATACTGTATGTTAGCTATCCCTTAGATAATATGTAAGGGTAGGCGGGTGATGGGGTGGTCGTCATGTCCTCCATGTTCCCCTCCTCATTGGGCATCAAAGAAGGGTCACACGAGAGGCGGACCTCGGGCTGGGTTCTTCTGGGCTTCACTAGGCACTTTGAATAAGGTCACTGCCTTACATAAGGTACTTTTACTTGAATAACCAGCTGAACCCTAATAAACTCTCTCAATGTAATATACACCACTATGGTCACTTGTGCATTTAGGAAGGACATGCAGAGCCAATGCCCTCCCTACCTGTCAAGTGTATCACCACTACCTCACTCCTAGTAACGGTATGGGGTCCCACTGTGTACCCAGCGCAGACTTCATGCGCACACATCTCTTAGGCCCCTTTCACACTGGGGCGGTGGGGGCGTCGGTGGTACAACAGCGCTATTTTTAGCGCTGCTGTACCGTCGTTCTTGTAGCTGTATTCGGCCGCTAGCGGTGCGGTTTTAACCCCCGCTGGCGGCCGAAAAAGGGTTAAAATCCCTCGTACAGCGCGCTGTCCCATTGATTTCAATGGGCAGGAGCGGTTTAGGAGCAGTGAATACACCGCTCCTTCACCGCTCCAAAAAAGCGGTTTGCACGACTTTTTTCACCGCCCTGCCTGCGCACCGCTTCAGTGTGAAAGCCCTCGGGCTTTCACACTGAACAAACAGCGGAGGCTGTTTAGGGGCGGTTTGCAGGCGGTATTTTTAGCGCAATACCGCCTGCAAACCACCCCAGTGTGAAAGGGGTCTTAGACCCCTTTCACAAGGGGTCTAAGACCCCTTTCACACTGGGGCGGTTTGCAGGCGCTATTGCGCTAATAATAGCGCCTGCAAACCGACCCGAAAGTGCCGCTCCTGTGTATCCAGTGTGAAAGCCCCGAGGGCTTTCACACTGGAGCGATGCGCTGGCAGGACGGTAAAAAAAGTCCTGCCAGCAGCATCTTTGGAACGGTGAAGGAGCTGAGTGTATACCGCTCCTTTACCACTCCTGCCCATTGAAATCAATGGGACGGCGCGGCTATACCGCCGGCAAAGCGCCTCTGCAGAAGCGCTTTGCGGTGGTATTTAACCCTTCCTCGGCCGCTAGCGGGGGGGTAAAACCGCCCCGCTAGCGGCCGCATACCGACGGTAAAACGCAGCTAATAATAGCGGCGTTTTACCGCCGACGCCGCCCCCGCCCCCGCCCCAGTGTGAAAGGGCTCTTAGCCTTTTCTTTTTCGTACCTGTGTGCAATGTGAGAACCTTGGCGGTGCAGATCTGTTCCTGTTGCTATAGGAGACGGATCCCGGCCGAAGGAGTGCTGACAACATCTCCCTCCCTGCAGAAGGCTGTCTCACCTGCCACATGTACACACTTAATGACAGGCTGCTAGAGAAACCTTCATTGTATTTTCATACTGTATGAACTCTTGTAACATTATATTCATACTCCAATGTGTGCTTACAATGAGGGCTTACAGAGTCATTACTAAGTTTACATGATCACAAAATCAAGTCACAGGCTTTTTTTCTAAATGTCTAGCATTGACCTTTACTAGATTCTACTCTTAAAACAACAAAAATGATGAAAGACACATAGAAGCTGATAAGATGGCAGATGATGGTTAGGGCTGGGTTCTGCATTTTACTAAACGCTTATTGAGTTAATTAAATTAGGGTCTTAATGCAGAATTTATTGTCAGGATACCACTAAAACATACTGTAAATATCCGTGTCAGATTTATTATTTGAATACTGTAACTGATGCATCTGAACATGTAACAGTTATTGGTTACTAGAGTTGGGCCGAACACCCCCCACTTCAGTTCGCGCCAGAACTCTCAAACAGCGCAAAAGTTTGGACCCGAACCGCAAACCCTATTAAAGTCAATAAGACCCGAACTTGGAAAAACCAAAGTCCCCATTTTGAATGCATATTTGCAAGTTATTGGCCATAAAAAGGGTATGGGGACCCAGGTACTGCCACGGGGGACATGTACCAATGCCTATTTCTGACATTTGTTGTTTACAAGTTAAAATCAGTATTTTTTGCTAGAAAATCACTTAGAACCCCCAAACATTTTATATATATATATATATATATATATATATATATATATATATATATATATATATATTTTTTTTTTTTTTTAGCAGAGACCCTAGAGAATAAAATGGTGGTCATTGCAATATTTTATATCACACTGTATTTGCGCAGCAGTCTTTTTGAACGCAATTTTTTGGGAAAAAAATACATTTGAATGTATTAAAAAAAAACTAAACAGTACATTTTGCCATTTTTTTCTGTATAATGTGAGAGATGATGTTACGCTGAGTAAATCGATACCTAACATGTCACACTTTAAAATTGCGCACACTCGTGGAATAGCGACAAATTACGGTACTTAAAGAGGGAGTCCCATGGAAGAAAAAAATGTAAAAGTCAGCAGCTACAAATACTGCAGCTGCTGACTTTTCAAAATAAGGACACTCACCTGTCCCAGGGTCCAGCGATGTCGGCACCTGAGACCAAATCGTCCCTCGGTCCTCGGGTGCTGCCGCCGCCATTCTCTGTAAAGGAATCAGGAAGGGAAGCGCTGCGGCTTCACTTCCCAGTTCCCTACTGCGCATGCGCGAGTCACACTGTGCTTCCTAACTGGTCCCCGCTGTCTCTGGGACCCGTGTGTGTCCCAGCAGACAGCGCGGTGGGGACGGGAAGAGGCATAGACTCCCGTGGGAGTCTATGCCGGACGTGGGTGCAAATACCTGTCTTAGACAGGTATCTGCACCCCCCTGCCCCCTGAAAGGTGCCAAATGTGACACCAGAGGGGGGGAGGGTTCCGAAAAGCGGAGGTTCAATTTTTGTGTGAACCTCCGCTTTAAAAATCTCCATAGGCGATGCTTTAAAAATTTTAATGGTTAGCTGTTTGGAGTTACAGAGGAGGTCTTGTGCTATAATTATTGCTGTCACTCTAACAATCGCGACGATACCTCACATGTGTGATTTGAACACTGTTTACAATTGCGGGCCCAACTTATGTATGTGTTTTCTTTGGCACACGAGCACAGAGGGATGGGGCGCTTTAAAAATGTATTTATTTTTTTCCTATTTTTTATTTTTACACTGTTCCTTTTTTTTCTGATCACATTTATTGCTGACACAAGGAATGTAAACATCCCTTGTGACTGTAATAGGCAGAGATAAGGGAAACATTATGGAGGGATCTGAAAGGGATCTGAAAGTATTCAAAATGCCAAGATCGTCATTTTTGAATACTGACATTTATTAAAACTGGCGCCGTTGGCTGCCGAGTAAACCAGAAAGTGACATTGTGACATCACTTTCGGGTTTCTACATCGGAGACCCGATCAAAGCTGAATCCAGCTTTGTTTGGGTCTCCAGCCAGCCAGTGGACGTGCCGACTGGTGGTCCGGGTCTCCCGTTGGGACGGGAGACCCAGGTGGAGCAGCTAAAGGCGGTGGGAGGGGGGGGTGTCCCCTCCTGCTCCTTGTAATAACAGCCGAGTGGCTGCTTAGCCGCATCAGTTGTTATTACAAGATAGGTGACCATCGGCATCACCCTGGTACAGCCACATCAGTAAAATGACATACAGGGGCAGTGATTTTAATGATGCTTAAAATGAAACAATAAAAATGAAAAATTCCCTTAAATATAGTGCCTATGGGGTCCCCTTAGTCTGCCTGTTAAGTGACGCATCTGTACCGTGTATAGAACCTGCTGCATATATAAAGAAAAAAAAATGACATTTAGATTGATTTTGCCTGCAAGCTTTCTTTATTTTGTAAACAATGGCTTGGAGAGACAGTCTGTATGATGAGGTCACAATTTAGTTCACTCAAAACAAGATTAGAGATTTTTTGGATAAATTCTGGTGTCTCTTTGGCATACTTTGGATGGAAATAACTAAGTTTTGCACTACAGTGAGCAAGCCTTATGTGAACAAGCCAAATTATAGTACACTCAGGCCAAGATTAACAATTTTTTTTAGATAAAATCTGGTGTCTCTTTCGCAGACTTTTGATAGAAGTAACCGGTGCGTAAAAATTGGGCTTTTGGTGTTGGTGGTGCCTTCAGCAGCTGGAGGTCTGCAGCAGCTGGAGGTCTGCTAATTGCATATCACTGCTCTATAGGCTATGGTGTAAAGCCCAAGTTTTCCTCACCTGTTTGACAGATGCATATAATTAAAATTTTTTACAGAAAGGCCAATCCTTGTTTTCATGCTCTATATGGTTACGTTATGAAGGCTCTATATCCCTGCTATAGAGGTACTCTTGATGAAAGCAAGAACTGGCCTTGCTGTAAAAATTTGAAATGATATGCATCTGTCAAACAGGTGTGGAAAAATTGGTCCTTGGGTATTAATTGGGCTGACACGCTCTTTTTTCTGTCACAAAACCTCCAGGCAACACTGAATGCCCATTCAAAAAGCACGCTGGATGCAAGGCAGCCCAGCAGCTCAATTACATACTGGGCAAGTTCTGGCCAGTGGTCTATTCTCATGCCTCAGTAACCCAATGGATTGTCTACTGGAAAGCTCTCCATGTCTGTTTTCGCCCTAGATGATCTTCCACCATATGATGCAGATACTGCCAATGGGATGTTGAAGCTGACAGCCCTGGGCGCCGAGGACTAAAAATGTTTTTAACCCCTTCCCGTTGTACTGCGGCAGGTTGGCTCCCCTGGGCAAACCGACGTAACTCTATGGTGGTTCGCCTTTTGATCACTAGGGGGCACGTGCGCACCACCGGAGGCGCATACACTCTCTCACAGCGCAACGCTGGAGCCGATGCATGTGCCGAGCATCCGCATCATCGCGACCGCCGGGCATCCGTGATCACTTCACACAGAGACAGAACAGATATCTGTCAATGTAAACAGACAGATCTCCGTGCTGTCAGGGGTGAGGAGAGCGATCTGTTGTTCATACTAAGTATGAAAAATGATCGGTTTCCTCACCCAGTCAGTCCCCTCCCACCACAGTTAGAATCACTCCCTAGGGAACACAGTTAACCCCTTTATCGCCCCCTAGTGTTAACCCCTTCCCTGCCAGTGACATTTACACGGTAATCAGTGCATTTTTATAGCACTGATCGCTGTATAAATGCCAATGGTCCCAAAAATGTGTCAAAAGTGTCTGATCTGTCCGCCATAATGTAGCAGTCCCGATAAAAATGGCAGATCACCGCCATTACTAGTAAAAAAATAATAATAATAATAAAAATGCCATAAATCTTAAATCTCTTGCCATAAATAAACCCCTATTTTGTAGCTGCTATAACTTTTGCGTAAACCAATCAATATACGCTCATTAAAATTTTTATTACCAAAATATATAGAAGAATACATATCAGCCTAAACTGAGGAAAAAATTAGCTTTTTTTTTAAAAAAATGGGAATATTTATTATAGCAAAAACGTACAAAATTTTGTGTTTTTTTCTAAATTGTCGCTTTTTTTCTGTTTATAGCGCAAAAAATGAAAACCGCAGAGTCTGTAACCTACCAGAGTCTGGAAAGGTGTTACATAAGCTCCTCTTTACGGTGTCCTCAAGATATTTCCCCTTGTAATGGTGGTCAAGGAGGGGTGCCCACCAATAATGATCCTTCTTTTTCATGCCACAAATTCGAAGGGCCTTTCGCAGGCTTTGAAGAATAAGGAAGACCATGCACCGCAAGGAGGCATAAGAAGCAGAGTTCTCGGGGTCACTGAGGATTACACTATCTGGAACTGCCTCTCCCAAGCCACTACTACTCCCAAGATTTCTGGGGACTGAAAATCATTTCTTAAGGTTTGACTTTGTCTTCCTCTGCTTCAATGCCTCCAAAACTGCCAAAATCCTCCTCCTCCCTCCTCCCTCTTCCCCTGTGTGTTCTGTGGCATCACAAGAATGGTGTCTGCATAAAGCGGGCTTTGAGAGGAAAGGAAGTCCTCCTCTTCCTCCCACTGGTCTGCCTAGAAAAAGCTGTCTATAATGCCACACAGAGTATGCTCCACCAGGAACACAAGAGGGATGGTGTCACTGATGCATGCATTGTCACGGCTCACCAACCTTATTGCCTCCTCAGATGGTGTGGGGAAAAAAGCCGAGCTCCCTTGAGCCTGTCCTTGTGCCATACTCAAACAGGTACTCGTTGATGGCCCTCTGCTGCATGTGCAGCTGATGCAGCATTGCCAAAGTTGAGTCCCACCTGGTGGGCATGTCACAAATCAGACAGTTTACGGGCAGGTGGAATTCCTGCTGAATTTCAGCCAACCGAACACTGGCTGTGTATGATCACCTGAAATGGCTACAGACTCTTCTGGCCTGCCTTAGAATATCTTGCAACCCTGGGTACCTGTTTAGGAAATGCTGCACCACCAATTGAGGACATGTGCCAGGCATGGTACATATGTCAACTTTCCCTGTCAAATGGTGGACAGAAGGTTAGTGCCATTATCGCACACCACCATTCCTGACTCAAGCTGCCGTTGTGTTAACCACCTCTGGGCCTGCCCTGTAGAGCTGAAAGAATCTGCTCTGGTGTGGCTCCTGTCCCCTACACAGACCAGCTGAAGCACTGCATGACATCTTTTAGCCTGACTTGTTGAATAGCTCCATGAACACTTAGGCGGTACTGGTGGTTCAACTGATAATTAAGCAGAAAAGGGCATTGAGGAGGAGGAGGGGCTCGAGCTGACAGATCCCGCATTATCACCACCAGCTGTATAGAGATGTGGCAGAAAAACAAACTCCAGCACTGATACCTGTCCTGGATCCTTCCTAGTTGCAAGCAGAGTTACCCAGTGTGCTGTGAACTAAATATATTATCCCTGACCGTGCTTGCTGGACCACGTGTCAGCAGAAATGTGGACCTTTCTGCTGACTGCCTTGCCCAAAGATGCCAAAACATTGCCTTTCACGTGATGGTACAGAGATGGAATGGCCTTAAATGCAAAGAAATAGCGACTGGGAACCTGCAATCGTGGTACAGCACATTCTGCAAATTTACTGAAGGGGGCAGAATCCACCAGATGGAAAGACAGTTGCAATGCCAGCAATTTGGACAACCTGGAATTTAGACGCTGGGCATGTAGGTGTCAGGGAGTGTGTTTTTTTTTTCTATGCAGCAGCTGGGGCAGAGAAATTTGCCTGCTAAACTCTACAGCTGGTTGTGTGCTGCTGGCAGACGTGTTGCAAAGACCTGTGACACCTTTTGCTATACCATCATCCCTGTCAGTGGAGGTCATGAGATATAGCGGGGGGTAGACGTGAAAGGTGAAGAGTGAAGAGGAGAAGATTTGTGTCCCTTTTGTGTGGCTTTCAGGTGCTCTTGCCAATGGGCTGAGTGGTGGGAGGTTAAATGCCTTTGCAAGCATGTGGTACCCTAATGGCTGGTGTTTTTGCCAACGCTTGATCTGCTTGAGGCAGAGATTGCAGATTGCAACAGTGTGATCAGCTGCTCATGTGCTAAAAAAGGCCCAGACAGCTGAGCTATGGGAAGTGGGCCGGGAGATAACAGCTCCACAATCTGATGGAATAGGGTGGCTGCTTTCTACTGTTCCATGATGGCTGCCTCTAGAGGACATTCTGTCCTGTTGGAATTCTGTCTTCCCCTTGCTTTCCTTCTCTGCTCTATCCAGCACCCAAGTCACGTCAGTGACCTTATCACCATCACTCCCTCCATCCTTATCATCACTGGAGCCAACTTGGCAATACACTGTGGCTGCGGGAACATGGCTGCCAATTTGTATCAATGTTCTCCGCAGGCTCATGTTTCTCCCTTTCTCAACCTCAGAACCAACATCAGAATCAAATAATGCCTGTGCATCCTCAAGAAGCAAGTGGCTGGTGCTGTGTTTAAATAATTCAGCTGACTCCTCCATGCATTATGCAGGGGCTATGGCAGGAATAGCTATGGACAAGAAAGCAGAATAAGCCGCTCTGGCAGCTGCGGTGGACTGCACACTAGTGTCTCAGCCTGGGTCATAGAGGATAAGGAGGATAAGGATGGTTTAGTAAGCCAGTCCACCACCCCCTCTGCATGCTGTGACTGGATAGCATGGGCAACATCACTAAGCAGAGAAAATGGGGGCCTGCCTGAGGAGGGACCACATCCACCTTTGCCTGTGGACAAAGACGCCGCTGGCCCCCTCATAGTGGCATGGGAATGTCTGCCTCTCCTTGTTGGCCTCCCAGACATGATGGGGTGCTTATTACCCAAATTTAATGGATACTGGGAAATGTGTGAATGGATGCGCTTTATTAAAAGAAAAGTGGTGTTTGGTGCACTTTAAATTGAGGACTGGCGCTGACAGAAATGTAAAAACTTTAAAAAAAATTAAAACGGGGGAACACCAGCGTGGCAGTCAGAAAAACTGTAGCTGACAATCAGGGGTGTTGCTAGGACTACAAAAGATCTGGGGCTAGAGCCCACAGCAGCTAAGTAAAGAAAGTCATACGCTTGGGCGGGTATACACATGTATATAATATACGTGTGTGTGTGTATATATATATATATATATATATATATATATATATATATATATATATATATATTACATATATTATCATTTCATCAGGGTCCCCAGAGAGCCTCCCCCTTACATCAGAGTCCCCAGAGAGCCTCCCCCTTACATCAGGGTCCCCAGAGAGCCTCCCTTTTACATCAGGGTCCCTAGAGAGCCCCTTCCTTACATCAGGGTTCCCAGAGAGCCCCTCCTTACCTCAGAGTCCCCAGAGAGCCACTCCTTACATCAGGCTCACCAGAGAGAGGGTAGGCAGTGAGAGATGATGTCATCTCTCTGCTGCCCGTGGCTGCACAGTGAGAGCGGAACAGCGTTGATGCAGGGTGCGTGGTGAGAGATGATGTAATCTCTCTGCTCTCTCGCCCGCTCGGCTCTCCCGTGCTGCCTGCCCGCGCTCTGGTCCTGCCCACCGCACTCGCAGCTCGGCTGCAGAGAGGCCACAACCACGGCCGTCTCAAAGAGACTCAGGGCTATGGGCCCCAGATTCGGGGCTATAGCCCCAAAAGCCACCCCCTAGCAACGCCCCTGCTGACAATTAGAAAAAAATAGGGCAGGCAGGGGATACAGCATGGTATACAGCACTAAATGTTATATAATGCTGTGTTAAACACTGCACTACAGTAGCACACTACACTGATACTACACAATACCCACACTATACTGACACACTATACTCACACTGCACTGACACTACACTATACTGACACACTACACTATACTCACGCTACACTGACACTCTACACTCTGACCCATAATAATACACTAACACACTAACTCACCAGTAGCAAACTGAGCCCTGCTCTATCGATCTCCACTCCAACAACACAATGCAAAAGGTTCCTGTGGGAAGGGACTATGAGCACTGAGCCATGATTGGACAAATTCAACATGACTTTGACCAGTCATGGCTTTGACAGTGCTCTGTGCCCTGATTAGGGCCCTAGAATGCACTGTGCTGCACAGTGCATTGTGGGGTGCTCGGCCCCGCAGATTCGGGAGTTCGCCAAATGGGCGAACAGGCAATGTCCGGGCCGAAATTTAGCTTGGCCGGAACTGCTCCCCCAACACTATTGGTGGCATTAAAAGAATGAACATTTTTTGTTGTTTTTTTTTGTTTTCCTGGAAAAAATCAATATCTTCTAACTGAATGCAGGGATTTTAGCAAACTCCTTCTCTGTCCCAAAGAAACTAATATCTGCCCCTACAAATCCTTCCTTGAAGTGTTACTAAATCCACAATAGTGAAATCAGTCTGTATATGCAGTAAAGCATGATTGTTATACTCACAGTGGAACCCAAAGAAATTAATCCTGCGCATTGTGTAAAAAAGGCTGTTTGATCATGTCTTTTCTGCTCCTCCCCTTCTTCCACAATCCCTAATCCATCTGCTGATAGAACAGAGTCCTAGAAGGCACTCTGCACATGCTCAGTTTGGTGTGTATTGCTAGAGAGGGTTTTTTTTTTTGGGGGGGGGGGGCAATCAGCACTGTCCAGACAGAGGGTCAGGGGTCATGCAGCCTCATAGGACAGTCAGGGGAGAATGAAAACTTCTCCTACAAGCTTCAACCAGTGCTCAGCCGGACACTAATAGAAGTCACAAGACTGCTATAACTGCTGATGAGAAAAGGTATTTAACAGTTGATATTTACTAAAATAATTGTATTCCCATGTTCTGTGTACTGTGGAAGACCAGCTATAGTGAATGCAGGGTCCTGGGTTTAGTAACACTTTAAATTGAGTGTTAAATAGGAGGATCTGCCCTAATTATTATTTTCTGAGCAATCTCAATGTTACTATTGGAAACATGGGAGCATCATCTTGTTGGTTTTAGCCAAAAAGTTTCCAATAAATTATCTTAGCAAAAATTAAACTCTTTTTTTTTTGCAGGAGATGCGTTTATTTTGACTTGCAGCTCTATGCAGACTTTACCTCTCCTTCTCCAGTTTTTTTTTTTTTTTTTGACCATTTTAAAAAATTATTGCCGCTGCTCATTGAAATAGAAAGATAATTTTTAATAGATACCAAATGGTCTGGACGGTTTAAATATCATATATTATTTTGTTAGCAAAAGTAGACCTTTCCTTCCTGGAGGTCCACTCCATTTAAACATGAAAAGCTTACATTTAGACTCACATAGTGGACCCAGCTTAACTGCTGATGGCTCTAGTGTACATCCTGGCATGAGTTCTTTGCAGCTGGCTGCCAAATCCCTGTGGTCTCTGGTATTCTGGTCTCCTGAATGGTGCTAACATTAAGCTTGCCAAAATACCCACCACCTCCATCTGCAGTTCCTATTGAGAAAGGTTTCATAGCACAGAATTAGGTGACAGGAGGCTACGGTATACCAGAAGAACTCTAAAAATCTTCATGAATCTGGTTCCAATTTATTATAAACTATTCAAATAAAAGACTTAAACACATTTGCAAAGTTACCTGAACAGCACAATATTCCTTGTTACCTGGAGATGTTTTTTAATGTTGGATTAGAATCCTATCATTAGTCTGTCATGAAATGTTTTGATTTCACAAGTATTGGTGTGATGTTACCAATCCATAGCAGCCACAATTTCCTGATAACGGAAGCCGCTGAGTCTTTCTTGATGAGTTGTCGGGACATCTCAGAAACAGATGACATAACCGTGGGTGGTTCTGTCCTTTCTTAGAGATGAGCAGCGAATTTCTATAATGCGATGTGACAAGCTGTCCCATTACAGGGTCCCACTGAGAAATTTTAATTACTGTACAAGGCGAAACAAGACAATGAAGGGACAGGGAGTCATATTATCCACCTTTATCGGCAATAATATTACAGGTGAGAATGTCATCTCCTATAGTAATTATTGATAGAAAAGATTTTTTAAACAGTTTTCCTAAAGCAAATCTGCCTCATATAGAAACCTACCACAGTGTTGTACATCAGACTACCTTATATTATGTATTATATTAGGTATTAACAATTTTCTTTGCTTTATGTGGGTAGTTTTTAAAATTTTAAAAAAGTTAGATAGCCCATAGATGCACACTTTTTTGTTCAACCAATGGGCCAGCTTTAGACTTCCCTGTGTGCACTGCTTGTTTCCTGATGGAAGTATGACTGCATCAAAGTAGCCCAAACTGGTTCTGGAGTAGGGATGTGTAAATCTCCTGGGTTGTATAGGTAGGGTTTGTCAAATCCTGCTTAAGGTCTACAAACCCCTAATTCAGCTTCCAACCCCACTGAAGTCTATGGGAGGACACTTTGTTCTGGCCATTTTTAAGACTAGTAAGTGTGGGAGTGATGTCATCGCAGCTCTGGCCACTCTCACAGCCCGAGTCCGCAAACCCAGAAGGAAGACCAGGAGAAGATCGAAGCTTCAGCAGTGACAGAGCGTCGTTGGAGAGGCTTCGTTCTAAGGTAAGCTTCACATAATGTGTTAGTATGCGACGCATACTAGCATATATGACATTGTCTTGCAGGTTGCAAAAAAAAACTCCCAAAAAACACAGCGGTTTACTACCGCTTTAATAAACACACACAAAGGCCTCATGTACACTGCTGCTGCTAAACGGACGTTTAGGAGCAGTTGGGCATTTTTTTCAACTGCTCCTGAACTCTCCTCTATGTTATCTTATCAGTACATGTACACAGGGTAATTTACAGTCATTTATAGGCAGTTGAGTTTAGAGGCTTTTTTTGGAACGCAATAAAATGGGTTCAGAAGCTGAGTTTAGAGGCATTTCAAGCGCTAAATGCTTCTAAACGTGACTAAACACAGCTAAATGTGGTAACTTGCATTTAGCCGTGTTTCGTTTACAGGCGTTTTTCATTTTTGGTTATTATGATAAAAAAAAATGTTTTTAAAAACTCTTCTAAACACGAACGTGGCTAAACGCGGCATGTAAACGCAGCTAAACGGACGTTTTAAACGTGGGTTACTATCTGTCAAGTTAAATCGTTCAGGAGAGGTTGTAAAAACGTCCCATGTACATGAAGCCTTACCTGTCCAGGGATCCAGCGCTGTCCTCACCCAGGCTAGTTCTTTGCCAGTGTTTGGGTCCCCAATGCCTCTATCTTGCTTGTGGAAAAAAGTGGTAGTGGAGAGGGGGTTGAGGAGGAAAAGCCGAACTTCCCTTTTTAGATGAAGTTACACTGTGTGTACACCTGGGACGTGCGTGAGGTCCAGACAGGGTGCACGGGGCGCCACAGAGGTGGGGGCGCTGAAGCTCCAGAGTGCTCCCCTCCCTCCTCCTCTTCCTTGTCCGTAGGCGGCTCCCTCTGCTGGTCGCCGCCGCCGCCCATCCCACCCTCCTCCTGTCAGAGGAGGAGAGCGAAATGAGATCGGAGCGGCTGTCTCTGTGTGAGAGACCAGCCGTGCAGTGACGTCACTGGGGGGGGGGGGGGTGGCCCATGCCCATGCCCAATGTGTTCCAGTTCTCCTCCTCCTGTGTCTCACTCCCGCCTGCTGCTCAAGCCTGACATGCTCTGTGTTTTAAATTAGCCTAATGTAGGGGGGGTGGTTTGTCCTGGGGGGGTCTATACTAATGTGGGGGGGTGGTTTGTCCTGGGGGGTCTATACTAATGTAGGGGGAGGGGTTTGTCTTGGGGGGGTTTATACTAATGTAGGGGGGTGGTTTGTCCTGGGGGGTCTATACTAATGTAGGGGGGGTGGTTTTGTCCTGGGGGGTCTATACTAATGTAGGGGGGTTTGTCCTGGGGCGGTCTATACTAATGTAGGGGGGGTGGTTTGTCCTGGGGGGTCTATACTAATGTAGGGGGGGTTTCCTGGGGGGTCTATAGTAATGTGGGGGGGTGGTTTGTGCTGGGGGGGTCTATACTAATGTAGGGGGGGTGGTTTGTCCTGGGGGGTCTATACTACTGTAGGGGGGTAATTCGTCCTGGGGGGGTCTATACTAATGTGGGGGGGTGGTTTGTCCTGGGGGGTCTATACTAATGTAGGGGTTGGTTTGTTCTGGGGGGTCTATACTAATGTAGGGGGGTGGTTTGTCCTGGGGGTCTGTACTAATGTAGGGGGGTGGTTTGTCCTGGGGGGGTCTGTACTAATGTAGGGGGGTGGTTTGTCCTGGGGGTCTGTACTAATGTAGGGGGGTGGTTTATCCTGGGGGGGTCTGTACTAATTGAGGGGGGTGGTTTGTCCTGGGGGGGTCTGTACTAATGGAGGGGGGTGGTTTGTCCTGGGGGGGTCTGTACTAATGTAGGGGAGGTAGTTTGGCCGGGGAGGTCTGTACTAATGGAGGGGGGTGGTTTGTTGGGGGGTCTTTACTAATAGAGGGTGGTGGTTTGTTCTGGGGGGGTCTGTACTAATAGGGATGTGGTTTGTCCGGGGGGGTCTGTACTAATGGAGGGGGAGTTTGTCCTGGGCGGGTCTGTACTAATGGAGGGGGGGTTTGTCCTGGGGGGTCTGTACTAATAGAGGGGGGGTGGTTTGTTCTGGGGGATCTTTACTAATGGAGGGGGGTCTTTACTAATGGAGGGGGGTGGTTTATTCTGGGGGGTCTGTATTAATGGAGGGGGGTGGTTTCTTCTGGGGGGTCTGTACTAATGGAAAGGGGTGGTTTGTTCTGGGGGCTCTGTACTAATGGAGGAGGGGTGGTTTGTTCTGGGGGTCTGTACTAATGGAGGGGGGGCGGTTTGTTCTGGGGGGTCTGTCCTAATGGAGGGGGGGTGGTTTGTTCTGGGGGGTCTGTACTAATGGAGGAGGGGTGGTTCTGTACTAATGGAGGGGGGTGGTTTGTCCTGAGGGGGTCTATACTGATAGAGGGGGGTGTTTTGTCCTGGGGGGGTCTATACTGATGGAGGGTCTGTACTGAGAGAGGGGTTTATACTTAGTGGGGGGTCTGCACTGACTAAGGGGGGTCTATACTTAGTGGAGGAGGTTTGTACTGAGGGGCGACTATAGTTGGTGGAGGAGGGGTGCACCATGTTTTAACGCACTGGGTGACACCAACCCTAGTGACGCCACTGCAGCCGTGGGCTCTTATTTCCCCTCTCCCTCTCCTCCTTGTGCGTGGTGTTGTACTAGTGAGCGGCGCAGTATGTTTCTTCCCCTGCCTTCATATTGGCCAGGGAAGAAAAAAAAAGGAGCAAAGAAGAGGATTGTGGCACATGTAGTCCCGAGGACTGGCAGGCCCACTGTAACACGGAAACTGCAGCCCACACAGCATGCTCAGCTGAATGGGAGAGAGATAGAGCCAGGAGCCCGGGAAAGCTTTCAGTAAAGTACACCCAGGACTCCAGAGGGAGAGGACAGTGCTGAGGGAACATCATCAGAGAGAGAACCCTGCTGCCCTGCGCCACCAGAGGGAAAGCCACACAGCCTGGCACCATCCCTGGCGGAGAAAGGAATAGAGTCATTGCCAGAATACAGATCTGGGCTCTACCCAATGGAGTCGCCACGGGCAATTCAGAGTGAGCTGACTCCTGATCAGAGGAACCGTTGTTGCTGTATCGCTGGGTCAGGTGAGAGGGCCGATCGGCCATTATCTACTAACGTCCATAGGAACTGCAGTCTCTGACCATCTCTTGTAACATGTCTGCAGTCTCTGACCATCTCTTGTAGTATGTCTGCAGTCTCTGACCATCTCCTGTAATATGTCCATATTCTCTGACTATCTCCTGTACTATGTCTGCAGTCTCTGACAATCTCTTTTAACACGTCTGCAGTCTCTGACCAAATCTTGTATTATGTCTGCAGTCTCTGATCATCTCCTGTAGTATGTCTGCAGTCTCTGACCATCTCCTGTAGTATGTCTGCAGTCTCTGATCATCTCCTGTAGTATTTCTGCAGTCTCAGACCATCTCCTCTACTATATCTCCAGTCTTTGATCGTCTCCTGTAGTATGTCTGCAGTCTCTGACCATCTCTTGTAACATGTCTGCAGTCTCTGACCATCTCTTGTAACACGTCTGCAGTCTCTGACCATCTCTTGTAACATGTCTGCAGTCTCTGACCATCTCTTGTAACATGTCTGCAGTCTCTGACCATCTCTTGTAACATGTCTGCAGTCTCTGACCATCTCCTGTACCATGTCTGGGGGCTCTTTCTAACAGATTCTCTAACAGAAGCCCTCTCTGTGTGCATCAGAGAGACTCCCCTCCAGGTCTCATTAGTGTATGCTCTTCCTGTATTTGTTTATTGTTTATTGAGATCATGGGAGGATCCCAGGGTAACAAAGACTTCTTAGGGGAGCATCTCTGTGTTTGAGTAATTGCCATAGAAACAAGGGGAGGTGTTGGTAAGATGACCACGCCCACGTGGGGGCGCCAGAAATATTTCTGCACCCAGGCGTCTGTGACCCTAGGATCGGCCCTGGTGAGGTCAGTGGCTGGTGAGGCACTGCCTAGTATAAGAGCCAGACACACACAGGTTACATACGGCACAAACGTTAGAGCGAGAGCAATAATTCTAGCACTTGACCTCCTCTGTAACTCTAAAATGTAACCTGTAAAAAAATTTAAAGCGTCGCCAATGGAGATTTTTAAGTACAGAAGTTTGGCGCCATTCCACAAATATGTGCAATTTTAAAGCGTGACATGTTGGGTATCTATTTACTTAGCGTAACATCATCTTTCACATTATACAAAAAAATCGGGCTAACTTTAGTGAGATTTTTTTCTTTATATTTATGAAACCCAAAAAAGTGTTTGAAAAATTGCTGCGCAAATACCGTGTAACATAAAAAGTTGCAACGACCACCATTTTATTCCCTAGTGTGTCTGCTAAATATATAGATATATATATATTGTTTTGGGGTTCTGAGTAATTTTCTGAGTAAATTAAAACAATATGATTTTTAGAAGTAGGAGAGAAGTGTCAGAATTGACCTGGGTGGCAAGTGGTTAATTACTACAAGTAAGTTGTATACAAATAATTATTATATATTGTTTTTAAGGTTATTTATTATATTTTCAAAAACTGTTCAAGCAGGTGACTTAACGGACAAATAACTTATAACTTCAAACCAGTAATTTCAAAGTAAATGGATAAATAATAAATCATTATGTTAACATATAGCATAATAATATATGATTTAGCTTGATTAAAACAGTACCTTTTCAGCAGGCAGCAGATTCTCATTCTCCCTCTAAACTGTGTGAGAAAAACATGGGATTATGGGTAAATCTTATAACTACATATTTTTTCCTTCTAGTTAAGAGGACTGGGCTTGAAAGGAGCATTTCTCTTTTAGACACATGCCCCCTTCTATGACACTGCAGTGAGAGGACAGCCTCCACTGCAGTATTTTTATTGGTCATCTGGGGCCAATGGTGCTTTTCCATTGGTCAAAGGCTCCAAGCTGTCCATTAAGCTCAGTGCTTCTGACAAGAAGTGAAAGGCACTGTGAGCTCATCCTTTCAGTCTGCTGCAGAGTGTGCCAGCTTGTTTTTAAACTGGCCGCTTTATATGTAGCTTCTGACAGGCTGCACAAGAAGCCCATATCTCTGAAACTATAGGTGGCAGAAGCCCCCCCCCCCCCCTTCCTACCAGGCCAGGTCACACACCTTTTCACATTGAGGGGTACCTTGCAAGGAGATAAGCTGCACATGGAATAAAATAAAGCTAAGATACAGCAATCTTTGTCCCCCCCCAAAAAAAAAAAAAAAAAATACCAGCTGCCACTGGTCTGTTCTAATGCTGAACAAAAAACAAAACATGCTTACAGGAGAAGAGAGCAAACAGAAGGCCTCATAACATGTTGTGTTGCATCACTGTCCAAGCAGTTTGGTGACTAAGCTGTGTTGTTCAAAGCTGGCCATACGTGGATCGAAATTTAGCCGGTTCAGCAGGCACTGGCCAAATTTCGATTCATGTGTGGCCACTGTGACTTCTGTTCAACCTCCCTGACAGTTAAAAGCCACTCGACCAGCCCCACAAGCAGTAGGCCAGACCACTGATCTGTGTATTCTGACGGCGGGGATTCTCCCTGCTGTCAGAATACAATAACACAGTGTGGATGGGGAAATCTGGTCACTTTTTTTGTTCAGCCTTTTTGTTGAATGAAGAAGACTGAACCATGTATGGCCAGCCTTTCTGCAGCCGAGAAAAGTTAGGTCATCAGGCTGGCTTTGCTGTCTATCAGGGCTGTATAAATATCAGGACTATAGATAGAAATACATATCTTTTGGCAGGTAAGAAAACTCCCACGTATAAATCTAATCTAGGCATTTAGATGTTTGCCTGAAATTCAGCTTTAGTTTAGTTTAGTTTAGTTAAAATGCAGCAATAACTGACATTTTTTTTTTTCTCAACCAACTGCTGATTGGTCTTCTTCCATTAACATGGCCCCTTAAAACAGATATGAGTTATTACTCAACATGTTTCCTTTGGTGAATTTGACAGAATTCCTCTTTCTCAATATAGTTCCTCTTTGCCTGTGGGATTTACAGTATCTAACAAAAGTGAGTACACCCCTCACATTTTTGTAAATATTTTATTATATCTTTTCATGTGACACCACTGAAGAAATTACACTTTGCTACAATGTAAAGTAGTGAGTGTACAGCTTGTATAACAGTGTAAATTTGCTGTCCCCTCAAAATAACTCAACACACAGCCATTAATGTCTAAACCGCTGGCAACAAAAGTGAGTAAACCCCTATGTTAAAATATCCAAATTGGGCCCAAAGTGTTAATATTTGGTGTGGCCACAATTATTTTCCAGCACTTCCTTAACCCTCTTGGGCATCGAGTTCACTAGAGCTTCACAGGTTGCTACTGGTCACCTCTTCCACACCTCCATGACGATATCACGGAGCTGATGGATGTTAGCGGCCTTGCACTCCTCCACCTTTCATTTGAGGATGCCCCACAGATGCTCAATAGGGTTTACGTCTGGAGACATGCTTGGCCAGTCCATCACCTTTAACCTCAGCTTCTTTAGCAAGACAGTGGTCATCTTGGAGGTGTGTTTGGGGTTGTCATCAACTGTCCTGTGACCCAGTCTCCAAAAGGGGAGATCATGCTCTGCTTCAGTATGTCACAGTACATGTTTGAATTCATGGTTCCCTCAATGAACTGTAGCTCCCTAGTGCCGACAACACTCATGCAGCCCCAGACCATGACACTCCCACCACCATGCTTGACTGTAAGCAAGACACACTTGTCTTTGTACTCCTTACCTGGTTGCCGCCACACACGCTTGACACCATCTGAACCAAATACGTTTATCTTGGTCTCATCAGACCACAGGACATGGTTCCAGTAATCCATGTCTTTAGCCTGCTTGTCTTCAGCAAACTATTTGCAGGCTTTCTTGTGCATCATCTTTAGAAGAGGCTTCCTTCTGGGACGACAGCCATGCAGGCCAATTTGCTGCAGTGTGCGGCGTATGGTCTGAGCCCTGACAGACTGACCCCCCACCCCTTCAAGCTCTGCAGCAAAGCTGGCAGCACTCATACGTCTATTTCCCAAAGACAACCTTTGGATATGACGCTAAGCACTCAACTCCTTTGGTCGACCATGACGAGGCCTGTTCTAAGTGGAACCTGTCCTGTTAAACCGCTGTATGGTCTTGGCCACTGTGCTGGAGCTCAGTTTCGGGGTCTTGGCAATCTTCTTATAGCCTATGCCATCTTTATATAGAGCAACAATTATTTTTTTCAGATCCTCAGAGAGTTCTTTGCCATGAGGTGCCATGTTCAACTTCCAGTGACCAGTATGAGAGAGTGAGTGCGATAACACCAAATTTAACACACCTGCTCCCCATTCACACGTGAGACCTTGTAACACTAACGAGTCACATGACACCGCTGGCAATTCAAGTGAGAGCGGTATACTCAGTTTTGTTGCCAGCGGTTTAGACATTAATGGCTGTGTGTTGAGTTATTTTGAGGGGACAGCAAATTTACATTGTTATACAAGCTGTACACTTACTACTTTACGTTGTAGCAAAGTGTAATTTCTTCAGTGTTGTCACATGAAAAGATATAATAAAATTACAAAAATGTGAGGGGTGTACCCAATTTTGTGAGAAACTGTACATCCCAGTCTCCCTTCTACCTAATATACAGTGGTGCTGGAGTTCTCAACAAGAAAGTTGACCCCAAATGTTAATTTTTAGAATGTTCTTTTGATCTCCCAGTGGTTAGTGGGGTAAAATTCATGTCCGTTTTTGACCGTAGTGATAAGAAAATTCAAAGGGGCAGGATGGAAAACTTTTCTTGAATGAATGAACTTGTAACTGTGAATGTGGTTTTCATTCAGGAAAAATCGTACATATTGAAACCTCTTTAATACATATTCCATCCATGGGATTCCATTCAAATAGCAAGTCTGAATGAAATTTTGAGGGCTTTGAATGAAATTAGTTGACTCATTAATGGAAAGAAAGAATGTTCTGATGAACATTTCCATATTATCATGTGAATGAAAGTCTAACCGTGTATGGTCAGCTTTAGAATCTGAGAAGTAAAAATTGTTAACTGTGGATTTAAACCATAGTTCTTGGTGCAAAAAGGAATTAAAATTACATAGGTTAGAGAATATATATTTATTTATTTTATTACTCAGCATGTAGGGTCTACAATAAATCTGCAATGGCCTGAATTTCTGCTCTGCCAGCCGTTCATTCAGCTTAGTATTTACTAGGATGAAAGCTTTGGCTCTTGCAGCTGTTGTTGGTCCATGCCCAGCATTCCCTAGCACAGAAGACTCTTGAAATCTGGTAGGAATGTTTTCTTCTTGCTGGTCATTCCTCATCTGCTGTCTCTGGTGCCCTGCAGGGAGCTAATTAGAACTGAGGTATGAAGCATCCGATTCTTCCCTACTTCTTGGCCCAGGAAAATGCCTACTGAGCAGACTCAGCACATGGACTGCTGCTCAGGTATTTCTAAACTAATAATTAGGTTATTAATGCCCTGCTGTTTGGCAGCCTCTGTGGATTTCTGACCAGCCTGGCTTTTCTTTCCCTTGCAGTTTTCAGGATTCTAGCCCTTTTTGTGGGTATCAGTGAATGAGATTTCAAGGTTCGTATTTTTATGTAAATCTAGAGAACATTTTGGGTGACAATGTAAATCTTAATCTTAAAGTGACCCTGTCAATATACTTTTTTTTCTTTTTAATAAAGCCATACCTATAAAAGAAGACTGTACATGCTCAACTTCACCGCTATTCATACTGTCAAGCTCTATGGGGGATCTAGGAAAATGACACTTTCAGAAGTGTTAGTTTCATTGCGGGCATCATATGAAGATCTATCAGGGCATCATTTGTCAGTGTCAACACCAGTAAAGCATTTGCAGTCTTCTTTTACAGGTATGAATATAAATATAGTGATAGGTTTGCTTTAGAGGGCTTCTGTTGTGCAGTAACAGTATTTTACATAGATGAAAAATAAACTTGGAAAATCTTGCTGCAGGTTTGGAAATATCCATGGCCAGGGATGAACTTCGAATAATTATCAGCCCTGACACATAGGGCTCATTAGACTGCATTTATTATGACTAAAACTTGCCTAGCCTGCTAGAGAAAAAGGTTTATATAATTATGGCTCAGAACAGTTTTTGGATGCAGAGGTAGATTTTAGGCTGCAATATACATAGTCGTATCAATTGTGGAGAGCGAATTCAGGCCTCTTCATAGATACTCTCAGGTAGTCTACTGTAGTCTTTCTGATCAGTTAATCCATGGCTGTCAATATGGGTTTGGCTGTGCTCCTATTATACTAAAATTAGGTAAATATACTCTGCACTAAAGGAAAAAAAGAGTTATAGGAGAAGCAGTAGTACCTGGTTCCACCAAGAGTTGATAGGATCTAAGCTTGCTCCTTTGGACCCACATGTCATCACCCCTTCTTACATTTTCACTGAACATACAGAGACATAATGAGCATCAGCCTGAGCAAAAAAAAGCAACCACGGGCATGGTGTACTCTGTGAGAACTTGGAAAGTCAACCTTTCTAGCTTTGGTTAGTTGGTGTGTCAATATAAGTAACATGTACTTACAGTGCATCCGGAAAGTATTCACAGCACTTCACTTCTTTCGCATTTTGTTATGTTACAGCAGGGGTAGGTAACCTTTTGAGCACAGTGTGCTGAAAAATATTTTCAAAGAAATGCCGATTTTATAACAAAAAATGTCAACTTCACACTCTCAATTACGAAAAGGATTTTTTTATAAAGTAAATGCTGTAAACTCTTGAGTAGTAGTGAGAAATTGACATCTGCACTCATGCCTCAGATCAGCCCCAATTCCTGCAACTCCCCACTTCAGATCAGTCCCAATTCATGAACCTTCACACCTCAGATCACCGTCCCTCCTGCAAATCTGTTTCACCACTGTACCTCCCCGCTCATCTGCCCCACCACTGTAACCCCCTGCACATCTGCCCCACCACTGTAAACCCCTGCACATCTGCGCCACTAACCCCCTGCACATCTGCCCCACCACTGAAACCCCCTGCACATCTGCCCCACTAACCCCCTGCACATCTGCCCCACCACTGTAACCCCCTGCACATCTGCCCCACCACTGTAACCCCCTGCTAATCTTCCCTACCACTGTAACTCCCTGCTCATCTGTTCCACCAATGTTCCCCCTTTCTCATCTGCTTCACCACTGTACCTCCCTGCACATCTGCTCCACCGCCGTACCCCATGCTCTTCTGTCTCACCACTGAATCATCTTCTCATCTGTCCTAACACTAAACTTAGCTGCTCAACTGGCCCACCACTGTAACCCCCTTTCTCATCTGCCCCATCAATGTACCTCCTGCACATCTGCCCCACCACTGTACCTCCTGCACATCTGTCCCACCTCTGTTCCCCCTGCTCATCTGTCCCACCAATGTACCTCCTTTGTCCTCTGCCCTGCCACTGTACCCCCTGCTATTCTGCCCAACCACTGTAACCCCCTGCTCATCTGTTCCACCAATGCACCTCCTCTCACATCTGCCCCACCGCTGTACCCCCTGCTCTCCCACCACTGAACCCCCTTCTCATCTACCCCAACACTGAACCCCCCTGCTCATCTTTCCCACCACTGTAACCCTCTTCTCATCTGGCCCAACATTGAACCCCCTGCTCATCTGTACCACCAATGAACCCCCTTCTCATCTGCCCCAACACTGAACCCTCTCCCCTCTGCTCATCTCTCCCACCACTGTAACTCCCTGCTCATCTGCCCCATCACTGTACCCCCTTGCTTTTCTGTCCCACCGCTGAACCCCCTTGCTCCCTTGCTCTTCTGTCCCACCACTGTAACCCTGCTGCTCATCTGCCCCATCAATGTACCCCTTTTCTCATGTGCCCCACCACTGTACCTCCCTGCACATCTGCTCCACCGCCGTACCCCATGCTCTTCTATCTCACCACTGAACCATCTTCTCATCTGTTCTAACACTGAACTTAGCTGCTCAACTGGCCCACCACTGTAACCCCCTTTCTCATCTGCCCCATTAATGTACCTCCTGCACATCTGCCCCACCACTGTACCTCCTGCACATCTGTCCCACCTCTGTTCCCCCTGCTCATCTGTCCCATCAATGTACCTCCTTTGTCCTCTGCCCTGCCACTGTACCCCCTGCTATTCTGCCCAACCACTGTAACCAGCTGCTCATCTGTTCCACCAATGCACCTCCTCTCACATCTGCCCCACCGCTGTACCCCCTGCTCTCCCACCGCTGAACCCCCTTCTCATCTACCCCAACACTGAACCCCCCTGCTCATCTTTCCCACCACTGTAACCCTCTTCTCATCTGGCCCAACATTGAACCCCCTGCTCATCTGTACCACCAATGAACCCCCTTCTCATCTGCCCCAACACTGAACCCTCTCCCCTCTGCTCATCTCTCCCACCATTGTAACTCCCTGCTCATCTGCCCCATCACTGTACCCCCCTGCTTTTCTGTCCCACCGCTGAACCCCCTTGCTCCCTTGCTCTTCTGTCCCACCACTGTAACCCTGCTGCTCATCTGCCCCATCAATGTACCCCTTTTCTCATGTGCCCCACCACTGTACCTCCCTGCACATCTGCTCCACTGACATATCCCCATGCTCCTCTCTCTCACTACTGAATCACCTTTTCATCTGTCCTAACACTGAACCCATCTGCTCATCTGTCCCACCACTGTAACCCCCTTTCTCATCTGCCCCACCAAAGTACCTCCTGCACATCTGTCTCACCACTGTACCCCCTGCTCTTCTGCCCCACCTCTGTTCCCCCTGCTCATCTGTCCCCCCAATACACCTCCTTTCACATCTGCCCCACTGCTCTCCTCCCCTGCTTTTCTGTCCCACCACTGAACCCCCTTCTCATCTGCCCCAACACTAAACCTCCCTGCTCAACTGTCCCACCACTGTAACCCCCTTCTCAATTGGCCCAACACTGAACCCCCCTGCTCATCTGCCCCATCACTGTACTCCCCTGCTCTTCTGTTTCACTGCTGAAGCCCCTTCACATCTCTTTCACCACTGTACCTCCCTGCACCTCTGCCCCACCGCTGTACCTCCTGCTCTTCTGTCCCACCTCTGAACAACTTCTGCTCAATTTCTATATTGCTATACCCTTCTGCTCATCTGCTCCCTCGCTGTACCCTCTTCTCATCTATGATATGCGTGATATGCAGAGTGGTGAAAGGAAGCAGAGATGAGACACATTTACCAGGATCATAAGTTGATCCCCCAAAGCGGAGAAAAAGTTGGGTGTGATTTTCATTGCCCTGAATACTGGCTGTGGCTTAAAGGGACACCGAGTGCAGGGGCTCAGTAGTAAGGGAAACAAAGGTTCAGGAATAGTTTCAATAAAGTTCCCAGAAACTCAACAGTAATTCCACAAACTGTCAACTGATTGGGGTTTTAGCAATCACAGTGAAATCCCTTCTTCCTGAGATTGGTAGCGGCAACGAAACGAGTCATCTTCCTCCAGATGGTGGACGGGGCTAGCAGGACTGTGATTGGCTTTAGCAGTGGCAAAAAATGACAAAAGCTGACGATCGCAGCTACAGCACAATTAGAGAACCAAACAATGTTTCCCATCTTTTACAATGTGTGGGGGCACAGTGCCTCCCCCCTCAGTGCAAGTGCAGCGTGGGGAATTCTGAAATTGAAAAGCAGTAGTGTCTCACTGACACTTCCCTGTGCTGCTCTGCTGATGGGGAGGGAGTCGAGTGCCGGCAAAAGAGGCTTGAGTGCCTACCCCTGTGTTACAGCCTTATACCCCGTACACACGGTCACACAAAGTTGTTGGAAAATCCGATCGTTCTAAACGCGGTGACGTAAAACACGTACGTCGGGACTATAAACGGGGCAGTGGCCAATAGCTTTCATCTCTGTATTTATTCTGAGCATGCGTGGCACTTTGTCCGTCGGATTTGTGTACACACGATCGGAATTTCCGACAACGGATTTTGTTGTCGGAAAATTTTATATCCTGCTCTCAAACTTTGTGTGTCGGAAAATCCGATGGAAAATGTGTGATGGAGCCTACACATGGTCGGAATTTCCGACAACAAGGTCCTATCACACATTTTCCGTCGGAAAATCCGACCGTGTGTACGGGGCATTATTCCAAAATGGATTGAATTCATAACTTTCCTCAAAATTTTACAAACAATACCCCATAATGACAACGTGAAAGAAGTTTGTTTGAAATCCTTGCAAATGTATTAAAAATAAAAAACGAAACAATTACAATTACATACCTGTAAGTATTCACAGCCTTTGCCACGACACTCAAAATTGAGCTCAGGTGCATCATGTTTCCACTGATCATCATTGAAATGTTTCTACAACTTGATTGGAGTCCACTGTGGTAAATTCAGTTGATTGAACATGATTTGGAAAGGCACGCCCCTGTCTATAGAAGGTCCCACAGTTAACAATGCATGTCAGAGCACAAACTAAGCCATGAAGTCCATGGAATTGACTGTAGACCTCTGAGACAGGATTGTATTGAGGCACAGATCTGGGGAAGATTACAGAAAAATGTTATTCCAAAAATATCTGCAATTTTAAATCAAACATTTATTTCTTTAATTATATACTTTTGCATTCTACTTACTGTTCTGTTGAGGCAATGGTGACTTAGCCATTGACTCACAGATGCTCCCTGTGACGACTACGTCATCAGCGCTTTCCAGGGAGATATTCTCTGAGAGGTCCGAGACCTAACAAAATCTTGTGAAGAAAGCTCTGCAACACCCCCCCCCCCCCAAACAAGTTTCTGAGTAGAGCATGGCATCCTTCTGCATGTCCACATGTCTTGCAGTTCATGTTCTTTATAACGCCTGAGTAGAAAAGTCTGTCCCCTGCCATTATGCTGCAGAGAAGGACCTTTGCACTATGCTTTATAGAGGTCCGACACACTCACTGCTGAGTCAGATCTAAAGCTCTTCAATCAGCAAAGTTTATGCTGCCTGCTGATTGGACAGCTCTAGCTCTGACTTTAGAAGGTACCCTGCGAAAGGAGCACCTCTATGACCTCAAAGGTTAGATCCGTTAATGTACCCTTAGAAGAAGCACCTATATGACCCTCAAATGTTAGATCTGTTGATTGCTACTATGCAGTAAAAGAACTAGCAGAGTGCTGGTATTTTCTTGCACTGTGTGGGAGGAAACTCAGAGCAACTCCACTGAAACACAGATAATTATATTCCCTAGAAGATGTCAGCTATACATTTTGTGCTGTTGCAAATAAGACCATAGATTTGTTCACTGCGCTTTATAACTAGGTAGCTTGATCACTCATGAACGAGGGATCCAGAGTAATGTCTACTGGATTTATTCTAAGAACAGTCACTTTTGATATATTTAATATAATTTCATGGCTATCTACGACTGAAAAGCTGAAAGAATAAGTTCACCTTTCTGAACATATTACATGTTACACCCAAATTTGGGGGGTTACATGTGCAGCAACCTCCACTCGCACAGCCGATCCCTCCCCCCCCCTCATAATGACAGCTGGCATGGGATCCTCCTCCAGCACCCACTGTCACAATTTAAAACAGTGCAGCTGTGTGGTGCGCCACCCACACAGCTGGGTCATTCATTCACACAATTCTGTAAATGAATGACTGAACTATGAATACAGCCTTCCATTGTCCATTGGCAAACGGTTTATAGTTCTCAATGGGCTGCGAGTGTGTTGATGAGCGCTCTCATAATTTAATTGATTCTTCCTGTTCTCCAGTAACTGTCTGCCCATACTCAGACCAGTTTTTCAAAACATTACTTTATTACCACTTAAACAGATTTGTACTAGTTAATATTTTTTCCATCTTTTAAAAAAATGGATTGAATGGTGCTCTGGGATATTTTTTTGTAGACTAAGCATCCATGATCTATCTATGCTTCCCCACAACTTTGTCTCTGACCTGCTTAGAGCACACTTTGGTCTAAATGTGTTGATGGTGTTGCAGACCATTCAGACCTTTTCATGTAATCATCTAAGTATGGGACTACTGAAGTTAATTCGTTTAACAACATCTTAATTGGGAGTTTCATCGCAAAGTGGTTGTTTATTTTTAATTTGTCTTAATTATAGTTAGTGCTACGATAAAAAAAAAAAACACCTTCAAACTGTATGCCCTAATCAACCCAGTGCACCACTGCCTCCAGGCAACATAGAAATCAGATGTGGGCAGGAGAGGGGAGGATCGGTGCAGCCGGAGGGGTGGGGGGGGGTGTGGTTAGGGGGCAATAAGAACTGATCTCTTTGTATGTCTCTCCCTGCAACCGCTGAAAGCTGGCTTCTCCTCCTTTTCCACTCTCCAGCTTTCAGCTGTTGCAAGGAAAAACATGCAATGGGATCGGTTCCCCGCCCCCCTCCCTCCTGCAGCACTGCTGCCTTCTCTCCACTCCTCTCCTGCTGGCTGCTTCAGGCACAAAGGGTAGGGGATCTTCAGGATGCAGGGGGGGGAGGAGCCGGTAAATATGTCATTTACTGGTCCCTTCCTTTACTGAATGAACACAATAAGTGATTGGTTCCGATCACTCACTGTGCTCAATCATAACTGAAGCATAGTAAACTGTTTACTATGATTCAGTTTATGAATGAACAGAAGGCTCTGTACAGAGCCTTCTGTTCATTCACTGTCCGGTGACTGAGAAATTTATATTCTCAGGCTCTTTCTCTGTCTCAAAAGTGAGACATCAGACCACTGATATGTCACCAAAGCCCCTTGTCCCCAACAGCATTGTAAAAATAAATACATGAATTAAACATAATTTAAAAAGTTGTACAAATAAATAAATAAAAGAAATGTGAAAAATAATAATAATAAAAAAAAAATTAAGGGCTCATTCTCACAGGCCCATACAGTGGGATTATGTTTGTGCTGCAGTAGCTGCCTGTTACTCTGATGCAGCAGCTGTATGAAAACAGCCACGGGTCCTAATTCAATAAGCGTGCAGGTGTGGGTGAGGGGCCCCCAAATGCACACTGTCTATATTCAGGGCCGTACATCTGAATCCACACGCCTGCAAATTAGGACCTGAGGCTGTGTTCGTACAGTTGCTGTGTCCCCATAGCGTAACATAGGCTGCCTGCACACAGCTCCAGCCACTTAAAAAAAAAAAACACTAATTAACACTGTACAGGCCACAGCACCCATGTGACCATGCGAATGAGTCCTAAGACCTCATTCACACCCAGGGCTTTATTTATTACTGTATACAGTTTAGCTTTTAGATTTAGCAGGAATTGTGTGTGTGTGTGTGTGTGTGTGTGTATGTATGTATATATATATATATATATATATATACATATATATATATATATATATACATATATATATATATATGTATATATACATATATATATATATATATGTATATATATATATATATATATATATATATATATATATATATATATATATATACAGTATATAATTTGATCAGTTTTTGACTCTCTTAAAGTGGTTGTAAACCCTTTACAACCACTTTTTGCTAAAGGTAAGCCTATAATAAGGCTTACCTTTAGCTACCCCAGATATCTCCTAAACCTGCATGGTTTAGGACATATCCCCTGTATCTGCATGTGCATGTGACATCATCGGCACATGCACACTGAAGCAACGGCACGTACGTGCCGTTGCTTCAGTGAGTGTGCCGTTACCAGCGCTGGAGTGACATCGTCGCAGCTCTGGCCAATCACAGCGCTGGAGCCCGTAATACCCGGAAGTAACTCCGGGAGCGATGTCGCTGGCCGGATCGGTGTACGAGTACGAGGACCACTGCGGGGGCTTCGATCTAAGGTAAGTAATTCATAATGAGCTAGTATGCTATGTATACTAGCTCAATATGCCTTTGTCTTGCATTTTTTTTTGTTTTGTTTTGTTTTTTGATCGTGGGTTTACAACCACTTTAATAAATCTACAAGGTGCTGCAGACTGGACTTTTATGCTTTTCCACATATTGGAGCTTGGGTGTCCCTGTTGTCATATACAGGGTATGTGTGCATTTGAGCTTTGGGTTGCAATATGCAATATGTATATATATATATATATATATATATATATATATATATATATATATAATTCCAGATGGTTTTTATTACTCTACCACCCTGACATAATGTTATGCCTACTCTATTTGAGGGACTGTGATGTATAATATTTATTTTCTGTGTCATGTTGGTGACTATCCTTAATATATATGTTGATACTTTGTATTTTATATGCCAATGTGCTATTATGTGTTTATATGGGTTGATCCATGCCCTATCTTTGGTCTAATAAAGAATACAATTTTTTACATATGTATATGGTTTTGTCTGGCTCTACCCCACGCACCTCATCTAAAGTACCACCCTCCCCCCCTCTTTTTTGCAAAAGCAACCAGGGATGGAGGCGCAATATTCCCCGTTGTGTCTCATTTAAAGTCCCAAAAATATTCCCTTTTTTCTTTGATACTGATTAGGGATGGAGGTGTGTGTGGTTCAAGAGCCTTCACTTCCTTGTATCTGACCCCTAGTGGTCAAGTCACCATATACCACATTGAACACAGCTGATTTTGATGGACACACTGCTGCTGTAATTGTCTCTACTCCTTTGAGCTGAATTGGTTCAGCGTGTTCTGTAGCGACAGGTTGGCCGATGTTTTGTTTGCACGGGAGCTGCGATGCACGCTGCATGCCTTCCCTCTCCCCTCCTTCCCACACATTATGGGGATGGGGGATTGGGCGGACGATTTCACCGTGCATCGGCGCTACACCTTCCACTCCATGCGTGGGACGCCCAGTGGGCATCCCTTCACACAGGTGTGTGCTATTTCAGCTTGGCTGACACATGGTGAGTGGGTCTGGCTGCCGCCTCTCCCTTGTCATGCCAGTGTGATGCTGGATGGGACCCTGGCTGTTGGGCTCACCTTGTAGTTCCCACTCAGTGACCTTTTCTCAGCAGTCCCACATTGCACTCCATTTTTGGTTCATATCCCATTAGGACCTACATGGGTAAATACATAGCAAGCTCTTGATTTATTCTTAAATTCCTCTATATTTCTTTACTCCAGTTTTCATTAATTTCTCCTGATTTCAGGAATCTCATCTCCTCTTCCCTATTTTTACTATATGGACACCCTATTTTTTCATTCTGTTCACTTTGTTGATATGCTCCACAATATACTTCTATACTGTGGTGATGGGTCTACTCTATATGACATTTATTTTTATTTATACCATTATGGTAACAAACCACTTACTTTATTGTATACAATACAGAAATCCCATCCACAGTTGCATCAAGATTTTTCCATACACACTTTTTTTGGGGGAACTGCGTGTGTGCTCCTGATCCATGCTTGGGTCCTTTCCTCAGCTCCTGTGCTGGACATAATTATCTGGCTGACCTCCGGCAGGTAGTATCGCACGGCCTAGTATCAGCTATGGCCGTTTATTTGTTCATCATCATCTTTAATCCCTCTACCCCTCCAGTCTGTGGTTATATTAAACTATAATGGTGATTTTTTTTTTTTTATCCCCTTTTAGTACATGGATGCACTTGCTCCTGATGAGTGGATAGAAGTCCACGAAACGTTGTCAAGCTTATTTTGATGCATTCATCTCATATTCATGATTCTAAATGGTTTTTATTGCTCTACCACCCTGACATAATGTTATGCCTACTCTATTTGAGGGACTGTGATGTATAATATTTATTTTCTGTGTCATGTTGGTGACTATGTATGTTGTATGTTGATACTTTTTATTTTATATGCCAATGTGCTATTATGCGTTTATATGGGTTGATCCATGTCCTATCTTTGGTCTAATAAAGAATACAATTTTTTACATATGTACTGTATATGGTTTTGTCTGGCTCTACCCCACGCACCTCATCTAAAGTCCCACCCTCCCTCCCCTCTTTTTTGCAAAAACATAATGCAATAGGCTGCACACACCTATGGATGTATAGCTACTTTATTAAGCATGTTTTGTAAACTGAGGGTCTAGCCAAAAATCTTTTGGTTTTCGGGGGGTGGGGGGATTCCAAATGTGCATTGCAGAGGCTAACTTTCGTCAGGGCTTATAATGCTGTATGAGGAGGGGGGAAATTGAATTTTTCCTAGATAAGGTATTTACTAAAGACAGCCATAGGTGACCCAATTCCCACATTTGAGGTGGATGAGGGAATCCTATGTATTCTGCCTTTATCAGAATACACTGATCAATATAGCCGACAGTGCTGATCAAGCGGAAAATTATCTGACAGACTGGTTATACAGAAGTAGACTGGTAGATCAACTTCTCTACAACCAGGGTGCCCACACATTGATCAAAATTGCTTGATCAATGTATGGCTGGCTTTGTGGAAAGATATCAGCAGCTAGTAGTTGTACAAGTGAGCCGCACTTACTCTTTCAACATGGAACTCGACATCTTGCAGATTGCAGCTCTCAATCTTCTGGTCAAATTTCCACACAACTCTCTCCACATTCACAATACTTTCCTTTGTGATACTGATACAAGGGCATGACAATCAATATCCATAACAGATTAAAGTGGATGTAAACTCTCACATATATCCAGTGAAGTGAACAGCCTCAATCTCCCTACATAAGTTTTACATTTATGTCTGATGTCTTCAGCCTGCTATAATCTGTAGAAAGTGCACATCATAATAGAAATTTTTCTTCCTGTTCACCACTGGGTGTGGATTCTTGGCATACACTGTGTGACAGCTGATTGGAGGAAAGGCACACACCCCCTCTCCACAGGAAGGAAGGAATGTGCAGAGATGTGCTGTGATTAGACCAGCTGTCTGCTAATCTATTTATAGCAGCCACCACACATATGTTAGGCTGGTTTTAACTCGGTTGTCGAAGAACTTGTCAGAAGTTATCATGCTGATAACAGAAGAACGGAGCAGCAGAAAGACACAGTACTCAGGGCTTTGGAGAGAGAGAGAGAAGAAAACATTACAGCTATATGGGCTTAGGTCAAATTTCATGAATCGGGTTTACATCCACTCTAAAGAGAAACAACCAAAAAATAATCCATTGTAGTTGTCATCAGTGCCTGAAAAAGTTCATCTAGAGCCCAGGGTGAACATTCCAGACTGCGCCCCCCCTTCCGCGTTAATGACCAATTATCTGTTCACACCACGTTGTTCGTGGGTGGAATCGATGTGATTCTGAATCGCCGCAAAATGCAGGATGCTTGCGATCCCCATTACTTTCAAATCCTATCTGCCAGGACATTGTATTCCGACACTGGGACACTCTGTAAGAATTTACTGCTCAACGCTGCAGCCAATATGGCTGCAAGCTGCTGATCAAACAAGGTTTTCCAGAAGTCCCATTAGACTGAAACTGATCTAATGATTGGCTTCAGTTGAACAGGGAGGGCTACACAGAAATTGAAATTCGGACAGCCCCTGCTAAACTGAATTTTTATTTCTGTGTACTCAGCTTCACCTTATTCTTTGTTTCAGCAGGCTTCCTCCAGCACTGTGGGAGTCCTGACTGGCTACGGTCACACCCCAGCCTTCCCATCGTACCATACAGGGTTAATGATCATGTATGGAATACGATGATGCTAAGCTTTTGGGCGGAGGAAGAGAGCACTGCAGCCGGCTGCAGCATTGACACTTGAAAGAGGCTATTTACCCCAGCACTGCCAGGGTAAAACTTTTTATTTTTCCGGAGTTGGGCTGTTACCTGGCACCACATCCTTTGCTGTTTATGCTCAAATTCTTGAATAGGTTTTCAAGAACCCAGATGCATACCAGATGCCTGGACCGGCAGCTGGCTCAGCCTCTCAGCTCTAGCGCTGGAGAGGCAGAGTAGAGAGCCTGTGACAGTCACTGGCTCTCTACTCACTGAAGGCTGAGAACTGAGTGATCAGCAGCCTTTAATCACTCAGTTCTCAGTCTTAGGCTGGCCATATATGGTTTGAATCTCGGCCAGTTCAGAAGAAACGAGCCGAGATTAGAACCATTAATCGATTGATCAACTTGGGTACAAGCAGCCTGCCATATTCTCTTGCGATATAGCTGCTAGCGATAATCATTGTTTTCTCCCAATGGGGATGGCTTCCCCCGTCCTCCCTCTCCCCCAACCCCCCCCCCCCCCACTGGTTACCCTATACTTCTCTTTTAAGGTGAAATTCCAACAATTACAACTATCTAGCCTTCCCCCTCTCTTAATACTACAGAGCTCTTCACTGCTGTCCCATCTGTGTGTGCAAGCCCAGCTGTAAAATGGGAAAGAAGGTGTACCTTTTTACAGAGGGCAGATAGCATGACCGGTTTGCCCAAAGTGTGGTTTCCGGTACTTGTGGGCAACCAATTGTTTACCTGCAAAACAGCCACTGTGAATGTGGATAAGGCGCTTCTCTACCTTACACCCATTAGGATAGTCGAAATCAAACTGACAAGTGACAAGCCACTGGCAGACCGACTGGTCAGGAGCTGCAGAAAGCTGCAGTAAAATGATGCTGGCTGCCCTAGTGAAGCACACTCCTCAGATCCCAGTACCCCTTTACGGAGGGGTATGGGACAATCCAACTCCACCAACAGAAACTCTGGAGAAGACAAGGTGGTTCATAGGCTCTGTGCCTTGGCCCTTCCAAGGACTCTCAGTGTTGCTGTTTGTGTGGGTAGGTTGGGTTTTCTCTTGTCAATGGGAGGGAGATCTTCTTCCCTGTCTGTGTGCTGCTGTGCACCATTGTTAAACTATGAAAGCAGGTGCTGGAACAGGGATTTCATAGTCTGTAGACATGTGTAGCATTCACCGACGATTTGTGCAATGGGCTAAAAAGAGCTTGTAGACAGTCTTCCTTTGGGCTTCTTGGGGGGGCAGGGGCGTAACTTCCTTTACATAGATACATAGTTACACAGTTGGTAAGATTTTAAAAAGACACAAGTCCATCAAGTCCAACCTGTGTGTGTGTGCTTTTATGTTAATATTACATTGTATATCCCTGTATGTTGTGGTCGTTTAGGTGACTATCTAATAGTTTTTTTAAATTAGCTATGCTCCTTGCTGAAACCACTGCTTGTGGAAAAGAATCGCTTTTCCTCTAATTTTAGTGAATGGCCACAAGTCTTTTTAAATGCTCTTTCGTGGAAAAGTATTATCACTTTTTATTGATATATTATATATTTTTTTTTTTTATTGTGGGGTCACCAGTACGGTATTTGTACATTAAAATCATATCCCCTCTCTTCTCCAGAAAGAATAAGTTCAGTGCTTGTAATCTTTCCTCATAACTAAGATCCTCCAGTCCCTTTATTAGCTTTGTTGCCCATCTCTGTACTCTCTCCATTTCCAGCATATCCTTTCTGAGGACTGGAGCCCAGAACTGGACGGCATACTCCAGGTGTGTCCGGGCCAGAGTCTTGTAGAGTGGGAGAATTATCATTTTAACTCTGGAGTTAATTCCCTTTTTAATGCATGCCAATATTCTGTTGGCTTTGCTTGCAGCAGCTTGGCATTGCATGCTGTTGCTGAGCCTGTCATCTACTAGGACCCCCAAGTCCTTTTCCATCCTAGAGTCCCCCCAGAGGTTCTCCCCCTAGTGAGTAGATTGCATTCATGTTTTTGCCACCTAAATGCATTATTTTACATTTTCTACATTAAACCTGATTTGCTATGTAGCTGCCCACCCCTGCTTAACTTAGTATCATCCGCAAATACTGAGATTGAGATTGTTTATCCCATCCTCCAGGTAATTTATGAATTAATTAAATAGGATTGGTCCCAGGATAGAAACCTGAGGGACCCCACTTTCCACATTGGACCATTCCAAGTACTCCCCATTTATCATTACCCTCTGAACTGGGGAACTGTATCAAATGCCTTTGCAAAATCCAGATACACTACGTCTACGGGCCTTCCTTCATCTAGATGGCAGCTCACCTCCTCATAGAAGGCTAATAGATTTGTTTGGCAAAAACGATTTTTCATGAATCAATGCTGTTTACTGCTAATGGTACCATTTTCATTATTAAAATCTTGTATATAGTCACTTGCCATTCCTTCCAAGAGCTTGCATACTATTGATGTTAGGCTAACTGGTATGTAGTTCCCAGGGATATATCTTGGTCCTTTTTTTTAAAGATTGGTACTATGTTGGCTTTTCTGCAATCATACTGTCAATAGACTGTTCGTAAAAATTAGGAACAACGGTCTGGAAATTACTTGACTGAGTTCCTTAAGGACTCTCGGGTGCAAGCCATCTGGTCCCGGTGACTTATTTATTTTAAGTTTTTCAAGTCTGTTTCAGATTTTATCCTCTGTTAACCATGGGGGTGCTTCCTGTGACATGTCATGAGGATAAACATTGCAGTTTTGGTTACTGAAGCCCCCATTTCCCTTGTGAAAGACACCAAAACAAGTGTGGCGCTAAACAATATATGATGCTACTATATGCAAGTCAATAGACAATAGTTAGACCTATTGTCTATTGACTTGCATATAGTAGCATCATATATTGTTTAGCGCCACACTTGTTTTGGTGTCTTTCTCATTTATACTTTGTTGGTCGTGTTGGCTGCTTCTATGTTTTTCAGTTTAGGGTAGCGCAGAATTTTTCCACACCTAATTTCCCTTGTGAAGACTGAGGAGAAGAATACATTCAAAACCTTCGCCATCTCACCGTCCTTTGTAACCAGAATCCCTTCATCATTCTTTATGGGGCCAATATGATCTGTCCTCCCTCCTTTACCATTTATGTACTTAAAGAATATCTTGGGATTTTTCTTACTCTCCTCCACTATGTGCCTTTCGTGTTCTATCTTAGCCGCCCTGATTACACCCTTACATTTCTTATTGCATTCTTTGTACAGTTGAAATACTGATGGTGATCCCTCAGCCTTGTATTTTTTGAAGGCCTTCTCCTTTGATTCTATATAAATTTTTACGTTGACGTCAAGCCACCCAGGGCTTTTATTAACTCTTTTAAATGTATTATCCTTTGGGATGCACTGGCTAATACTCTTATTTAATATGTTCCTAAAGCACACCCATTTTTCCTCCATGTTCTTTGTTCTTAGGATTTTATCCCATTTAGTATCTTCTAGCCTAACCTTAAAGTGTAATTCCAGCTTAAACTAACTAGCCTTCCCCCTCTCAAAATACTACAAAGCTCTTCACTGCTGTCCCATCTGCATGTGCACGCTTGATTGTAAAACAGGAGAGAAGGTGTACCATTTTAACAGGGACGGTCAGCAGGATCTGTTTTCCAAAGTGTGGTTTCCATTGCTTGTGGCCAACCAACTGACAAGTACCAACCAAGACCAACCAACCAGGAGTTGCAGAAAGCTGCAGCAAAATGGTGCTGGCTTTCCTAGTGAAGCATGCACCTCAGAACCTTGTACCCCTTTACAGAGGGGTACGTGGCAATCAATTTTCACCTTCTGTAGCTCTGGAGAAGACAAGGTGGGTTATATGCTCTGTGTCTTGACCTGTCCAAGGCCCTTAACTTTGCTGTTTGTGCAGGTAGGTTGGCTTCTCTCCTGTCAATGAAATAGAGATTGTCTCCCCTGTCTGTGTGTGTGTGTGGCGCACAGCCGTGTCATTTTTAAACTGTGTCAGCGGGTGCCAGAACAGGGACCTGTAGGCTATAGACGTGTGTAGCATTCACACATCATTCAGCTGGTCCAGGCTCAGGAAAGATCCTGGCTTTACAGTCAGGACCCACCCAGATGCCTGGACTGGCAGCTGGCTCAGACTCTCAGTGAACTGCTGGGAGACTGAGCCAGCCCCTCCCACCCCCTCCATAGCCTGATGCTCCAGTGAGCGCTGAAGGGGCAGAGCAGAGATCCTCCCCTGGGATACTTGGAGGGAAAATTTCCTTAACCACTTGACCACCGGAAGCTTTTACCCCCTCTTGACTAGGGCATTTTTTGCTATTCAGCACTGTGCTAATTTAACTTGTAATTGCGCGATCATGTAACATTGTATGCAAATAAAATTTATGTCATTTTGTCACACAAATAGAGCTTTCTTTTGGTGGTATTTGATCACTACTGGGGTTTTTTATTTTTGATTATATAAAGGAAAAAATACCGAAATTTTTTAAAATAAAATATGTTTTCCTTTCTGCTATAAAACATTTTCAAGAATAAAAAAAAAATCTAATTTCTGACTGACACTGACATCACCAGTGACACTAATACAGTGATCAGTGCTAAAACTATACACTGTCACTGTACTATTGACACTGGCTGGGAAGGGGTTAACATCTAGGGGCAGTCAAGGGGCGTGTGCTGCTTTTACTACCGTATTTATCAGCGTATAACACGCATCGGCGTATAACACGCACCCCAATTTAGGAGGGAATTTTAAGGAAAAAAAAACTTTTAGGAGGGAAGTTGAAGGAAAAAAAACTTACATTTAAATGCCCATCATTGCAGCCTTCTCAGTGCAGCCATGTCAGTGCAGCCTTCCCCAGTGCAGCCTTGTTAGTGCAGCCATGTCAGTGCAGCCTTCTCAGTGCAGCCTTGTTAGTGCAGCCTTGTCAGTACAGCCATGTCAGTGCAGCCATGTCAGTGCAGCCTTCCCCAGTGCAGCCTTCCCCAGTGCAGCCTTTCCCAGTGCAGCCTTTCCCAGTGCAGCCTTCGATCCCCTGTCCTGAGCTTTAAAATCGCCGACCGCGATTTGAAAATGGCGCCGCCGGCGCCGAAATACACCGAGCCGGTCCTCGGCTCTTTCCTGCGGCTCTCGTTTTTCCGCTCGGGACTACGAGTGGAGCCGAAAGTAAACGAGAGCCGCTGGAAAGAGCCGAGGACCAGTGTATTTCGGCGCCGGCGGCGCCATTTTCAAATCGCGGTCGGTGATTTTAAAATTGTGACAGCTCGGGATCGCAGGGGATCGGCGTATAACATGCACCTGCGACTTTCCCCTGATTTTAAGGGGAAAAAAGTGCGTGTTATACGCCGATAAATACGGTAATTGATGTGGCTGATTTTACTTTACAGGGGGAAAAAAGCAGCCACATCGCTGCTCTGTGTACAGAGTCCTGTGTTGTTAATACACACAGGGCCCTGTACTGTGATTTGCAGCTCCCAGCCATAAATCATTGGCACAGACCTGCTGACTGAGTTGTGCTGTACCAAATCACAGCACAGATGGGGCAGCGGGCGTGTGCGCCTTAGACCCCATACACAGATTTTCTGCAGATTTTTTTTCTTCAGATTTACCAAAACCATATAATATGAGGTCAAACCTTAAGGGTTTAAATTTCTATACAATCAGGCAGGCCCTTGCACTACATGGTTTTGGTAAATCTGAAGACAAAAATCTGCAGAAAATCTAATAGTGTATATGGGGTCTTACTCTGAAATGCCAGATCACGCACATGTACGTGATCTGGCACAGAGTGGCCACCATGTTGCCGTATGTGTGCATGGGACAGTCTGCAAGTGGTTAAAGGAGAAGTATGGCTACAGCTTTTTTAGCTATACTTCTCCTATGAATCACAGCAGTGTGGACTGTGACCCTATTTCAGTGAACAGTGGGCTAAAGCCCGCTGTCGGCTGATGTCACTTAGCCAGTCCAGGCTCGGTAAAGATCCTGACTTTACCACTGGGATCAACCCAGATGCCTTGACCGGCAGCTGGCTCAGCCTCGAAGCAAACTGCTGGGCGCCTGAGCCATCCACTCCTGCCTCCTCCACAGCCAGGCACTCCAGAGAGCGCAGGAAGGGAAGAGCAGAGAGCCGGTGACTTTAGCCAAATACCCCCCGAACACCTCACCCTGCATGGGTGAGAATCCCTGAGTACAGCAATGTCTCCAATTGCTGTTAAAAATGAATTAAATAACATTTTTGGTCTGTGGTGCTCAGATACAGTATAGTTCCACTTTAAGAAAATAAAGCTTGAGGCAATGGCTAATTTACAGCTATTGATGTAGAAGTTGAGAACTTTTGTTTATTCTTTTTTATTTATTTCATCTGCACATGATCGGATAATTGGAGAGAATCTCTTTTTTTTTTTTTTTTTTTTTTGTAAACATTCTCAAATTCTTTAGTAAATCAGCCTCAATGTTTTCCTTGTCGATAGTCTTATAAAACTTAGTTAAAAACAATAGTCCATGGCCAGTCAAATAATAGTATTTCTGTAACATGTGTTTGTATGTCACTTTACATTACAGCTTCACGAGTCAAACCTTCACCTGCTGGGCTCTGACCGCATGATACTAACACATGTGGAGAATGATCATTTATGAGTATAGACAGACTGTTTCTCTTCTCAGAGCTCATCAGTATTAAATGTAAGGGTCTACTTTTCTGAGTAGTGATCCAAAAGTATCCTTACTTGAAATATTGGACACTCTAAGATTTTTGACTCATTCTTGGTGTAAACACATAATCTATTTTCTTAATAAATGTCTTTATTTTTCTGCATTGCATTTTGTGTACATACAGTATAAACATGTATAGCCTACAAATCAGGTATGAAAAAGACATTATTTCACACTGACACATACTGTATTCATATTTTGAGAACTTGTAGTGCAGTTATGCTGAAAATTTATATTAAATACAGTCAAACTCAAAATTATATCTTTATCACATATCAGATTAAGTGATCATGTACAGTATATCTATTAGATATTGAATTTGGTGATTATATACTTTACATATCTTTTACATATATATTAAACTGCTATAATGCTTGTGGCTATCTCATATTACAAAACATGTTTATAGCAGTACTATAATTTAACAGATGTCATGTAAATTATAATATTGTTCAAAAACATACAAATGTAAAAGTATGTTACAGTCCCATTCAGTGGCAGATGATCTTTAGGGGCGTAGGGGCACTGCCCCCCTATCCCCCGACCTAATTTCCACGCAGGGCACCGGACGCAAGGATTTCAGTGGGGTTTTTTTTGTAAGCATAATTAGAGGGTACTGCGCCCTGAGCCCACCCAGTTGTGTGACATTAGCAAATCATTATACGCTAATGTCTTCCTGCTTCTCCTCCTGGCCAATCAGGAAGTGGGTCCTGAGACCCGATTGGCCAGGGAGTCTTAGGATTCCCAGCCAATCGGGTCTCAGGACCCACTTCCTGTTCGGCCAGGAGGAGAAGCAACCCATCAGCAATAGCCTCTTCCTGGAGCCCTACCCCAGGTTCAGCTCGTCATCGGTCTCCTCCCCGCACCTGTAGCAAAAGGTAAGGCTATGGATCGCGCAGCAGAGGGGTGCGAGTGGCACCGATCGAGCGAGTGCCGGGGAAGGGGGGGTGTAGTGCGAGTGCCGTCCCCCCACAATATTGAGCACCAGTTGCCACTGGTCCCATCTATGGCTGCTAGGTGTATTAGAACCAATCCAAGCACGTATAACCAAGGGCGATATAAGTTATCAAATTTATATGTGCTAAGTGCAGTATACCTGTGAAAAATTATAATATGCATGCAGAAAAATAAGTTATTTGTTAAAGAGAAACTGAACTCTAATGCCTCGTACACACGATCAAACTTTCCGCCAACAAAACCGTGTAATTTTGTCTGAAGGGTGTTGGCTCAAACTTGTCTTGCATACACACAGTCATACAAATGTTGGCCAACAATTCCGAACATAGTGATGTACTAGACTTATTACGTGGTTTTTCAGCTCTTTAACGCCACCCTTTGGGCTCCTTCTGCTAATTTTGTGTTAGTAGAAGTTTGGTGAGTGTTGATTCGCGCTTTTCTTTTCGCGTTTTTTATTTAGCGCTTTTCAGTTCACGTTTTTCATTTTGTTTCTGAACGGCCGTTCGTCAACCAGACATGTTGTGGAATTGGAGGAGATAACGTGTTATTTATTATTGGCCTTGGGGTTATTGCTTTGACATTATTTTTTTTGGTTGAATACTGATTTGATTTGTTATATTTTCTATATTTTTGGATGCATAGAATGAAATTTTTGGTTAAGTTCTATTGGCAGATAGCATGTTTAATTTTTATTTTTTTTATTTTTTTAATGCAAAATAAAAAAAAATTGTGGAGAATAATACTTGGCTATGTGTTTTACTTCAAATGACAGTTTGGGAGTAGGCAGCTACATTTTAAAAAATACAATGTACAATGTAAAGTTGACACCAACATAGTTGTATCTTTGTTCTTAAAAACTACGGGATAATGGTGTTGTGGTAACTTGCTCAAATAAAAAAAATAAAATATAATAATAATAATAATATTGTTTTGATATCACTAGAAAAAAAAGGCCTTTGAAAATTTGTTTCAATAACTCCATCAGTATCACCAGCAAAGCAGCTTCATTATTATCACATTAAAGAAGAAGAGAATTGTGCGCTGCATTTGGAGATTTCATAATTCACGTCACAAATGTTAATTCTCCATTAGCAAAAAATAAAATGAGAGGGTTTACCCTACCCTATTCAACTCTATCATAGGTGTCAGGGAGCAACTGCTGCAGGATATAGGAGGGACCACAGACAATGGCTGGGCCATAAGACCTATTGGAGTCTATGGGTAACGTCAGGCTCCAGAGTGGATTAAAAAGTACTCACATCTTTTTTATACAGGTTAGGCAGAATAAGTGGGGAAGGTGGGGAAGGGGTGGGGGGATTTTTTTTTAAGAATAGTTGAACATAGGCTTTTCTTCCACTTTAAGCCTGCAATCACACCTGAGCAGAATATATTCCTGAGGATTTTAAAGCATTTTTTTCAGGCCTTTTTCAGGCATGTTAAGGCATTTTTAGGTGTATTACAGGAATATTGCAGGGTACTTCAAAAGTTTGTTTTCTGGGCTGGGCAAGGGGAAGAGAGCAGTTCCTCAGGCATAAAAACGTATGAAAATGTGTGTTTACGTGTGTGCTCAATGAAGTCTACAGGATCAAAAAAGTGGACAGGCACAATTGGCATCAGTAAAGTGTAGTCAGATGTGGGGAAACGAGCAGAAAAATGGGGGGCTTAAGCAATAGATTTGTTAATTTTTTTGAAAAAAATAGAGCAAATGCGGAGACGTGCAGTAAGTAAAACTCCACAAACAAACACATATGTGTTTTGAAGAGTTAATCATGGTACTAGGAATGGGAATGGACCCGTGTGTGCATGCAGAGTAATGCTGTGTGCTGTTGTGGGCACACTCTCTGAGTGTCTGAGGCCACTAGTCTCTAAACAGCTGGTATAGATGTCAGAAACTATTACTAATAGAGAGTAAGAATTGACACCCAGTTGGAGTTCCCTGCTGCCACCAGACAGATGTGGTGAGCAGCACATGCTCCAACACTTATCCCTTCCTCTAATTAATCACCTCTCCTGCAAAGTGCTATGGCATCATCCCTGGTACCAGGAACAATGTAAACCTGCAAGATTTTTTATGCACAATATGTTTCACCGTCACTTTTGGAATGACATTGTAATTGTAGCCTACACATGCCCTAGAATAAAAAAGGAATATTAAAGTGATACTGAACTAAAGAAAAATGATATTCAAGTATGTATTCTTAAAGCGGTATTATTGTATTGCAGCTTACCAATTCTTACATGTGATGTCCGCATTAGTTTTCTTTTTTGGGCTTTCTTTCTTCTAGTTTTATCTGGTGTTCCAGCCAGTAATAAGTCTGCTGTATTTCAAAAGGACAAGCTCTTTTCCAGATGTATTGTTTTACAGGGATGAGACAAACCATTTAACACTGACAGGGGTGCTTACAATTACCAGCTTTTATTCATGTAAAACCTTTATCTCAAAAGGAAAAAATGTTTGCTGTAAATACTTTTAACATGTGAGCCGGAGTTTTGCGCCAATTCGTTAGTATATTTAACTCCCCTCCCCCCAGACTGACAATGCCACTGTTCGCTATGCCCCCTGTGCTTATTCATCCAGAGTGGAGGAAGGTGTGTTACTGGTCAGATCACCAAGTGAAAACAGAAGGAAAAAAAGCCTAACAAAAAGAAAATGAATGCAGCCACCACATCTAATGATTGGTAAGTTGCAATATATTACATTTTTGGCTTTGGGTTTAATACTGCTTTAGCTCAGAAAAGCAGCTTTTATTGATTTCTGCCTCCTTCAAGTCTCCAATTTTTTTTTTTTTTTGCTGCTATGACCTGACTTTCTGTTAGAACAGGGGTCTCAAAGTACCAGCCCGCGGGCCATTTACAGCATGCAGAGCGGTTACAATTGGCCCACAGGACTGGTCCACCAGGATACTGATACATTTCCTGGTAAGCTGTTATACTTATACTTATATAAGGGCTGCCTGCTTGCAATGTTTTTTTTTCTTCCTGGTGGACTTTGAGAAAGTCAGGGCTAGCTGACGTCAGTGACATCACATGACGTCCACCGCTGTTGCTTCTGGGAGTTGTAGTCCATGGAAGCTCCCTGCACCCGGTGGGTGGAGTCTGGAGAGCAGCGAGCACAGCCAGCCTGGTGAAATGAAACAAAAATGAGCAGTCAGGACCTGACGAGACAAGCAGAACCTTGGTGCACAAACTCGCTGGAAGCATTGACATGGTGGCCAATAAGAATTGTTTAATGTAGAGAAGATAATTTTGAGGTCCCCTCATACCCTCAGGTCTCTGTTCTTTGGAAGTTGATAAAGCCACCAAATCGTACCAGAGAAGCAGATTGTCCACCTTATCTCAGATGGTCTATCTTTAGGCTGTCACATTATCTCCTTATCCCTGCAATGTAGGAATGCAATGTTATCTTACAACTCCCAGTAGGATCTTTTTGGACACCATCGTGGCTCATTGGCTCACCGTGCAAGGAGGAGGACCTGTGCTGCTGAGCCTAAGCTGCCATCGGCCCATGGCTGTGGTCACGGTGAGAGACCCTGACACCCCCCGCTGACCCCCACATAATCATCCCATCCATCTCCCCCCCATACACCTCATTTACCCTGCCCCAGTGCCCATCCAGTAACCTCAAAATAGCCCTCAACACTGGGAGCTGCCCAAGTGCCCATGGCCTGTGGATCCTGCTGGGAGCTGGCTGTGGACCTGTGGGTCCTGCTGGCCACTGATCTGTGGGTCCTGCTGGCCGCTGACCTGTGGGGTCCTGCTGGCCGCTGGCCTACAGGCCAGCGGCCAGCAGGACCCATAGGCCAGGGCCAGTGGCCAGCAGGACCCACAGGTCAGTGGCCAGCAGGACTCACAGGTTCGCAGCCAGCTACCAGCAGGATCCACAGGTCAGTGTCCAGCAGGACCCCACAGGTCAGCGTTTAGCAGGACCCCACAGGTCAGCAGCCACCAGGACCCACAGGTCAGCAGCCAGCAGGACCCTCAGGTCCGCAGCCAGCTTCCAGTAGGATCCACAGGTGGTCTGCAGAGCAAACACTGCCAAGCATCTGGCAACACTGCCAAGCATCTGGCAACACCACCAAGCAACCTGTGGGTCATGCTGGCCGCTAACCTGTGCGTCCTTCTGGCTGCTGACCTGTGAGGTCCTGCTGGACGCTGACCTGTGGGGTCCTGCTGGACGCTGACCTGTGGGTTCCTACTGGCCACTGACCTGTGGGATCCTACTGGCCGCTGACCTGTGGGATCCTGCTGGCCGCTGACCTGTGGGTCCTGCAGGTTTCTGCAGGGCAAACACTGCCAAGCATCTGGCAGTAAGCAGTGACTAGTAGCAAGCAGTAACTACCACTGTATATACCAGTTTAATGTTGTTTTTGAAGTTTGAAAGTTTGCATGTGGCCCCCAGGGGATGTGAAAAAGTGTCCTGTGGCCCTCGGGTAATTTGAGTTTGAGACCCCTGTGTTAGAGGGTGGTTACATTCATTCTCCATGGTAAAGATATTGTTTGCTGCCACTTTAAGATAAGTTGCCATATTGCAACATTCACAGGTCAATTTAGACTGCTTTCACACTGAAAGCGCTGGCCGTTAGCGCTAAAGCGCCGCTCATTTTAGCTGCGCTTTAGTGCTTTTTAAGTGGCGCTTTTGTGCCGCTTTTTGGCCACTAGCAGGTTAAAAACTCCCGTTTTGCATCGCTTTCAAAGTGCTTTACAGACTCTTTGAAAGCCCTGCCCATTCATTCCAATGGGCAGGGCGTTTTGGAAGCCAACCCCCCCCAAAGATGCCGCTTGCAGGACTTTTCAGAACGTCCCGCAAGCGCACCGCCTGAGTATGAAAAATCACACTGGAATGAATGGGAAGCGGTTTTCAGGCGCTTAGCAGAGGCTATTTTCAGCGCTAAAGTGCTTGAAAACTGCCCCAGTGTAAAAAGGGGTCTTAAAGAAGGGAAACTAAAATGCAAGAACTAAATAAGAGATAGCCTTTTTTTTTTATTGTGGAGATTGTCACTTTGCTAATAGAGTTTAGCAACTGCGCATGTAGAAACGTTCTTCTGCCCAGTGCAATATTTTACATCTGCTGTATAGGTTGCAGGTCTTCACCTAGTTTAACCTTTTTAATCACTATTCATTTTAAAACATGGTTTTAAAAAAAAAGTGATTTTCCATTTCCTCAACCACCCTAAGATCATTGATCAAAAAAGAACGTTTAATGTAAATATAAAGAGCAATATAGTAGAAGCTCCTATTCTGGTTCCTCCTTTATCTGGGTTTATCTCTTTAGCTATTCCACACTTAAAGGGCATCTTTAGTGGTTTGTATGTGTTTTTATGTATTATTGACAGGACTACATAATAAAATGATTTAGTTAATATGATATTGTATTATTGCATATAATAATAATAATATTGCATATTTAATATTTTTATTTTGAGTCAGAGAGTTTAGCTTTACAGTATGCTCCTTTTCGCGTGTTTTTTGTGCTCCTTTGTTGTCAAAAGTGTGTTGTTTACAGAGCCCATTAGCTAAGGATCAAAATGTACACAAAAGTGAAAAAGTCAGAAAAGTGACAAAATCCCCTTTCCTCCAAATGTCTCCATCTGAAATGTTTTGAATGTGATGTTATTCTTTTAGAATGTTTCTAAGCCTCATTCATAGAAAGAAAAGGCTTGTATTGGTGGTATGTTTGTAAATATTTATTTAATAAGAGTAAAAGCATTCACTTAACTAAAATCAAATTTAGTGGCTATAAAACCAACTGGTTTCTTTCACCTAATTCAGTGAGAACTACTGTAGCTAGTAATTGTATTACTAGCAAAAATTACAATTGCCCAAAAAATTATAAATTCTTTGGCAGGTAAATGAAACCCTACATGTATTTCAACCACTTAATCTGTGTTTTAATCTGCACTTTGACTTCTCAGGGAAAATCAGCAGGTTCATTTGAATTCACCCCTCACTTCACTATGTTATATTGGCAGTTTCTATGTAAAGACATATAAAAATATATATATTTAAAATCCAGGTTTTTGCTTAGTCTTTAGCGTCTTATCTCGTAACACAGTGAAGCTTTCTTAGAACAGACGGTTTGGTATGTCACATTCCACCACATAAGAGGATTATTCCTTATTATAGAAGAGTGTGCAGAGCCTAGAAAAACATTCCTTTACATCAGGTGCGTATCATGAAATGAGTGGGCCCATGTGCAAGATAAAAAGTGGGACCTAAGCATTAACAAACAAAAAATGTGGTGTGTGTAGCATGCCACGGCGAAGTATGGGTGTGGCTTAAATTACACTAAATATTAGGCGTGGCTTGAAGGGGATGTGGTTTAATAGAGTCTGAGATGACTTACATAGTGCAGAATGCAGTAATGTTAAATAGGGAATGTACAGTAAGGAGTGTATGGTGGTGGGTAGTATGTGCAGGAGAAAAGTGCGAAGTATATGAAGAAGGGTAGTATGTACCAGAGAGGAGTGTGGAATGTATGAAGGTGGGTAGTATGTGCAGGAGAGGAGTGCGGAGTCTATGAAGGTGGGTAGTATGTACAGTACAGGAGAGGAGTGCAGAGTGTATGACGGTAGGTAGTATGTACAGGAGAGGAGTGCAGAGTGTATGAAGGTGGGTAGTATGTACAGTACAGGAGAGGAGTGCAGAGTGTATGACGGTAGGTAGTATGTACAGGAGAGGAGTGCGGAGTCTATGAAGGTGGGTAGTATGTACAGTACAGGAGAGGAGTGCAGAGTGTATGACGGTAGGTAGTATGTACAGGAGAGGAGTGCAGAGTGTATGAAGGTGGGTAGTATGTACAGGAGAGGAATGCGTAGTGTATGAAGGTGGGTAGTATGTGCGGGAGAGGAGTGCGGAGTCTATGAAGGTGGGTAGTATGTGCAGGAGAGAAGTGCGGAGTGTATGAAGGTGGGTAGTCAGTGTCAGTAGTTTTTTAATGTATTTATTTTTTTTACAATTCAATTTGTTTTTAATTTTTTTCACAATGCTTTTTGGGGGGAATGGGTTGGGACTGTGGACAGTGTAGGTAGGGCAGGGGGGGAGTGGTGTCAGTAGTTTTTTCTTTTTTTTTCTTTTTACAGCTACATTTTTCAATATTTATTGCAATTTTTTTTAATTAGCCCTGTTGGTAGGCTTTGGTGAGATATCAGGACCTAAATAGGTCTCTGTCTCAAAAGGGAGGTGTCAAATAAAGGGACTGAGGACCAGTGGCGTATCATCCATGTGTGCAGGGTGTTCACTGCACATGGGTCCCCGAGGGGGGGCACTGTGACCCACACTGCACACATGGATGGTCCCCTGGTTTATAGCAAGGGATGATCGGTGCAGCGGGAGGAACAGCTGCAAGCACCGACCTCCCTGTATAGCTATCAATGAAGCAGCTGACAGCCGATACTACTCCTCTCCCTCCTGTGGCTGTCAGCTGAAAGGCCATGCAGGGAAATCGGTGCTCACAGCTGTCCCTCCCGCCACACCGATCATCCCCGGCTGTTCCCTGTGTCTACCTCCTCATCTGCCCCCCGTGTGCTCCTTCAGCCGCTGTTCCGGTCCCCTGTCCTCCACCTCCTCCGGGCCCCTGTGTGCTCCTCCTCCGCCCCCTCGTCCTCCACAACTGGCTTCCCTCCTCTCCTCTCCCACCGGCTGTGGGGGATGTATCAGGATGGAGAGCAGAGCAAGGGGCTGGTAAATACAGGTATGTCATTTACCGACCCCTTCAATTTCTGAATTAGACACAGCGATTGCTACTGATCACTACAGTGTCCTGTGATAACTGAGTAGAGTAAACTATGTTTACTCTGCTTCAATTTATGAATGGGCAGGAGCCATTCATTTTCAATGCTGAGGCTGCTGAGAAAGGGACTGGGGAATATCTGTCCTGTGGGCGTGGCTTAAATCACGCTACATATTGGGTGTGGCTTGAATGTGTGTGATTTAATAGAGTCTGAGATGACTTACATAAAATGCGCCAATGATAAATAGGAAATGTACAGTGCAGCGTGTACAGCGGTGGGTAGTATGTGCAGGAGAGGGGTGCAGAGTGTATGGAGGTGTGCAGGTGAGAAGTGCAGAGTGTATAGAGGTGGGTAGTATGTGCAGGAAAGGGTGTGGAGTGTATGGCGGTGGGTAGTATGTGCAGAAGAGGAGTGTGGAGTGTATGGTGGTGGGTAGTATATGCAGGAGAGGAGTGCAGAGTGTAAGGAGGTGGGTAATATATGCAGGAGAGGAGTGTGGAGTGTATGGCAGCAGTGGCGGTTGGTGCTCCATTTTTTGGCAGGGGGGGCGGCAAACAAACCACATGACCCCCCTGTTCTGTCGATCGACCAATAATCCCCCAAACCAAAACCCCCCGTCGCTCGGTTCGATCGTTGAGCAACCCCTCTAATCGCTCGTCCGTCCACCTACCAGCCCCACACTTACACCATCCAGGGTCGCAGGCATCTTCTGCAGCTTCCCCCTACATCTCCTCCTCAGCAGCATTCCCCCTGCTTCTGCTCCCACCGACTATGGTCGCGTCTCCTCTCGGCCAATCTGGTCTTAAGACCCACTTCCTGATTGGCCGGAAATAAAAGCTGTAAGGCAATAGCGAATATTAATTTGCTATTGTCACACAATTGGGTGGGCTCGAGGCGCAGTGCTCTGTGCCCCAAACCCACCCTTTTTGAAGCCAATTAGAGCCTCAGGGTCTAATCATGTGCTTCAAAAAAAAAAAAAAAGAACCCATTGAAATCCATGCGTCCAACGCCCTGCATGTAGATTAGGGGCCTGGTGCATGGATTGGGGAGCAGAGCTTCATGGACACTAATGGAGCGCCCACCACTGTATGGCTGTGGGTAGTATGTGCAGGAGAGGTGTGCGGAGTGTATGGAGGTCAGTAGAGCAGTGGACAATGTCAGTAGTTTTTTATTTTTACTGTTTAAATGGCGTGACGTTAACACAGCGCAGATCGTTGGAGGAAGTATCTGCTGCTCTGCAAAGAGCCGAGGGAGATTCTGCCTCATTGTTGCAGGGCGGGTTTTGGGTGTGTTGAAGGGCGGGTTTTGGGTGTGTTGCAACTCGCCCTTAGACACAGGAAAAACCCGTCATTGAACACACTAAACCCACCCTGCAACACACACAAAACCCACCCTTCAGCACACCCAAAACCCTGCCCCACAACAGCGAGGCAGAATCTGACAAGTACGTTCTCCCTCTGCTGTTTGCATATCGTCGGATAATGCCTCCGACGACACTGCACATACGCTATATTGACGTCACGCCAGCTGATCAACATATCAGCTGGAGTGATGTTTGGTACTGTGTATGTGCAGACCCATCGGAGGCCTTTTTCGATGGGAAGCAGTATTCGTCAGAACACCGGAGCCCGGAGGAGGACATAGGTATAAGTATCTCCCTTTTATAGGGTAGTTAGAAAAAGATTTAGAAGGGCATGGGAGGAGGTTTAAGCATATTTAGGCAATAGCCAGGAATTCCACTTTAAACTGAATCATTTTTTTAATTTGCAAATGTCCAGGAAAGAGAGGGGACAAGCATGTACCGAACCATATCAGGCTGCATACCCTCTTCGTAAGAGTGGGGCACCTTGTTCCCATTTTGATGAGGACAAGGGCTTCATCCCCACAACCCTTGCCTGGTGGTTATGGGGGTCTGCAGGTGGGGGGGGGGGCTTTTCCTGGACATTTGCAAATGTCCAGGAAAGGGAGGAGACAAGCATGTACCGAACCATATCAGGCTGCATACCCTCTTCATAAGAGTGGGGCACCTTGTCCCCATTTTGATGAGGACAAGGGCTTCATCCCCACAACCCTTGCTTGGTGGTTATGGGGGTCTGCGGGTGGGGTGCGGGGGGGCTTATCTGAATCTGGAAGCCATCTTCAATAATAATGGAGCCCCCAGATATGACCCCCTTCCCCCATGTGAATGAGTATGGGGTACACAGTACTCTTACTCATTCACAAAAGAAAATATTTCACCTAGAAATAAAGACACCCATGCATTTGACAAGTCCTTTATTAAAAAAATAAAAATTACCTCTGGTCTCCCTGCATATAACTTTTTCTTAAACACTGACTTACCATGTCTTATTCTGCACTGTGTCTCTGTGTAGATATAGCCTTCTTGGTAGAAGGAGGACTTGCTTATATCAGAGCCTTCAAAAAGGAGAACAGTGAACAACATGGTAGTGACATCACCAAATCTCTCCCAAATGTAATGGAACACCTCTGCCATGGTGTGCATGTCCTGGACCTCTGGTTGCCTCCCATCCTGTATAATACAGGATCATCCCAGGTCTCAATGTAACATGCTACATCCTGTATTGATTCAATACAGGACTCAGGGGGAGAGATTTAGTAAAACTGGTGTACACAGAATCTAGTGCAGCTGTGCATAGTAACCAATCAGCTTCTAGGTTTTATTGTCATAGCTTATTGAACAAGCTGAAAATAGAAGCTGTTATTATACACAGCTGCAACAGTTTCTGTGTGCACCAGTTTTAGTAAATCTTTCCCAGTGTGTCCTACATTTGTGCACAGATTATGTCAGGAGGAAAGAACTCATCGCTCATGACTCACAACTGCACCTGCATCTGCACCGCTTTCCCTTGCCTCCTTATTCAGTGGTGCTGAGGCTTTTCATTCACATACAAGTGTTATGTCCATCACTGTGACAATTCCTTTGAACAATGCACCTTGCACTAGGAATGCCTAGCATCAGGTCCATGTTTCCAGCAGAACAGATTTAAACCACCCAATAGCTTCTGATCTTGATGTGGATGCTGGAGAGAGATGGAGCAGCACTGAATGGTGGCTCAGAGGTGTGGAGAAGCCAACACAGAGCACTGCATGGGGGGACACAGCTCTGGCTGGGGCTCAATGAGTGACCCAAAGTTTACACTTTGTTCTGAGTACACGAGGAAAAATGAAGCTTCCGAAACCCACCTGGGTTAATCCAATGCTAAGGTTCTCACACACTCTTGCTTTATGTACTCCTGACCCCTGTATTCTGTTCATTATGCACTCTTGACCCAGAGCAGAGTAGGCTCTAGTTTTGTTTAACCATACCCATTAAAGTGTTACTAAACCCACAACAGTAAGATCAGTCTGTATATGCAGTAAAGCATGCTTATTATACTCACGGTGGAACCTAAGGGGTTAATCTTCTGCACTGTGTAAAAAGGCTGTTGGACCCTGTTTTCTCTGTTCCTCCCCTTCTTCCACTATCTCCTAACCATCTCCTGATAGAACAGAGGCTATGAGACAAGCTGCACATGCTCAGTTTGGTGTGTATTGCTGGAGCATTTTTTTGGGAGAGTGCATGTGATCAGGACAGGGCCAAACAGCACTATCCAGACAGAGGGTCAAGGGTCCTGCAACCTGATAGGACAGTCAGAGCAGAATGAAAACTCCTCTTACAAGCTTTAACTAGGCACTGATAGAAGTCACAAGACTGCTCTAACTGCTGAAAAAAAAGGTATTTAGCAGTCTGGGAGACATTAGAAACCCCTAGTCCATGCTTCATTAGAAACCCCCTAATCCATGCACCATTAGAAATCCCTTAATAAATGCGCCCGGCCTCTAATCTACATGCAGGTCACCGGACGCAAGGATTTCAATGTTTTTTTTTAAGCACATGATTAGAGCCTGAGACTCTAATTGGCTTCAAAAAGGGTGGGCTCGGGGCAAAGAGCACTGCGCCCCGAGCCCACCCAATTGTCTGACAATAGCAAATTAATATTCGCTATTGCCTTCCTGCTTTTCCTCCCGGCCAATCAGGAAGTGGGTCTTAAGACCCGACTGGCCGAGAGGAGAAGCGACCGTAGTCGGCGGGAGCAGAAGCAGGGGGGAAGCCAGCGAGGAGGAGGTGAAGGGAGAAGTCGTAGAAGCTGCCCGCGACCTGGATGGGGTAAGTGTAGGGCTGATGGGCGAGCGACAGGGGGGGGTTGTTTGCTGATTGATGGAGCGATGGGGGTGGGGGTTTGATCGAACGGGGGGGTCGGGTGGTTTGTTTGCCACACCCCCCCAAAAAAAATGGAGCACCAGCCGCCACCGCTGGGAGACCAGATATAGTGAATACAGAGTCCTACCTAGGTTTAGTAACACTTGAAGTCCCTCCCACTATTCTGGCAATTTGGCCACTGCCTCTGTTTGGTATTGCGCACTAGGTGCTCTGCAATTAGCTGCGCTGTATGCAGCAGACGTCTGACTTCTTAAGAGTCTAGGAAAACTTCTGACTTGTGGGAGTATTAATGAGAGGACTATGTTAGAGTGGTGATGGAATGAATGGCCACCAATTTTTTTATAGAAAGAAACACTTGCGTACATCTTGTGCAGTGTTATACATAACCTAGGCAGTACTTTGGTAAATGCTGACTACATCTAGAGCGAGCCTGCACCTTTTATCATTTACACGTATTATACTGTAGCTTTATATTTGTAGAACTTATGAAGCATTCACTCTTAAGGCTTCAACAATAATTTTAAACTATCTGTGACTGTGAATATTCAAGTCAGTTATTTCTTAGGACCAGGAGATTTATTTGCACATTGTAGCCAATATTCAAATGTTTTATTTACAGTTATTTCCTACCTTATCCATATCTCATGCCATTTTTTTAGCCTCTCTAGCATATCATCATCTTAGCCTACTTTTCCAGTTTATCTTGTTACTTCTGTCCAGTTTCCAACAAATATCATCATTTCACATCAACATACTGTATGAGCCATTACCCTTTTAGAGAAAGACAGGAGCACAGTTAAGAGACAAAATGTATCAATTCAGGAAGATTTATTTTGATGATCTCTCGCACAGAGGTAAAACCTTAGTAAATATATGCACAGTATACACAAGGCTATATGCACAGTAGAACAATAATGCTGAACTATGGTGATGTCTAAAAACATGAGAGCTTTTTATTTCTTATGCAAAAACATACATTAATGTTCTTCGACCTTTGGGCTGCTTATTATTAACACTGACCTCCAACAGAACAAAAAGCATACATTATTAGGTTGATTTATAAATCATTGGTATTGCCTAAACATGGACATGTTGATGATTTTCTATTTGGCCTCATGCACACTGGAGCTCAAAGAAGCTGCTTGAGTTTTTATTATTCTCTGCCTGTTAACTCCCCTCCATGTTATTCAATGTCAGCATGCACACTATAAGCATTTTCTGGAGTTAAGAGGTAGAGGAGTGTATAAGCATGACAAAAACCCTCCAAAATTACGTTCAGGAGAGAAGCTTTTGAGCTGAAAAAACGCATGATGCTCAAAAACACACATAAACGTGAGTTTTTGAGCATTTTGCATTTTTAGGTTATTTCCATGTACAGTAATTTGAGACCACTGTTTTTTCATTGGATACCTTCCAGTAAGCTTTGGGATGTACATGTGTAGGTGTGTGTGTGTGTGTGTGTGTGTGTGTGTGTGTATATGTATAGTATATTTAAATTATTTTTTTTTTTCAATGTACAAAATATAAAGTGAACGAACAAAAGAAAAATCAAATCAATAATCAACTCAATATTTGGTGTGACTACAGACTGGGGTTTCAAGATGTTCTGTTTAAGCTTTTTTGAAGAAGCACAGAAAAACAGGCAACACTGAGGACCGTAGGCACAGTGGTCGGCCAAGGAAACTTAATGCAGCAGATAAAAAACACATCATGCTTATTTTCCTTCAACATCAATAGATGTCCAGCAATGCCAACAGCACAGAACTGGTGGAAACCAGTATGACCCAGGTACATCATCTACTGTCCAGAGAAGCCTGGCCAGAAGTAGTCTCTATTATATAGTATATTATATATATTATAATATTTTATATATTATATATATATATTATATAGTATATACGGTATATATACAGTGGGCCAAAAAAGTATTTAGTCAGCCACCAATTGTGCAAGTTCTCCCACTTAAAAAGATGAGAGAGGCCTGTAATTGTCATCATAGGTATACCTCAACTATAAGAGAAAAAATGTGGAAATAAATCAAGACAATCACATTGTCTGATTTTTGAAAGAATTTATTTTCAAATTATGGTGGAAAATAAATATTTGGTCAATATCAAAAGTTCATCTCAATACTTTGTTATATATCCTTTGTTGGCAATGACAGAGGTCAAACGTTTTCTGTAAGTCTTCACAAGGTTGTCACACACTGTTGCTGGTATGTTGGCCCATTCCTCCATGTAGATCTCCTCTAGAGCAGTGATGTTTTGGGGCTGTCGCTGAGCAACACGGACTTTTAACTCCCTCCAAAGGTTTTCTATGGGGTTGAGATCTGGAGACTAGCTAGGCCACTCCAGAACCTTGAAATGCTTCTTACGAAGCCACTCCTTTGTTGCCCAGGCGGTGTGTTTGGGATCATTGTCATGCTGAAAGACCCATCCACGTTTCATCTTCAATGCCCTTGCTGATGGGAGAAGGTTTGCACTCAAAATCTCACGATACATGGCTCCATTCATTCTTTCATGTACACAGATCAGTCATCCTGTTCCCTTTGCAGCGAAACATCCCCAAAGCATGATGTTGCCACCCCCATGCTTCACAGTAGGTATGGTGTTCTTTGGTTGCAACTCAGCATTCTCTCTCCTCAAAACACGACAAGTTGTGTTTCTACCAAACAGTTCTACTTTGGTTTCATCTGACCATATGACATTCTCCCAATCCTCTTCAGGATCATCCAAATGCTCTCTAGCAAACCTCAGACGGGCCACGTCTGGCCCTGCATGATCTGCCTCTCTGGTGGTGTAGTGTGTTACTGATGGTAGCCTTTGTTATGTTGGTCCCAGCTCTCTGCAGGTCATTCACTAGGTCCCCCCGTGTGCACTAGGTCTCCCTGTGTGGTTCTGGGATTTTTGCTCACCGTTCTTGTGATCATTTTGACCCCACGGGGTGAGATCTTGCGTGGAGCCCCAGATCGAGGGAGATTATCAGTGGTCTTGTATGTCTTCCATTTTCTAATTATTGCTCCCACAGTTGATTTCTTCACACCAAGCTGCTTGCAGATTCAGTCTTCCTAGCCTGGTGCAATTTTGTTTCTTTTGTCCTTCGACAGCTCTTTGGTCTTCACCATAGTGGAGTTTGGAGGTTGACTCTTTGAGGTTGTGGACAGGTGTCTTTTATACTGCTAACAAGTTCAAACAGGTGCCATTAATACAGGTAATGAGTGGAGGACAGACCATAATTTGCAAATAAATTCTTTCAAAAATCAGACAATGTGATTGTCTGGATTTGTTTCCACATTTTGTCTCTCATAGTTGAGGTATACCTATGATGACAATTACAGGCCTCTCTCATCTTTTTAAGTGGGAAAACTTGCACAATTGGTGGCTGACTAAATACTTTTTTGCCCCATTGCATATGTATATATATATAAAGATATATATATATATATATATATATATATATATATATATACACAGTGGGGACGGAAAGTATTCAGACCCCCTTAAAATTTTTCACTCTTTGTTATATTGCAGCCATTTGCTAAAATCGTTTAAGTTCATTTTTTTTCCTCATTAATGTACACAAAGCACCCCATATTGACAGAAAAACACAGAATTGTTGACATTTTTGCAGATTTATTAAAAAAGACAAACAAAAGACAAAACATGGTCCTAAGTATTCAGACCCTTTGCTGTGACACTCATATATTTAACTCAGGTGCTGTCCATTTCTTCTGATCATCCTTGAGATGGTTCTACACCTTCATTTGAGTCCAGCTGTGTTTGATTATACTGATTGGACTTGATTAGGAAAGCCACACACCTGTCTATATAAGACCTTACAGCTCACAGTGCATGTCAGGGCAAATGAGAATCATGAGGTCAAAGAAACTGCCTGAAGAGCTCAGAGACAGAATTGTGGCAAGGCACAGATCTGGCCAAGGTTACAAAAAATTTCTGCTGCACTTAAGGTTCCTAAGAGCACAGTGGCCTCCATATTCCTCAAATGGAAGACGTTTGGGACAACCATGAGCCCTTCCTAGAGCTGGCCGTCTGGCCAAACTGAGCTATCGGGGAGAAGAGCCTTGGTGAGAGAGGTAAAGAAGAACCCAACGATCACTGTGGCTGAGCTCCAGAGATGCAGTCGGGAGATGGCAGAAAGTTGTAGAAAGTCAACCATCACTGCAGCCCTCCACCAGTCGGGGCTTTATGACAGAGTGGCCAGACAGAAGCCTCTCCTCAGTACAAGACACATGAAAGCCCGCATGGAGTTTGCTAAAAAAACACCCGAAGAACTCCAAGATGGTGAGAACTAAGATTCTTTGGTCTGATGAGACCAAGATAGAACTTGTGTGGAGAAAACCCAGGCACTGCTCATCACCTGTCCAAGACAGTCCCAACAGTGAAGTATGGTGGTGGCAGCATCATGCTCTGGGGGTGTTTTTCAGCTTCAAGGACAGGACGACTGGTTGCAATCAAGAGAAGGATGAATGCGGCCAAGTACAGGTATATCCTGGACGAAATCCTTCTCCTGAGTGCTCAGGACCTCAGACTGGGCCGAAGGTTTACCTTCCAACAAGACAATGACCCTAAGCACACAGCTAAAATAACGAAGGAGTGGCTTCACAACAACTCCGTGACTGTTCTTGAATGGCCCAGCCAGAGCCCTGACTTAAACCCAAATGAGCATCTCTGGAGAGACCTAAAAATGGCTGTCCACCAATGTTTACCATCCAACCTTAGAGAACTGGAGAGGATCTGCAAGGAGGAATGGCAGGGGATCCCCAAATCCAGGTGTGAAAAACTTGTTGCATCTTTCCCAAAAAGACTCATGATTGTATTAGATCAAAAGGGTGCTTCTACTAAATACTGAGCAAAGGGTCTGAATACTTAGGACCATGTGATATTTCAGTTTTTCTTTATTAATAAATCTGCAAAAATGTCAACAATTCTGTGTTTTTCGGTCAATATGGGGTGCTGTGTGTACTTTAATGAGGAAAAAAAATGAACTTAAACGATTTTAGCAAATGGCTGCAATATAACAAAGAGTGAAAAATTTAAGGGGGTCTGAATACTTTCCGTCCCCACTGTATATATATATATATATATATATATATATATATATGTATATATATATAAAATATAGTATATTATATATTAAATATATTATATTATTATAATATATTATATATTATCATATAGTAGTCTCAATCGAATTTAAAAAAGCCATACCTCCAGCATGTAAACAAGGCTGAGCAACTCAACTATGCATGAAAATATAGGGTGCATAAGGCTTCATGTACACACAGCCTAGGTTGACCGCCAGCCACGGGAAAACTCAAAACATGGCAAAATTGAGCCACGATTTTGCTGCGGTTTGTGTCTGCCGGCAGATTCTTCTGCATTCAGGAGAAGGAGGTTGAGGGAGGTTTGAACCTCCCCTAACTGCAGCAGCTTCTATACTTTTGTAAAAGCCTATGTGTACAGTTGTGTTCAAAATAATAGCAGTGTGTTTAAAAAAGAGAGTAATGCCGCGTACACACAACCGGTTTAGCCGTCGGAATAAACTCCGAAGGTTTCTCCGACGGAACTCTGACGGAATTCCATTCAAGCGGCCTTGTCTACACACGGTCAACCCAAAGTCCGATCATCCAGAACGTGGTGACGTACAATTACAACGGGACTAGAAAAAGGAAGTTCAATAGCCAGTCGCCAATAGCTTTCACCTTCAGAGCATGCGTCGTTTTTGGTCCGTCTGAACAGCATACAGACGAGCGGTTTTCCCAATAAGAATTCTAGGTCCGTCAGAATTTTCGAAAAAGAAAGTCCGATGAGGCCTACACACGATATACGATGAAAATTTTTTGTCAAACTTTTTCTGTCGGAAATTCCACTCGTGTGTACGCAGCTTAAAGCTCAAAATCCTTACATAGCTTTTATTTCCATACATGCAAATGAATTGGGAACACTACACAGTCTATTCCAAATCAACACATAAAGAAAAATGTTTCAAATGTGTTATTACTTTACAGAAAGTGAAGAAAAAAAATATTAGGCTTTTCCATTTTTGTCTGCATTTTTCTTTACAAACCTAAACATTTACTGTATAAACTGAGAAATGCTTGAAGATTTAGCTTTCCTGTAAATCACTGAGCTGATATTTAGTTGTATATCCACTGTTTCTGAGAACTTCTGTGTTGAATGGAGTCAGACAACTTCTGGCACATGTGAACAGGTATTCCAGCCCAGGATGATTGCACTACATTCCACAATTCCGCTGCATTTCTTGGTTTTACCTCAGAAACAGCATGTCATCCCACAAGTTTTCTATTAGATTAAGGTCTGGGATTGGGCTGGCTACTCCATAACATTAATCTTGTTGGTCTGGAACCAAGATGCTGCTCGCATGTGTGTGTGGTGTGTTTTGTGTCACTGTCTTGTTGAAACACCCATTTCAAGAGCATTTCCTCTTCAGCATAAAGCATCATGACCTCTTCAAGTATTTTGATGTATTTAAACTGATCCATGATCCCTGGTATGTGATAAATAAATCCCCATATCATGATGCTTGCGCCACCATGCTTCACGGTCTTCGCAGTGTACTGTAGCTTAATTTCAGTGTTTAGGGTTCACTTGACAAACTGCCTGCGGCCCCTAGACCCAAAAAGAACAATTTTGCTTTCATCATTCCACAAAATGTCGCACCATTTCTCTTTAGGCCAGTCAATGTGTTTTTTGGCAAATTGAAACCTCTTCAGCACATGTAGCTTTTTTTTTTTAACAATTTGTGTGGGCTTCTTGCCAATAGCTTGGCTTCACATAGGCATCTTCTAATTGTTACAGTACTCACAGGTAATTTTATACCTTCATCGATCACCCTGGCGCTGATCATTCGCTAACTCTTGGCCATTTCGGCCTTTCTTCGATCCATTTGAATTTCTTCTACGCTTTTCTGGTTTTGGTTGACATTGTAAAGCATTTGAGCTAATTTCAGCTGAGCAGCCTATTAGTTTCTGCACTTCTTTATATATTTTCGTTTCTCTAATCAACGTTTTAATCAAAGTACACTGTTCTGAATAGGGATGAGCCGAACACCCCCCGGTTCGGTTCGCACCGGAACCTGCGAACGGACCAAAAATTCGCAGGAATGTTAGAACCCCATTGACGTTTATGGGACTCGAACGTTTGAAATCAAAAGTGCTAATTTTAAAGGCTAATTTGCATGGTATTGTCCTAAAAAGGGTTTGGGGACCCGGGTCCTGCCCCAGGGGACATATATCAATGCAAAAAAAGTTTTAAAAACAGCCATTTTTTCGGGAGCAGTGATTTTGATGATGCTTAAAGTAAAAAAAGTGAACTATTCCTTTAAATATCGTACCTGAGGGGTGTCTATAGTATGCCTGTAAAGTGGCGCGTGTTTCCCGTGCTTAGAACAGTCCCTGCACAAAATTACATTTTTAAAGGATTAAAAATCATTTAAAACTGCTTGCGGCTTTAATGTAATGTCGGGTCCTGGCAATATGGATGAAAATCAGTGAGATAAACGGCATGGGTACCCCCCAGTCCATTACCAGGCCCTTTGGGTATTGTATGGGTATTAAGGGGAACCCCTCACCCAAATTAAAAAAAGGAAAGGTGTGGAGCCACCAGGCCCTATATACTCTGAACAGCAGTATACAGGCGGTGCAAACAAGACAGGGACTGTAGGTTTGTTCTTACGTAGAATCTGTTTGTAATTTTGAACTGGTACATTTTTAACGTGTTTAGCTCCAGCAAAACAATCTATTTTAAGCTTTTTGGAAAACATAGGGAAGGGTTATCACTCCTGTGACATTTGTTTTGCTGTCTGTGCTCCTCTTCAGAAGATTTCACCTCACTTTTTGTCCCAATGACAAATGTTTTTTGAAAATTTGGGGTTTTTAGTGAAACAAGGATTGCTGATAAAGCATCAGTGGAAAGGAGAAACGTTTTTCCCATATTAACTCTTACAGGAGAGAATTTCCCTTCCTAGGGGTAGATTTCATCTCACTTCCTGTTGTCTCCTTCCGTTTGGAAGTAGGAGTTGTTTGTAAGTTGGATGTTTGAAAGTAGGGGCCTTCCCTATATACTCAGCAGAAGTTTGGGCCTTAGGTGTTGGTGTTGCCACAACGCTGTAAGCCCTCACAGGGCCCTGCTGTGAAATATTAGATCAAGAATTGTAATTACATGCCCCTGTTGAACAGGGCCAGAAAAATTGGGCCTTTGGTGATGGTGGTGGTGGTACTGGTGCCACAACACTGTTAGTCCTCACAGTTACTCTTGGTGGGCGCTTGTTACGGGCTCTGCTGTGAAATATTATATCAAGAATTGTAATTACATGCCCCTGTTGAACAGGGGCAGAAAAATTGGGCCTTTGGTGGTGGTGGTGCTGGTGCCACAACACTGTAAGTCCTCACAGTTACTCTAGTTGGAGCGCTGAAACGAGCCCTGCTGCAAAGAATTGCATCAAAAATTGTAATTACACGCCCCTGTTAAACAGGGGCTGAAAAATTGGGCCTTAGGCACTGGTGCCACAACACTACAACCCCTCAGAAACGAGCCCTGCTGCAAAGAATTGCATCAAAAATTGTAATTACACGCCCCTGTTAAACAGGGGCTGAAAAATTGGGCCTTAGGCACTGGTGCTGGTGCCACAACACTGCAACCCCTCAGACATACTCTAGTTGGAGTGCAGGAACTAGCTCTGCTGCAAAGAATTGCATCAAAAATTGTAATTACACGCCCCTGTTAAACAGGGGCTGAAAAATTGGGCCTTAGGCACTGGTGCTGGTGCCACAACACTGCAAAACTTCACAGATACTCTAGTTGGAGCGCAGGAACTAGCCCTGCTGCAAAGAATTGCATCAAAAATTGTAATTACACGCCCCTGTTAAACAGGGGCTGAAAAATTAGGGCCTTAGGGACTGGTGGCGGCACCCAGAACCAAAAATGTTTTTACAAGCTATCAGCATGATCATTGAGAAGGAAGAGGATAATTACTCAGCATAACAGGATAGTCACTCAGCATCAGCATAGGCAGTCTTTGAAGGGATCTGACATTTCCAAAAAAATTATTCGGTTACATCAGCATCAGGTGCTTGGTAGCTATTGGTGATCCAAGACTGATTCATTTTTATGAAGGTCAGTCGATCGACCGAGTCGGTGGACAGACGCACCCTGTTACAAAGCCTCCAGCAGCACTGAATGTGCGTTCCAAAAGAACACTGGATGCAGGACAGGCCAGTAGCTCAATTGCATACTGTGCAAGCTCTGGCCAGTGATCCATCCTCAAGACCCAGTATCCCAGAGGATTTTCGGTGGGAAAGGTGTCCAAGTCAGATCTTGCCCCTAGGTATTCCTGCACCATGTAAAACAGATGCTGGCGATGGTTGTTGGAACCGAACATACCTTGGGGCTGTGGACTAAAAAATTGTCTGAACGCATCGGTCAGACGGCCACCTTCTCCACCACTCCTTCTTTGACTGACCAAAGCCTCAGCAATACGTTGTCCGGGACAGGAGAACAGGAGTTTGTAACCTCCCAGTCTCTGGGAACGCGTTGCACAGACCTTTCTGCAAGGCCTCCCGAAGATGTTTCATCTTCTGCTCCCTCTGCGATGGCAAGATAAGGTCCGCAACCTTACCCTTGTAAAGTGGATCAAGGAGGGTTGCCAGCCAATATTGATCCCTCTCCTTGATACCACGAATACGAGGATCCTTCCACAGGCTTTGCAGGATCAGGGAGGCCATGCAGCGTAGGTTTGCTGAGGCATTCGGTCCGGAGTCCTCTGGGTCACTAAGGATGACATGATCCGCAGCCACCTCCTCCCAGCCATGTACAAGTCCATGGGTTTCTTCTGACTATAAATGATCCCTTAAAGACTGCTACTGATGCTGAGTGCCAGGCTCCACCTCCATGCTGACACAATCCTCCTCCTCCTCCTCGTCCTCTTCCTGTGTGATCGGCTGGCACGCAGGAACACTGTCTGGATAAAGGGGGCCTTGAAAGCTAAGGAAGTCCTCCTCTTCCTGCCTCTGTTCTGCCTCAAGTGCCCTGTCCATTATTCCATGCAGCGTGTGCTCCAACAGGTGGACAAGGGGGACAGTGTCACTGATGCATGCACTGTCACTGCTCACCATCCTTGTAGCCTCCTCAAATGGTGATAGGACAGTGCATGCATCCCTGATCATGGCGTGGGGAAAAAAACAAGCTCCCCTGACCCTGTCCTGGTGCCATAGTCGCACAGGTACTGATTGATGGCCCTCTGCTGCGTGTGCAGCCGCTGCAGCATGGCCAACGTTGAGTTCCACCTGGTGGGCATGTCACAGATTAGGCGGTTCTTGGGCAGGTTAAATTCCTTTTGGAGGTCTGCCAGCCGAGCACTGGCATTATATGACTGGTGGAAATGCACACAGACTTTCCTGGCCTGCCTCAGGACATCCTATAAGCCCGGGTACCTGCCCAAGAACCGCTGCACCACCAAGTTAAGGACGTGAGCCAAACAGGGCACATGGGTCATTTGTCCCTGTCGGAGGGCGGAGAGGAGGTTGGTGCCATTGTCGTAAACCACCATTCCTTTGTTAAGTTGGCATGGCGTCAACCACCTCTGAACCTGCCCCTGCAGAGCTGACAGAACCTCTGCCCCAGTGTGGCTCCTGTCCCCCAAGCAAACCAGCTCAAGCACTGCATGGCATTTTTTGGCCAGCACTTGCGTAGCCCCTTGAACGCCTACCGAGCACCGCTGGTTCCGAGGACAAATCAACACAGGAAGAGGCCATGGAGGAAGAAGAGGAGGGGGTGGAGGAGAGAGGTGTGTCAGAATCACCAGTAGTGGCATTTTGGAGGCGTGGTGGCGGAACAACCTCCAACACTACTGCACCTTGTCCTGCATCCTTCCCAGCTGCCAGCAGAGTCACTCAATGTGCCGTTAAACTTAGGTAACATCCCTGTCCATGCCTGCTGGACCATGAGTCAGCGGTAATATGCACCTTACCACTGACCGCCCTGTCCAGCGAGGCCAAGACATTGCCTTCCACATGCCACAATCGCCTTTCGTGAGAAAAAGTGGCGTTTGGGAACCTGCCACTGAGGAACCACACATTCCACAAACTCACAGAAGGGGGCAGAGTCTACCAACTGAAAAGGTAGCAGTTGAAGTGCTAGCAATTTTGCCAAGCTAGCATTCAACCGCTGGGCATGTGGATGGGTGGGAGCGAACTTCTTTCTGCGGTGCAGCAGCTGGGGCAGGGAAATTTGCCTGGTACAATCTGACATCGGTGTCACCGATAGCAGATTGCCTAAAAGTACTTGGCTGTGACACACCTAATTCTATACCTTCATTCCTCTCAGTGCAGGTCTCAGAGAGGACTGAAGGTATAGTGGGGTTGGAGATCCCAGCTGATGAGGAGCAAGGAGAGGTCCTCTTTGTTCTTTGGAGTGGGTCTTTTAGGTACGCTTGCCAACGAACTGCATGGCAGGTCAACATATGTCTGGTCAAGCATGTGGTGTCCAAGCGGGAGATGTTTTGGCCACGCGAGATTCGCTTGAGACATATGTTGCAAATAGCACGGGTGCGATCTGATGCACTCATCTCAAAAAAGGCCCACACCAAAGAACTTTTGGAATAACGCACAGAGACAGCAGCGCCCTGCACATGCGGAGATCTGCGGTGTGATGCAGTCAGTGTGCTGCCCTTACGCTGGCCCCTGGAGGGCATCCTGCCTCATTGGTGATGTGCCTCCTCCTCCTCTCTCCTATCAGGCACCCACGTTAGTCAGTGACCTCATCACCCCCTCCCTCCTCATCACTGGAGCAAACCTGGCAGTATGCTGCAGCAGGGGGAACATGACTGCCAGATTGCTGTCCTTCTTGGGCACCCCCTCTGTCCGTGCTCACGTTACTGCCTTCATCTAGCTCAGTATCATCATCAGAGCCTTCAAAACGCTGGGCATCCTCCTGGAGCATGTACCCAACACTGTGGTCAAACAGTTTGAGGGACTCCTCAGGAGGACATGGTGGGGCTAGGGAAGGAGTCACTGATGCCATTGAGCCGAGGGAAGAGGCCGCATTGGCAGCTGCTTTGCCAGACAAAGTACCCTGAGCCTGGGTGAGAGAGGATGAGGAGGATGAGGACGGCTTGGTCATCCACTCGACCAAGTCTTCCGCATGTTGCGTCTCAACACGGCCAGCTGCCGAAAAAAAGTCCAAGCGTGTCGCATGGCCACGTGCTGATGTGCCCTCTTTTATTGGCTTGTGACTGTCTTCCTCTCCTTGTTGGCCTTCCAGACATACTATTGGCCTGCAGTGAGCTGCACAAAACTGGGATATATATATATATATATATATATATATATATATATATATATATATATATATATATATATATATATACCGATTATACTGCAGCTAGCAGAATCCACTGCCAGCCTGTAGCATTATTAGTATGATAACACCTGCACTTGTCTTCAGGTAGCTATACTGTAGGTGCAACTGTGCAGGGTACACAGTACAGTAACTGGAAATACGTCAAGAGCCTGCACGAACACCTGGCTGCAGGTTGCTATACTGTAGGTGAGACTGTGCATTGTACACAGTACAGTAGCTGGAAATATTTCAATGAGCCTACACAAGCACCTGGCTGCAGGTAGCTATACTGTAGGTGAGACTGTGCAGGGTACACAGTACAGTAACTGGAAATACTTCAATGAGCCTACACAAGCACCTGGCTGCAGGTAGCTTTACTGTAAGTGAGACTGTGCAGGGTACACAGTGCAGTAGCTGGAAATACTTCAATGAGCCTACACAAGCACCTGGCTGCAGGTTGCTAAACTGTAGGTGAGACTGTACAGGGTACACAGTACAGTAGCTGGAAATACTTAAATGAGCCTACACAAGCACCTGGCTGCAGGTTACTATACTGTAGGTGAGACTGTGCAGGGTACACAGTACAGTAGCTGGAAATACTTCAATGAGCCTACACAAGCACCTGGCTGCAGGTAGCTATATATATATATATATATATATATATACACAACACCTGGGATGCAAATATATACACAATACACTGTAACTGCAGCTAACTGACTTGACCTGCCTACTCTATCTAACTTAAATCAAATGACACTGTCTGTCTCTCTCTCTCTCTATCTCTCTATCTGAACGCTGGAACACACTACACAGGGCCGCCGTGCAGGCGGCCTTATATAGTGTGGGGCATGTACTAAACCCCCTGAGCCATAATTGGCCAAAGCCTCCTTGGCTTTGGCCAATTATGGCTCTCTGTTCAGACGGCGCTGTGATTGGCCAAGCATGGGCGCTGTGATTGGCCAAGCATAGTGCATGCTTGGCCAATCATCAGCCAGCAATGCACTGTGATGCCTCAGTGAATTATGGGCCGTGACGCGCCGCTCGAATTTGGCACGAACGGCCCATATCGTTCGTAATTCGGCAAACGACCGTACACACAATGTTCGAGTCGAACTAAGGGTTCGACTCGAACACAATGCTCATCCCTAGTTCTGAACAATGTCTGAAATTACTTATTTGTCTCAACATAACCTACCTGCAGAGTTCCCTTAACTACTTGCCTACCGGGCACTTACACTCCCTTTCTGCCCAAGCCATTTTTCAGCTTTCAGCGCTGTCGCACTTTGAATGACAATTGTGCGGTCTTGCTACACTGTACCCAAACAAATTTTTTATCATTTTCTTCACACAAATAGAGCTTTCTTTTGGTGGTATTTAATCACTGTTGGGTTTTTTATTATTTTTTACAAAAAAAAAAAAGACCAAAAATTTTGAAAAAAAAAGTTTTTTACTTTTTTTCTGTCAGTAAATTTTGTAACTAAGTAATTTTTTGCCTTCACTGATGTGCGCTGATGAGGCGGCCCTGATGAGCGCTGACAGGCTGAACTGGTGGGCATTGATGAGGTGGCACTTATGGGCACTGATGAGGTGGCACTGATGAGGAGGCACTAATATGCCGCACATATGGGCACTGATAGGTGACACTGATATGTGGCACTGATGAGCACTGTTAGGTGGCACTGATGGGCATTAACAGGCGGCACTGGTGGGCACTGATAGGCAGCACTGGTGGTCACTGATAGGCGGCACTGCTGGGCACTTGAAGGCGGCACGGATAGGCAGTACTGATGGGCATTGATGGGTGGCACTGATGGGCATTACTAATGGGCATTGATGGGCATTGATGGACAGCACTGATAGGTGGCACTGATTGCCAGCACTGACTGACATCGCTTATAGGCACTGATTGGTGGGACTGGTGGACAGTGGTGGGCACTGATTGGTGGCACTGGTGGGCACTGATAGCTGGCATTGGTGGGCAATGGTGGGCACTGATTTGTGACACTATATTGCACTATTGTAATCAGGGCACTGATGATCAGTGCCCTGATTAAATTTCTAGATGTCCCCCTGCGTGGAGATGCCGCTGATCGGCGCTCCTGTCAGTGTGAGGCAAGGAGCGCTGATTACCGGCACTTACTTGTTAACATGTGACGGGCTGTGATTGGGTAAAGCTTTCTTTTGGTAAAAAAAAATAAAAAATGAAAATTTCTTTATAAATGTAGGCCAAAATGTATTCTGCTACATGTCTAACTGACACTGACACTGACATCACCAATGACACTAATACAGTAATCAGTGATAATACTATACACTGTCACTGTACTAATGACACTGGCTGGAAAGGGGTTAAAGTCTTGGGGTAATCGAGGGGTTAAGTGTGTGCCTAACAAGTGTTAATTTGTGTACTATGCACTGCTTTTTACTAAAAATCTATATGTTTCTTCCTGCTTTGCAGGGAGAGGAGACAAAGAGATTTTTACCTCTGTAGAGAGCCCCATGATGCTTGTCAACACAGGGCTCTGGACTGTGATTGGTTTACGAGTGGAGGGAGGCATTGACGTACAGGTACATCGCTGTGCCTGTAGGAGCCGCCCCTTTTGCAGTACAATGCGAAAGGGCAGTCCTAAAGAGGTTAAAAACTGTGTGCAAGTATACCTAGAAGAATTTATGCTGTTTCGAAGGTAAAGTGTGGTCACACCAAATATTGATTTGATTTTCTCTTCCGTTCATTTATTTTCCATTTTGTTAACTGATAAAAATAAACTTTTAACACTTCTGTTTCTGAAATTACTTTACATTTTTTCACACCTGCCCAAGACTATTGCACAGTTTGATATTTATTTTATGTGTGTGTGTACATTGCAAAAGACAGAGAATAAAATTAACAAAAAATGGCAAAGAATGAATTGGAAAAAAAACATAGATGAATTTATAAAAATAAACTAATAACATTTCTATTCTATAACATTCTTACTTTACAGCATGTTTTACACCTAACCCATCCCATAGTGTGCTGGGAAACATATTGTACAGTGATTTAGCCACCATTACCCACCCTCCATTGGACCTTCATCATTAAAGTGGAAGAAAGAACACTGCTGGCGTATACACATGGACGGACTTTTCAACCGGACTGGTCCGACGGAACGAATCCGTCGGACAATCCGACCGTGTGTGGGCTTCATCGGACTTTCTACAGACCTTTTTGGTCGAAAATCAGAAGGACTTTAGATTTGAAACATGTTTCAAATCTTTCCGACGGATTTGAGTCCGGTTGAAAAATCCTTTCGTCTGTATGCTAGTCCGACAGACGAAAACCGACGCTAGGGCAGCTATTGGCTACTGGCTATTGACTTCCTTATTTTAGTCCGGTCGTACGTCATCATGTACGAATCCGCTGGACTTTGGTGTGATCATGTGTAGCCAAGTCCGTTAGTTCGAAAGTCTGTCGGAAGTCCATCAAAAGTCCATCGAAAGCCCGTCGGAAAGACCGTCGGACCTTTGATGCCGAAAAGTCCGCCAGTGTGTACATGGCATTAGTCACAGGAGACAATTTTTGCCATGTTAACAAAGGTACTTGTATGTGTTTTTTTTTTTAAATCCAATGTCATATCTTAAAGCGGAGGTTCACCCAAAATAAATAAATAAATAAATAAAAGCCAGGAGCTACACATCCTGCAGCCGCTGGCTTTTAATAATAGGACACTTACCTGTCCTGGAGTCCAGCGATGTCGGCACCGCAGCTGATGTTTCCATCAGCTGTCTGGTGCTGCCATTGCGAGTAAGGTAACCCGGCAGTGTAGCCTTACGGCTTCACGCCGGGGAACCCTACTGCACATGTGCAAGGCCCCGCTCCTCTCTCCTACTGGCCCCAGAGACAGGGGGAGGAGGAGGGAGGAGGAGGGAGCCCCGCGGTGATGTCACGGGCCACGGTGCAGACACCCGCAAGTGGGAACAGAGTATCTGTCAAAGACAGGTATCCTGTTCCCCCTCCCCCCGAAAGGTGGCACTGGAGGGGGAGAGGAGACAAATGAGCACAAGTTCCACTTTTGGGTGGAATTCCGCTTTAATTAGTCCTCTTGTCTATTTAGTAACTTACAACAGCTTTAGTACAGTTAAAGTAAACTCACCAGCCACTTTATTAGGTATGCCTGTTCAAATGCTGGGTAACACAAATTGCTAATCAACCAATCACAAGACAGCAACTCAATGCATTTAGGCATCTAGACGTGGTGAAGATGACTTGTTGAAGTTCACACCGAGCATCAGAATGGGGAAGAAAGGGGATTTAAGTGACTTTGAACGTGGCATTGTTGGTGGTACCAGACAGGCTGGTTTGAGTATTTTAAAAACTGCTGATCTACTGGGATCTTCACGCACAACCATCTCTGGGGTTTACAGAGAATGGTCCGAAAAATAGAAACTATCCAGTAAGCGGCAGTTGTGTGGATGTAAATGCCTTGATGATGTAAGAGTAGAATGGGCAGACTGGTTCGAGATGATAGAAAGGCAACAGTAACTCAAATCACCACTCGTTATAACCAAGGTATGTAGAATACCATCTCTGAATGCATAACACATTGAACCTTGAAGCTACAGCAACAGAACAGCAAACTTAGGCTACAATCCGCACAGGCTCACCAAAATTGAACAATGTTCAATGTTCAACAACAAATGTTGCCTGGTCTGATAAGTCTCAATTTCAGCTACGACATTCAGATAGTAGGGTCAGAATTTGGTGTAAACAACATGAAAGCATGGATCCATCCTACCTTGTATCAACGGTTAAGACCGGTGGTGGTGGTGTAATGGTGTGGGGGATATTTTCTTGGCACGCCTAAAGCCTCTTAGTACCAATTGAGCATTGTTTAAACACCACGGTTTGCCTGAGAATTGTTGCTGACCATCTCCATCCCTTTATGACTACATTGTACCCATCTTCTGATGGCTCCTTCCAGCAGGATAATGCACCATGTCACAAAGCTCAAATCATCTCACCACTGGTTTCTTGAACATGACAATGAGGTCACTGTACTCCAATGGCCTCCACAGTCACCAGATCTCAATGCAATAGAGCACCTTTGGGATGTGGTGTAACCGGAGAATAACATCATGGATGTGCAGCCGACAAATCTGAAGAAGGGACATTAGTTCTGGTGTCCTGGGGGTCCCCAAGGAATCCCCATGATTTGCAGGGATTTCCTCTCACTTCCTGTTTGGCTATGAGACAGGAAGTGAAGGGAAATCTCCGAAATGGGAAAAATTTTAACTATGTGATCGGCTGTGTCCAATCACAGCTGGTCACATGTAAACACGGCGATGCCGGTAACCGGCGCTCCTCGCCTCACACTGACAGAGTGTGAGGAGAGGAGAGCCGATCAGCGGCATCTCCTCACAGGGGCAGCTAGGTATGTATTCAGGGCACTGATCATCGGTGACCTGATTACAATTAAGTGCCCACCACTGCCAGCAATCAGTGCCAACGGCTTCATGCCAGTCTGTCTCTAGCCACCGGAAGTGGCGGATCGAGGATCGGGTCTCCCGGTGGGACAGAAGGCCCGGTAAGAGCGGCGGAAGGTGGCGGGGGGGGAGTCCCCTCCTGCTCCTCCGGGATAACAACTGAGTGGCTTTTAGGTTTTAGAAGAGGTGCAGATCGAGCCCTCTCTCTTCTCCCGTCTGTGTGTGTGTGTGTTGGGGGTGGGGAATTGTTAGTGCTGGCTTTGGGCAGCATGAAAGAGAGTGTAACAGACACTCTCAGCTTGGACAACTGCAGCCGGCAACCCTGCTGGGAAGCCATAGTCCAGTCTACATAATGTGTCCGGGTTTCAAGCAGTCTGAAACCCGGACACATGATTCCAAACCCGAACTGTCCAGGTGAATCCTGGACAGGTGGCAACCCTACCGCATGCCGATATACGTCCTAACTGTGAAGAGGGATATCTTTGTTATGCCATAGAAGCTAGTAGCTTCTTCGGCGGGCGGTCCGGTTTCTGATAATAGTGGTCTCTGTGGCGGATTCGCTGCAAGATCACTTTTATTGGCGGCAGGAGAGGGCCCCCTGCCACTCTCTGGTGCCCTCCACCGCTTACCGGAGCCGTCGACAGTGGCGGAGGCGATCGGATCCTTGTCCTTCCTGGGTATGGAGATGAGTGAGGGGAAGATGGCCCCCACCCATCTCCATACCATTGCAGGGCGGAAGCGATGTTAAAACGTCCCTTCCGCCCATAGCTCTTAAAGGGCCATTTAAAAAAAAAAATTTTCAAATGACAAATTTTTTTTACATTTTTTTTTTTTTTTATTGCATTTTAGTGTAAATATGAGATCTGAGGTCTTTTTGACCCCAAATCTCATATTTAAGAGGTCCTGTCATGCTTTTGTTCTATTACAAGGGATATTTGCATTCCTTGTAATAGGAATAAAAGTGACACACTTTTTTTTTTTTTTTTTTTAAAGAACAGTGTAAAAATAAAAAGTGAAAGGTAAAATAAATAAGAATTTTTTTTTTTTTTAAACGCGCACCGTCCCGCCGAGCACAGAAGCGAACGCATATGTGAGTAAAGCCCGCATATAAAAACAGTATTCAAACCACACATGTGAGGTATCACCGCGATTGGTAGAGTGAGAGCAATAATTCTAGCCCTAGACCTTCTCTGTAATGCAAAACATGCAACAGGTATGATTTTTTAAACGTCGCCTATGGAGATTTTTAAGGGTAAAAGTTTGTCGCCATTCCACGAGCGGGCGCTATTTTGAAGCGTGTCATGTTGGGTATCAATTTACTCCACGTAACATTATCTTTCACAATATATATTAAAAATATATATTAAAAAAAAAAAAAAAAATCGGCTAACGTTACTTTTGTCTTATTTTTTTATTTTTTTTTTAATTAAAAAAAGTGTATTTTTACCAAAAAAAGTGCACTTGTAAGACTGCTGCTCAAATACGGTGTGACAGAATGTATTGCAACGACCGCCATTTTATTCTTTAGGGTGTTAGAAAAAAAAATGTATAATGTTTGGGGGTTCTAAGTAATTTTTCTAGCAAAAAAAAAACTGTTTTTAACTTGTAAACAACAAATCTCAGAAAGAGGCTCGGTCCTTAAGTGGTTAATTCATGATCTACCATGGTAAAAGTACTTGGTCTTCAAAGTCTGGTGGCAAGCAATGTTTAATCTATGGTTAAAAATGATACAGTTCTATGTCTTAGTAGACTCTCAAGGTCTATATCCCTAGAAATACAAATATGTGTATAACCAAAACAAAATGGAGTTTCTAAAGTGAGGCTCACTTGCTCAGGTGTACATTCACAGCCGAGAGCTCTGTGTTGAAATTCATCACAGAGCTCTGTACACAGGGAGCGGTCTGTCATTTTTTCATCCCCTGAGATATCATAAGTAAAAAGCAGCACATAATGCATTACATATAGCTAGGCACACATTTAACTACTTGATTGCCCTAGATGTTTACCCCTTCCTGGCAGTGTCAGTGTATATGTATATTAGTACAGTGACAGTGTATATTTTTTAGCACCAATCACTGTAATAACCCCTAAGTAAGAGCACTCACAGGCGGTTAGTCAGTCCCCCCCCCCCCCAGTGTCAGTTAGTGTCATATTGTCCACCGCACTATCGCAGATCCCATTATAAGTCGTTGATAGCTGCCATAAGTAGCATAAAGAAAATAAATAAATAAAATTGCAGTATTTATACCATAGTTTGTAGACGCTATAACCTTCATGCAAACCAATCAATATACACTTATCGGGATTTTTCTTTATTAAAAACATGTAACAGAATACATTTTGGCCAAAATTTATGAAGAGATTTGATTTTTACACATTGTTTTAATGGATATGTTTTATAGTAGAAAGTAAAAAAATATTGTCTTTTTAAGGCACTTTAAAATGTTATACTGACCGCTATTTTGGTAGTCCTACCTTAAAAAGGAATTATGGCTACACATTAAATTCAAAATTGAGTTGTAACCACTGCACAGATAAAAAGGATGTAGAGTCGGCATGCCTTAGCACACTCAGTGAGAATGAATTACTCATTTTGATACTGTTTTTTTAGCAAAGTGAATGTCAGCTTAGTTTACATAGTTAGTCTGGTGACACAAAGTCCATCCAGTTCAACCACTAAAATGTTGATCACACATACACAGTTGATCCAGAGGAAGGCAAAAAATCCCAGCAGAGCATGCTCCAATTTGCTACAGCAAGGGAAAAAATTCCTTTCTGATCCCCTGAGAGGCAATCGGACATTCCCTGGAATGACTGGTCCGGCCGCACCTGGAGTATGCTGTCCAGTTCTGGGCACCAGTCCTCAGGAAGGATGTACTGGAAATGGAGCGAGTACAAAGAAGGGCAACAAAGCTAATAAAGGGTCTGGAGGATATTAGTTATGAGGAAAGGTTGCGAGCACTGAACTTATTCTCTCTGGAGAAGAGACGCTTGAGAGGGGATATGATTTCAATATATAAATACTGTACTGGTGACCCCACAATAGGGATAAAACTTTTTCGCAGAAGAGAGTTTAACAAGACTCGTTGCCACTCATTAAAATTAAAAGAAAAGAGGTTTAACCTTAAACTACATAGAGGGTTCTTTACTGTAAGAGCGGCAAGGATGTGGAATTCCCTTCCACAGGCGGTGGTCTCAGCGGGGAGCATTGATAGCTTCAAGAAACTATTAGATAACCTCCTGAATGACCGCAACATACAGGGATATATAATGCAATACTGACATATAATCACACACATAGGTTGGACTTGATGGACTTGTGTCTTTTTTCAACCTCACCTACTATGTAACTATGTAACTATGTAACTTTGACTTTACCTATAAATATTAGTATCCAGTTATATTATGTACATTTAGGAAAGTATCCAGGCCTTTATAAAGCAATCGACTGAGCTGGCCAGAACCAGCTCTGGAGGGAGTCTATTCCACATTTTACAGCTCTAACCTGTGAAGAAACCTTTCCGTATTTGTAGATGAAATCTTTTTTCCTCTAGTTGTAAAGAGTGCCCTCTTGTCCTCTGTGATGACCTTACAGTGAATAACTCAACACCAAGTTCACTATATGGACCACATATGTATTTATACATATTAATCATACCCCCCCCCCCCCCCCCACTTAGTAAGCTTAGTAAGACAAACCTATGTTTACTCCAATCTTTTTGGTTTGGTATTTACTCAAGGTTGGGAACACAGCTTTACCTTATACACAAAACTGAACTGTACTGTATCAGTGAACAGTGTCTAATCTTTTAGCCACTCAAACCTTGCTGAATGAACTATTTAGCATGCCCTAAAAAAAGTGACCTTAAATACACATATTGCAAAAAAAACACATAATCTGATATTAGGTTGTTTTATGACATTTTCCAGCATTTTTAGAATCTTTTCCTCATGAAGGGTTTTCTTTAAAGGAAACCACTAATCAGAGACATACAGAGTGTGAAATTACTGTCATTGAAGTGCTAGTTACCTGTCTGTCATGCTGATCTAATACTTTCTAATATATAACCCATAGCTCCCGATTGCTCCTCATTTGGAGGGACTGTCTCTCTTTTGAGATCAAATCCCTCTGTCCTTTGAGCAGACTCATTTGTCCTTTTTTTTTTTTAGTCTGATGAGTTCCTCCTCAGTACAAAATGCACTACTTTCTGCCAGTGTTACAATGTACAAAACTTTTAATCCAACCTCTATATTTGTTATTTTGAGAAGCCAATATACAGGAAAAAATAGAGGTCAAAAAGCACTTGCAAGGTTTAGCCAATCATTTTCTGCATGTTAGAACTTTGTGGTCCTTGTAACCAGGGCTGTGGCCTGGATGTGACTGCCTGCTAAAAGGCTTTACCCCGCTGTTGCCTGAGTCTTGGGTCACAGGAGTGCTAAAGTAAGTGCAATCCTGTGACCAACACGAATAGTATAGCCAAAAAGCTTTGGGCATACTTCTATTTTAAGACAGCCTAGCAACAAAAATGTTGAAAAGACTGTAAGCAGTCGTAGCTCCTATGTTTCTCTGGGTAATGGTTTCCTCAAAGTTTGAATTGCTCAGCATTGCCCTTGCTGTATACTGTTTGTCCACAAGATGTCAGCACTGCAACACAACATTGCAACTATGTTTTTTTTTTTTTTTTTTTTCAATTCATTCTTTAACATTTCTTGTTAATCAGATTCCCTGTCTTTTGCAATGTACACACACACATAAAATAAATATCATACTGTGCAAAAGTTTTAGGCAGGTGTGAAAAAATGGAAAGTAATTTTAGAAACAGAAGTGTTAATCGTTTATTTTTATCAATCAACAAAATGAAAAGTAAATAAACAGAAGATAAATCCAAATCAAATCAATATTTGGTGTGACCACCCTTTCCCTTCAAAATAGCATCAATTCTTCTAGGTATACTTGCACACAGTTTTTTGAAGGAACTCGGCCGGTAAGTTTTGCAACCGCGGCTCAGTGGTGGCCAAACCATCACTTCCATCACTTCTTTTACAATGTTACACACATACAATATAAATAAATATATATAAATATATATATCTATATCTATATATATATATATATATATATATATAGATATAGATATATATATATATAGTATGTTTGTGTATGTATGTATGTATGTATGTGTATGTGTGTATATATATATATATATATATATATATATATATATATATATATATTTTTTTTTTTTTTTTTTAAGTCTAAACAAATTGGAGGCAGTTTGCTGTCTGCATTGCTGCCCCTGCACCTTCTTGCCCTGCTGATTTAGGTACTGGCCCACCTCCGAGTTAATAACAGCTGAGCTGGAACATATTTAGCTAAAATGATTTAAATTGAGGTACCTGACCATTCTGAGAAGTAACAATATGTAAATTTGTATTATGACCAACACATCTATAGTATTTTGGATTTTCTGCAAATACACTATCAAACTATTGCTTATTCAAACATGTTTGTAGTATTAATTACATATATTTATGTCCTCCTTCTGAATTTGTTTGACTGGACTAACAGGAATACATGTGTAAATATTACATGAATACTTCTGTCACTGCTATCTGCCAAATAAGAAATGTCACTCCAGTCACCTCCGGTCACCTCTGTTTGTGCTTATTCCATACTCCATACAGCTAGACTGAGGCAGGAGAGGACTGGGAACTTTTGGGCTGGGAGGTAAACACAACCAACTGGTCCTATTATGGTAGAACAGCTTCCTGTGGGCTAAAAGTGCATCACACAGAGTGTGCCACAGCGATTGGTGGACATGGTAAAAGATGATTGATTTCTTAAAGAACTAGATTTATTGTAACACACCATTTCACATATATGTGCTAAAAAATAAGGCTTGTTAGGGACTGAATAGTAAAGAAGAAAGTAAAATGTAATTATCAACATCATCATCAACAAGCCTTATCATTAAAGGGTTCATTCCACTTTTGCAGTAAATTGCGCTATGCAGTCATAGGTGCCATGTACTCTTAAAAACACTGTGTAGGTTTAAAATATGTGGTTCAATTTAATTGCCATACCGGTAGGCATATTTTACCATCAGTCTCGCTAAAAAAACAGTACTGGTACTGGTGCACCCCCTACTTCACTGGAGTATTCTCCCTCTTAAATTTTGCACATGCACAGTGCCCTCTTCCTGTAGCTCTTCCTGTAGCAGCAGCTTTCTGAAGTGCAGGGGGGGCACTGTGTATGGGCAGGTCTTGAAAGAGGGTGAGCACTAATTCTAGTGATGCTGGGGGTGCACCCAACGTACCGGGGGCCCTAGGTCACAGATAGTTATCGACACGAGTGGTAGGTTATTATCCAGGCTTTGGGTAAACTGTAGATAGGCCTACAGGTTTAGCAATTAAATTCACTGCTTATGGTCCGCCCTATAGCAGTTTTACTGCTACAGGGTGGCACCTCTGCACTGGATCACATATATTTACACAGCGGGAGCCCAGCAGCGGGTACCACGGACTCAATATCCGCCGATCATTGAGCAGAGGGGCAGATTTGTGGTCTGCCTGTGTAAACAATTGCCGTTCTAATGCCGCGTACACACGGTCGGACTTTTTGACCGGACTTGTCTGACGGATGGCAACGGACCAAATCCGGCGGACAATCCGATCATGTGTGGGTTCACCGGACCTTTAGCGGACTTTTCCAGTCGCAAATCTGACGGACTTTAGATTTGGAACATGCTTCAAATCTTTACGTCGTAACTCCACCGGACCCAGAAATCCACTCATCTGTATGCTAGTCTGACGCACAAAAACCCACGCTAGGGCAGCTATTGGCTACTGGCTATCAACTTCCTTATTTTAGTCTGGTGTACGTCATCACGTACGAATCCGTCGGACTTTGGTGTGATCGTGTGTAGGCAAGTCCGGTCGTTAGAAAGTCCATTGAAAGTCTGCCAAAGGTCCGTCGAAAGTCTATTAAAGTCTGTCGGACGGGCTGTTGGACTTTTGTAGCTGAAAAGTCCGACCGTGTGTACGCGGCATAATAACTTGAGGAAAGGCATGGATCCTGTGTCTCTGCAATGCAGGAACAGGGATCCATGTCTTCCCCCAGTAAAAGCACCTCCCAGAGTATAGTAAAACACCTGTTAGCCACACCGTTATCCCTTTGATTGTCCCTGATGTTAACCCCTCCCTAGCCAGTGTCATTAGTACAGTGGTAGTGCATTTTTTTTTAGCACTGATCACTGTATAAGTGTCACTGGTCCCCAAAAAGGGTCAAAGGTGTCAGTTAGTGTTAAAATTGTCTGCCGCTAAATGACAGTCTCGCTATAAGTCGCTGATCGATGCCATTACTAGTAAAAAAATTGTTTTTAAATAAATAAAAATACCTCATAGTTTGTAGACGCTATAACTTTTGCGCAAACCAATCAATATACGATTACTGGGATTTTTTTTTACCAAAAAGATGTAGCTGAATACATATTGGCCTAAATTTATGAAGAAATTGGAATTTTTTATTTTTTTTATTCAATAGGTTTAATAGCAGAAAGAAAAAAAAAATGTTTATGTTTTTTTTATTGTTGGTCTTTTTTTTATTTATAGCGCAAAAAATAAAGAGGCGACCACCAAAAAAAATCTCTATTTGTGGGAAAAAAGGACATTTTATTTGGGTACAGCGTTGCATGACAGTGCAATTGTCAATTAAAGAAATGCAGTGCTGTATCGCAAAAAAACGGGGGAGGGGGGGTAAATCTTCAGGTCAAGTGTTTAAACTACATATTATAAAGATATGCGAAGGTGGTGATTTACTAAAAGCAAATTTTGCATGTGTAATTGAACTCATTTTCCCCAGAGCTCAGTGATTGTGATGAAGCTTCACTTTGTACATAATACCCAGTCATGTGCAAGGAAATAAAATAAAAAACGGCATTTTTGCTTGTACATGATTGGATCATGAAAATCAGCAGAGTTGTTCCACATTCACTACGTCCTGGTAAAATGAATGCAGCTGTACATGTAAAGTTGGGGTTGATTTACTAAAACTGGAAATTCAAAACCTGGTGCAGCTGAGCATGGTAGCCAATTAAGCTACGACAAAAAAAAAAACTAGAAGCTGATTGGTTTCTATGCAGAGCTGCACCAGATTTTGCACTCTCCAGTTCTAGTCTATTTGCCTTTAGTAAATCATCCCCAGTGTTTCTAGAATGTACAGGGCATCCTTGATGTGCATTTTACTACAAAGGTGAACTAACCCTTTAAAGGGGTTGTAAACCTTTGTGTTTTTTCACCTTAATGCATCCTTAACCGTTTGCCGACCGCCGCACGCCGATGTACATCCTAAGTTTGGCGGTGAATATCGTTGTTATGGCAGCAGCTAGCTGCCATAACCCCATTATCCCCGTTTTCGTGCGGCGGTCGGCTTTCAGATAAAAGAGGTCTCACTTTTACCATTGGCGGGAGAGGGGCCCTCCTCCCGCCGCGATCCGGTGCCCTCTGCCGCTTACCGGAGCTGTCGGTAGTGGCAGAGGCGATCGCGCCTGTCCCCTTGTTGTGCCTGGAGACGAGCGAGGGGAAGATGGCGCCCACTCGTCTCCATGACACTGCAGGGCGGAAGCGACGTCAAAACGTCACTTCCTCCTATACGTCTTAAAGGCACATTTTTTTCACTGTCATTTTTTTAAATGACTTTTTTTTTTTTTTTATTGCAGTTTAGTGTAAATATGAGATCTGAGGTCTTTTTGACCCCAGATCTCATATTTAAGAGGTCCTGTCATGCTTTTTTATATTACAAGGGATGTTTATGTGACACAATTTTTGTTTTAAAGCAGTGTAAAAATAAATAAAATCATGTAAAATAAATAAGAAAAATAAAAAATTTTTTTTTTAAAACCCCCCGTCCCAACGAGCTCATGCGCAGAAGCGAACGAATACGTGAGTAGCGCCCACATATGAAAACGGTGTTCAAACCACAGATGTGAGGTATCGTCACAATCGTTAGAGTGAGAGCAATAATTCTAGCCCTAGACCTCCTCTGTAACGCAAAACATGTAACCTGTAGAATTTTTTAAACGTTGCCTGTACATGGAGATTTTTGAGGGTAAAAGTTTGACGCCATTCCACGAGTGGGCGCAATTTTGAAGCGTGACATGTTGGGTATCAATTTACTTGGCATAACATTATCTTTCACAATATTAAAAAAAATTGAGCTAACTTTACTGCTGTCTTATTTTTTTATTCAAAAAAGTGAATTTTTTCCAAAAAAAGCGCGCTTGTAAGACCGCTGCGCAAATACTGTGTGAAAAAAAGTATTGCAATGACCGCCATTTTATTCTCTAGGGTGTTAGAAAAAAACAATATATAATGTTTGGGAGTTCTAAGTAATTTTCTAGCAAAAAACCTGTTTTAAACATGTAAACACCTAAATTCCAAAACGACGCTGGTCCTTAAGTGGTTAATGCATCCTATGCATTAAGGTGAAAAAACTTTTGTATCTGACAAGCCCCCCATTTTACTCACCTGAGTCCTGTATTCCCCCGCCGGAGACGCACTCTTCCCCTCTGCCCATTGTCTCAGCTCTTAAACGGATAGATTGATAGCAGCGCAGCCATTGGCTCCCGCTGCTGTCAATCAAATCCAATGACGCGGCGCTGGGGGGCGGGGGCGAGTCCGGCATTCTGCATCTATGGACGCAAATGCTGGACTTGGGACCGCGCCCGCATGGTACCCCCCCAAGGGAAGAGCTCCTCCTAGGGGGTTATACGATGCAGGGAGGAGCTACCAACGCTGGCGGGGGACCCCAGGAGTCGAGGATCGGGGCCACTCTGTGTAAAATGAACTGCACAGTGAAGGTAAGTATGACATGTTTGTTATTTGAAAGAAAAAAAAAGCGAAGCCTAATGCCGCGTACACACGAGCGGACTTTCCGGCAGACTTGGTCCGGCGGCCTGGACTCCGTCGGATAATTCGATCGTGTGTGGGCTCCAGCTGACTTTTTTTTCCCAAAAGTTCGACGGACCTAGAAGTGAAACATGTTTCAAATCTTTCCGACGGACTCGAGTCCGGTCGAAAAATCCGCTCGTCTGTATGCTAGTCTGACGGACTAAAGCCGACGCTAGGGCAGCTATTGGCTACTGGCTATCAACTTCCTTATTTTAGTCCGGTCGTACGTCATTACGTACGAATCCGTCAGACTTTGGTGTGATCGTGTGTGTCCAAGTCCGTCCGTCTGTAAGTCCGGCGCACCTACGCTTCAAAGTCCGTCGTAAAGATCGTCGGACCAAGTCTGCCGTAAAGTCCGCTCGTGTGTACGCGGCATTACAATCACTTTAAGCTTCCTTTAACAAATGAACAGATGGTATAGTTTTGCATTCTTTCAGCATTCCCTTCCTTTAAAGCTCTCTCATTTATTCACATAACATCTCAGAACCACAAAAGAGGCCTGTACTTCAGTACAGGAAGACGTTCCTCTGTCAGGGGTTGTGATCGCAGATCTGAACAGGGAGTCAATAACTATATAACACTCAACAGCTGTCACTGACTATATATAGGTCCCTTTCTGACTGAGGTCTGAATTATGTGTTTTTCCTCTCAGGGCCACCAACCCAACAATCTGTATATTCTTTGTCCTGACCCAAAGGCAGAATTGCCCCTTTGCCACACAACCTAGTCCTCCCCTGTCCAGAGGTGCCTGGGTTTCAGACATGTTTGGTTGGTATAGAGCTCAGGCATCCTCTAAACTTATCTCTAGCTGAACTCTGAACTTGTGCTCTTTTTTTATATTATCGAATTACAGACAAGGTAATTCCCGTCCTGCAGCCCATGTACACAAAGAGGCAGGTTGTGGGTAAGGAATGACCCAGCCCACAGGTCCCTGGAGTAAAAAGAGAGTGTGAGTTCAGAGTTCAGCTAGAGATGTGTTCGAAGAATGTCCAAATGCATCTCTAGTTAAAAACATCTAAAAGAGTTTAATGAGTTTGGAGGACACCAGGGCTCATCTCTATTCTTCATAAGCAATAAAAGAGCTTTACAACAAGACATCTCTAGGTGATTTTATTGTGGAATTATTCATTCTCAAAGATCACAACCAAGACTCCAGGGTTGGGTTTCAGTTGGTTTCAACACCTGCTGGCAGCCTACCAAGATTCTTGTGCCACAGAAAGTAACTGGTAAAGAGCTATGATATCAGTAAGACTCCCTTCACATGAGGGGCAGGCTTTAAAAAGGTATGTGTGGTGGATTATTTTTCAGATCATTGAACAGACATTGAAATAAACTGCTGCAATCACCATAGCTGCAGTTGGCATGCGGTTGTGGCACAGTCCCATTCACTTTAAAGTTATATTAAAGTCTTGCATTTTTTTGTTTAAAAACTGCTCAGTGTTGTGGTTTTGCACAGAGCAGCCCAGATCCTCCTCTTCTAGGGTCCCTTGCAGGTGCTCCTGGAACCTCCCTCCTGCCGAGTGCCCCCACAGCAAACAGCTTGCTATGGGGCTCCCAAGCCGAGCCGCTGCTCTGTGTGTCCATTCAGACATGGAGCTGTGGCTCTGCCCCGCCCCCTCTTTCCTGGCTCACTGACTTTGATTGACAGCAGCGGGAGCCGATGGCGCCAACAGTGTGTCTTTGCCGAACGGGAGGGCAGTCCCAGACAGCCCAGTCTCTTGTGCAACATCGCTGGATCGAGATGGGGCTCAGGTAAATATTAGGGGAGCTGAGGGGGGCTGCTGCGCACAGAAGGTTTTTTATCTTAATGCATAGAATGCATTAAGATAAAAAAAAACTTCTGCCTCTAGAACCACTTTAATGCTGAGTTAAAACTAGCACGCCATGCTGCAAAGCAATGCAAACACACCAGCCTGAACTTCACATTTGGTAAAGTAAAATAAGGTAAACAACAGATGCAGTTATTACTACCACGACGCAAGCGTCTGTTTTTTTTACCGCAGACTTCTGCCCATGTGAACCCAGCCTACAATTCTCCACAATGCTCAAAAAAAACTATCAACAAAAAAAAAAAACTGATAATAGCATTTTTGTGCCGGCTTGTAGTAGCGTTTTAGTAGCTTTTAGAAGCTTTTAGGAGTGTTTCAGAGCATTAGCATTTTATTAACATTTTTACAGTACATGAAGAAAAAAACGTTAGGAAAAAGAGAACTGTTAGAATCAGTTAGAAGTGTTTAGGAGCATTTAGCATTTTTTTCTGCTGGAAAAAAAAACGCTCCAAGAAACTCTACAAAAACAATTAGTTTTCTGCTCAAATGCCAATAGTCATAAGTAGTGTGCATGGGCACTTAGGATAACACTATTTAGCTTCTAGGAGCATTAAAAAATGCTCATAACAGCTTCTAGGAGCTTAAAGGGGTTGTAAACCTTCATGTTTTTTCACATTAATACATCCTTTGCATTAAGGTGAAAAAACACCTGGCAGTGACCGGCCCCCCAGCCCCCCGTTTTACTTACCTAAGCCCTTGGAACTTGACCCGGCGGGGACGCGCTGTCTCTCTGCCTGGGGTTCTCGGCTCTTGATTGGATAGATTGATAGCAGCACAGCCATTGGCTCCTGCTGCTGTCAATCAAATCCAAAGACACAGGCGCCAGGGGGCGGAGCCGAGTCATACATTCGCTATGGATGTGGAATGATGGACTCGGGAGCGCGCCCGCAAGGTAACCCCCTCAGGACAGTGCTTCTCCTAGGGAGTTATCTGATGTGGGGAGGAGCCGCAAGAGCCGCCATGGGAGCCCAGAAGAGGATGTTCGGGGGCCACTCTGTGCAAAACGAGCTGCACAGTGGAGGTAAGTATGATATGTTTGTTATTTAAAAAAAAAAAAGGAACCCTTACAATCACTTTAAGAAAACGCTGTGTGCATGGAGCCTTAAAGTCATTTGCTGCTACAGAGTATGTAGAAATCCAGGCAGAGGTTCACTTTATATAAATAATTGATCTTGGGAAGGACTTCAGCCTATAGTGTCATCAGTGGCAGAGGACAGGGCAAATCACTCCATGTGCTCCCTAACTAAGCAGCCCAGAACCTCCCTTTGCTTGTTCTGCATAGACAGTGGTATCATAACTGGCATGGAGCAGCAGCAGGAATAAATTGATAAGGTGAGTAAGGCCAGACTGGGCATGGAATAGAAATAGCAGGGGACCATAGAGCAGGCAGAAAAGGAGAGTTCACACTGAGTGAGGAACATAGAACAAGCACTTATAAGAGGGTAGATGGAAAGCTGTGAAGGTAATGAGAATCCAGTTTCAGAGTCTGTCAGAGTAATATCAATCATTAAAATGTGGTGGCTGCATTAGTTTTCTATTTTCCCCTCTGTTTAAATCTAGTGATCTTGCCAGTAACTCACCTCCTGTATCAGAGTGTCCCCACTTTGGATAAATGAGCACAGGGACATCTTTGGACAGCACCATTGTTGGTCTGGGGGGGTGGGGTGTTAGCTGTACTAGCAGATTTAGATACACCAACAAATTCAAGCCAAACTCCAGCTCACATTCTATAAGCAGTTACAGCAAACTGTAATAAACAATAATAAATAAATAAAAGCTGATCATTGAATGGTTTGTCTCCTCTCTGTAACTGATACATTCTGCTGCTGAGCATGTTCTTTTGAAAAACATTAGACATACTGGCAAAAAACACCAATGAAAACAGAAGAAAGAAAGCTTAAAAAAACAACCTAATGCAGCCATCACATGTAAGAAATGGTAAGCTGCAATATAATAAATGTTTGCTTTTGGGTTTAATACCACTGTAAATTACCAATAATCCCTCAGCTGTAATAATGTCACCCTGGTCCAATGTTACGAAGCAAAGTACCCATGTGATTAGGCTGTGATAGAAACAGCCATTCTCTAACACATGTATAATATACTCGTTTAGAGGCAGTCAAGGTGAATCTGTTACTTACCAATTTCTGTGCCCTGGAACTAGTATGGAGCTCCTCTATCAAAGCCTTAGCATACAGATGTAATTTATTTATAATCAATAGTAGACATAGATATAGACATCACTTTGGCTTATATGTTAGTTGCCAAAAAAAAAATAAAAATCAATGCTTTCTAGATGTGTTATTCATTCAAACAACCTCTTGCTAAAGGCTTTTTCCAGGATAAATTAAACTAGTCTGATCTATCAATGAAGAAATATGGAGGTACCCCGACCCTGTTAACTTCCTTCCGCTATCAGAAACAGGTGTCCAATGTAAAAATGTCCTTCAAGCTATTTTAATAGATTCTTACATAGCAGAAGAGACATGGACGTGTGAAAGGTGTTGTGTCCACTTACAATGGGTTATATATTTAAAGACAGAGTACAAAGAGCAATAGTAATGTGGAAATTATAGTAACTCAATCAGATAAATCTTTTTTTACCATCTAAATGTAGAGAAATCAGCACAATGCCAGATAGTCTTCAGTATCCTCCTGAACCCCATGTTTAAGCCCAATGATGTGGTGCCAGCCTCCCGATAAGGGCGGGAAAGCCCAGTAACCACGTAGGGGGGGACTGTGCCATCTTCACTGTGAAAGTGATTGGCGGCTATACAGCCACTGATCACTTTCACATTACAACCAGTAAATGAAGCATGTGCTAATGGCCACTATTGCAGCCATCAACTTGTGCTTAGCTCTTCATCCAAAGTGCTGAACTGAAAGAGTACAAATCTGGGCGAAAAGATGCATACACATTTGAAATACACATACTATTTTACTTGCTACACCGCAGAGTGTGCATTACTTTCTGGGTTGGCAGGGGAGCCCACTCACTTGATAGAGAATGGTGACACAGGAAGCTGATAGGCTAAATAGGTGGAACCAGAAAAAAAAATCTGTTTGATAAAGGTAATAAAGGTACAAGAATAGGTACTGTATTTATTGGCGTATAACACTCACCTTTTCACCGTGAAAATCTGGTGCAAATAGCGTGTGCGTGTTATACGCCAATACTTCAATTTTAGCTGCCTCTGAGGGGACAGGGAGGGGGCAGGACGAGCGCCATCAGATTACATACAGTGAGAAACTCCTGTTTACTTGGTGGCCTCTGTAATAGGAAGTCCCGTCTTCCGGGCCGCCATTGGACCACTGTTCTGTCTATCATAGGAGATTCTCACTGTATGTAATCTGTCGGCGCTCGTCCCACCTCCCTCCCTGTCCCTTCTAGGCTGCAGATGGGCATCGATCAGGCTGCACTGATGGCAATGGTGAGGCTGCTGCATTGATGTGGACTGGTGAGGTTGCATTGATGGCACTTGTGAGGCTGCAGATGGGAACTGATCAGGCTGCATTGATGGCAATGGTGAGGCTGCAGATGGGCACTGACCCTTATTTTGCTTTAAAGTTGCTTATTTAAAATTTAAGTTTTTTTCCTGAAACTTCCCTCTTAAAATGAATGTGCGTGTTATACGCCTGTGCGTGTTATACGCCGATAAATACGTTATATATAGTAAGTCAGTGTTTCTCAACCTTTTTCAGTTAAGACACCCTTTAACATTATATACAATCTCAAGGCACCCTTTAAAATTACTGGCAGTCTCGAGGCACCCCATTCTAAAATGTTAAAAACTATTCTAATTGTTTAACATAATGCAGCAACATCCACACATAGGACACCCAACGTTAGAGGTGATTTATTCTTCCAAAGCAAATACACTTTTGTAGACTGGTACTAAGTAGTATTCCAATGTTTCTCTTCTCCCTCAATTTCTCTCCATCAGTCAGCTAATGTCACCCCAGTACTGAGGGAGAGGGGCAGGGGAGGGTCATAAAAGGATGCTGTGGAGGCAACAGACATCCTTCTTATCAACTGATGACATCATTGGTTGTTAGGATGCCAGTGTCTAGAAAGCCATAATGGTGCACAATGAAAACCCTGTGGCTTTGTGTAACAAAAAATGCAGGCTTGATCTACCTGCTGGTAAAATAAAATAAAGTGCAGCTCAATCATATTAAACAGTCCATAGAATCACCTGCTTGAAAGAACCAATCTTCTAAGTGAGAAGAACCTCCTAAGGTGCAATCTTGAACAAAAAACAATAAAGAGTTGATTTCAGCCCATCCACCACAGATACTACAGCCTCTCACCTCATAGACTCCAACTGTAAAGGTCACACAGCATATGACCCACACCTGGGGTACCAATCCTAAGCGATCCAGCTGATGGTCACATAGTACATATGGATAAAGAAAGGGAACAATCTAGTGCTCTCCGTATAAATGATTTATTTGAATAGTAATAAAAAGCAGATTTATTCACAAACACAGCACTCCGACCGAGTGCTAGCAAAGAAGCATGAAAAACGTCTGGTTTCCAACCAGAAAGATGGCCGCGGGTGATGCCAGACGTAACTCCTCCCCCAGTACACGTTACGTCCTGTGGGTGGGACTTCTTCAACGTGGGGTCGGAGACACGTCGGCAACCCGCTGTTACTTATATTGTCATGGAGACCAAACTAACCAATAGACACAGCTAGCATTCTTTGACTGATTTTAATTCGTTAAATTTTATCTGTGCAGAATATTTATTGTTTACAATTTTGATCTACCTGCATGCTTGTATAAAATGTTTGATCAATTTTTAGGCATTTTGCCAAGACACCCCTAAAGAAACCTCAAGTCACCACAGGGTTGAAAAAGGTTGCAGTAAGTATCTATCTATCTATCTATCTATCTATCTATCTATCTATCTATCTATCTATCTATCTATCTATCTATCTATCTATCTATCTAGCATATATTTTCCAACTGTGTATTTAGCTGCCTGCTGGGAGTTCCGATTTAATTTTATTCTACATGACCTCTCTAAACAAAACATTGTTTTCTGACTCTTTTCATTTTACTACACTTCTAACATAGAACATCGTAATAACAATAGACATATTTCTAAATGTTCTTGAGTCTAGAATTTTAACAAAATCCCTGTGCACACATTGCTACTCTGGCTCCAAAAATACAGCTGCTGTTGTCAATATTAGTAGTCTAATCATTTATTTAGTAAAAAGTATCATTTATTTATTGCTTAATTAATAATATATTCAATACCATGACTTATTTATTACAGCCCAACATGTTTTGCTGCTCGGTTTATTGGAATGTGAACAATAAACAGTGAATTTATATTTTATTAATAAAACTGAAACATGTTATACAAAACTGTGCAATCTGGACACAGAATATTTACAGACAGGACCTAGAAATTACAGCAGGTACAACCCAAACAGTAAATTAAAAATAAACCATGAGTTTACTTCTAAAAGTCAGTGTTACTGTGTACACTATAGGGAGCTTATGATAAAGGATCGAAATGGGCATTTAGGCTACGTTCAGTTTTAAGGGTTGCAAGTGGTATAACACAGTCAGCACCTGCACAGACACCACAGAATTTACAGCAAACATAAAACTGTCATATGGAATATCCAGCCTACATGAACTTTGCTTTGTCAAAGTGAGTGTGGGGGTCCAAAGAAATGTTAGGCAAAGCAGTAAAATGCACATGTAGCTGTTCATTTTCAAGAACTGCTTTGCAGGGAAATGCAGCAATACATAAAAAATGCATGTCAGCACACAAAACCACACATTATTACTCATATCAGGGCTTGTGGCGTCTGGTCTTCTTTTCAAACACTTTAGAGATGGAAAAAGGGGGTACCACATCCAAAATTGTAATAAAAACATCAAAAGAAGAAAGCAAGTTGACTATGTATCGCACAATTACAGATATACAGTGGGGCAGAGTGAGGACGTAATTTCTTGTGATCCCCTAGGAGCCGGTATTACTTGTGGTTGAATGTCATTACATCTGAAATTGGTGTAGAGCACTCCCTCATTATATTTCAAGCTATTCTGTTTCATAAGGGATCTCCCACTGGCAATGTTTGATGATTAGTCCCCCCTTTATTCCACTTATCGGTGGTGCTGAGTGGTCTCCTATTTATGCACGCTCGCCCCAGGGCACAAGTACAATGTGGACCTAGCTGTGGCTTTCTTTTAGCTGCCTTTCTAATATTCATTCCACTAAACCCTCAATCCTCCTGATGAAGTTGAATATCCTGCAAAACATTTTGGGGGACTTTTGGGACCCCCTTGACCAGCTCTCACCTTGATATCCAGAATGATGGCTTGACCAAGCCTTAGAATACAATTGCGAGTGTTATACATGGTTTTGCATGTTGTAAAAAAATGAGGGGGGGGGGGGGGCTCCACACAAATTGTGGAAGATATAAAGCCAATCACAATGCTTTAGGTAATATTTGGATAATTGGTTTTCTTTACGTCAATACAAATCTGTACCTTTATGAACCAGTTTTGTGTAATCCTTCAGTACCAAGAAAGTCCACTTGCTTTTTTTCTTTTTATCTTTTATTGTACTTTTGGATGTGGTACCCCCTTTTTCCCTTTCTATCATTTTGTCACCTACCAAACACCTTCCTCTTTTGGATCCATTTTTAAACAGTGTATTTGCTTTTCAAACACATTTGCATGCATTTGAATGGAAAATACAGCATTTTAGAAGAAAATGACTAGCTGTGTCTGAATAAACACATCACAGCACAAAGCAAGCCAAAGGGAGTCTCTCAACTGCCATGTGCACTCTATACATAAAATCAATGGGATTTTGTTGACCTGCATTTGACATGTGTTCCAAAAGCAAGTTCAGAAAAATCTTGTATTCATAAAGTGCTGGAAAACATTATACCTGTATGAAGGCAATTTTTATGTGTGTGTATTGACTTCAAAAATAAAAAATAAAAAATATAAATGGCTCAGTCATTAAGATAAGACTATGAAAGGGAAACGTTTGATACAGAAAATTTGTAGATAAAAAGACCTATTGCTCCAAGAAATAAAAAAGGTTTATGTTTTTTTTGGCCTTGCAAATCCTTAAAATCAAACATTTTTGCCCCCTATATTTAGCATGTAGACCATCACAGCAATAAACAGTATAGAATTATTCCCAGAAAGGAAATGCTGATCTTTTGAATCTGAAAAAAGATTTGTAAAGAGCATTAACACCTTGGACACATCTCTGCTGTCCGCAGTGGTTCTTATTCGTGTCATACACACTAAGGCTGGGTTCACACTATTGTGAATTGGATGTGGGTTTCCCCGCATTCAATCTGCATGACAGAAGAGTGTGAGCGGCTCTCATTGGAGCCGGTTCACACATCTCCGGGGCGGCCAAGGTGCGCAGAGTCTTGTGCGTCTTTGGCTCAGTTTCAGGTCTAAATTCAGTCAAAAATTTGGACCTAATTGGGGCCTGAAACAGTGAACGGGGATGCGCAGGACCCCCTGTTGCAAGCCGCTCTGCTCACAGTGTGAACCCAGCCTCAGTCTGCTACTCCTGCTGGCTCTTTCTGGTTGTCCCCTGGTCAACTTCCTGGTTCCAAGCACCTTACATCACATCCACGCAGAGGGGCTTGCTCACCGTTGACCACCTGGAAGGTTGCCACCTGCTGCAGACCTATTAATAGGCTTTCTAATGTCTTTTAAATGTAAGTTTATATTTATTGTTTTTCATTTTACCAATATGTTTTAATAAATGCTACACTTAGATAGTGGCGCTTTTCTCTCCTTCTTTTTTCTGTTTATACATGGTTCTTTTGAATCTACACTGGGATAATATAAAGGGGCCTGTAAATAGTGCTTATTGAGTCATTCTTTAATAGAACAAAGAGTAAAAAGCAGAGTGTAGCTAACCCAATGCAACAAAACAATCACCTTTCATTCTCCAGAGAGAAAAACTCTGCTTGTTATGGTTGTTCCTTGCACTTTTATATTAAAGTGTAATAATGAGAATGATCAATGTCTAGCAGAAAAAATTCCGAGCATCTTCTTCCTGAACATTGGACCCCTTCTGGAAAGACTACAGGACAAATGTATCAGCTTGGTCGTGTGACTAATTACTGGTGGAACCTGAAGTCACCTTTTCCTCTGGACAAGTATGTTTTTGACAGCCTGTTTTCCAAACGCATTAATGTAATTCTGAATCATTTTCATTATGCTTTAAGAAAGCCTGTAGGTATGCAGTTTATGCATAAATGGAGGCTCTGACTTGGTAATTTCATTGAGTGTTTATGTACAGTCTATTGTAATCCCAGGGAATTCAGTGATAGCCTCTTCACACATTGTCAAGGCTACAGAGAAAAATAAATCATCCATTCTGGTATTTTAAACCTTTCCCTTGCATGTTCAAAAGGAATATCAATGAGTTTCAATGTATAGGAGTCTGTGATCGCTGCCAGAGTAGCTCTGCTTCTAAGGCCTGTCAGATTTCATCCTAATGACTCAGATCTTGAAAGCTCTTCCCTTCATCTCTCTCCTCCTTTTGTCTCCGTGCAGCAATTGTCAGAACTTCAGACCTTGCCGAGCTCCTCTGCCCCTAGAGGTTTTGCTTCTGCATTGAACTCATTAAAAAAGGTTGCATCTAGTCCATGCAATTCTCAGCCTCGGTGACAGGAGCAGGGACGTGCGCAGAAGGGAGCGGGGAGTGTGGGGCTGGAGGGCAAGAAGACCAGAGAGAAGGAAGAGTTGTCATTGATCCTTTATTGATTCTCCACTGAAGGGAAATTGCACAGGGTAGCACTGGGCATAGCTGATATCTGCAGAGGGGTTATTATGCCTATAGCATCACAGCTGACAGGTGTTTCAGTGATACATTATAAAGCATGGCCTTAAAGGAGTTAAGCTAGGTAGTATCATTGACGTGCAATGCAGCTGGCAATATAGTTGGGCCTAAATGATGAAGGAGTGAAGTGCTAAGAGAGGATATTTAATGCTTCTTACATGTAGATTATTTTTACATTCTCCCCAGGTCATAAGGCAATAGCAGTGAATAATGCCTACTCATTGTATACTGTGGTGGCTTTATCTTTAGCAAACCATTTTGGCTATATAAATAAAGCAGTAATATCCTTACAACACACAACTGCAAAGCTTGACATTGACACTAGGAGGTGATATGCACTGGGTAATATAAAGGAGTAAGTGCTAAATGAGGGAGGTATGAGGGAATGAGAAAGGCTTGTGAATATTATTTTTTACCAATATTTGATTTATGAAAATATATTGAAGGTAGAATTGCAACCAAAGTAAAAATTCCAGAGTGTGGAACAGGTAAAAGAAAATAAAAGTGCAACTAAATTAATTAAAAACATTAGATAAGACTATATATCTTGGAAAGGTTTGATTTATTCGAACTGGAGTAAATGTGCATAACAGCAAAAATGATGGGTCTTTTTAAAATATAAATGGCCAATACCGCAACTTGTTTAATTTGAGATCACTAACAAAGAAAAGACATAATTTACAGTTTATGGAAAAAAGGTATAGGAGATTATTTATAAATACCGGTATTTGAAAAGTAGCTGATTTTTACTATACTGGGCATTGCCTTTAATTTGCCCAACATTTCTGCATTTCTGTGTTACCACATTGTCACGTTGCCACTGAAGAACCATGCTGAGAATTTTACTTTACTAGGTCAAATTCACAAATATTCCTATAACAAAACAAAATTTAAAATAGTAGTAGTCATAGTAGTCTGGTCCTGGAGATGCCAACCTGGCCAACCAAGCATATGGGATGGCACCTGAATGGCCTGGGGTTCCCAAACATATGGGCCTGGATTAATAATTCCATACCAGCAATTAAGCAGAACAGCCCATCTCTGTTTTTCAAGTGATAAAATAATTGATATGAGCTGGCAGTATTCGTGTCTGCCTTATGTACAAACTTCAACATTGAAGTTTAACCAATCTGTGGCTTCCATCTTTACGGATTCCTTTGCTGATGTCACATATGAACTCTTTATCACTTTTATTCACATTCACTGGTCAAGTGTGGATATTTCTAATTGGTCATGATTGTATAATATTATTTGGTTGGATACACATTCTTTCATCATTGTAATTTTGGTATAAGTCACTTTATATCACTATATATAGCGCAGTACTTTGTAACCTTTTTTATGCTCAGACATGCACACCTCAGTAGTATGAGCATACAGTCGATTCACATATCTTAAAAAAAAAAAAAAAAAAAAGACTGTTTGGCCATTCAGTGTCCAACCTATGTCTATATCTTTCTTAAGATTTATTTTCTGCCAGTAAAGTGATGGATATTTTAATGTAACAAGCATACCTTTATAATTTTAGCCAGAATCTGTACAAGGAACAGCAGACTTAAATGTACTTATGTCATTTTAAATTATCTAATCATATGAAAATACGAAAAACCATCCCCAATTAGCTATGGGCTATGTTTTATTTATTTAATGTTTTATAAAGTTAATGAGATAATTGCTTGTTTCTTGCCCCTTTTGACCTTGCTAGTGTTTAGTAATGAAGAATGGCACCAGGACATTTACATAAGTTTATGTCTGTTATCACTTCATAAGAAATATTACGCCACATGATGCCAACCAGGATCACTGTTACTAGATGTTTACTGTTTTGTTTTTTAATCAGTATTTGAAAAATGAGAAATGTATAGAATTATAAATTGTAAAATAAAGTGATTCTCGTCAATATCAAATATTCAAATAGAAGGGTAAAAATTAAAAATGTTGCATCATGAATAGCAAGATTACACATATACCGTAATTGCATTATAGATTGCCCCCTTGCTTGTAATTAGCAACATACCTTGTGATCTTGTCAAAAAGCAGGTTACAGTTGTTCTGGTCTCCTGTTAATAGGTAACAGTACATTTATATGGCATCCTAATATTCTCTTAGCTTTGGTACCTATCCATCTACATATACTGAGCAAAATTATAAACGCAACACTTTTGTGTTTGCCCCTATTTATCATGAGCTGAATGCAAAGATCTACAACTTTTTCTATGTACACAAAAGGCCTATTTTTCTCAAATATTGTTCACAAATCTGTCTAAATCTGTGTTAGTGAGCACTTCTCCTTTGCCGAGATAATCCATCCACCTCCCAGGTGTGGCATATTCAGATACTGATTAGACAGCATGATTATTGCACAGGTGTGCCTTAGGCTGGCCACAATAAAAGACCACTCTAAAATGTGCAGTTTTTTCACACAGCACAATGCCACAGATGTCGCAAGTTTTGAGGGAGCATGCAATTGGCATGCAGGAATGTTCACCAGAGCTGTTGCCCTTAAATTGAATGTTCATTTCTCTATGACAGGCCGTCTCCAAAGGCGTTTCAGAGAATTTGGCAGTACATCCAACCAGCTTCACAACCGCAGACCACGTGTAACCACACCAGCCCAGGACTTCCACATCCAGGATCTTCACCTCTAAGATTGTCTGAGACCAGCCACCTCGACAGCTGCTGCAACAATCGGTTTGCATAACCAAAGAATTTCTGCACAAACTGTCAGAAACCATCTTTTGGAGAGGTGTTCTCTTCACGGATGAATCCCGCTTTTCACTGTACAGGGCAGATGGCAGACAGCGTGTATGGCGTTGTGTGGGTGAGCGGGTGTTTGATGTCAACATTGTGGATCAAGTGGCTAATGTGGCGGTGGGGTTATGGTATGGGCAGGCATATGCTATGGACAACGAACACAGGTGAATTTTTTTTATGGTATTTTGAATGCACAGAGATACCATGACGAGATCCTGAGTGTCACGTATCTGGTATCAGGGCCCAACCATAGAAAGGGACCTCTCTTACAGCCCTGGTTTGGGGACTACTGGGGTTGCAACAGTGGTACAGGAGCACCTGTATGATCTGTGGTAGCTGATACAGATGAGTAGAGATGATCCACCTGATGGACTGGAGTGTAGAAGCAGTTGGAAGCGGTAGTTACAGGTGTGGGTCAGCGACCCCTGGATCTAGGCGGAAACTGTATCAGGAACAGACTGAAGCAGAGTGAGGCAAGCCGGGTCAACACGGGTAACTGGTAGTTAATTCAGCAGGCAAAGAGTAGTCAGCAGGCAGGCAGTGGTTCGACAACAGAAGATCAACAGGTTCAGATACAGCAGGGTCAAGGCAGGCCAGGTCAGGAGAGGAGAAGGTAGCAGTGGTCAAACGGAACAGGGTCAGGTAATAACAGCAGGTACAGGATCAGACTCAAGCTGCAGATCAGACAGCATTGTACTAGAGCAGCTGCTGTCTTTTTAAAGGAGAACCGGTGCCAAGCCGAGTTAGCACGCACGCCTGTCTTGTGTTCCCACGCACGTGTGCCTGCCGCGTGTCTCTGCACATATTCATGCGCCGCTGCCCAGTACGGCACGTTCTCGTAGGAACATATGTGCGCACACCCGAGTATCTGCCTTGCCACAGGGTATCCCTGACACTGAGGCCCATTGTTATGCCATTCATCCACGACCATCACCTCATGTTTCAGCATGATAATGCACTGCCCCATGTTGCAAGGATCTGTACACAATTCCTGGAAGCAGAAAACATCCCAGTTCTTGCATGGCCAGCATACTCACCGGACACTGAGCATGTTTGGGATGCTCTGGATCGGTGTAAAGGACAGCGTGTTCCAGTTCCTGCCAATATCCAGCAACTTTGCACAGCCATTGAAGAGGATTGGACCAACCTTCCACAGGCCACAATCAACAACCTGATCAACTCTATACGAAGGAGATGTGCTGCACTGCGTGAGGCAAATGGTGGTCACACCAGATACTGACTGGTTTTCGGAGCCCCCGGACCCCCCAATAGAGTAAAACTGCACATTTTAGGGTGGCCTTTTATTGTGGCCAGCCTAAGGTACACCTGTGCAATAATCATGCTGTCTAATCAGCATCTTGATATGCCACACCTGTGAGGTGGATGGATTATCATGGCAAAGGAGAAGTGCTCACTAACACAGATTTAGACAGATTTGTGAACAATATTTGAGAGAAATAGGCCTTTTGTGTACATAGAAAAAGTTGTAGATCTTTAAGTTCAGCTCATGATAAATAGGGGTAATTTTGCTCAGTGTAATCTCTGCTATCCTACACAATAACATTCTACTGCTTGTTTACCGGGGATGTGCCAGTAGAGTCACTATATAAGACTTCTTTTTGTATAGCTTGTTTGCTGATTTGGTATGGGGGCACACTGAATGCCTTCAGCTGCCATTGTGCTATTGCTGGGTATAAAATGTGTTCCTGTGCCTTTAAGGAGGAGTGGGCTCCCACAAGGCAAGCCTGCCCCTAGTATATCCGCTGCTATATATGTTCCAACTTGGAGACTCTCAAACCGATAGAGTTAGGACCGCAGTATACAGAAGAACCTTGACGTGGCACTGCGGCTTCCATGTATATTTGTAAATGTGCGCAACAAACCCCTCTGTTTTTACCCTGAATTGTTAGCCAGGTTCAATTTGATTAGTTTGCAGGCTAGCTGGTAAGCTGGTAAGTGTGCTGGGAATTTTTGTTTGTTTGTGATGAACTATGTAAGACTTGCCCAGCCCACCCAAGCATCATGATTGAAGGGGCTCAACACAAAATAAAAGCATAGAGTTCTCTTTTCAGGAGTGATCATGGTAGGTGTACTCTGTGAAGCAGCTTACATGTTACAGGAAGATGACTTGCAGTTATTACTTGGATCTAACCACAGAGCCAGCACTTGTCCTGTCCTGACATGGGCCTATAAATAAAAAGCATGAAAATAAATAATATTAAAAGTATTACTTTACAAAACCTGGCATTTCTCTTCCATGGAGGTTGTTCCATACATTTCAAGCATAGGAAATGTTAAGTCTTTCACCGGCTTTATATCCATATAACTAGATATGTAAATGTAATGGAATTCCGCTCAGATCTCATACAAAAAGTTTGAGGTCCTTCTTTAGGCTTTAACATAATGAGACACATTTATTTCATAATAAATTTAAAAACAAATCGTAGCTAAAAACAAAAAGTGTTTGGATTTCCCTACAAAATAAAAAGTAGAATAATGGTAATGTTACACTTTACATATGAATAAAATATAATGAACAAAAAAAATACTGTAGAATAGAATATAACTAAAGAAAAAGAAAGAAAGAAAAACGAAAAGAGGAAGGGAAGATTATTCATATATATTGTTTTAGAATGAACATTTAACTTTTAAAGGGAAACTTATGTTTTAACCTAAAGTGTGGCCTAGAACCTTTGTCAGTTAATGAGACAGGGAGGTAATTACTCAGATACATCGGGTGTCTATTAGGTTGTAAATGATTCCTAGCTCTGCACATGCCAAGGCAGTGGAAAAGTTGTTAACTGCATCTGAATTTTGAATATCCATTTAATAATTTGATGAATAGGGTAGTGGAGCGATCTATGGTGCAATCAGATAAAAGTACACCTGTCATTAGAGAACTATGTAGGCAGTTTGGAAGTTGGACAAGGTATTTAATTTATACATCAATATATTTTGTGAATAGTGTAAAAACAAATTAAAAAAGGCTAAAGAAGTACATTGATAGGATCATTCAAGAGGTGAAGTGGATTCTTGATATAGATATTTAATAAGTTCAGAAGTGACCATCAGTGTTTTATTGCCTTTATATCTTCTATTGTAATATGTAATGTGAATTGTGGACTATAATAAAGAGGCTGTGAAAGTCTTTAGTGCATGCTTTATAAATGTCTACCACAGGAAGGACAGAGAAAAATTGCATCTCATCATTAAAAAGAAACAGAAAACAAGCACTGAATGTCTTGAACCTTTGGAACCCCAGTTTATGGGGGTGCATGTGGCAAAAATGACACCTTGCAAAAAGTAATTAACGAAATGAAAAAATCTTTGGAGAGTGCCTGGGTAAATTTATGGGGCTACATCTGTCATTTAAACTTGGTCCCTACCAGCATGTTTGAAACCAATGAATGTTTTAGTCGTTTCAATTCTTTAGCCCAAATATTGATGCAGAAAATGCCTGTTGGAGAAAGGTTCAGCAGTAGAGATCATCCACCTAACATGGGCTTCAGTTATGGTACTGTTATGAAACCGAATGGAGAATTCAATATCTGTGCAGACTATAAATACACAAGTAATAAAGAAACACAACATTAGTAGATTCTGGCTTTTATAAAAACTGAAACATCAGCAACAATGATTTTTTTTCTAACCAGAAGCTACTTTAGCATGTCAACAACCGTGATGCTATTTCTGCAGATGTACAAACAATCATTTCTCACAAGGGACATTCAAAACTACCTGCTTTCAATTTGGTCCATGCACTGCACCAGGATGATTCCACAGATTGATAAATACAATGCCATATTTTGGCTATGTTGTCACCCGGAGTAAATTCTGCTGAAATGGCAACTGAACGGGTTATAGAAGTATAGCAGAAATGTTCTAATGTTAGGTGAAAACCTTAAAATGTGGAGTGCCCAGTGATTACTTTCTGTTGCAGTAGATGGAATCCATCCAACGGATGCAAACTTAACAGCCATTGAGGGAAGTCTTTTGTTTCTAAAGCTGGCCATAGATAAGTAGAATTTTGAATGAAAATTTTTAAGAAATTAATGTTCTTAGAAAGTTTGAAGCAGCAGGATAGAACATTTTTCTCAATTGAACACATTTCTAAGTTTATGTGGTTTTCATTTGGTAAAGTCCATTTGTTTTAAAATCAATGTTAAAAGCTAATTAAATATTTTAAATGATAGTTAAATGTTCTGAGAATTTTTGTACAGATTTTCCTAAAAATTTTTGTTTGAAATTCTATCCATCTTTGCCCAGCTTCAAAATAAACATAAACTGCAGACATTCTGTAGGCTGGCCATACACAAGTCTGTTTTTTTTCATTCAACCAGCGAAAGTTGAGCAAAAAAAACTTACCCGATTCTCCCATCTACACATTTGTGGTGAATGGAGGAAACCTTGTATTCTCACAGCAGGGAGACTTCCTACACCATCAGAATACACAGATTAGTGCTGCAGCCTATTGCTTGTGGCACTGATCAAGCAAAAGAATACAGACAGGGCAGCTGACTTCAGTTCAACTACAGTGGCCACAGTAAACCCTGTTGAATTTTGATCCATATATGGCAAGCTTTAGATTACTTAAAGTGATAATAAACAGGTAAACGCTCATTGCCGTAATTCAATCACACAAATTTTATATATCATTGTGTTTTTTTTTTTTTGTATTAATCCTCTAAGCACATTTTCCTGCATTGCTGTTGTTTGGTCACATGATCTTTCCCTGTTCTTTGGAATCTGCAGGGAAAGATCCCTAGGAGAGGCTTCTATTACTCTTCTGATGTATAATCCTTACAGTGTGAATCTGTGTCTGGCCAGCCCTGATTGGTGCTGTGCCAATCACATGTCTAAGAAAAAAACATTTTCAGACAAGCTTATTAGATTATAAATATAAAATAACTGTTTTACAGCTTCAAATTCGAACATCAAATGTGTATTTTTGTGCATTAATATGCTGTCGGCGGTGTCAAAGATGATTGACACTCGCACTAGGGCAGGAAACATCTTCAGCATTAAGTTGTATTTACATTTTGTTACCAATCATTTTGGGTATATATTTGATCCACACTAAACTATATCTTCCTTACTGAAAGCCGTAGTATGAGAATAGGGCAGCCATTTTGTTATTTGAAAGGTCTTGCTGATCCCCTGACTTCAGTAGGTTCTGGGGAACTGACCTGGAATAAATATACAGATTGAAAGTTCAGACTTTACTCCAACTGTTCTGTGTGACTGACAGAGAAAGTTCATAAGCCATAAACAGTTTGGCAAAGTTTCATTCGCACCAAGGCAATCTGTGTTATGTTGTGCATTAACATGCATTACCTTAAGGTAGCTTTTTCATGTGAATCAGCTGCCAACCCACCTCAGCTGACTGAAAAAAGGACCTGCACCATTTTTGATAACACAACGCACCACAATGCATGGTATTGCTTGATTGCATGTTTCTGTGCACCACAACACAGGTATGTTCCTTTTGGGGTACCAATGAAAATAAATAGCATTGTAATTCACTAACTCGTGTATAGTGGGACTACACCCTAACTAGTATACTTTAACCGCTTCAATACTGGCCACTTTCACCCCCTTCCTGCCCAGGCCAATTTTCAGCTTTCAGCGATGTCACACTTTGAATGACAATTGCGCGGTCATGCAACACTAAAGAGAGATCCTTCTAAGGGTAGCATTCAGTTGAACGTATAAGAAAAAAAGATCAAAAAGTGTAGTAGGCGTATACTCACATTCATAAGGATGCTGAATACCCGCCCTAGGGTCAAGCAACCTATGTTAGCATGTGTGGAGAATATGATTGTCTCCAGGTATGTGGGTGGTCACACTCGATGCTAGTCTGGGTTTTCTGAAAATTCTTGCATCATGCTAGGTTGTGATCAGATCCGGTGAACAATGGTAGATAGAATAAGGCCCCAAAATGAAACCAGTGTATGGTCAGCAGGGCTGTCTTTGTGGCTCTTTGTGGCCACTTCAAAAGAAAAAGGTGTACAGTACACTTTAATGCATGGGGTCTGTGTGCATTCTTTCAGCCCAGAGTATACTGTTTTTCAAAAACATTTGTAACCAATAAAGCGGAGGTACACCCACCACTGTAAGAATTAAAAGCCAGCAGCTGCTGACTTTTAATAATCGGACACTTACCTGTCCTGGAGTTCAGCGATGTCGCCACCGCAGCTTATGTCTCAATTGTGAGTAAGGGAACCCGGCAGTGAAGCCGTGGCTGAGGCAAGAATATCCTGCCCCTCCCGCCCCAAAAGGTGCCAAATGTGGCACCCGTAGGGGGGGAGGAGTACAACGAGCGGAAATTCCACTTTTGGATGGAACTCCGCTTTAAGTATAATATACCTTGTGTTTTACACAGGGGTTGCTGAACCACTCACCCCCCCGGCCTATAGCAGATTGACGGCCGGGAAGTGGTTCCGTTATCCTGACTGGGCGTCACATGACATCCAGCAGGATAACATGATGGCGCGCCCACAGGGGTAAGCATCGTGGCGATCGCAAGTGCGGCATGTCAGTCTGATTGTGATAAGGAGCCTCTGTCAGAGGCTTCTTACCACGTGATCAGCTGTGACCAATCACAGCTGATTATTGCGTGAACCAGGAAGTGCAGGTAAACAGCATTCCTCGGTTCGCGCTGACAGGGCGAGCCGATTGGCGGCTCACCCTGTCAGAGGGGGGGGTCTGTGCTGATGATCAGCACATTGATTATCAGCACAGCCTCCTCAGATGTGCCAATCAGCTGCCAATCAGTGCCTAGCAGTGCCCTAATAATAAAGTAAAGTCTGCCAGTGCCCACCACAGTGCCAATCAGTGCCCACAAACAAGAAAACAAAAAAGAGAGGGCGCACCGGCCTTGTGCATTATCCTTTAACAAGTTTATTTAAAAGAACACATAAAAACTACTACTCACAAAGGTAGATGAAAATCGCGCTAAAGATAATCTTTAACTTGTGACCATCTGTCCACTGGTGGCAGTCTCCAGATTCTATGAAGAGGACATGCAAACCGCTGCTGGCTGACGCGTTTCAAAGGTTACACCTTCTTCTTCAGAGCCTAATAGTGACTGAAGCAAGTAACTTCAGCAGTCCTCTATCAGGAAAAAAATTGTTATTATTCTGGAAACTGTAGCCGTTTAATGCCCTTAATGACAGTATTTAATATATAAATTCTTTTTTTTTTTTTCACATGTATTTATTTATATTTTCTCCATATTTAAATGCAGACTAAGCTGTCTGGCAAATGTGACAGTTAAAGGGGCTGGGAAAAAACGATAACACTTTCAGGATGTGTTTTATCCTTAAGTTGTAAACCTTTTTTTTTCCAAAAGCAAAAAAAAAACTGTTAAAGTTTTACCTTGAGTTGGGCTTTTGCTTAACCACTTCAGCCCTGGAAGGATTTGCCCCTTTCCTGACCAGAGCACTTTTTGCGATTCGGCACTGCGTCCCTTTAACTGACAATTGCACGGTTGTGCGATGTTGTACCCAAACAAAATTGACGTCCTTTTTTTCCCACGAATAGAGCTTTCTTTTGGTGGTATTTGATCGCCTCTGTGGTTTTTTTTTTTTGCGCTATAAACAAAAAAAGAGCAACAATTTTGAAAAAAAGCAATATTTTTTACTTTGTGCTATAATAAATATCCCCCAAAAATATATAAAAAAACTATTTTTTTTCTCAGTTTAGGCCAATATGTATTCTTCTACATATTTTTGGTAAACAAAAATCGCAATAAACGTATATTGATTGGTTTGCGCAAAATTTATAGCATCTACAAAAAAGGGGATAGTTTTATGGCATTTTCATTATTAAATATTTCGTATTAGTAATGGCGGCGATCTGCGATTTTTATCGTGACTGCGACATTATGGCGGACACATTGGTTAGTTTGGTTACTTTTGACACTATTTTGGGACCATTGTCATTTATACAGCGATCAGTGCTCTAAAAATGCACTGATTACTGTGTAAACGACACTGGCTGTGAAGGGGTTAACCACTAGAGGGCGATGAAGGGGTTAAGTGTGTCCTAGGGAGTGATTCTAACTGTGGGGGGATGGGCTTCAACACATGACAGCGATCACTGCTTCCGATGACAGGGAGCAGTGATCTCTGTCATATCACTAGGCAGTACGGGGAAATGCTTTGTTTACAAAGGCATCTTCCCGTTCTACCTCTCCGTGACACGATCGCGGGCACCCAGCGGACATCGAGTACCCAGATTAAATTATACACTGTACACTGTACCCATATTCAATTTTTGTCCTTTTTTTTATTTTTTACGCTATAAAAGAAAATGAAAACGCATTTTTTTTAAAACAAAGTTGTCCCTTCATACAATATTTCTAACACATAGGATGTACATACCAAAAATGACACCCCAAAATAGATTCTCCTACTCCTCCTAAGTACAGAGATACCACATTTGTGAGACTTTTCCACAGTCTGGCTACATGCAGAGTACGGCTGAGTATGGCTGAGCATGGCTGGGTACGGCTGGGTATCGCCGGGTATGGCTGAGCATGGCTGGGTACGGCTCGGTATGGCTGGGTATGGCTGAGTATGGCTGGGGGTGGATGGGATGGCTGAGCATGGATGGATGGATGAGTATTGCTGAGTATGGATGTCTGAGCATGGATGGGGGGATAAGTATGACAGAGGGATGGCTGAGCATGAATGGATGGATGGCTGAGTATGGATGGCGGGATGGATGAGTATGGATGGCTGAGTATGGATGGAGGGATGGATGAGTATTGATGGCGGGATGGCCGAGTATGGATGGCGGGATGGCCGAGTATGGATGGCGGGATGGCCGAGTATGGATGGCGGGATGGATGAGTATGGATGGAGGGATGGATGAGTGTTGATGGCTGAGTATGGATGGCGGGATGGCCAAGTATGGATGGCGGGATGGCTGAGTATGAATGGCGGGATGGATGAGTATGGATGGAGGGATGGCTGAGTATGGATGGAGGGATAGCTGAGTATGGATGGCGGGATGGATAAGTATGGATGGAGGGATGGCTGAGTATGGATGGAGGGATGGCTGAATATTGATGGAGGGATGGATGAGTATTGATGGCCGAGTATGGATGGAGGGATGGCTGAGTATGGATGGCGGGATGGATGAGTATGGATGGAGAGATGGATAAGTATGGATGAAGGGATGGATGAGTATGGATGGATGAGTATTGATGGCCGAGTATGGATGGAGGGATGGCTGAGTATGGATGGAGGGATGGATGAGTATGGATGGATGAGTATTGATGGCTGAGTATGGATTGTGGGATGGCCGAGTATGGATGGCGGGATGGATGAGTATGGATGGAGGGATGGATAAGTATGGATGGAGGGATGGATGAGTATGAATGGATGAGTATTGATGGCCGAGTATGGATGGCGGGATGGCCGAGCATGGATAGCGGGATGGGTGAGTGTGGATGGCGGGATGGATGAGTATGGATGGAGGGATCGATGAGTGTGGATGGTGGGATGGATGAGTATGGATGGAGAGATGGATGAGTATTGATGGCTGAGCATGGAGGGGTGAGTATGGAGGGGTGAGTATGGAGGGATGGATGAGTATTGATGGCTGAGCATGGATGGATGAGTATTGATGGCTGAGTAATAGAGGGATGGCTTAGCATGGAGGGATGGATGGCTGGGATGAGTATGGATGGAGGGATGGCTAAGTATACATGGAGGGATGAATGAGTATTGATGGCAGAGTATGGATGGAGGGATAGATGAGTATGGATGGAGGGATAGATGAGTATGGATGGAGGGATGGATGAGTATTGATGGCTGAGTATGGATGGCGGGATGGCTGAATATGGATGGCGGGATGGCCGAGTATGGATGGCGGGATGGATGAGTGTGGATGGCGCGATGGATGAGTATGGATGGAGGGATGGATGAGTATTGATGGCTGAGCATAGATGGATGAGTATTGATGGCTGAGTAATAGAGGGATGGCTGAGCATGGATGGATGGATGGCTGGGATGAGTGCTGCAATTGTAACAGAGCAGCGCTGTGGGAACTACACATCCAGCCCACAGCGCTGCTGCATCCAATCTCTCCCCTCTCCGGACTGGACGGAGAGGGGAGAGAGGAACCAGATATCACGCCAGTTTGTTTACATGTGATCGCTCCGTCATTTGATAGGGGGCGCGCAATTCTGGGAGGATGTCAATGTACACCCTCCCAGAGTTATCAAACCGCCCTGCAGCCTTCATTCGGCTATGGGCCAGTTGTTAAGTAGTTAAAGGGGACGTACCTCTACGCCCTTTTGCCCACCCGTGCCATTCTGCCGACATATATCGTCGCGCAGTGGTCGGGAAGCGGTTAAAGTGTAACTAATACTACCCTATCCATAGGGTGACAATGCTGCAGTGCTTTTAGCATTGTCACCCTGCTAGAGGAAGTTTAAAATAATCAGACCCAATGGCAGAATCCAAACCCAGGAAACCTATGTTAAAGGGGAAAAGCCATGATTAAGGCCTGAGCGGCCGAAACGTTTGCGTTTGCTTTCTATGACTGTATCCTATAATAATAAAGGATAACCGCTTGCTGATATATAACAAAGTGCTTGCTTTCCATTGAAGTAGGGGGTCTTTGGCAAAATCAACAGAGGGTTTTTGGGCAAAGTTGGAATATCTGATGGTATGGAGCCCCCTGGTGGTTGCTAGTTGTAGTAATCCCCATGAGGCTTGGTTCCCTGGGGATTGCTGGTATTCAATAAAAGGTCCTTGAGCTAGTGAGGTGCAGTTGAGGACAAAAATAGTGCACTGATTACTTTCAAAATATCAGAACATATCAAATTCCTTCCTGGATAGTTCAAATGTAAAGTTTGAATTCTTGTTATTTTTATGTGCATTGTTATTATGCAGTTGTTATAGTTAAATAATATTGTGTCCAATAAAACCCATGTCACACAGTCTAGTAATTTTTATTTAGTAGGTGGAAAAGAAGGAGCCAAGACTGATAAATATTTCAGTCATGTATACTTTTTAAATATAGTAACAGTAAAATGATCACTCATCAAACTGGAAAGAATTGTACTTTTTTCTTTTCCTTTTTTTGCTTTAACACATAGAGAACATTAACTCTTGTTAATCACCCCAAGATGTGCCTTATTTCTATATAAAAAAAGTAATAAAATTTGTGACCAATTAATCGGCCAATAGTTGTGTGAATATGACTGTGCTGTAATAAAACTATTTTATTCTCTACAATTTTCTATGCAAAATTACACTGTGGGGGTGGGGGTATTCAGCAAGGCAGAGAGGAATGCCAATAGTTCATTGTAAGACATGTTTTCCTCATAAAAATGTACAAAATGTTTGTATCTAACCCATAAACCAGCTCACAGCTGGTGTGTTCATTACTTTAAAAAGTGAATATTTCTCAGTTTAAAAATTATTTGAAAGGCAATTATGGATCTTTGTTGAATTACAAAGTTTTCAATAACAGTGCAGCTCAGAACTGTGACATTGAATTGCTAGAATTGCATTATTGTTCTAAATCAACAATTCACAGTAAGGCGCAGGGATTATTTATATATTTATGACCAAAGTTGTATCTACTGAATCTGTACTGTACACATGTATGACTAGGTGTAATGAGCTTTGCCATAAATGGCTCCTGTTAAGTGATGTCAATTAATTAGTGTAAATGAATATGGCTTTTCCAAATATGAAAATTATTAGTAAGAAATTGAACAGTCTCATGACTCTGATGCCAGACTTTCGTGTCTGTTCAATACATAGATGGCAGAACCATTTTATGTTATCTCCATCTAATAGTGTGCATTGTTCCATCCAATTTAATTAAGTATTATCATCATTATAACACCATGTGAGTACTAAACCTGATTATAATGTCACATTGCTGTGCACATTAATTATTTCATGCAATGAAATAGTGATATGAAATTTGCAGAATATGAACACTTTATATCGCAAAGACATGTATTACAGTACTTTATATAAAATACACTATGGAAGCATTTATATTGGTCCTTCCACATTGGATATTGCAAGCCAAAGCTTTTCCAACTATTACAGATGTAGAGATGAGCGCATAATAAAAAATCTACTCCACCAGTGGTTCATCGGTGCAAACCATATTGTTTGCTCCTCTGGTAAAACATTTGATTTACCTGACAGTATTTATGAATTGGTCAAAAAGACCTTTTACAAGTTCACCAAATGTAGAGTGGGAGGTGAGCCCCTCTTAGCAGGAAGGCAGTGTATCCCCACCCCTTGTAATGATCCAATGAGGATTCCAGATTTGTTTGCTGACCGTAATCTTCTCCCCACTGATGTAAGTGACCTAATAAGGAAGTAGAAAAAACCTATTACAACATAGAAGAGTGACACCAGAAAAAAAAACACCATATGGTCCATTGAGTCTGTCCAATTGTTTTTCACTTTTTTTGTCTAATTATAGAGTTATGTTTGTCCCAAGCATGTTTGAATCCACTTACTCTTGACCGAGTCAGTACCTCTGCCTGAGGTCTATTTTAGGCATAAACTACTCTTTCAGTAAAATAATATGTTCTAAGATTAGTTTTGAACTTTATCTCCTGCTAATTTGAGGTCATATCCACATGTTCTTGATCTTAGCTTTGTGTTGAAAATACTGCTCTCCTGAACAGTATTCACACCCATAATGTATCTAAAAGTTTTAATCATGTCTCCCATTACCTTCTTTCCTCCACGTTGTGCATATTAAGTTCCTGAAGCCTCTCCTAATATGTTTATTTCCCTCAAAGCTTTCACTAATTTTGTTGTTGGGCTCTGAACTTGTTCTACCTTATCAATATCTTTCTGTAAGTGAGGTCCTCAGAACTGGACACATTACTCTAAATGAAGTCTCACTAAAGAGAAGAATCTCTCCTCAGGCTGGCAATCTCCCTAATCATACACCCTAAAATTCTATCGGCCTTTCCCATTGCCTGAGCACACTGTTTGCTTATTTTACATTTATATGTAATAAGTATACTCAATTTATTTTTTCCTCTGTAGTTCTGGACAACACAGTACTCCCTATATTGTACTTTGTCAAGGGATTTTTTTTCCCTAGGTGCATTATTTTACAATTAGAAAGACTGAGAGCAAAGAGGCATACCTTACCCACCAAACTTTTAGTTATATCCCTTACAAATAGATGAAATAGAACAGAACCCAGTACAAGGCTTTGCAGTGCGCCACTAATGATTGTTCTCTGTTTCAAATGAACCCCATTTACAATGACACTCTGACATCTATCTAGTCAACTGCGTATCCATTGAACCACCTAAGGGTCAAGTTGTAGCATGAACATCTTTTTTATGAGATCATTAAGTGGAACTGTATCAAATGCTTTACTGAAATTAAGATATATGGGCTATGTCCATAGTAATCCCCTGTACCCAACGCGTTTCTGGTTAACCACCTTATTCAGGGGTATAGGAGTGAGCAGAGCAGAGAGACGCCAGGTTTGGGACCCATATTTACACTCTTATGGGATGATACACACACATGACATTTGGATATCTTGGTTTTACTGACTAATTAGTAGCCTCACTGAAAGCTCTGATCAGCTACCTCCACTTGATATCGAACATTGGTAGATACCAACTGTGGAACTCACTGTTTACTGTGACTTCACTGCTCCTCGTTTTTGGCGCCCATCTATGCCCCTCTTGCGCAGTTGCTTCACCTTTTCTTTTTGTTGTTGGAATCATTTGCATGTAAAAAACAAATTGTGACTATACTCACTCCTATCCTATACCCCTGACGAAGGTGTTTAACCAGAAACGTGTCGGATACCGGGGATTACTATATTACCGGAGAGTATTATTATATTGTGATACTGTTCATGTAAATTGTTGTTTTTTTGTTTTTTCCTTTTTTCTCTGTATGTATCTATTGTATAATATTTGATGTTTTTTAACCACCTCAATACAGGGCACTTAAACCCCCTTCCTGCCCAGACCAATTTTCAGCTTTCGGTGCTCTCACACTTTGAATGACTATTACTCAGTCATGCAACACTGTACCCAAATGAAATTTGTGTCCTTTTTTTCACACAAATAGAGCTTTCTTTTGGTGGTATTTAATCACTAATGGGTTTTTTATTTTTTGTGCTATAAATAAAAAAAGACCGTAAATTTTGTGAAAAATTGCCTTTTTCTTTGTTTTTGTCATAAAATTTAGCAAATTAGTAATTTTTCTTCATACATTTTGGCCACAATTTATACTGCTATATATCTTTGGTAAAAATAACCCAAATTAGTGTATATTATTTGGTCTTTGTGAAAGTTATAGAGTCTACAAACTATGGTGCCAATCACTGAAAATTGAAAACATCTGATCAGGCCTTCAGTACATCAGGTGAATCTCATTTCATGAGGTACTAACAAGTCAGAAAAGTACAAATACCCCCCAAATGACCCCTTTTTAGAAAGTAGACATTCCAAGGTATTAAGTAAGTAGCATGGTGAGTTTTTTTAAGGTGTAATTTTTTCCCACAATTCTTTGCAAAAGGAAGATTTTTTTTTTTCAAAATTTTCATATTAACTGGTTATTTCTCTCACAGAGCATATGCATACAACAAATTACACCCCAAAATACATTCTGCTACTCTTACCGAGTATGGGGATACCACATGTGTGGGACTTTTACACAGCCTGGCCACATACAAAGGCCCAACATTGAAGTCGCACCATCAGGCGATCTATGAGCATAAATTGCACATCTAATTTCTCAACCACCTATTACACTTTTGAATACCCTGGAGCACCAGGACAAAGGAATTGCCCACAAAATGACCCCATTTTGGAAAGCAAACACCCCAATGTATAATCTATGAGGCATAATGAGTCTTTTGAACGGTTATTTTTTTACCAGATGTTTTTGGAAAATGTGGAAAAAAAATGAAAACGCATTTTTTTTACACAAAGTTGTCCCTTTATAAGATATTTCCAACACATAGCAAATACATAGCAAAAATGACACCCCAAAATACATTCTGCTACTCCTTCTGAGTATGGCGATACCACATGTGTGGGACTTTTACACAGCCTGGCCACATACAAAGGCCCAACATTGAAGTCGCACCATCAGGCGATCTATGAGCATAAATTGCACATCTCATTTCTCAACCACCTATTACAATTTTGAAGGCCCTGGAGCACCAGGACAAAGGAATTTCCCACAAAATGATACCATTTTGGAAATCAAACACCCCAATGTATAATCTATGAGGCATAATGAGTCTTTTGAACGGTTATTTTTTTACCAGATGTTTTTGGAAAATGTGGAAAAAAAATGAAAACGCATTTTTTTTACACAAAGTTGTCCATTTATAAGATATTTCCAACACATAGCAAATACATAGCAAAAATGACACCCCAAAATACATTCTGCTACTCCTCCTGAGTATGGCGATACCACATGTGCGGGACTTTTACACAGCCTGGCCACATACAAAGGCCCAACATTGAAGTAGCACCATCAGGCGATCTACGAGCATAAATTGCACATCTCATTTCTCAACCACCTATTACACTTTTGAAGGCCCTGGAGCACCAGGACAAAGGAATTTCCCACAAAATGATACCATTTTGGAAAGCAAACACCCCAATGTATAATCTATGAGGCATAATGAGTCTTTTGAAAGGTTATTTTTTTTCCAGATGTTTTTGGAAAATGTGGAAAAAAAATGAAAAGACATTTTTTTTACAAAGTTGTCCCTTTATAAGATATTTCCAACACATAGCAAATACATAGCAAAAATGACACCCCAAAATACATTCTGCTACTCCTCCTGAGTATGGCGATACCACATGTGTGGGACTTTTACACAGCCTGGCCACATACAAAGGCCCAACATTGAAGTAGCACCATCAGGCGATCTACGAGCATAAATTGCACATCTCATTTCTCAACCACCTATTACACTTTTGAAGGCCCTGGAGCACCAGGACAAAGGAATTGCCAACAAAATGACCCCATTTTGGAAAGCAAACACCCCAACGTATAATCTATGAGGCATAATGAGTCTTTTGAATGGTTATTTTTTTTCCAGAAGTTTTTGGAAAATGTGGAAAAAAAATAAAAACGCATTTTTTTTACACAAAGTTGTCCATTTATAAGATATTTCCAACACATAGCAAAAATGACACCCCAAAATACATTCTGCTACTCCCCCTGAGTATGGGGATACCACATGTGTGAGACTTTTACACAGCTTGGCCACATACAGTGGCCCAACATCCAAGTAGCACCATCAGGCGTTCTAGGAGCATACATTACATAGATAATTTCCTGGCAACCTATCATTTTTGAAGGCCCTTCATATTTATAACACATAGCATGTACATACCAAGAATTACAATCCAAAATAAATTCTATTGTGGAAAGGATAAAAAAAAAAAGTATTACCTGTGCTTTTAGTAGTGTCCACAGAAGAGAGCACTGGTCCAGGCAGCAGTCAGGGATGTGCTTAGCGACAGCAATAACTATCCAGGCAGCAGGCAGGAATATTGTCTATAGTCGGCACAGCACAGTCCATAGGAATTGTCCAGGCAGAGACAGCCAGCACAGCCATAATATTGGTCACACATTATTGTACAGCTCTCCAGCCCTTCATAAACATACTGCCTCTTGCTACAGCGAATTATTTGCATAGTCCAGGTAGCAGGCAGATGTGTGGTCCGTTCATGCGGCAGGCAAAGGCATGATGGCAGTAAGTCATCAGAAGGCTGAGGGCCGCAATCGGGTAAGACCTGTGCACAGGGGCACAGGGGTAGAGGCTTCGACCCACCCAAATCTCTATGAAGCCTCCGGACTCCAGACCCTAATCCGGAAATTACAAAACCGGGAGAAAACAAAAAAAATTGTTATCTCCATCCGGAAAAACTATTCTGGAGCCCCTCACATATGTGAGACCCCTGTGTACTATAGTAGCAGGGCAACAGATCAGTCCAAGTGGTAGGCAAAAGCATAGTCCATAAAACAAGCCAGGGTCAGTTAACGTGCAAGCAGTCCAAGCGGTGGGCAGAAGAGTAGTCACAAAACAGGCCAGGGTCAGTTCATGTGGAAGCAGTCCAAACGGTAGGCAGAGGCATAGTCAAAAAGCAGGCCAGGGTCAGTTCATATTGAAGGCAGTGGCATGGTTATTTTGGGGAAGCATGGAAAATGATCAGCGAAAATGGGGAAAATATGGGCTAATAACTTGGGGATGTATGATACAGTTCGAAGCATTCACCAATGCAAAGGCCAGGTTGGGAGGGACACTGGGGACAATGGTAGCTTGTATCTTTTCGAAAACCTCTTCTGCTGCACACACGACATTTTTTTTGCCATCTTCGGCCTGCTTCCGATGGTGGAATGTTGTACAGGAAGTGGCGTTCATGAAGTCAGCTAACAGCATCAGAACGAGGTAATTCTGGGAGGGGTCTTTGTGGATAGATGAGGGACGTGACTACTTCTTCTATGAATTTTAGGAAGGAGGCGGGGCTTTCTGTGGATTTTGTGTAGATTATGTAGGAATTGTAAATGGCCAAATGGATTAGATATATTGCTACCTTCTTATACCAGAATCGGGACCTCCTTATTGACAAATAGGGCTGAATCATTTGGTCATTGAAATCCACCCCCCCATGTAGAGATTATAGTCTTGGACACATGTCGGTTTTTCAATGGGACCTCGTCTTCGCTGAACTACAACTGCAGTGTCATCATGAATGGTGGACATCATGTGCACGTTCCTGTTATCCTTCCACCTCAAGGCCAGCACTTCATTACATCTCAGTGTTGCTCTTTCCCCCTTTTTCAGCCTTTTGTTCACAATGGATTGTGGGAAGCCCTTCCTATTTTTTCTTGAAGTTCCGCAGGCCAGGGTTTTTTCAATATATAGGTGTCTGAAAAGGGGCAGGCTGGTATAAAAGTTGTCCAGGTATATATGATAGCCTTTTTTTAGAAGTGGGTAAGCCAGGTCCCATACAATTTTTCCAGTTGTGCCCATGTAGGCCGGGCACTCAGGGGGCTGGAGCTGGGAATCTCTTCCCTCATATATGCGGAATGCATATAGATAGCCCGTGGCTCTCTCACACAGCTTGTAAAATTTGACTCCATATTTGGCCTTTTTGCTAGGAATATACTGTTTTATTCCTAGCCGGCCTGAAAATGGTACCAGGGACTCATCCACACATATATTCTTCTCGGGGACATAAAGTTCTGCAAATCGTTGGGAAAATGAATTTATTAGTGGGTGAATCTTGTACAGCTTATCTGAATTTGGATGATTGCGGGGAGGGCACTGGGTGTTGTCGTTAAAATGAAAGAATCTCATAATCATCTCATATCGGGACCTGGACATAGCGGCAGAATACATGGGCATATGGTGGATGGGGTGGGTGGACCAATAGGTATGTCCTTCATTTTTTTTTGTAAGCCCCATATTTAGGGTGAGGCCCAAAAACAATTTGAACTCCTCCAACTTCAAATCTCTCCAATCAAACGGACGGGCATAAGATGATTGGGGGTTGCTGGCAATATACTGCTGGGCATACAAATTTGTCTGGTCCACAATGAACTGCAGCAAAGTGTCGGGCAAAAACAGGTGAAAAAAATTGATCTCTGTAAAATTTTGGGTGTTGGCCTGCACACCTGGCTGTGCTGTGAAAGGGGGGATATTTGGTGATCCCGAGTTGGAAGGGAGCCATGTTGGGTTGGCAAGACCATCTGGCATATAGGTAGCGGCCCTGGCTCTTGGGGGACGTGACACTCCAGTAGTTGGGGGAGTTGAATTTCCTGTGCTGGAACTCAGGTGTGATGTGGCAGCACTGGTACTGGGCATTTGTGCGAGGGGCCTATCTCTGGTGGCAGCACTGGTACTGGGCATTTGTGCGCGGGGCCCATCTCTGGTGGCAGCACTGGTACTGGGCCTTTGTTCCTGGGGCCTATTGCTGGCGGCAGCACTGGTACTGGGCCTTTCTTCCTGGGGCCTATTGCTGGCGGCAGCACTGGTACTGGGCCTTTCTTCCTGGGGCCTATTTCTGGCGGCAGAGCTGGTACTGGGAATATAATCCCGGTTGCTGGCGGCTTCCTGGGTTCCAGAGTGTCGTGCCCTTTTAGGAGGGACCCATTCTTCATCCGAACCATTGCTACTCTCGATCGGCTCAAATGCCGAACTTGTTTTGGAATCAGAATGGGACTCTGATGAGAGCTCCCCGGTGCTCTCATCAGTCATAGAGAGGATCTGGAACGCCTCCTCACTTGTATATCCTCTTTTGGACATGGCTGTGTGGCGGGTAGCTGTGCGACAGGTGACAGATGGGTGGCAGGTGACGGTCACTGATGGGCTGTGCGATGGGTGGCAGGTGACTTTTACTGAGAGGTGATGGTGTGATGGGCGATGGTCACAGATAGTTGACAGGCGACGGGTCACTGATGGGTGACAGGGTACAGTCACTGATGGGTGACGGGTGAGAGGGCACGGTCACTGATGGGTGACAGGCCACGGACAGTGACAGGTGATAGTCACAGATTGTTGACAGGCGACGTCACTGATGGGTGACGGGTGCACCGCTGATGGTCACTGGTGGGTGACGGGTGACAGGGCACGGTCACTGGTGGGTGACGGGTGACAGGGCAGGTCACTGATGGGTGACAGGTGACAGGGCAGGTCACTGATGGGTGACGGGTGACAGGGCAGGTCACTGATGGGTGACGGGTGACAGGGCACGGTCACTGGTGGGTGACAGGGCACCGCTGATGGTCACTAATGGCAGTCTCTATGTGACAGGTGCACTTTTTATGGGGTGACTGTTGGGTGACAGATGACAATTGGGGGGGGCGATGGGACAGAAGTGGTGTTGGTGCAGACACTACAAATACAAAGATCTGTAACTCACTGCTCCTGGCTCTTCTCTCCTCACACTGGAAACGGTGTGTGAGGAGAGAAGGGCTAGTAACAGCTAGTGACAGCTCTTTGTTTACACTTAGTGATCGGCTGTGAATGGATCACAGCCGATCACATGGTACACAGTACTAGCCAATGGCTGTAAACTGTCGTCGGTGACGAGCAGTGTTCCCGGAGAACACGCCGCCACCGACGTGCACGCGCAACGCGCTCACGATCGCGCGCATTCGCCGTGCAATGCGGGATGTACCATTAGTGATCGGCCGTGACTTCATCACGGCCGATCACGTGGTAAACAGCCATGCGCAGTGGCTGTTCACCCCTGTCGGTGACGAGCGGTGTCTCGGTGACACGCCGCCACCGACAGTACAGGGCTGCGCGCTCACAATCGCGCGCATGCCCTGTTTAAACGGCGGACGTCATATGACGTCCGCTCAGAACAATAGGCTTACCGTCCGGCTGTCATATGATGGTGGGCGGTAGGCTAGCAGTTAATCATCGATTATTTGTATGATCGAACATTTTTTTATATATACTGAATAAAATTGATTTTTTTTTGTATTACCCAAGTGTGTGTTGCCTTTAAAGTCTCATTCTTTTTTCCTAAATTTTTACAAATAATTGCGGTGGAAGAACTGCCCGAAATGCTAAGCTACATAGCCATAAATAAATGTAAACCCTAATTGAATTACATTTTGCATATTAAATCATTTTGTAATAAATATTTGCCCTTTTATCAATAAAATATTTTGTTTTTTTATCCTTTGTTGCATTTCAATATTATTAATCTCCTGTCTACATGCACTCCAGAAATATCTGCATTCTACAGGGGAGGTTTCCTGATGATGATAACATTGGACAATGCCTACATAATGTGTTTTAAAATGGCCACTTGTAATCTCCACTGGAAGCTCATTGATACAATTAGGAGACAGGGAGAGAGTGAGGTTGATTTACTAAGACCAAATAGACTGTTTACTTCTCAAGTGCATTTGCCCTCCCTAATTGAATTATCCCAAGAAGGGCCAGCAAAACTTGGCACACTGCAGGGTCAAAATAAAAGTACGATGGCTTTATTAGCACATAGGGGTTAAAATCCAAAGAATCAGAACTGTCTTTGTGTTTCAGCCTTACGGCCTTAGTTATAAAATGTATTTTTGACTCTGCTATGTGCTGACTTCTGCTGGACTTTCACAGTTTGAACCTTGCTTACAGGGACAGTCGTCTGAGCACTTGTGTATTTCGTTTAAAAGCATTGGAGACTGGGTTGAGCACAGTAGATCTCTTTTGCCTGTGGGAATTATCCAGAGAGCTTAATGAATGAGGTGAGGCTTTGCTGACTTCCATCATCCAATCATGTGCAGGCAAAAATGTATTAATTATTGTCCTTGCACATGTGTGGGTATTCTTTGCAAAATGAAGCTGCACTGCATTCAATAAGCTCTAAGGAAAATGTCCTTGAAGAGTGCAACTGCACTTGCAAAGTAAACAGTGTATTTGTCTATAGTAAATCAACTCCAGAACTAATATAACAAGGAAGCGCCTGAACAAGGAATAGCATAGCAGCATCACTGGATATTATTTTAATAAAATCTGCTGATTTAAAAACAATGAAAATTACTGTTGAAATAGAATAACTTAAAGGGTATATGAGGTCTTTAATGATTGTGATTGCATCTACCTTAACACCTTCCCACCCGGCCAATAGCAAATTGATGGGTGAGCAGTGGTTCAGTTATCCTGACTGGGCGCCACATGACATCCTGTCAGGATGCGCTGATCAAGAGGCCATGGAGCAGTGCGATCTGTCACTGGTCACGTCAACGGGACACCACTGATGACCAATCCAAGTACTGGCTCGCTGCCGGTACCATGTGATCGCGGTGGCGTATCACAGAAGGTCACATGGCAGTTGTAAACAATAGATGGCTTCCTTTCATGCCATTCATTGAATATAACTGTGTTTCTGGCTGTGATTGGTCAGTGTGATCACATGGTACAGACAGGGCCAATCACAGCCCATCTGTACCACTTGATTAGCTCCAGCCAATTACAGCTAATCAAAAGAAAACCGACTGAATGAATCAGTTTCATTCAGTAAAACGCTAGCTTATAGCAATGTAATGCATTGCTATATGCAAACATAATGTGTAAAAAAAAAAATCCTGATCACTTCAGCGGAGTAGTACAGTGCTAATATGGTAAAATTATATTGCTTTGGTCACAGTGTGTTGAAAAATAAAAAAAATGTAATAAAAAAAAATTATAATTTTTTTTTGTACTGTCACCTGAGCCTTTTTCTGAGATTTGTTGTTTACAAGTTAAAAACAGTTTTTTTTGCTAGAAAATTATTTAGAACCACCAAACATTATATTTTTTTTCCTTCTAACACCCTAGAGAATAAAATGGTGGTCGTTATAATACTTTCTGTCACACTGTATTTGTGCAGCGGTCTTACAAGCGCACTTTTTTTGGAAAAAATACACTTTTTTGAATTAAAAAATAAGACAACAGTAACGTTAGCCCAATTTTTATAATCTTTTTAATCTTGTCAAAGATAATGTTACACCGAGTAAATTGATACCCAACATGTCACGCTTCAAAATTGCACCCGTTCATGGAATGGTGACAAACTTTTACCCTTAAAAATCTCCATAGGCGATGTTTAAAAAATTCTACAGGTTGCATGTTTTGAGTTACAGAAGAGGTCTAGGGCTAGAATTATTGCTCTCGCTCTACCGATAGTGGCAATACCTCAAGTGTGTGGTTTGAACACCGTTTTCATATGCGGGCGCTAGTCACCTATGTGTCCGCTTCTGCACACGAGCTCATCGGGACGGGGTGTGTTTAATTTTTTTTTTTCATATTTATTTTACCTTTTTTTTTTTACATTTTTACACTGTTTTAAAAACAATAGAAAATGTGTCACTTCCATTCCTTTACAAGGAATGTAAACATCCCTTGTAATAGAAAAAAGAATGGCAGGACCCCTTAAATATGAGATCTGGGATCAAAAAGACCTCAGATCTCATATTTACATTAAAATGCAATAAAAAAAACAAAATAGCCCTTTAAGAGCTATGGGCAGAAGTGACGTTTTGACGTTGCTTCCGCCCTGCAGTGATATGCAGATGGGCGGGGGCCATCTTCCCCTCACTCGTCTCCATACCCAGCAAGGGGACAGATGCGATCGCCTCTGCCACTGCCGACAGCACCGGATCGGGGTGGGAGGGGGGCCCCCTCTCCTGCCGCCGATAAAAGTGATCTCGTGGCAAATCCACCACAGAGACCACTTTTATCTTAAACCGGACCGCCCGCTGAAAAGGAGGATACCGGGGTTATGGCAGCTAGCTGCTGCCATAACAACGATAACCTCCTTCAAATTAGCGACGTATAACGATGGTGGGCGGTCCAGAAGTGGTTAACACCACACCCATTATATGATAACGCTATTTTTCATCTCTTCCTTTTTCAAAAAATTCTGACAAAAAATTACAACTTCAAAAAACTCGCCATGCTCTTACTAAATAACTTGGACTTTCTACTTTCCAAAAAGGGTCATTTGGGGGTATTTGTACTGTCCTGGCAATTTTGGGCCTCAAGTAATGAGATAGGCAGTCAGTACATCAGGATTGATACATTTTCAGATATATCCCATAGTTTGTGGGCTCTATAACTTTCCTACAGACTAAATATTCTACACTGATTTGGGATGTTTTCACCAAAGAAAAGTAGCAGAATACACTTTAACCTATATTTATCTAGAAAGATTATTTATTTGCAACATTTTATAACAGAAACAAAGAAAAACACATTTAAAAAAAAAAAAAATCAGTCTTTTATCATTTATTTAGCAAAAAGTAAAAAACCCAGTGGTGATTAAACACCACCAGAAGAAAGCTCTATTTGTGTGAGCAAAATGATAACAATTTTGTTTGGGTACAGTGTTGTATGACCGCACAATTGTCATTTAACCATTTCCCTACCCACCTATAGTCAAATAACGTCCACAGATGGGATCTCCCATCCTGGGTGGACGTCATATGACGGCCTCGGGTTCCCGGGCGCCTAGGGGGCGCGCGCCCGCACCCGCCGTGTTGCCTGGGACCCGGTGCGTGGGCCCGGCGGCCGCGATGTCCGCCGGGAACCCGCGATTGCCCGTTAACCGGGCCGGACCGTGGATCTGTGTGTGTAAACACACAGATCCACGTCCTGTCAGCTCAGAGGAGAGCGATCTGTGTTCCCAGAACAGCGTAACACTGATCGGTCTCCTCCCCTTGTACGTCCCCTCCCCCTACAGTTAGAAGCATTCCCTAGGAAACACATTTAACCCCTTGTGTCCCCCTAGTGGTTAACCCCTTCACTGCCTGTCACATTTACACAGTAATCAATGCAATTTTATAGCATTGATCGCTGTATCGCGATCGCCGCTATTATTACTAAAAAAAAAGAATAAATATTTTTTTTTAAAAAATGCCATAAATCTATCCCGTATTTTATAGACGCTATAACTTTTGCGCAAACCAATCAATATACGCTTATTGTGATTTTTTTTACCAAAAATATGTAGAAGAATACGTATCGGCCGAAACTGAGGAAAAAATTAGTTTTTTTTTAATAAAAATGGGATATTTATTATAGCAAAAAGTAAAAAATATTGTGTTTTTTTTTAAATTGTCGCTCTTCTTTTGTTTATAGCGCAAAAAATAAAAACCGCAGAGGTGATCAAATACCACCAAAAGAAAGCTCTATTTGTGGGGAATAAAGGACGTCAATTTTGTTTGGGTACAACGTCGCATGACCGCGCAATTGTTGTTTAAAATGCGACAGCGCTGAAAACTAAAAATTGGTCTGGGAAAGAAGGGGGTGAAAAGGCCCGGTATTGAACCGATTAAAGTGCAACGGTGCCGAAAGCTGAAAATTGGCCTGAGCAGGAAGAGGGTAAAACTGCCTTGTATTGAAGTGGTAAATATTGTTTGCCATTAATGATTCCATGATTTGAGTGGCATACTTTTAATCTTTGAACCTTTAAAGTTCTCGGTAAATAGGAATGTACACACATACAGGCAAAGTTTCAGTAGATTTGTGGTTTAGCTGTATGCTCTTTTTTTTTTTTTTTTTTTTTTGCAAAACGTAAGAAAGACAATAATCTGACAAGGATCTACCCTTGAAGCCCATGGCCCCAATAATAGCCATAAGGTTTCTCTGGCTATGCCTTGCCAATTTTTTTTTATTATCGATACTCATTGTTCTAGCATCACGTTTACTGCCTCTATCAACTCTATATAAAAAAAAAAAAATCTATGAATCAGAATGTATATCTACATTTGCTGCATGTGCATACTTCAACATGTTCTTTTTTCACTACAAAAATAAAAGACTCATAATAAATAACTGCATCTGCTTGCAAAGAAATGCTGCCAGAGATATGCTCATTAACAACAAAGCTGTAGCGGAGTGTGGGTCTGGGTGATCCTCCCCATATGTCCACTGGGAGCTTCTTTCTGTTCACAAGCACATCCCGGTAGCTTGAAGGCCAGCGCAGAGCTGAAAAATGATTTGAATATGGATGCTCTGCACTGCTCTATTTAGCTTCTCCCTGGATATGGGTTTATTGTTTTCCTTGAAATTACCCTGCCTGATTTACTAGGATAAAGCACAGCTATGCTGACTCTCCAGTGATTAATAATTTGAAGACATTTACATTTCAATACAGATTCGTACCACTGGTTTCCTCTAATTTTTCCCCAACGGAGATGTGGAATATCCCTACTGGGGCAGGACAGACAGCACACACTGAGATGAGAAAGTGCATTCCCTCCAAATATATTCACACTTTCCCAAGTAACTCCCAGGTTTACAGCATCAGCAGCTCCAACAGAAGAACCATCACATCTGCATCTGTCTTTGTACTGTAATTGTGTTCTATTTCTTATTTCTATAAAGTTCTGTCATTGTATGCAGCTCCTTACATCCCTATGTTACACAAGATGTAATGGAATAAAGGACTTTTTCTGACTGTACATCCTCCTGGAATGAAGAAGAGCTAGCATGTTGAGTTCATTTTCCAAGAAATATTGAGATTTATTCAAGATAATTAGAAGGTTGATTCTCACTCTTTGTGTGTTTTCTGCAGAGAAGCATCAAACTGAGCACCATGCGGCTCCCATTGTTTATTTATTTGCTTATATGTAGTGTTTGTTGTGGAATAATGTTTAATTAATGTGCTGCAGGATTCAGCCATTCATGAATGTCGCATCCTGAGACCTCAAGAGGTTATTAAACACGGCAAGATTTTTAGCCTGATGTCTGGAAGATCTGAGCATTGTTTCCCAAAGATAATAGGTCTAAAGCTGACCAAATACAGACTTGTTGTTGGGTGTGAGTGGCATCTTGTGCAGTTGATTTGGTAATCTACAGTAATGAGTAAGTTTGACCAATGTGGACATTTGATATCTCAGTAAACATCTATATAGTATAAAGGACAACAGATGCAGATATAGGGGAATTGTGTACATACACAGATAAAACACTAGACATGGGTGCTGGGATTCTGATGATAGTATCTTTCAACACAGAAAAGCCCTGTGCAGGAAATGAGAATATGCTAAAATGAGTTAGGTTTATATTAGCATTAATGTTTGGTTTAGTGGGAGTGTTATGCCCCGTACACACGGTCGGACTTTCCGACGGAAAATGTGTGATAGGACCTTATTGTCGGAAATTCCGACCGTGTGTGGGCTCCATCACACATTTTCCACCGGATTTTCCGACACACAAAGTTTGAGAGCAGGCTATAAAATTTTCCGACAACAAAATCCGTTGTCGGAATTTCCGATCGTGTGTACACAAATCCGACGCACAAAATGCCACGCATGCTCAGAATAAATAAAGAGACGAAAGCTATTGGCTACTGCCCTGTTTATAGTCCCGACGTACGTGTTTTACGTCACCGCGTTCAGAACGATCGGATTTTCCGACAACTGTGTGTGACCGTGTGTATGCAAGACAAGTTTGAGCCAACATCCGTCGGAAAAAATCCTAGGATTTTGTTGTCGAAATGTCCAATCAATGTCCGACCGTGTGTGCGGGGCATTAGTGTTAAGATCAACTTTAGGGTTATGGGAGGGAAAAGGGAAGAAGGAGTTAACATTTCCAAAAAAGATAAAAATGTCTTAATTTTATCTGTACAAAAAATGTAAAAAAAAAAAAAAAAAATTACACACTTAAAGAGTTTGCAAACATTGACAAATCTAGGGTGTTACGAAACCAAGGACCCTGCATTCACTATATCTCGGGGGGTCAGCAACCTGTAGATTGGGATCTGCCAGAAGATCACGAACAGGTGACTGGTAGATTGCAGCCTGAGCTTGCTGACCCGCCATTCCAGAGCATCAAACAGAGTGCAACGCAGAGTACTTGTAAAGTTGGTGCTGTAGTAGGGAGCAGAGGGACTACTTGTAAAGTTGGAGCTGTAGTAGGGAGCAGAGGGACTACTTGTAAAGTTGGAGCTGTAGTAGGGAGCAGAGGGACTACTTGTAAAGTTGGAGCTGTAGTAGGGAGCAAGAGTCGCATAAGCTGATGCCTCCTCTGTAGTGCTGGCTCCTGTCCCATGTGGAGTGATACCAACTGTACTCCACCTCTTGTCCTAGATAGCGGTCTCCAGAGTGGTGCCAGCAGCAGGAAAGAAGAGATCTTCAGGTCAGTGTGAAGCAATACACTGGGCATAATGGTATAGGGCTGCTTTCACACTGATGTGCTGCATTTTAAAGCCATGATTGCAGTGCAATGCATGTGGTTGCGGCATGGTAGTACGGCAATTAGAGGTGTAAATCAGGTGTGAGGAGGCGAAACTGTGCCCGGTGATCTTTGACTTCTCTCATGTTGTTCAAGTAGATGTCCACCTCTTTAGGCTTGCCTACCCCTGCTATATCTGGTCTCCCACAGTAGACAGAACATGGAAATGCAATAATTTTAAGGAGTTGTAAACCCTTGTGGTTATCACAGCTGCCCCCCAGAGCCCCCCTTTTTATTTTCTAAACTTTTCATTCCAGCGACGAGTTCCTCATTGGATAAATTGATAGCAGTGGGAGCCAATGGCTCCCGCTGCTGGCAATCAAATCCAGTGACATGGGAGCCGGGGGGGGGTGCGCCGAGTCCTGCTGTCTGTCAATGGACGCAGCAGGATTCGGGAGCACGCCCACATGAGTGCCCCCATGGAAAGTGGCTCTCCGTGGGGGCACTCGATGAACAGGGGGAGCCAGGAGCGCAGCTGGGGAACTCCAGAAAAGGAGGATTGGGGACGCTCTGTGCAAAACCCTTGCACAGAGCAGGTAATTATAGCATGTTTGTTATTTAAAAAAAAACGAACCTTTACAATCACTTTAAGTAAATATAAACTGATAAATACTTTCTCTCATCAGCAGTTAGAGCAGTCTTGTGACTTGTATCAGTGTGCTTAAAGCTTGTAGGAGGAGTTTTCATTTCCCCCTGACCCTCTGTCTGGACAGTGCTGATTGGCCCTGTGCTGATCACATGCACTCTCCCAAGAAAGGAAAATCTTTCTAGCAATACACACCAAATTGAGCATGTGCAGCCTAAAGCATGTCCCCTAATGCTCTGTTCTATCAGGAAATGGTCTGGAGTCCGTGGTAGAAGAGGAGGATCAGGGAGACAGAATCACACAGCCTTTATACACAATGCAGAGGATTAAACACTTAGGTTCCACAGTGACTGGAACCTAAGTGGTTAATCCTTACTGCATGTAAAGACTAATGTTACTGTTGTGAGTTTAGTAACACTTTAAGCATATACAGTGCTGTGAAAAAGTATTTGCCCCTTCCTGATTTTTTATTCCTTTGCATATTTCTCACACTTAAATGATTTAGATCTTCAAAGTAATTTTAATATTACACAAAGATAACCTGAGTGAATCCAAGAGGCAGTTTTTAAATTAAGCTGTTCAAACCTGCCTGGCCCTATGTGAAAAAGTAATTGCCCCCTCCCATGCTGAATCATGAATGAACTGTGATTAACCACAATTTTTTAGAAAGCTGAGTTAAATTTCATTTGCCACACCCAGGCCTGATTACTGCCAGACCTGTTGAATCAAGAAATCACATAAATAGAAGCTGTCTGACAAGGTGAAGCACGCTAACAGATCACAAAAAGCCACACATCATGCCACAATCAAAAAAAATTCAAGAACTGATTAGAAACAAAGTAATGTACATACATTGGTCTAGGAAGGGTTTCAAAGACATTTCTAAGGCTTTGGAACTCCAGTGAACCACGGGGGGAGCCATTATCCACAATTGGAGATAACTTGGAAACTTGGAACAGTAGTGAACCTTCCCAGGAGTGGCCGACCTACATAAATTACTCCAAGAGCATGACGACGACGAAAAGAACCCATCTAAAGAACTTCAGGCCTCACTTGCCTCCAGTAAGATCAGTGTTCATGATTCAACAATAAGAAAGAGACTGGGCAAAAATGAGTTCCAAGGCCAAAGCCACTGTTGACCAAAAAGAACACAAAGGCTCATCTCACACCAAAAAACATCTTGATTATCCCCAAGACTTTTAGGCAAATATTCTGTGGACTGGTGAGACAAAAATGTAACTTTTTGGAAGGTGTGTGTCCTGTTACATCTGACATAAAACTAATACAGCATTTAATGACAAGAACAATATACCAACAGTCAGACATGGTGGTGGTAGCGTGATGGTCTGGGGCTGCTTTGCAGCTTCAGGACCTGGACGACTTACCATAATTGATGGAACCATGAATTCTGAGCTCTACCAGAAAAGTTTTGTCTGTGCCACCAAAAATAATATTGGTACCTCCCAAAAGAATAATTGGATCCTTAAAGCGGAGTTCCACCCAAAAGTAGAACTTCCGCTCATTTGTCTCCTCTCCCCCCTCCGGTGCCACAATTGGCACCTTTTGGGGGGGAGAGGGGACAGCAATGGCGGCGGCAGCACACGACAGCTGATGGAAACATCAGCTGTGGTGCCGACATCGCTGAACTCCAGGACAGGTAAGTGTCCTATTGTTAAAAGCCAGCAGCTGCAGTATGTGCATTAGTTCCAGACTGCACCACATGTAAAGCTCTCCTTAATCAAAATTGGCTAACATTGCCCATGTAAGGAAATATAGCATCACAAAGGACTAGCTCTCGCTCTCTGTAGTCATATACAGGGGGATATTGTAGTCAGGGTTGATTCAAATGCTATATTTGCCATCCAATTTAGATAAAGATCTAAAATTGCCCCTGTAGACATAGCCACCTAGTGGTCATTAGCCCAGATAAGTCACGCGGATACTGAATACTTCCATGCAGATGAAGCAGTTTATACTGTACAAGGTAGTTAGCTTACTGCACAAAGCAATAATTGCCCACTCTTCCAAACAATATCTATATGGTAGCAGGTAATGTTCATATAACATCCCTGTTATTAGCGTTATGCCATCAGCAGAATAGGAGCAATTTTACCAGGTCTTTGATATACAGGTATATTGCTATGTAATGCCTTGTGCAATGTGGAGAGACCAGATCAGCACCAGATCAATGACCACTAGCAGCCATAACCCATTCAGAGTAGTACACAAGGGATATTAATTCACAAGCATCTATAACAAGGCATCTAGCCAAATAGTTTTGCCATATTTGGTTAGTGTTTGGGTTTAGAGGGAGAACCAGTGTTATGCCACGTACACACGATCGGACTTTCCGATGGGAAATGTTCGATGTGAGCTTGCTGTCGGAAAGTCCGACCGTGTTTATGCTCCATCGAATATTTGCTGTTGGAATTTCCACACACAAATGTTTGAGAGCAGGTTCAAAGTCCGATCGTGTGTACACAAGTCTGTCTCACAAAAGTTCACACATGCTCTGAATCAAGCAGAAAGAGCCACACTGGCTATTGAACTTCCTTTTTCTCGGCTCGTTGTACATGTTGTACGTCAAAATATGCCTGTAAACATCCTAATGTGTATGGACACATAGGATAACATTGAGCTGCTTCTACAGACAGAACTCAAAACTCCTGTAGAAGCAACGTTTTTTAAGCCAGTGTGCATGGAGCCTTATGCCACGTACAGACAGATTTTCCGACAACCAAACTGTGGATTTTTTTCTGATGGATGTTGGCTCAAACTTGTTTTGCATGTACACAGTCACACAAATGTTGTCAGAAATTCTGATTGGCAAGAACACGCTGACGTACAACACGTACGACGAGCCGAGAAAAATGAAGTTCAATAGCCAGTGCGGCTCTTCTGCTTGATTCCGAGCATACGTGGACTTTTGTGCGTCAGAATTGTGCACACACGCTCGGAATTTCCGACAACAAAGTTTTTTGTCTGAAAATGTCCGATGCAGCATACATACGGTCGGAATTTCCGACAACACGCTCACATCGAACATTTTCCGTCGGAAATTCTGATCGTCTGTACACGGCATTAGTGTAATGCACCGTACACACGAAAAATGTTCTATGGGAGCTTGTTGTCGGAAATTACAACCGTGTGTAGGCTTCATCAGACATTTTCCATTGGAATTTCCAACACACAAAATTTGAGAGCTGGTTCTCAAATTTTCCCACAACTAAATCCGTTGTCGTAAATTCCGATCGTGTGTATGCAATTGCGACGCACAAAGTTCCATGCATGCTCGGAATCAAGCAGAAGAGCAGCACTGGCTGTTGAACTTCATTTATCTAGGCTCGTCCTACGTGTTGTACGTCACTGCCTTCTTGATGCTCCGAATTTCTAACCAACTTTGTGAAACTGTGTGTATGCAAGACAAGTTTGAGCCAAAATCCGTCGGAAAAAAAACATGGATTTTGATGTCGGAATGTGCAATCGTGTGTACGGGGCATTAGGTTTTTCAGGGAGGGTTAGTGTTTGAAGTGAGAGTTTGATATAGGGTTACAGGAAAGGTTAGGATGAGCGTTATGCCCCATACACACGGTCCGACATTGATCGGACATGCCGACAACAAAATCCATGGATTTTTTCAGACGGATGTTGGCTCAAACTTGTCGTGCATACACACGGTCACACAAAGTTGTCGGAAAATTCGATCGTTCTGAACGCGGTGACGTAAAACACATATGTCGGGATTATAAATGGGGCAGTAGCCAATAGCTTTCGTCTCTTAATTTATTCTGAGCATGCGTGGCACTTTGTGCGTCGGATTTGTGTACACACGATCGGAATTTTCGACAACGGATTTTGTTGTCGGAAAATTTTATAGCAAGCTCTCAAACTTTGTGTGTCGGAAATTCCGATGGAAAATGTGTGATGGAGCCCACACACGGTCAGAATTTCCGACAACAAGGTCCTATCACATATTTTCCGTCAGAAAATCCGACCATGTGTACAGGGCATTAGTGTTACAAGAAGGGTTAGTATGAATGCAGCCTTAATATTAGGGTATGGATCTCAGCAGTGGAGCACTGATTCAAAAATGACCAGCACCAAACCCCCAGCACTGAGAGCTAATATACTAATTAATTTTATTTTATTTTTATAAAAAATTACCTAAATTACAAAGTAACAACGGTTATATTGTTGCTTAACATAATCTTTCACTGTGTACTGTATATTTTTTGTTTCAAATTAAAACGAAAAAAAGAACTTGAAAAAATAATAGCATAGATTAGTTTACCACTAAACATACGCTTTTTAGCTATATATATATATATTTTTTTTTTTAAGAAAGGGTTGAATCTGAGTTGACCGCAGAGTTTTTAAACATGTTGATCCATTCAGCAATATAATAATGGTGACAAGAATAGTTTAAGTCAGGTTTTAAATTCAAGGCCAAAGCGATCAAAGTGAGAATGGCCAGATGGCCAATGTTTTGTTGTACCTGCCAAAAAAAAAGATATGATTGCTTATGGCCTACATTATTTAATCACTTTTCAAAGGCCGTAGTCATGTAAATGGCCACTGTTTCTTTTTTTTTTACTTGTGATTTCTGCATGTTCCCACAGAGCAATCCTGTAAATCATTTTGAGGTGTAATAAAGCTCCCACAACCCTTAACTTCGAATTGTGAAATAGTGGGAAAGAGATTTCTGACATTATTAAGGATGGGATCATTTAAGTAACCATGTCCGTGTTTGGTATAAACATTATCCTATGCCAAGCACAAATATAAATTGAAATAATTTGCTAGTGTCATATTTTTCACAAACCATTTTCCTTTATTATCTTTTTTTTTCCTGGTCAACAATTTAGAGAAACAGTCTTCCTCCACGCTATCATGCAGTCATTCCTCTTGCTCCTCTGGCAATGTGATCATTTGAATTATAAGTTTCCACCTACTCTTCTGAAAATTTGTATGCATATGCTATTTATCTTGAATGGCAGTGCTGAACATTGACACAATTCTTACAAGACTGTGTGGTACAGAATTGGTAGAATACAGTTATAGTCAATATAGACACATTTATTCAATAACGACATTACCCGAGAGGGATAGACAGAACAGGGAATGGTGCTCTGTGGGAGTAATGATTCAGTTTCACATAATGATGGTTCCTATGCAGATATGTTATCCATGCCATCTGTAGGCCTCACTTCCAGTGTACAAGTGTCCAATTTTGAGTTTGGTTTTAGTGCATTAAATGTAAACCCTAAATGAATGATATTTAGTTTGATAAATACAACATGTATCATAAATAACTGGCATTTTCTAAAATGTAGATCATCCCATCACGTAGTTCAAAAATAAAAGGATTTTTCCTTATTTTAGGACAGTGGGTGTAGCTAAGCACATCATTCCTTTACACAACAATGACCAACTACACATTCAGAACTGCTGGTGTATAGTGCCTATATAGTTCTTTAAAACATTTTGCCCATCATCAGTACAGTGTCCATGGATTCTATAGAAAAGGGTCCGCAACCCAACAATTAACACGGGCATACTTAAGCGTACAATACACTCATGTGAAGATCATGTTTTGATTGCATGGGATATGCACAGGTGTTCCATGCATCCCTGAGCAGAGAGTCCCATTCATCTCCACCAGGACACAGCAGCTGCTTAGACACAACCACTGCTCCCAATTTGACATTTATGTGGATACGGGTACATGTCCCTGAACACACATTGTCTGCTTTTTGAGACCCGCAGACGCACTCACCCAGATGTCAAATTCGGAGCAGCAGCAGTGTCCATGCAGCCGCTGTGTCCCAAATGAAATACATAGGACTGCCTGCACGGTAGAGTTGCCGCCCATCCAGGGTTCACCCAGAAAGTCTGGGTTTTGAATCATGTGTCTGGGTTTCAGAACACCTGAATCCAAGACACAATATTCAGACTGGGGCCCTGGTGTGCCTGGGAACACCCTAATCACCAGGGTTGCCAACCATCTGGAGGGCTGTCTGCAGTTGTCTAAGCGTGTCTGTGACACTTTCTTGTGACACTCTGCCCCTCCCCCCCACATGGATGGTAGAGGAGAGGGGGCTTGATCTGCTCCTCCTCCTGCCCCTACCCCTCTGTGTCTGTGGGATAGGGGAAGTCCTTGTGAGCAAGTCAGGAGTGGTGAAACGCATCAAGGTTTGTTTTGGTTTGGGGACATCACTGCAGTCAGTTCACTGATTAATAAAAACACTGCAAGAATAGCTCATTGGAGTGTGGCTGATATTTTTTCCTATTTTCAGTGAAGAGTGAAGACAGACTTTGACACTCAGGTTGTCCATGTGCAGGAGAGACCAGTTTTGAGCTGAGCTATGAATCTGGGAGAGATCTTGCTGTCAGACTATGCAAGTAATATAAGAAGCTTGGAACTGACTTAATTTATAATCGATCCCCTGCAGCACTAACGATCCCCTGTGGTTCCTCTGCAGCTTCTGGCTTCTCCTCCTGTCCTTTCTCCCCAGCTTTGAGTGTTGCAGGGGAGTCACAGGGGGATTTAACTGTTCAAATAAATCCCCCTCCATTGCTCCAACCCTCCCTTTACTGGCATCCCCCTTACTGATCGCCTTGGTGCCCCCTCCCTGCAGCATTGCTGTCCAGCTTCCCTTCTCCCCTTCCCACCAGCTGCAGCTACTGCAGGGAAGCCTTAGAGAGAAAACTCTCCAAATATATTACCCCCATGATGCTCCAGTTCTCATCCTGGAATGCTCCCTCCCCCAAGTAATGATACCCCAACCCCCCTGCAGGCCTGTTTCTCCTACTCCCCCTCCCGCTAGCTCAGCTCAGACAGAATATCAGTATCAGGATGGAGGAGGTGGGGCTGGTAACATGTCATGTTTACCAGTCCCTTTCTGAATGAACAAATGGGCGATCAGTACTGATCACTCCTGTTTTCCTTCCTCACTGAAGCATAGTAAACTGTGTTTACTGTGCTTCAATTTGTGAATAATTAGAAGCCTCTGTAAAGAGGCTTATATTCATTCATCTGCAGTGCAGCTGAGTCTGTAAATAAAGGGACAGAGGGCTTTATGTCTACGTTCAGGGCTGTGCACCCACACCCACATGGATGTCAGATTGGGACATGAATGGGACTGCTTGCACAGGAATGCACATAACACCTGTGCATTCCTATGCACCTAAACAGGACCCTCATACGGATGAACACCTTAGTACATCCCATGTGAACTAGGCCTCAGCAGGAATTTTCTAAGTTATGTTGTGTTTATGTGTGCTAATAATGATTTTAGTTTATTTTTGTGTGAAAACAGTAATTTGATAAACATTTGCACAACTATTACAGGGCCTAAAAAATAAAATATTGCTGAGATTGGGTGGGATTATACTAGGGGGACAGATTGACCCGGGGAGAGATTATACTGGGAACAGACTGATTTGGGGGGGATTATACTGGGAGACAGATTTACCTGGGAGGGGGGGATTATACTTAGGGACAAATTGACTAAGAGGGGAGGATTATACTGGGGGTAAGACTGATCTGGGGGGATTATATGGGGAACAGATTGACCTTGACCTGGGGGAGGGGGAAGGATTATACTGGGGGACAGACTGACTTGGGGGGAATTGTACAGGGTAATAGTCTGTTCTGGGGGAAGTATACTGGGGGACTGATTGACCGGGGGGGGGGGAGGATTATAGTGGGGGACAAACTGAAATGGGGGATTGTACTTGGGGACAGACTGACCTTGGGGATTATACTAGGGGACAGATTGGCCTGGGGGCAGGATTATACTTGGGCACAGACTGACCTTGTTTTATTTAACCAAGCCCATTAAACCCCTTCAAATGTTAAAGAAATTTGGCCACATCCACTGTTTGCAGCAGCACTCGCAGTGTGATGCATTACTCTTCTACTTTACAATCTCAGCAATGCCCCTGGCACAATGAAAACCATGCCCACTCTTCACTGTGCAACACTAAACATACCGCATTTCCACATTTTTTGTTTAATCAAGAAATGGGGCCTAACTTATGCACACAGACCCACTGATTTCATAAAATACACCTGCTAAGCAGTATACTGAAAATGTATCTTTTGTCTGGAAATCTGAAAAATAATAGTGCACTTCCAAACCTTCCAACTTTTTACAATGGGAACGAGAGACATCTATTAGCAAAAGCATGTAGGCCACCCCCTGCCACACCCCTTTAAAAGAGAATTCTACAAAAAAAATATTAGTTGAAACAACAAGTGCTTTTTTTTACCATTACTATTCCTTTATACTGGCTTTTGAAATATAAAAATGCAACAAATTAGAAACTAGATGAAAGGTTTAGCATTGTAAAACACTTTTTGATAGATAAATAGTGAATTTTATGTACAAGTATATGCATCAGACCAAAATAAGGGACAAATGAGTAGGAAAGAGGGACAGAGGGACAGAGGGACATTGTTCCAAATCAGGGACAGTCCCTCGAAATCAGGGACAGTTGGGAACTATGCACTTCCTGTTATGTGAGGGTGCCTATGTACGCCTGTGCCTATAGCCTCATAGCTGCAGATCTGCAGTGTGAGATCTAAAGCATTGCTGCCTCTGATTGCTAGTCTCAGGAGATTTGATGGTTGATTCACTATAGGCAAATAGGCTGTTCACTTTGCAAGCAAACTTATACTTTGCAAGGGAATTTGCCCCAGAGTTTAGTGAATGTGAATAAATTTCACTTTGCAAATAATACCCAATCCTGAGCAGAGAAAAAAAAATCTGCATCTTTCCTTGCACATGATTGGATGATGGAAGTCAGCAAAGTTTAACCTCATTCAATAAACTCTGGGGAAATTTCCCCTGTAAAATGTAATTTAACTTGCAAAGTAAACAGCCTATTTGCCTTTAGTAAATCCTTGGAGTAAGATTTGGTAATGCCACTACTGTTTTGCTCACTGTTTTCCTTGCTGGAGGCTCTGACAAGAGGAAGCAAACCCCTGCCCCTTCAAAGATGGCCACCTCCACACTGAAACCCAGTGTAAAACAAGGCATGATATAGCAGTAATGGGGGAAAGATCAGCTGCAAGGAGATCACAAGCAGTACTATTAACTAATCCTTTACCCTCTGCTTGCCTTTCTTGGGGACAGCTTCAAGAATTAAGTTCCTCTTATAAACAAAATTAACAATAAAAGGAAACGGGAACAAAAAGGCGTTAAGAGAGGCTGCCAAATCCTAATTATCCAGTAATAGGAAAATAAAGAAACCAATAGCACCCAGCAGACAGAAGTCTTGTATTTTTAGTTTGAAATATCAAGAATACAGTATGTACATCCTACACAATGGGACGACTAGCTGTGAGGTAATGAGGCAAGTGTTCCACAGGCCATTTCCATGTTGGCATATGAAGGACAGCAATGACAGTTCAAAAGGATGACAGTGCTGCACATGCATAGAAAATGTAGCAATGTATGTGGCATTGTCAAGTCAGTCTCCAACTTTTGCTGGCGTCAGCTTAACATTGGTATGTTTTGATTAAGACCTGTATTTAAAAGTGTGAGGATTCAAGCAGAGGCTCCCAGCATGGGATAAGATGAGTATATACAGTAATACAAAAGATTAGTATAGTAAAAGCAGGTCCAGATTTCTTTATAGTCAACATAAGCCAGGGCCTAGGTGGAAGCGCTGCCAGGGGTGGCACACAGCCACGCACACGTCGTGTTGCTGACTGTCAGTAACACATTCTCATGTATAATGAAAGTTTCCAGACTGCCATTCTGCCTGCCAGAGTATTCCAACTTGGTCCTCATTGATACTTTCCCTGTACTTTGTGATTTTTTGTTGGTGTAAAAGTATATTGGGTTGGGAATTAACCTACTCTGGGTCTGTAAACCTAAGACCAACTACTTGTGGTGTAGTGGTTTAGAGCCTGGTACACACTAATGCCCTGTACACACGATAGGATTTTCCGACAACAAAATCCATGTTTTTTTCCGACGGATGTTGGCTCAAACTTGTCTTGCTTACACAAGGTCACACAAATCTTGTCGGAAATTCTGAACGTCAAGAATGCGGTGACGTACAACACGTACGACGAGCCGAGAAAAATGAAGTTCAATAGCCAGTGCGGCTCTTCTGCTTGATTCCGAGCATGCGTAGAACTTTGTACACACAATCGGAATTTACGACAACGGATTTTGTTGTCGGAAAATTTGAGAACCAGCTCTCAAATTTTGTGTGACGGAAATTCTGATGGAAAATGTCTGATGGAGCCTACACACGGTCGGAATTTCCGACAACAAGCTCCTATAGAACATTTTCTGTCAGAAAATCCTATCGTGTGTACGAGGCATACTCAGGGGCAGATTAATGCACAGGCTGGTCTAGGCTGCAGCCTAGGGCCCCACGTGTGCAAGGGCCCCCGATTGGCCATGATATTTTTATTAATTCATATATATTTATGTATATATAGAATGAAAACCATGCCTGCGTGTTATACAAATACGCTGATAAATGTTTTTTTATGAACAGGGTGCGGGGATCGGGCGGTCCGCCGCGGGTGCCACCCATTGGGGAGGGCGTGTCAGGCCAGCTGTACCGCCTCTCCTGGCCCTGGGACAGCGCTGCCAGCATACTTTAAAGTTGAGAAAACATTACTGCCAGCCCTTTCTCATGCACAGCTCCTCGTGTGTCACTCTCAATGTAAATGGAAGTCTCTTAATACATCAATTAAAGCTGCTCTGTCTGCCCACTCTCCTCCTCCCACTCCACCTCCTTCCCGCGTGTAGCCTTTGATTGCAGGAGTAGAGCGGTCATGTGACCGTCAATGAAACAGAAGAGGAGAGCAGTCACATGACCGGGTCACGAAGAACGGCGTTAATTGAGGTATTTAGAAGCTTTGATTTACAATGAGTGAACTGTGGACTGTACTGTAATGAGTGATCTGTGAACTGTGCAGGGAAAGGGGGCTGTGTACTGTGCAGAGGGTTGTGTACTGTGCAGAGAAAGGGGTCTGTGTACTGTGCAGAGGGTCTGTGTACTGTGCAGAGGGTTGTGTACTGTGCAGAGAAAGGGGTCTGTGTACTGTGCAGAGGGTCTGTGTACTGTGCAGAGGGTTATGTACTGTGCAGGGAAAGGGGGCTGTGTACTGTGCAGAGGGTTGTGTACTGTGCAGGGAAAGGGGTCTGTGTACTGTACAGGGGGTCTGTGTACTATGCAGAGGGTTGTGTACTGTGCAGGGAAAGGGGGCTGTGTACTGTGCAGAGGGGATGTGTACTGTGCAGGGGGGCTGTGTACTGTGCAGGGGGGCTGTGTACTGTGCAGGGGGCTGTGGGAAGTTTTTTTTCCTGTTACCTTCCCTGTTCCCTGTTAATGTTAGGGTGCGTGTTATATGCACTCTAAAAATGAAACATAGACGCCACTCTAAGTGCAGTAAAAAACATGGAGTTTAATAAAACTGTAAAAAGGTACTCACAGAAATATTCAGAATATTTCAGAATATTGGCATGCATTAAAAGGGGGATCAACGCAAGAGATAAAATGATAATTCTCCCGCTCTACAAGGCTCTGGTCCGGCCGCACCTGGAGTATGCTGTCCAGTTGTGGGCACCAGTCCTCAGGAAGGATGTACTAGAAATGGAGCAAGTACAAAGAAGGGCAACAAAGCTAATAAAGGGTCTGGAGGATCTTAGTTATGAGGAAAGGTTGCAAGCACTGAACTTATTCTCTCTGGAGAAGAGACGCTTGAGAGGGGATATGATTTCAATTTACAAATACTGTACTGGTGACCCCACAATAGGGATAAAACTTTTTTGCAGAAGAGAGTTTAATAAGACTCGTGGCCACTCATTACAATTAGAAGAAAAGAGGTTTAACCTTAAACTACGTAGAGGGTTCTTTACTGTAACAGCGGCAAGGATGTGGAATTCCCTTCCACAGGCGGTGGTCTCAGCGGGGAGCATTGATAGCTTCAAGAAACTATTAGATAATCACCTGAATGACCGCAACATACAGGGATATACAATGTAATACTGACACATAATCACACACATAGGTTGGACTTGATGGACTTGTGTCTTTTTTTCAACCTCACCTACTATGTAACTATGTAACTATGTAACAAAGGTACATAGTATACAAGCATGTTGGCAAAAGCTGCCGGATATCCTGGGAGTGAGTCTGGTCCGTTTCCTGGATTGCAGTGGTGTCCGATGGACAGGCTGCGCCGATGGATGCTGGCACTTCCTGCCGTGGAATGTATGATTGTTTTGCTGTTGATTATTGCTTGCTTTTATGTGCTGCTGCTGTTTACGGTATTTGTATGGCTTTTATTTTATTGGAATATTACACTGCGTTTCGATTGGTCTCTGTCAGGATGTTGTGATTTTTGCCTCAGTTAAACAGGAGCTGCTGCAGACGTTTTTGGCCTAACTGGTTTAGAAAGGTAAAATCTGTTACCAGCTTGCAGGTGTATTTTGAATGCTTTTTTTGTGGCATTGCTGTTTATAGTAGGCTCATGTCTGAATGTGTTTGGGCTGTAGACCTGAGAGTTGCACTTGAGGCGTGTAATATAGGTCTACCCTTTTACACATGGCACTAAATAATTTATTTTCTGGTAAAGCATGCTTAGGAGGGGGCCACACAAAAAGTAGCCTAAGGGCCCATGACCACCTTAATCCTCCACTGGGTATACTAGTTTTTTTTTTCCTTCAACCCAGCAGGCTGAAAAAAAAAAAAACTGACAGTCCAGGAGGAGCCACTGTACTAACAATCCGAACTTAGTACAGTGATCTCCCATGCCATTGGCTGAGATTGCTGATTGGGAGTCGATCGGCAGACCTTTTTCAGTCATGCCCCTTTGACAGAAGCCAGCAAAACGTCCAGCGTTTGTCAGATCAGCTGCAGTACACACAGACCGAATGTTGGGTGGCATTGGCCAGTTCAATAGAAACATTTTTTTTTTTAATTTAGCACAGGGTTCTCCTTAATTTCCATACCAGACCTGAAGGGCCTGGTATGGATTTTGGGGGGACCCCGTGCAATTTAAAAAAACATTTTTGGTTTGGGGTGCCACTTAAAATACATACCAGACCCAAGCGGCCTGGTAATGGACTGAGGGGGAGGGGGGAACCCATGCCATTTTTTTCAATGAGTTTTATATATATTGCCAAGACCCGACAATTCATTACAGCCGCGATCAGTTTTACTGTAAATTACTTTTTTCCTTTAGAAATGTCATTTTGCTGTGGTACTGTTCTAAACACAGGAAAAATGCGCCACTTTACAGGCATACTATAGACACCCCCCCCCCACACACAATATTTAAAGGAATATTTCATTTTTATTGTTTCATTTTAAGCATTATTAAAATCACTGCACCCGAAAAAACGTCAGTTGTTAAAACTTTTTTTTGCATTGATACATGTCCCCTGGGGCAGGATCTGGGTCCCCAAACACTTTTTATGGCAATACATTTGCATACAAGCATTTAAAATTAGCACTTTTGTTTTTTTATGTTAGTGTCCCATAGACTTTAATGGTGTTCCCTGGCTTTTCGAATTTGCCGCTAACACCGCATAAAGTTCGCTGTTCGGTGAACAGGCGAACACCTAATGTTCAAGTCGAACTTACGCTTGACTTGAACATCTGCCTCATCCCTACTTAGCAGCCATAACCTGTTGTTGAAAAAAGAGACTGCACATTTTAGGAACTGACTTCACAGCTGTCTAGTAGCCTTATTGCTGTCTGCATATCTGACTGGGACTCATGTGCACCAATGGTACCACTGGGCCCAGCACTAGCCAGCTGAAAAACTAGGACCAAGGACTGCCCCTTTACAGTTGCTACACAAAGACATTTGCCCATTGCTCAGTTTAAGAATTACCTCTCAGAAAATACTGCACAGGATCCTAGCCATTCTTTTAGAGTGCACTCTAAACCAGTTACAGTATGCTTATCACACTTTAGATAATGTTTATATGCACTGCTTATTGGTCATCTTGCTGATTTTTGAGTTGGTTCCAGTTTAGTGGTAAAGAACTCTATTCTAAGTTACGCTATCATAGAAATGACCAAGAGGGTTCCTTCGGGGGTAACACTAAATAACATACTTAGAAAATAGTTGTAAGTTGTTGGTATTTGTGGGAAAATGGTGGGGACTCATCTTTGGTATGGTGTCCTTTGGCTGATCTGGTCAATTCATAGTGGCTGGGTAGTTGTAGATTGGTATGTGTTTGAGGTTATCTGGGATAGTCCCTGAGAAGAAAACTTAGCTAACTAGTGCCACAGACACAAGGTTTAGTTATTTGGAACCTTCAAGGACCTGCAACCTTGTAAAGTTTTTGTTATTTATTGCGCATGTTATTGATAATAAAAGGCTGATATGGCCATTTTAACTTTGGAGTAGTGTGTTTCTTTTGAGGAATACAGGGAGGTGGAGTTGGGGAAAGTTGGGCAGGTGTTGTACTGTAGGTGTGTGGGACACACCAAAATACATATTCTTTGGGAAAGTGGAGGGGGTAGGTGTGTCACTGACCTTGGCTTATAGTACCAGTGCAGTGAACAGCTCTCAAACATCATTATGTGAGTACTGCTCAGTCCAGAAGGGAGAACCACCTACAACTACTGCAGAGTGGGCTCATAGGTAGGAGGGGGAGGCCATAATGGTCAAGAATTAAAGGGTGGGAAGGGTGATCATTTACATTTTGGTGGTTAGGTTAAGGTTTTTGCAGTCTTATGCCCCGTACACATGATCGGACATTAATCGGACATTCCGACAACAAAATCCATGGATTTTTTCCGACGGATGTTGGCTCAAACTTGTTTTGCGTACACATGGTCGCACAAAGTTGTCGGAATTTCCGAGCGCCAAGAACGCGGTGACGTACACCACATACGACGAGACTAGAAAAGGCCAGTTCAGAACCAAGCGCGGCACCCTTTGGGGTCCTTTTGCTAATCTCGTGTTAGTAAAAGTTTGGTGATAGACGATGTGCGCTTTTTCAGACTCGTGGTTTTCAGATCGTTTTCTGCTGTTCAGTTTGTGCTTGTGGGTTTGTATCTGCTTGCATGCAGCAAGTGACGCGTGACTCTTGCCATTCTGTTCTTGTTCGTTCCTTACTGTTTTTCAGGTCGCTCTTCACAGGCCTTGCTGTTCTTCAGTGCGTTCTGTTACTTCGTTCTGAGCAGCCGACCGTTTTCTAGCCATGATGCGTATACGTACTCCTCGTAGAGTTCGTGCTGTGCGGGGGCTTGGTGTTGGGGTCCTTACCTTGACACAAGTCCAGTCCATGAACAGGGTGGGGAGGAGTTCATGGACCAAGAATTGGTTGCTTCAGCGTGACCAGTTCTGTCATATGCCTTTGCTCTGTGAGATCCGTGAGCATAATCCCGATGATTTCAGGAACTTTCTCCGGATGACGGACCCCGTATTTCACCATTTGTTGGCTTTGCTGACCCCCTATATCAGCAGGAAGGATACCTGCATGAGGCAAGCCATCACTCCGGAGCAGAGGCTCGTCGCCACCCTGCGGTACTTGGCGATGGGGAGAAGCCTGCAGGACTTAAAGTTCTCGACAGGCATCTCCCCCCAGGCTCTGGGGATCATTATCCCAGAGACCTGTTCTGCCATCATACAGGTCCTGCAGAAGGAGTATATTAAGGTAAGATTTTTATCCTTTAATATCACATTTTATTGTATTTAATGTTTTATAATGTATTGTATTTCTTTCCTCATTCCCTAATTACCATGATTGGAATATGCTGTGAATGTCCCCTTTGTACTCATTCATGCTGGATTTTTATGTAATTCTTTTTTGTCCTTCATACATATTTGCCTTCACTTACCTCCCCAGCATGATCTCCTGGCCCTATATTCACCTCATGTAGTCACTTAACAATGTATTTTATCAGCTCCATAGTAGTGCTTTACCCCAAACACCCCTAAAATGTTTTGAAATGTGATTGGTGCTTCAAATTCAGGCAGAGTGCCAGAGGCTTTTTTGGGGGGTCCCCAAATCATTTGGAACCCTCCCTCCCCCAACTGCTAAGTCAGCTGATACCAATTCTCTATCTATTCTCAATCATCTATCTGCTGACTTTGCCAAACCCATACACACTATACCCATCTCTTTTGTGCTCAGATTTATGGATGAACTCCCCAAAGCATGTAGTGCAAGGGTCTGCCTGTATACTTTCAAATGGTTCTAATTAAAGTTTGGGTATCCTATTATTATCTTGATAGGTAATAGCAGAATGTCCAAATGTGCTTAAATGTGTACAATGTGTATTTATATCTTTGTATTATGACACTTCTTACCTGTTCAGTGGGCTGCCAACAGTGTAACTAAGGAGGGTCTGTTCAAAGTAATACACATTATATAGGCATTCATCTCTCAATGAAATGGAGAGGGTTACCTGTCCAAGAGTCCCCTCCCCCTATAATGTTAGAAATGGCCCATGAGAGGGGGGGAGGGGGAATCTGATAGGTGTACCTTATACTTTGGTCTTAAAAAATTTCCATAAATAAATGGTATCTTGATGTTGGCCAAGTCTGTTTGTGTCTAATCTGCTTTCCATGTTTATGTGCAAAAAGACTAATTTTTTTTGTTTTACTCCAAAGTTTCCTTCCACGCCACAGGAATGGTAGACTGTGGCCTCCCACTTTGCCCAGCGGTGGGACTTTCCTAACTGCGGAGGGGCAATTGATGGGAAACACATCCACATCATCCCACCACCCAACTCGGGGTCGTACTATTAGAATTATAAGGGGTTCAATAGTATTGTGATGTTGGCGGTGGTGTCGGCTACTTATGAATTTCTGTATGTGGACATGGAGAAGAATGGGCAGATGTCCGATGATAGAGTCATCACCCAGACAGAGTTCTACAGAATGGCAGCTTGGACTTGCCACCTCCAGAAGACAATGTGGAAGGACTCTCATTCGTCTTCGTTGCGGATAAAGCTTTTGCGCTGGGGGACCATCTTATGCGGCCATTCCCGATGAGGACCCTCACCCCGGACCAGAGGGTTTTTAATTGGAGGAGAGCCAGAAGAGTGGTGGAGAACACGTTTGGAGTCATGGCCAGCCGGTTCCGCCTATTTCTTACATACATACATATGGCGGAGTACAAACTGAATCACATTATCCTGGCGTGCTGTGTTCTACACAACTTTTTACGGCAACATTCTGCCAACTATGCTAGATCAGCTGGGCCTGAGGCCGGAATTCAAAATGAACCAACCCTGACGGCGCTTGAAAGTGGCCGTCCTGGCTTGCCACACCTGAGTGCCGTGATGTCCGGCTAAGATACCTTGAATTCTTTGCGGGTAGGGGGGCTATCAATATGCCAGACAATGTGTAAAACCTTTTTCAAATAAAAAAATAAGCAAATCTTTGCTGACATTTACTGCTTGTGTTTGTTTTAGCTGACCCTGACATAAATGTGGTGAGTCCTGAAAATGGCATGATTGTGTAACCTTACAAAGCACTGTTGGGTGTTATTTACTAAAGGCAAAGACACTTTGCACTACAGGTGCACTTGAAACTGCACTTGTAGTGCAAGGTGGATTTGCCCTTAGGAAATAACACCCATTGTCACAGAAAACAGCAATTAGAGCACCACAAAAATGTTGTAGCGTTGAGACAATAATCCACACATTCTTGATTATCAATCGTTTTAATACCTGCACAATCACATGTGCATTTAGAAAAGGTTTTTAAAACAAACCAACATGTTTGTTGTATAACAATTTTTGGGGGTCACATTAGAAAAAGTAGAAATGTCCATTTAAGATAAAACAGGCATGTTTAAAACCAACAAGAAAAACACAAATCTTGAACTTACAAAGTTCACATTTAGTAGAACTTGAAGGCAATATCAGACATGAGTATTTACAAACTGTGTTTGATATTGCGTACAGATGGGGTGAAGTCACCCTCGGAAAGCCAAATTTTGAAGATGCACACAAATAGCCGAATGTCAACATGTGCTACCTGCCATCACGGGGGATCAAGGGATGTGTTTTGGGGGTGCAACCCCTTCCTCTAAGCTACTTTATTATTGAGGAAGAGGTTGCACCCCTAAAACGCGTCCATTGATCTCCCGTGATGGCAGATAGCACATGTTGACACACTGTGTGCCTCTTCAAAATTTGGCTTTTCTACAATTTGACAAAAAAAGTTTAAAAATTGTAGCACACCAAAAAACAAAGGGATTTGGAGGGGTTTTAAACTCTCCCTAAAACATCAATGATGTTCTTATTTCTTTGAATAACATCATTGATGTTTTTCTTTATGTTTTCCAAGTCCCTATTACACCCCATGATCTCCCCGATCAGGATCTGTGCACTTTCCGAGGTGAAATGCCCTGGATCCACAACATCACGATCACCTAAAAAGATAGAAACAAAAAAAAAACATGTATTATAAATATGCCGCCATCCATCTCTTACCTGAGCCTGTAGTTGCAGACACTCACCTGTTGTGCCAATTTCCACCACGTCTTCCTCCTCCTGCTCTGCGTTGCTTGGGTGGATTTCCCCTTCTTCCAGAGGTGGGGGGTCTCTGGTCTCCTCGGATGAGGGGTGTTCTCCGAGTCTTTTCTCCCCTATGTAAAAAAAAATGGTATACTTAGCACACAGATATTTGATGGCAGAACTATAAATATGAAACATTTTGCTTGGAAGTGGGGTACAATAATCTGTTTTGGCAGAGTTCCAAGATGTAGAATTTTTAGTGTCCTTTGTCAAGCTTCAATACTTTACCTGTTTTGTACAAGCTTCACAGATGGAGACACCCCTATAGTATCCACTGGAGCACCTGTGTGGGACCCCTAATAAAAAGGATGTTCTTGTGTCCCATACTAGTGCTCCAGCGTCCAGATGTGTAACCAGCTGCTGAGTGTCCTCTCCTTACACAGAATCTATTTTGCATTTCATTCTAGTAACAAACACATCTACACAACCAAATTAGTTTCAGACAAGTAGGCCCTAAAAAATGTGGGAAAATGCATATGGCCAAAACAATGGTGTTTTCTAGGCCGCACGAAAAATGTTTGATACGAACGAATAATGTGCCCATGAACATGAAAGTTCACATTTAGAAATGGATAACAGTTAAGAAAAGCACATGGAGCAGCACGAACGTAATAAACATAAAAAGAATCGGAACACAGGACAACTACTTGCTTTTTTGCAGCACTCTCCAGATCTTTCTGTACTGCTCATGCTCTCTTAATTTGAGGTCCTACCACCGCTTCCTGAGCTGATCTTTCAATCGTCGTACCCCCGAAATTCCGGTGCAGACTCTTGACCACTTTCGCCATGATCTTGGCCTTTCTGACATTGGGGTTGGGGTAAGGTCCATACTTCCCGTCATAGTCGGCCTTCTTCAGGATAACACCATCTCCAACATCTCCCCAAAGGACATATTTGATGCCTTAAATCGTCTCCTTCTGGATCCAGACATTTCAGGCTCCGGGCTTTCCTCCACCTCCTTCTCGTTGCTATAGTTAGCACGCACCTGCTGTGTCTCCGCCATGTGCTCTTCCCCCACTGTGCCGAACGAATAGACCAGAAAAAACGTCAGGGGGAGTTACACGCATGTGCAGTGTGTATAAAGCATAACACGCGTGTGTAGTACGTACAATCTGTGAGCGGAGGAAGGAGTATCGGAGACGCCGATCGTGAGAACGAAGGTAAGATCTAAACTTGGGCCTATACTGCTTCTAGATTGAGGCCTATATTGCAACAAGATTAGGAGAGTTTTGCCTGACATTAGGGTTTGTCTCGTGTTGTGTTTTGCAGATAAAATGGATGGCTTCAATGTCCACAACTTCCTCCCCCTGTTCATAGACAAGTACAGGGAGCTGCCCTGTCTGTGGCAGGTGAAACATCCTCATTATAATAATAAACAAAAGAGGCAGGCAGTGCTGGAGAAACTGCTGGAGTTGGTGAAGCCGGTGGTCCCCACGGCAACCATCCCCTATTTAAAAACCAAAATTTGTGGCCTGAGGAGCACTTATCTTAGGGAGAGCAAGAAGGTCACGGATTCCCAGAGATCAGGAGCAGGAGCAGATGACTATGAGAGACTGCAATTTCTGTCAGACCACACTGAAGTCAGGGAATCCTTCTCAACCCTTCCTTCCACTCTTCCTTCCACCCCAGCTGAGGCTTCCGATGTCCAACCTGGGCCTTCCAGCCAGGAAGAAGTGGAGGAGCCCAGATGGAGTCAGGTATAGAATTCTTCTTCAGATTTCTGGTCAATAAATACATGATCTTTACTAGATCTTTGCTGATTTAAGAAAGTGTTTTTACATATCAATATACAGTAGTGGCCAAAAATAATTGGGACAAGAATGAAAAATGCTGGGCTCAGAAGGATAGTCTGTTTTATTTGTGAACATTCAATTTTCAACAGTCATGAGAAGAAAACTGTGTGTGATTGATGAAGAAAAAACTAAAACTATGTCCCTTTTTCATATACTTGAAGACCTCAGCCAGGACGAGGCTCTGGAATGTGCCACACAGGAGGAGGCTGTGGAATGTGGCAGCCAGGAGGAGGCGGGGGTTAGTGGCAGCCAGGAGGAGGCGGGGCTAAGTGGCAGCCAGGAGAAGCCTGGGACCAGTAGGAGCCTGACCGAATCGCAGGTTCCTCCCATCCGCCTTCCATACAAAAGACAGGAAGGGGAGTCACGTTCAGGATTCAGTGCTCAGGCTCATTCAGGAAGCTTCTGTGTCCCTCAGAGCCTTACCCACTCCTGAAGAGGCCTTTGCCTGCATGGCTGACACCAAAATGAAGGGCATGCAGGAGGGTCAACGCCTCTTGTGTGAGAAACTTCTTTATAAAATCCTAACTAAGGGGGTGAGTGGCGAAATCACACCCAATACCGACGTGATTGAGTTGGACCATCCTCCTCCTCCTCCTCCTCCTGCTGCCACAACTCTACCACCACAGCCACAGCATGGAAGGAAGTGTGGAAGGAAGACCAGAGAGTGATGACCTGGGTTCAGTCTGGTCTGGCAAAAGATGCAGGCTGTTGTATGACCACAGCCTGGGGACACAGATGTCATCTGCTGCTTTATGGATCTCTGGGACTTCTGGACCAGACTGCACTCCCTTAGATATGGACTCCTCAGGCCACCAATTTTGCTGTAAAATAATTGATGTGTGCCCTGGGGGCCAAAGGCTTCAAAAATTTCTGCTGTTTCTCCAGCGTTGCCTCCCTCTTTGTTTGGTTGTGAGCCCTTAATAAAGGAATTTTTGTTTCAATTATACTCGCCTATGTGTGTTTTCCTTAAAAAAAAACAGTTTGTTGGTGAGGAGGCAGGTACATTTCAAAATACATTGTGAAATTAACAAGGGACACCAACACCAAACAATCTCCTTGAGATTAAATAATACAAGATATCAATGGTGTTGTGGTAACTTGACACACAAAACACACACAAAAATATTCTAAAAACCAAAAAAAAGAAAAAAAAAAAAAAACAGCCTTGAAAAAAATACAAACCTAAAAAAAAATAAATAAACAGCCTTGAAAAAAAATTTAAAAACATTAAAAACAACCAAAAAAAAAATTGGCCAGATGTGACAAATCAAAATATATTGAGGGAATCCCGATAAATAATAAAGAAATAAGTTTGTGAGAAGTCTGTGTGAATATGAGCAGCAAAACTACTTCATTCTTCTCACATTATAAAGATGAACAGAGTGCGCTGTATTAAACTATTTAAAACATTGCAGCGTGACGAAAGTGCTGTATCCATTCCGAACGCTGATTTTACCAGACCGAGCTGTTCCGTCTCGGAATTTCTTCTGAACATGCGTGGCACTTTGTGCATCGGAACTGGCAACACACGGTCGGAATTGACGCAATCGGATTTTGTTGTCGGAAAATTTTATAGCCTGCTCTCAAACTTTGTGTGTCGGAAAATCCGATGGAAAATGTCCGATGGAGCCCACACACGGTCGGAATGCCCGACAACACGCTCCGTTCGCACATTTTCCGTCAGAAAATCCGACCGTGTGTACGGGGCATAAGTGTTAGAAGGTGGTTTTAGAGTTGGGACATTCCACAAGTGCCAAGGTGTTAACAACGGGAACAAGCATGCAAACTGTCAGTGGCCCCTGAAAATGACCATTTCACAGTTTTCAATTATAAATGTTTACTAGAGACACACTTGCTGTCATGACCATCCTGCAAAGGATAAAACAGTTGAACCATCATGGCTGTTTCCATAATTTGCTCTTATTATGAAAAAGCTTTTCGCAGCTGCAGACCATTTATTGTAACTGGGACAGTCTCCTGGGCAGATGGCCATCAACTCACTATCCTATATTTATTCTCAAAGCAATTTGATCAGAAATGAATATGATTTGACAATAGTAAACAGAATTGTTTACTGATTCTATTCAGGTTTATGGGTCGTGTAAATTTTACAAAGCAAAATGACTGGAATAAAAAGAATTCATTGTGTGATTTTGCCAATGTTTGTACACCTGAACAGGAGCTGGCCATAGATAGTGAGCTAATCCTACATAATATCTTGGCCACTTACTGCTTTGCCTGTCCTATCTGTGAGTGCAATATTTGTGATTTTATTGGAATAATTTTTATGTTGTAATGCACTAGGTCTCTGATTCTTTCACTTCCTTTTAATCTTTGTCTTAGTAAGTGGATCGACCATGTCTAAAGCTGAACTTCAGGATATAGAAATTCTGTCTAAATAAAAGTGTCATGTGAATTCTTTCTTAAATCTTGGTGTGCTTTTTGTATTTCTCCCTGATATGTGCAGTAATCCAGTATGGAATGATGCCTCTCTGCAGAAGCTTCCTGTAATAAAGACCAGTCCTTGCTACTCTCTCTCCTTGTGCAGGGTGACTGGTCTTGTATCCTCCCCCTCCTGTAGTTTTATACAGGCAGCCTGTAATGGGTGGACCTGTTGGTCTCCTCCCACAGCTCTCCTCTTGGCTCAGGCAATGTGATAATATCACCACTATTTTACAAGGCAATAATGGTGTTTTAAAAGGAACGTGGTGCACACAAAATGGATTTATATCCTTTGCAGCTACTGAGGAATATATTTAAGAAGAAACTGCAGAACCCAGTGCTTTTGTATATCAAATAATGCTGTATTTGGACTATCAGGCTGGGTTCGCACATGCAGGGGTCCGGTGCATCCCTGTGCGAATCAGGTCCAAATTTTTGCCTGAATTCACACCTGAATCAGAACCAAAGATGCACAGGACCCTTTTGTAATGCATACCGTGGCCGCGGTGTGTGCACCGGCCCCATTGATGCAGGAAACCCGCATCCAATTTGCATATGACCCCTTTAACACTGAGGCGCTTTACATGCGCTACAGCGCTAAAAATAGCGCCTGTAGCGCCTGAAAAGCGCCGCTCCTGTTACTCCATTGGAAAAGCGTGAGTGCTTTCACACTGGAGCGGTGCGCTTCCAGGACATTAAAAAAACTCCTGCAAGCTGCATCTTTGGAGCGGTGAAGGAGCGGTGTATACACTGCTCCTTCACCGCTCCTGCCCATTGAAATAAATGGGCAGCGCGGCTATATCGCCGGCATAGCGCTGCTGCAGCAGCGCTTTGCGGTGGTTTTAACCCTTTCTCGGCTGCTAGCGGGGGGTAAAAGCGCCCTGCTAGTAGCCGAATAGCGCTGCGAAATTGACGGTAAAGCGCCGCTAAAAATAGCAACACTTTACCGCCGTCGCACCCACTGCCCCAGTGTGAAAGGGGCCTATGTGATATGTGTGAGCCCGGCCTTATGGACCACTGGCACGTTTGAGCGTTATTGGATTCCAATGGACAAAGTTAATTAACACAAATACTCAAAGCTTGACGTAGGCCCCTTTCACACTGAGGCACTTGTAAACTGCCAGTAAAACACTGAGCACTTTTGAAGAGCTTTTCAGGCGCTTTTGAAGAGCTTTTGAAGCACTTTCCATTCATTTCAGTGGAGAGGGGCGTTTTTTCACCACTCTGCTAGCGCACTGCCCCAGTGTGAAAGCATTCATTGATTTCAATGAAAATAGGTTTTCGTGAGCTTTTCAGGCACTTTTTTTTAGCGTGAAAGCGCCTAAAAAGTGCCTCAGTGTGAAAGGGGTCTAAATACTGTACATCTAAATGTGTGTGCTATACATGGCTTTAGGCATGCTTTATAAACAGCTTTTCTCCTGCCTGGAGTTCTAGAATTCTGTGGGGCCAAACAGACACCCTGCATGCATGAGGTTTTTCAGATCTGAATCCCTCAAACTGCCAGCACAGGAAATCACAATCTTTGATTGTAGATTTTTATATAAGAAGAATTAGAGACTGGAGGCTTAATTCACCAAGCTGAAACTCTTTGTCATATTGATTTTATTCTCAGCCACGCTTCTGTTATTTTCATTTCGCATTGACTGTCATTGCAGCAAATAACTGTTTTTTGGCAAATAAAAATCTTTATACCTTGGTGAACAGAGCCTTATCGCTTGTAAATTGTTAGATCCACTAGGCGCAAAAAAAGGATAGCCATGTGAAAAATAATTACAAATTTTACTAATACTGACCAACTGTAATAGTAAAAAAAAGCAGTAAAACCCATTTTATTGACATTCACATAGCGTTAGTGCACACTAAATGCTTGGTAAAGTGTAATGCCACACTGGTCCGATGGACCGAATCCGGCGGACAATTCGACCGTGTGTGGGCTCCATCAGACCTGCAGCGGACTTTTTTGGTTGACGGACTTTAGATTTGAAACATGTTTCAAATCTTTCTGACGGACTTGAGTCCGGTCGAAAAGTCCGCTCGTCTATATGCTAGCCCGACAGACAAAAACCGACGCTAAGGCAACTATTGGCTACTGGCTATCAACTTCCTTATTTTAGTCCAGTCGTACGTCAGTCCGTTCCTTAGAAAGCCTGTCGGAAGTCTGTCAAAAGTCCATCGAAAGTCTGTCGGAAAGTCCGCCAGACCAGTCCAGTCGAAAAGTCCGCCCGTGTGTACGCGGCATTACTGCACCTTTTAATGCAGTTTTACTCATTTTGTAGCTTTACACCCCCTCAATTGCCAGGCTTATACTCATCTGTTCCTGATTGAAAGGAAGACAGGTGAGTAAAATAACTGGTTAGAGGTTCTTGACTTCTACGTTTCTCACCTCTTATCCTCTTCTCCCTTTTTGGTTCTCCTTTATTTTTAATATCTTAACATATTTTTTTTTTCTTTCTTTTTTTACTCTTCCCTTTTCTTCAATCCTAGTGAAAACATTAATTGTACACTCTGTACCAGTGAATATCTAGTTCCATGTAGTAATGGGGCTTTTAGTCTGATTATGTTAGTGACCTTTCTTATAACATAACAATGTTTTAGCATTTTTACACATTATCGTCTTATATATGGATGACTTAACATGTTGTAATGATTGGGAATTTAATCTGAATCTAAATTTATCTTTGCAAATAAGTGTTTTTATGCACCAAAGGTAAAGTTACACTTTAAATATAGGTGGTTTATGTTGTTGTTATAGCAATTGTGTTTCCTTATTTTGTGAAATGCTGCTGGACACAAGTCCGAATCTGCCTCATAGATGTTGGAGGCATTCCCCACCCCGCTGCTGCACATATACAGGTGGCGTGCATGTGTGTGATTTTGGGAATTCCTCCACTTTCTATGACCTGAGCTCCTTGCATTCATAATGGCTCTTTACACTATCCGTACCCTCTGAACAGCGATCAGCATTCAGGTTGGTCTTCTGAGGGTTTGACAGGCATTGAGCAGGTATTATATCGCCTCCAGGCTGCCTGTTTTAACCCCTTATACCCCACACCACCATGAGGAGGTTACAGGGTGCCTCATTCATTTGAATACAATAGCGGGGATAATGGCAAATCCCCCCCCTCCTTTCACTGCCCCTCTATCTTAAGGGGGAGCAGTTGAGGAGCCATAAAAATGCAGCTCAATTGCACGTTTTTACCTCCCTCCAACCACAAATGTAAACAAGGACTTAAAGTGATGAGTGAATTGTTTTGGAAAGCAATCTGAAATATATAAGCATTGCATTTAGAAAAATATGTAAGTATAAATATCAGTGCTGAATTTTCAAATTTACAGAGAATCATACAGTTTATTAAGCATGATTTGATTATCAGGTATGCCGAAACCCCAGAAGATCAGCATTTAAAGTGTTACTAAACCCAGGACCCTGTATTCACTATATCTAATCTCCCACAGTACACAGAACATGGAAATACAATAGTTTCGGTAAATATAAACTGCTAAATATCTTTTTTCATCAGCAGTTAGAGCAGTCTTGTGACTTCTATCCGTGTCCAGCCGAGCACTGGTTAAAGCTTGTAGGAGGAGTTTTCTGACTGTCCTATGAGACTTCAAGACTCCAAACCCTCTCTCTGGACAATGCTGATTGGCCCTGTGCTGATCACATGCACTCTCCCAAGAAAAAAATAAACCTCTCTAGTAATACACACCAAACTGAGCATGTGCAGCCAGACTTCATAGGCTCTGTGTTATCAGGAAATTATCAGGGGACAGTGGAAGGAGGGGAGCAACAGAGAAACCAGGATCAAACAGCCTTTTTACACAATGCAGAAGATTAACCCCTTAGGTTCCACAGCGAGTATAACAAGCATGCTTTACTGCATATACACACTGGTTTTACTGTTGCGGGTTTAGTAAAACTTTAAATAACCAGGAAAACTTAAAAGTGATAAAGTTATCAGTAGTGGAAAGTGGCGGTCGGTGCTCAAAATTTTGGAGGGCGGCACAAACTACGGCCATCACCCATCACCCCCCCCCCCGTGCAGGAGGTGAACGGCAGCAATCACCCACCATCCCCCAAATTTTTTGGGGGTGGAGACACACTGAATGTGCCATAAGAATACTGTCTTACCTTGTAGAGGCAGGGAAAGAGCCGGGTCCGCTCTGACCGATTCCCACGGTGAGCACATTCTCCTCCCGACCACACAGGAACAAGTGTGTCCTGAGACATGATTGGCCAGGGAGTCCTAAGGCTCCCTGGCCAATAGGGGCTTCCTGATTGGCCGGGAGGAGAATTAGGAAGACAATACCAAATACTCAATCGCTATTGTCACACAAGTGAGTGTGCTCAGGGTGCCCCAAGCCCACCCTTTTTTTAAGCCTATTAGAGCCTCAGACTCTAATCACGTGCTTAAAAATAAAAAAACCCATTGGAATCCATGTGTCCGGTGCCCTGCATGTAGATTAGGGGGTCAGACGCATGGATGGGGAGGCGGCGCCCCTGCGCCCCTTACTGGCAGTGGATAAATAATAATAATAAAATTACTAATAATAATATTAATAATATTCATAGATCCAAGCATTGTACTTTTGTTGTGTTTTGAGGCACCATTCTGCTTATGAAGCTATTCACAATAACAATGAGTAAACAGAAATAAAAAATAATTTTCGAAACATATTCACCATAATTACTTTGGTTTTAATATGAAACATTTACCGCAATCTCCATGAGTGTCCTGTAATGGTAGCCGAAACAGAAAGTGTTAAATGGCTCCTTAGATAAACAAAGCTTTATTTTATTTTTTTTGATGCGGAAAATGTGCAGTGCCATGTTGTCTGAATTAATGTTTTTTAACAATAAATTACATATGGGAGTTTCATGCCAAGCTGGATCTGTGTGTTGGCAGTGACAGACTTTGTGTGAGGTTTGAGCGTTCTGTTCATTGCCCCACTAACCTGCCTACATTGGCTCTGAAGGGCAGCATTTGCTGCTGCTGCTTCTGTTATGCGAATGCACTGTGTAACGCTCTGTTCTATATAATTGTGTTCATTCACCTAATAAGTCCAGGAGATGTGATAGAAAGAAATTACTGTCAGATAATTAAGCATCCACAATGCAGAGAAAGTCTACCTTGGCTGAAGTGTGAAAACACATTTACACCTAATGAAACACGGAAGGTAATGCTTCTGAATAAGTGACATATGGGAAGCCGCAAAGTGACAGAGAATGAAAAGCCCTAACCACAGAGTGTCCTCTGAGATGAAATTCAGATGTTTACAGAGTATTTCTCTCATCCACGGATGTCACAACAGAAGCAGCAACACACCAGGCCCTGTAAGATATGGCTGTGAAGGGCAAGACATCAGAAACTCTATGGTTAGAGTAGACAATGCTGAACTTGTGTTTACCGCATAAATCCTAAAAATCGGATGAATAATAGCATAGATGCAATTTTCACCTACGAGTTTGAATACCAATTAGCTATTTATGCAAAGATATTGTTTCTGTTAATTGTTTTCGGTACGTGGCTGTTCTGGAAGTGATACATATCCATGGCATGTAAAGGACACCAGCCCACACTTGCATAATAAACCAAACTTTGATAAAGGTTCAATAATGTAACACTTACCCCTGTAGAAACCACTTGGTATGATGGGTTTTCTGTTCTTTAACCACTTAAAGTGGTTGTAAACCCTTACACAGGACTTTTACCTACAGGTAAGCCTATAATAAGGCTTACCTGTAGGTACTGGAAATATCTCCTAAACCTGCACAGTTTAGGAGATGATTACCATATACGCTTGCGCCGACGTCATTGGCGCATGAGCACTGAAGAAAGCTCACAATCTTGCTGTTTCTAAAGGGCCCATGCCGTGATTGTCGGCTCCCGCACACATGCACGGGAGTGACGTCACGCGACTCCGGCCAGTCACAGAGTCGGGGTCCATGGCCCCTGGAAGGAGGAGGGGTGAAGATGGACGCGGCCACCAGCGGGGACATTGGGGACATTGCGGGCTTCGTTTGCAGGTAAGGGGCACATAATGGGCTAGTATGCAATGTATACTAGCTCATTATGCTTTTACTTTGCAGGGAACAAAAGAGGAAGTAAAGCCCATCAAGGTCCGCCCCATAGCAGTTTTACTGCTACAGGGAGACACCTCTGCGCCGGATCACTTACATATATATATATATATATATATATATATATATATATATATATAATCCGGATCTTCTGGGTAGGGGGTGCATGCGCACCACCGGCGGCTCACTCCTGCTGTGATCGCACACAGCGGAAGCCCAGCAGTGGGTATCACAGACTCGGTGTCCACCAGCACCCGCCAATCATTGAGCAGAGAGGCAGAACGACGGTCTGCCTATCTAAACAAGGCAAATCACTGTTCTGACAGCGACAAGAATCCATGTCTTTTTTCTAGTAAAAGCACTTCCTACAGTTTAGAAAAACACTGGTCAGGCACACAGTTAACCCTTTGATCACCCCTGATGTTAACCCTTTCCCAGCCAGTGTCATTAGTACAGTGACAGTGCATATTTTTTAGCACTGATCACTGTATAAGTGTCACTGGTCCCGAAAAAGTGTCAGTTAGTGTCCGAATGTCTGCCGCAATATCGCAGTCCTGCTATAAGTCGCTGATCGCCGCCATTACTAGTATAAAAAAAAATTATAAAAATATCCCATAGTTTGTAGATGCTATAACTTTTGTGCAAACAAATCAATATACGCTTGTTGGGATATTTTTTTTTTACCAAAAACATGTAACAGAATACATATTGGCTTACATTTATGAAGAGATTTGATTTTGTAATTTTTTTTATTGGATAGGTTTTATAACAGAAAGTAAAAAATATTGTTTTTTTTTTTTTTTCAAAATTGTTGTCATTTTTTTATTTGTTTATAGGGCAAAAAATTAAAAATGCAGAGGTGATCAAATACCACCAAAAGAAAGCTCTCGTTGTGGGAAAAAAAGGACATAAATTTTATTTGGGTACAGCGTTGCATGACCACGAAATTATCAGTTAAAGTAACGCTGTATCCTAAAAAATGGCCTGGTCATGAAGGGGGTAAATCTTCCGAAGGTCAAGTGGTTAAACCACTCTGTTCCCACTGACACACCTGGTTATATATGTTGAGGGCTGCTCCCACATATAACTTAAGTGTTAGTATGCCACTACGCTTTGTTAGCATACAGGAAATAGACCACAGATTGTTGGATGGTAGATCGAGTGGGTACTGTATATTATGGCAAGTTAGGATAAACACAATATATAAACCAAAAAACAGGTCAGAGAATATGTCGGAATGCGTTAGGCTAACTGACGGGAATACTAGCCTCAAATATGGCAGTTAACAGCTACACAAACATAAAACATTCAGGGAAATTCATAAGACACTCTTTAGGATTCCGACGTGCCTCCACATGACAAATGTAGGTGCGGGTAACAGATTTTTGTAACTGTCATAGACATGTACATGAGTTTGGGGCATGCAGCTCATGCGGAGGCTCACGGAGACTGCAGCGACCATACAGAAACTCTGCGTTCAGTGGAACTTTGCTTCCTCCCCATCTGTCAGGTTTCTGTGGTATGTCAAAAAGATTTTGTGAAATTTAACGTGTATCCTCACAGGGTGACATTGTGGATACACCAGTAACAATATGCCAACGTCCCGATATTGAATGGAAAAAATAGAAAATTGCAAAAATGGACTTTATAGGCACACACATAAGATAAAAAGTATTTGAAATTTTAATTGGATAAAGTTAAAATCGTAATTTACAAAACATAAAAAGAAAACACATCATACTAGTACATGACCCCAGGGACTTAAATAACACCTCTACAGGTTTCTGTGGTAGTTGACCTTGTGTAGAAATGCCAACCCTGGGTTTCCCAGGGTGTGGAGTCTAAGCCCCAACCTGCTTCTTCACCAAGGCCCCTGATGGTCAGGATGGACTTGCAGCAAGTTGGAACCAGGTCGCGGCCCTCAAGTACACCCAGCTGACAATACAGAGACCACTTGCATGTGCAGAGTACAGATGGCAAGAAACTGAAGAGGATCCAGGAAACAAACTGAGGTCAGGACAGGCGGCAGACAAGCACAAACATAAGACGAGGCTGGGGTCGGTACACGGGAAGTCAGACACAGAATACACAAAATGGTAGATATAAATGAGCTTAGAGAACTGTGAAGTTGCTCAAGCAAGGAGTGAGCATGTGTATATATAGGAAAGCAAACTGGGAGGTGACCTAGGAATTGATAGAAGTGAAAAGGATATACATTCACAGTAGAGCAGGCAACGCCCATAGGTGAACAGGGGAGCCAGCAGCACATGTGAATGGAATCACAGATCTAGCAGAACCACTGCAGAAATGTACAAACAGAAATCTGCAGGCTAGACCGTGACACCATCGCTGCAACTGTCTGACAGAGCAGTGGTGGGGAGTTTTGTATTGGAGATTTAGAGACACTAGTACTCCATCAGGTCCTCTCCTCTTGTGATTGACATCAGGCAGTGGGCAGATCCTTAGCCAATAGGCAGCTTGATATTGGCTATAGAATCCACCCACTGCCTGGTGTCAATTACAAGGCAAGAGCGGACCTGATGGAGAACTAGTGTCTCAGCTTCCTCATCAGTCTCTGTCCACAACAGAGTCACTGGCTGCTAGGAGGCTGTCGGCTGTGAAGCTGAGAGTGTCCTTACAGAGGAGTTCCTCCCGCCCCTTTAAAAATTAAAAGTCAGCAGCTACACATACTGTAGATACTGACTTTTAACATTAGGACATTTAACTGTCCTGGAGCCCAGTGATGTCGGCACCGCAGCTGATGTTTACATCGGCTGGTCGGGTGCTGCCGCCGCCATTGCTGGTAAGGGTGCTGCCGCCACCATTGCTGGTAAGGGAACCCGGAAGTGTAGCTGAGCTGCTGATGTACTTCACCTTCTCCCAGAAGTGGGGACAGGGTACCTGTAAAAAACAGATAACCGATCCCCCCTCCATCCTGAAAGGTGTCAAATGTGGCTCCGGAGGGGGGAATCAAATAAGCGGAATTTCCACTTTTCGGTGGAACTCGGCTTTCACAACCAGTAACTGGGAGAAGATAAAGATGGCAAAGATGCCGCACTGCTACACTGCATATAGGGACAGGCACTCTTAGATAATGTCTTAATGGCCTCACGTTTGAACTCTAGGAAATTATTTTTTTAATTTGGTACATTAATAGCATTACTTTGTAAAAGTGTACTAAGTGTATTACGCACTCCCTAAATCTGCCATGGGTATCAGTAAAGTTATTGAAACAGACTGTAGGCATTTTTTAATCGGGTTCGGGCCTTTTTAAGGAGCTATAGAGCCAGAAAAGTATCAATAGTGCTTCATTGAATTTCCCTGATTGTGTGTTGATATTTTTGTGCAGCTAATGTATGTAAAGTTAGTATTCAGTTTATTAATTGTATTTTAATTTAATATGGATACATTTATAGTTTCCTAGATCAAGTTGCCCAACAAAAGTGACAGGCACAGGAGTTGGGAAAAAAAGAAAAACGCTCAAATAAATGTATAATTAGCAAAAGGAAAGGTGCATATGGACAGAACAATCCACAGAACAAAAACAAAATCCCCAGGAGACTCTCCAGTTACTCAACACAAAAAATCCAAAAAACTGCCACAATGCTTTAGGTTAAAACAAAGGGTTTTGTTGCATGCAATTGCAATTACATTTGAAGTTACAGTACATTGCCATGTCAAGGCACTTCTGAAAAGTGGGTAACTCTGAAGCAACTTTTCTCAACCATTTTAACACAAAAGAACCCTTGAAATAACTTGCGGGTCTCAGGGTACACCTGCTAATAGTTATTAAATATATAGCTCATTGGACATTTCCAAAAAACAGTTTGTTGCAGATATACTGTAATTATAAGAAGCAATAAAATAAAAAGGAATGTCGCATACTGGGCATATATGACTGGGCTCATCTATATGACAAAATTAATTTCAGTAATGATAATGAAACAAATAATAATAATAGCCAGAAAAAAAAGTGAAGACCTTGAAAATTGTAATGCTCCCTAACATTAGTTACATTGATGATCCCTGACATTGGTTGTTAATATAGCACCCACTTACACTGTTGAATGCTTTGCCGCTGTGGGCACCTGATGTAAGGAGGGACTCTGCTGGGGGTACCTTGTAACGAGCCACTTGCTCGCTCGGTTCCACTTTCCCGACACTCCTCTGCAGCTATTGAATCAGATTGCAACGTCTGATGGTTCGGTCATCCAATGCTCCGGGATTAGAACTTCAGCTATGTGCCATTCTAACCCAGTTGTGTAGCTCAGAACAAACACCAGGCAGGCTGTATGTAAGTTCAAGCAGGAAACTATCTTTATTGACAAAATACAGGCTTTTATACACTCAAAGTGGAGGTGCAGACCTCCTGCTCATATTACTCTAACAATACAGCTGTAACCTAATTCACCTAATTAACATGAGCTAATTAACTAATCCCTTTAGACAGCCTAGATGACTCAGACATGACCGTTAGGCCAGACTGGCCGTCTTGTAGTTCAGAAAATCCAATCAACATTATCACAATCAACATAGACTCTTCTTCACACAATAGCAGAGTTAATTAACACAAATAACAATGGGAATCTAATGACTCTTGGATCCCATAGTAGACTTATTTACAATACACATTTTAGCAGACAATAGACAGACAGGTGTTGGAATTTACATCAGCATCTCCTAACAGTATCTGTCCCAGCATTATGAATCAGCCACTATTCCAATATGGCAAATCCAGGGTCCCCAGAGTCTGTGTGTCCTGGGGGACCAGGACCCGAATCCACAGTAATACCACCTCAAGAGTCCCCAGGCATACAGCTCACAAAAGCACCATTCCCCCAAATGCAAGGGCCCCCGATCGATCGGCAAGAGGCTAGCATACAGTCCCCTCCAAAAGTCTCCCTCCCGGCTAGGTCTGTCACATACCTGATGTAAGGAAGGACTCTGCTGGGGGCACCTGATGTAAGGAGGGATTCTATTGGAAATGCCTGCTGTAAGGTGGGACTCTGCTGGGAATGCCTGGTTAAAGGATGGACTCTACTGGGGACACCTGATGGCATCTGGTGGCAGGAGACATTTCATTTTATATTACAATGTAATAATAGAAATAATGCGCTTCAATCATCCTGACGCCATACCAACCATGGCCCTGTGATGATTAAAGTGCCAACACAAGGTGTTTGGAGTATCTTTATCTGCTGATTGTTAAACTTTCTGGAATACACTTATCCACCCCCATCAAATCATTCCCCGCATCTATTACCTTTTGTACCACCACCCCCTCCCTTTAGAATGTAAGCTCTACGAGCAGGGCCCTTGTCATAAACCAGATGTGACCAGAACTGTGTGACTGCGACAGAGTGAACCAGACATAAATAGGTTGAAAATAAGTAAGTTTATTAAAGTAAATGCATATAAATGTGAACACACTACCAATACAAACAGAGTGAACAAACCAAACAACCAAACAGTAATAGTAAACCAATCAGCATATATAGCAAAAGGGAGTACCAGAATCATAATCAAGCCAGGCCAGGGTCATAAACAGGAGATCAGCAGATGGGGGGCCAGGAGTAAACAGACAGGGAACAAGATGGAAGGGATCAGGCTGCAGGGCAAGGATCTAGGGATATAGGAACAGATACAAACAGGTACAGGATAGAGGAATCAGGGTTCAGGATCAGGATCAGGATAACAGATGAACAGGCTGCAGGTCAGGGCACAAGGACAATACCAGGGCAAGGTGTGTGTGCACTTGCCGGGTATTTATACACATCTCAATCAGACTCAGGTGATGCCTGATTGCAGGAGATGATGTCGGCCCCACACTGCCAGGAACCACCCGCTGGTGGATTCCAGTACTGCGGCCCAAAGATCACAAAATACTACCAACAGGGGAAAGCTCCCCTGGCAGTTCTAGACTGCCAGGAGACACCTGCTGGTGGACCACAGTACTGCCCACGAAATATCAGGCAGTGTCATCAGCGGATGGAACCTTCCCTGACAGTACCCGCCCTCAAAGGAGCGGCTTCCGGACGCTCCAACTAGCTGCTGCTGGGACAAGTCCATGGCATCAAGCTGGGCAGCGGGCAGAGTCACACTAAGCTGAGTATGAAGACAGTGCAAAGTATCAAACCAGGCGATGGGCAGCTCAAGCTGGGCAGCAGGCGTAGACATAACAAGCTCAGCAGCAGGCACAGGCACATCAAACTGGGCAGCAGGCACGGGCACATCAGGCTGGGTAGCATACCAGGGCAAATCAGGCTGGGCAGCAGACAGGGACACATCACGCTGGGCAGCAGGCACAGGCACATCACACTGGGCAGCAGGCATGGGCACATCATGCTGGGCAGCAGGCACGGGCACATCACGCTGGGCAGCAGGCTGCAGGTCATGGAGCTGGGCAGCAGGCTATGGGTCATGGAGCTGGGCAGCAGGCTCCGGGCCATCGAGCTGGGCAGCAGGCTCTGGGTCATCGAGCTGAGCAGCAGGCTCCGGGTCACCAATCTGGGCAGCAGGCGCTGGGTCATTGGGCTGGGCAGCAGGCTCCGAGTCATCGGACTGGGCAGCAGGCTCCGGGTCATCGATCTGGGCATCAGGCTCTGGGTCATCCAGCTGGGCGGCAGGCCCTGGGTCATCGAGCTGGACAGCAGGCACTGGGACATCAGGTTGAGCAGTGAGCACCATCGAGCTGGGCAGCAGGCTATGGGTCATTGAGCTGGGCAGCAGGCTCCGGGTCATCGAGCTGGGCAGCAGGCTCCAGGTCATCGAGCTGGGCAGCAGGCTCCGGGTCATCGATCTGGGCAGCAGGCGCTGGGTCATCGGGCTGGGCAGCAGGCTCCGGGTCATTGGACTGGGCAGCAGGCTCCGGGTCATCGAGCTGGGCAGCAGGCTCCGGGTCATCGAGCCGGGCAGCAGGCTCTGGGTCATCCAGCTGGGCGGCAGACCCTGGGTCATCAAGCTGGGCAGCAGGCACTGGCACATCAGGCTAGGTAGCATACCAGGGCAAATCAGGCTGGGCAGCAGACAGGAACACAGTAGGCATGGGCAGTGGGCACATCACGCTGGGCAGCAGGCTCCAGGTCATCGAGCTGGGCAGCAGGCTATGGGTCATTGAGCTGGGCAGCAGGCTCCGGGTCATCAAGCTGGGCAGCAGGCTCCAGGTCATCGAGCTGGGCAGCAGGCTCCGGGTCATCAATCTGGGCAGGAGGCGCTGGGTCATCGGGCTGGGCAGCAGGCTCCGTTTCATCGATCTGGGCAGCAGGTTCCGGGTCATCAGCTGGGCAGCAGGCTCCGGGTTATCGGGCCGGGCAGCAGGCTCTGGATCATCCAGCTGGGCGGCAGGCCCGGGTCATCAAGCTGGACAGCAGGCACTGGGACATAAGGCTGAGCAGCGAGCACCGTAACGGCTGGCTGGGTAACAGGCACCGGCTCAGCAAGCTGAGTAACAGGCTCCGGGCCAGGCGCCGGAACTTCAAGCGGGGACACAGGCACTGGAACGTCAAGCGGGGACACAGGCACTGGAACTTTAAGCGGGGACACAGGCACCGGAACTTCAAGCAGGGACACAGGCACCAGAACTTCAAACTGGAACATAGGCACAGGAACATCAGACTGGAACACCGGCACCAGAGCTTCAGGCTGGAACATGGGCACGGGAACATCAGACTGAAAGGCAGGCACCAAGACATCAGACTGGAAGGCAGGCATGAGACATCAAACTGGAAGGCGCGCACCAAGATATCAGACTGGAAGGCAGGCACCGAGACATCAGACTGGAAGGCAGGCACAGAGACATCAGACTGGAAGGCGGGCACTGAGACATCAGACTGGAAGGCGGGCACCAGGACATCAGGCTCGAATGCTAGCTCTGGTTCTTCGGGCTGGAACGCTGGCTCTGGCTCTTCAGACTGGAATGCTGGCTCTGGCTCTTCAGACTGGAACGCTGGCTCTGGCTCTTCAGACTGGAACGCTGGCTCTTCAGACTGGAACACTGGCACCTCGGGCTGGAACACTGGCACCTCGGGCTGGAACACGGGCACCATGGGCTGGAACTCTGGCACCTCGGGCTGGAACTCTGGCACTTCAGGCTGGAACTCTGGCACTTCGGGCTGCTGGAACTCTGGCATTTCAGGCTGGAATACTGGCACCAGAACTTCAAGCTGGGACAGATTGGTGGGTGTGGAGGCAGGTTGGGTTAATGGCAGGATCATTTTGGTTGGGAAAAACTTTCGTTTTTTCTTTGGCTTAGCCACTGAAGCTCTGTAGGTGACTACAGGACTGTAGGTAAGGGGTGCAGCAGACTGGAAAGGAGGATTGGGATATGGTAGAGAAGAGGTAAAGTAGCTGGAGGAAGTTCTTGTGGATTTGTAGGCAGCTGAGAAGAGGTAGGTGGGTTGAATGCAGGATAGGTACAGGGAGCAGAGACCGGATATGAGTATTTGGTTCGGAGCAGCGTATACTGGGCTGCAACTGAGGTTGACATGGGTGATGGGGAAACATACATTTGGGTAGGCTGGTATCTGATGGTAGAGGTGGTTTGTCAGACCATGCCAAAAGTATAGGTTGTACAAACTGTAGTTTTAAATCTCCCTATCTAACAAAAGACTGAGCAGACACAATGCACTCAGCAATCACCTGTGGGGAGCAGGCTGAGTAGTGCTCACAAAAATCGGCGGGATCATCTTCAAAATCCACACTAGGGGTACAACCTGATTCACATTAAAAGGAGGAGTGAAATCATCATGGCCCTCTGGAATACAGGGCAGGGCCAGCTCAGTACAGATCTTGATCAAAGTCTGCACCTCCCCAAACAATATATAACCCTGATCAAACAGGGAGTGAGCCAAACAGATAGTTGTAAACAACTGGTCACTAGACCATCCTTTCAAAGCCTGGCGGCAATAATCACCACTTTCAGATGCCAGCAGAGAAAAATAAATAACCTCATCGGCATTCATGTTTGCAACCAAACTGAATCAAAATGGTTCCCCTGTGCAGCCACTTCTGGTCAGGGATGGCCCTGGTATTCTGTCATAAACCAGAACTGTATGACTGTGACAGAGTGAATCAGACATAAATAGGTGAAAGTAAGTTTATTAAAGTAAATGCATATAAATGTGAACACACCACCAATACAAACAGAGTGAACAAACCAAACAACCAGTGATAATAAACCAATCAGCATATATATCAAAAGGGAGTACCAGAATCTTTGTCAAGCCAGGCCAGGCTCATAAACAGGAGAGAGGCAGATGGGGGGCCAGGAGTAAACAGACAGGGAACAAGATGGAAGGGATCAGGCTGCAGGGCAAGGATACAGGGATACAGGAACAGATACAAACAGGTTCAGGATACAGGATACAGGAATCAGGGTTCAGGTTCAGGATCAGGATCAGGATAACAGATGAACAGGCTGCAGATCAAGGCACAAGGACAATACCAGAGCAAGGTGTGTGTGCCCTTGCCGGGTATTTATACACATCTCAATCAGACTCAGGTGATGCCTGATTGGAAGAGATGATGTCGGCCCCACACTGCCAGGAACCATCCGCTGGTGGACGCCAGTACTGCGGCCCAAAGATCACATAATGCTACCAACAGGGGAAAGCTCCCCTGGCAGTTCCAGACTGCCAGGAGACACCTGCTGGTGGACCACAGTACTGCACGCCAAATATCAGGCAGTGTCATCAGTGGATGGAACCTTCCCTGACAGCCCTCCTGTCCCTTCTGTATTGAACTGTACTGTAATTGTGCTGTCCCCCCTCTACATTGTAAAGCGCTGTGTAAACTGTTGGCGCTATATAAATCGTGTATATTAATAATAATAATAACATTTCTATTGTGGTGTAGGATCTGGGCCTGCTGTCCCTCCATCCCTCTTTCTTTCATTCTTTCTCTCTCCTTCCCTCCCTATTTCTTTCTTTCTTTCTTTCTTACTTTCTTTCTTTTTTTCTTTCTTTCTTTCTTTCTTTCTTTCTTTCTTTCTCCCTCCACCCCTCGTTCATCTCAGACTCTAACCACACCCCCTTTGAGCAACACCCAATTTTCATTTAAACCACACCCATCATGCACCACATTTTTCTGTCCTCACTGCATCCCACCTTCAAACAAATGTCCCGCCCCTAATTATAGCAAGACTCCGCCTACAGACAAAAAAGTGTCCCTATACATTTTTCTGCAAGTGCCCCATAGCAAGCCACTTGCTGCCTGCATCTATGAGCTCCCTCATCACAGGATTTGATGTTCAGCAGTGGGAGCCAATGGCTCCCACTGCCTCAGTAAAGCATGAGGCTTAAAACCACTAGATCAGTATGACAGATGGGGTACTAGTATTATAAGTGATAGTAGATCATCAATTCCTGTGCCCATACTTCCTCTAATTACATTTCATGCAATATTTTTCCAGTTTACATAGAAACGGTGCTTAGGAGATTCTTTCTCTTGTTCTTCCTCTCAAGTTTTAAAATAGTCATAATATGGTTATAGCCAGGGCCCAGTAGATGTCCAGGGGATATGGCTAAACCCTTCATACTCTTGCAGTAAACAGGGGAATAGCTCAACTGGTCTAAGCTGTGAGCCTGCCTGTCACTTCACACGGGAAGATGTACTTGTAGGCAGCTGGAGTCTTAAGGGGCTTTGCTGCTTTGTTTGTGCCCATTGCAGTTCTTATCAATGTCCATCAATAAGCTATAGAGGCCAAAGATGCTAACTTACCTAGGGCCCCATTCTGCCTTAATCTAGCTCTGAATTTGCTATGTGCAAAAAAGTAATTTTCTGCTTTTTTTATGCAAACAGTTAAGTTCAGACGTGTTCAAATATGGTTTATAGTGATTGACCACAAAGAACCGTTTAACCTGAAATGATATGTTGTTAATAATTGCATGTGTGCCAAGCAAACCATAGCTAAAGCATGGAGGACTCCTTACCTCAGTGTGACTGAGATGAAAAATAGGGTTACCCAAGCTATGTTCAATGTTAAAAGAGAAGCTGTGTATTTAGATACAATACGTAAGTATGAAAAACTGTGGTACCCTTGCGTTACTCATTTCTTGCCTCCTAATTTGATGAACTCCCCAGGACTCTGTGCCCTCCTCCCTTACCCCATCCCACCTCCTTCTTCTTCTCTTCATTCCCTTCCTCTTTTTTCTTCCTTATTCTTGCCTCACCTACCACTTTAAGGGGATATCTACCTTTTCCTTCCTTTCTTTCCTGTCTCTTATACACAGTGTACCATCTTTTAACCTATTGTTTCAACCTACTCCCTAAGTTTGGTTAAACTATGTTATGGTTGCTACTTAATACTTCATAGCATATATCTACTCACTGAAATGTTATTCTTATGACATGTATTGATCACTTTTCTATGCAAATTTTTCTATGAAAACCATTGCATAAGTCACCGCTGTACCAAGTTGTAAACCCAACCTTTTCTGTTCTGTTCCTGTTGCAACCTTGATTATATTATTCTATTGATGGCGTCAACAACAACAAAAATTATTGCATGCGGACAATAAAAAAAAAAGGTACGGTTTTGTTATGGATATATACTGTACTGTCTTGTACAGTATTTTTAGCTATATTTAGCTATTTAACTGATTTGAGCGCCTCTAAGGAAAGCTTTAAGGGAGTCCCACAAAGGAGGGAGAGGCAAGTCTATTAAGTCTCACAAATGATTGAATATTGGTTAGGACTACTTCAGTACAGAAACCTGAAAATTTAGGTTGTAGCGCTAATGAAGTATGATCTGAAATGCACATCCCGTAGGTATGGTACTATAGTAGTAGTGTACTTGAAAAGCAAGAGAACTGCTGGTCATTATGGTTACCTAATTTCTAGACATCAGTGAGGCCCATCTCCCATATATAATGGGCAAAGGAGTTTTCCAATTTTGTTTTTGGCGCTTCCCTTGGTACCATATTTATCCAATGCAGGGTTTGAATAATTATTAAAACCCCAAGTACCAGTACCAGTACATCTGGCTTCTCTGAAAGAAAGTGTTATGGTCATCAAAGAATATGTGGAGCTGGGTCACGTACACATTGGCTATTATATTATATGAGAGATTATAGTTGTTCCCACCCTGATTTTCTGTATGTGCTGTCGGACAAGAGAAAATGCCATTAGGACCTTGTGTAAGGGCTGCTGGAGAGGCAAGACAAATGTTAATGGCTTTTTAGGATATCCATTAGGGTAGGCTCAGAATGGGAAGAATTGTTGCCGCTTGGCACTGAGAGAAGGATAGAGTCACAATTCTGCAACCCTTAGGTAAATTATGGTTGGTCATTTGCTCGAATGGGTGGTTTAAGGGGCTAATCCTTATGTAGGGTTTCTGTAAACTTCTCCAGCATCCTTATACTTCTCCTTCCTGGTCCTAGAAGGTACAACCCCAATGAAATTTTGAACAAATTATTAATTATGTGCCATATCCTCTTTATTCCTCTTTGTCATAGTCCAACTATGAAACCAGCAGACCAGCTGCAAAGAAGAAGAATTAAGTGTTGACGGATGGCAAATCATGAGGTAACCAGCTGTCAATTCACAATATCAGGGTGAATTATTAAGGACATCTGGTGGGTGTTTCTGGATGTGCATTCACTCACATTGGCGTTGTCAAGGTCAAGGGTCAGGCTTGGAGACCAGAAACTATAGCAGTAGATCAGCAGGATAAGTACACTAGCAGGTTTAAGCACTAACTGGTCTTCATTAGAGCTGCTGATGGTGGAGAAGGGTGGAGAAGGGTTTCGCTGCATGCTAGTGCCAGGTCAGGATCTCCCCACCAGGAGGTGTGTGAGCCAGGGTCTGGTAATAAATGGAGCATGCAGTAATTAATCAGAAGTGCAGTCAGTAAACAAATCATAAGTCTGTAACAAGTGGTTGCAGGTTTGGATCAAGCAGAAGAGTAGTCGAGGAACAAGCCAAAGGACGGTAACAAATGGTATTGAAGATAAGTACAGCTGCAGGTACGCAAGGAGCAAAATATCGACTGGAGAGAGCACAATAATTTAGAAAACAGTGTGTGCAGAGACATGGCTTAAATCAGGAGGTTTGTGGGAGGAGCAAAGAGTTCAATTTCACCAGAAACAAGATACAAGGCAAGATTGTCCAAGGGATCAGACAGGGAGCTATCCAGCATCACAGGTGGCACAGACAGAAGAGCTGCAGCCAGACACTACCAAGGTCCCAGATTCAGATCAGGACCCTCGCAGTCGATGCCTTACACAAAAGTAATTTCTTATGTAACAATGTAAATTATCTATTACAGTTTTTTGTCCATGAAGCTTTTTTATTTCTTAAAACTAAAATGACTCTTACTGAAGACAAATTCAGCTCAATAACACTTTTCTATCATTAAAGTGATCATTCCACATCATTTATGTACTTGTATAAATATTGTATTGCAATAAAATAGAGATAATTTAGCTTGTATCTGCATAAAAGCAATTAAAATATCTCACTTTGTTGAAGTGTCTGACACTTATCACTATACCAAACAGCAGTATGTCTACAACAACTTCTACTGAGGACACCAGTGCAGCGTATGACTGTATATTGTGGAGTGACAGCACCATGAGAAAATAAAAGTAAAGAATTTTATTCAGGGAACGAAAGGAATAATAAATAAGACTTGTTACACTCATTAAAACAATTTATAACATTTGGAAGATATTCTGCAGTAATTAAGACAGTTGAAACAACTTATATCATAAATCAGTGTGACAAACACAGGAGGACAATTGGAATGTGGAGTCAGAGACAGAGTGTTGTCACCACCTAACAGGAAATACCTGAACAAGGACCTTCATAGCAGAAAGCAGAGTCATATGGTATTATTTTAATGGAAGATACAAATCAAGAGGTAGAGGAGGGGCGTTGACATCCTCATGACCTTGTCCAATCAGAGGATATTTTATATTTATTAAAAAAAATATGAGGCGTTCTGTGAATGGTGATAGTGCAGAGCACCGGCGGTCACTGTAATAGTGCTGACTACGACAGTGATTCTCAGCTTTCACAGCTGCCTCATTACAGTCCAGTCTATGGTTAGGAGAACGTTCAACAAATGTTATAAATGTTTGCATTTGGTATCTGAACCCATTGAAATTATTAAGAGCCAAACATAAACATAAAATATGCAATTCTTTTTAAATAATAAACAAAAAATAGTTAATAAAAAAATAAAATATTGTCCATAAAATGCTAAATACGAAGACAATAATAATGCAGGTCCTTGGGAGTCCAAGGTATTAGCTAAGTGGAAATACTTTCACAGCTGCAGCACCTCATAGGAGCAGGATCTTTGGTAAATCCCACTAATATACATACACAATGAAAAAACAAATGAGAAAAGAGGGCACCTCCAACTACTGTACTGGGTTACAGGAATCCAAGCTGGGGGCAATACTTCCACCCTTTCGCTTCCCTGTCATACTCTACTGCATTTGACCAGCTTTCATTCCACCACCACCCAATGACATCTATAATAATATAATATAATATGGGAGGACTGACAACACCGTGGCTGCTCAATATGCATATTATTACTTTATCACAATGAGTTAATTTATGCTTGTCTTTAAATAACATGCAGAGACATTGGGAGATTCCTTAAAGCTGAATGCAGAATAATAGAATGTTATGACTCTCGGGACAGCGTCAGTGACACTATATTCTAACATCACATAAATTGCATACGTATTCATATACTTCACTTTTACATAATTGCTTGGCTTACGTACAGCAGCAACTCAATATGATTGATTTCCAACTCAAAAGAAATTTGTAGTAGGTGGATTTTGCCCAAAAAAAAAAGATTTAGTGTATAAGGTAAATGCTTTAAAACAAAAAATTATAGCTGTCAACATTATAACAGTCACAGAACATATCTTGTTGTGGTCTCCTATGCATTAACACACTGTATTTTGTACAAACCACAATACACAAACCCACATTGCAGAGCTGAAATAGTTGTTATACCGAACAAGAAAAAAAATCTCGATACCATGTTTCAGAGACAAAAGCAACATTTTTCACACAGTAGTTTGAGACGGCTCTATTCTTTAGGGGTGTGTGCCTGGGGGACCTTTGGAGTGGTTTTGCTTCAGATTTGGTTCCATGTCTCCCTGAAAATACAGACTCTGGGAACCTAGGACCTGTATACAGATTTGACCCAAAACCTGCATTGACTGCTTCTTCTTCAACTCCCCCCCCCCAGACTGAGAGACTCTAAGCAGAAGATTATAATCAGCTTAAAAAACCTGATGCTGCGGTCTCCTGCTGCTAGATGTAATCTGTTTATTAAGGTTTCTTTCTCTCATTGTATAATTCACCATTATTTGCCTCCTATATGTAAATCCCCATTGTTAATTGAGTCACCTATTGTTTCTGTCTGTCTGCTAGTATTATGTCCACTTCAACTCGTTAACCAAACCTAATTAGATTACTGCTTGATTAGATCACTGTTAGCTGTTAGTTGCTAGTTGTTGATCAGCTTACTGTTTAAGTTTATCTTAGCTATTCATTAGATGTACTGATATTACTGTTTACAGTTTGAATTGTTTAGAATAATGTGATCAATCACAGGATTTTATGTGGTATAAATTCCGTGCAAATTTACAATAAAGTAAATTTCAGTTTGCATCTAAGCTAGTGTTGTCAGCTATAATACCTGGTTCTTAGTTCCAGAGTGAAGGAAGCTGTATCTTGGAGGAAGCACCCAGACGGGGTGCCAGGCGGTCCGATAACGCTAAATATTGTAGAGACTTGCTACACATTAAGTATATTTACTTGACCAACAACATCAGTGTAAGAGATGATACATATTTTAGTTAGAGGAAAACAAATTAAGCTTATTATGTCATCATCCAGAAACAGAAATATTGTATTGGCGTGCAGAAAGTGGGGCTATCCTCATAAAAATATAAAATAGAGACAGAAAAACTGAACGAATTAGCAATTGGACAGTGTGACTGATTATGTGCTAAGATTCTATGTTAAAGAGCAATCAGACAGACCTAATCTATTTTATTTATTTATTACAGGCACCTATACAGCACTGACAATTTACTCAGAGCTTTACATATGTATATTATACATTCACATCAGTCTCTGCCCTCAAGGTACTTACAATATAAGGTCCCTAACTCACATTCATACATACACATACTAGGGCAAATTTGGACAGGAGCCAATTAACCTACCAGCATGTTGTTGGAGTGTGGGAGGAAATCAGAGTACCCAGAAGAAACCCATGCAAGCACAGTGAGAACATGCAAATTTCAGGCAGGTAGTGTCATAGTTGTGATTCAAAACGATGATCCTAGTGCTGGCAGGTGGAAGTGTTAACCATTTAGCCACTGTGCTGGGAGAATGAGGTCACGTTGCCTTTTAGAGATTACAACTGATTAAGCCCTAGTTCGAGTAAAATGCATTGGATGGGTGTGTCTGATGCAAGGAATTGAGCTGAAGCTAGTTCGCAGACTCTTACTACCGTGGTTTACAATTAACAGTTTGTAGCCCCATTTCTTACATTCTGAGTTTGACAATCAAGCCAAACAAGCTCTTATGGTGGACCTGACCGTGATAGCAGTTATTGGAGCCAGCCAATGAAGTATACATTACAGAGGCATCACAGCGCAGCGTTTTTCTTATCTACTTTGCAGCACAATTATTTCAAAGTTATTGAACAGACATTTAGCAGTTGTAAAAAAATATTAGTGTCTTTTTTATTTATTACAGACAATAAAAGCAGCATTTTTTGTATCAGAGCTAACAAAAGCCTGTTTAGTCAGGCTGCTGTGTCTGAGAGACTGAGCAGGAATTTAGCACCCTAAATGACACTGATGAGGGAAATGGCATACAGGTTTTTACCATAGCTAAAAGATGCCTTAGAAGCACTTAGCATCAGGAAATAAACAATGAGTATTTATGGATGAAGAAAGCATACTGATTAGCAACATAACTATCAAACTGGTGTGGACAGTTTTCAAATTTGAAGGGTAGGCATTTTTCACCAGGAAATTCATACATCGGTGCCTTTGTTTTGAACACTAAATATGGAAACAACATACATCTTTGCAACACAGCTTTCAAGGCTTCATTGTCCAGGTCACAATTTATGTGGGAGAGAGTAATCCGATTGCAATTTGTCCAAAAAATGGGCTTCCTTTTTCACTGAAAGGACACATTTTTCAAATTTGATGCACACCTTTTTAACCTTTTCAGACTGTCCACATACTCAAACATACTCAAACTTTGTGATGTAGTCTACTCAGCCTGCTTGTGAGGGAACATGCCTCCAGGACTGGTGCACAACCAGTGAGGCAATCTGGGCAGAGTAGACTACATAACAGAGTTTGTGTACAACTTGTTTATCAGACCTGATACATGTAATCCCCACCACAAGCAGGCTGTGAGGGAACATGACTGCAGGACTGGAGCAGACCCAGTGAGGCAATCTGGGCAGAGTAGACTACATCACAGAGTTTGAGTATGATCTGTTTATCAGACCTGAAACATGTAATCCCCGCTTCCGTGTCTGGTTTAATTTTACGGTAGAGAATGTAAAGGGGTATCAGTTCACCTTTGATGTGGATCACTGCACCTTATGGAGCACATTTTCTGATGGTGGATCCCCTCTTGAGATATCAGAAGTGGCCCATTTGCAGTTCATCAACTTCGCATGCTGAATCCTGTTGAGGTTATACCGCATGGATGCCTGTTTGACTCCTATGCTGTATAGTATACGAGTCCACCAAGTCTGGTAAGCATGCCACCTTATCCTTTGTTTATACACAAGATTCAGTTTGACTTCACCGGGAGGAGTGTGAGAGACATTTCTCTACACAAGATTATCCTTTGAGTTGCATTATCTTGTTTATTCAAGAACATTTGTATGTTTTTGATTCATTCACTTCTTTGGAACATTCACCTTGAGTTAATTTTGCTCATACACAACATATATTGTTAAATTCATTTATATGATATTGTTGCTTCTGGTATATCTTTTTTCACAATGCAGGATTTATCCAGCCCCAAAATTGGAACAATTTTTACATCCATAAAAGAAGCTTTGTAAAAGTTAAGTTTCAGGTATTAATAATGCCAAGGCACCCTAACCCAACACAGATATTCTTCCACAGGAGAGCCTCAATCGTTTTAAAAAAACGTATATATCTTTCACAACTGCCACTCAGCTGTGGGAAAATAGGGCCTTGGGTGTTAGTGATGCCCACACACTGTAACCCAGCAAAATTCTTCCTGCAAAGCACAGCTTGTACCCTTGTAATAAAAAATACAGCCTTTCCAACTGTTCAACAGCTTTTGAAAAATTTGTGGTGTCACATTATAATTGCTCTTACAGCATCTATGGCCCCATTTGTTAAGGTAAAAGTAGCAAACCTACAGCAATAACATGAGTTGGTAACAGTAGCAGGTAGAAGAATGTGTTTACAGTGGCTGGGAGTGCTCACAGGAACTGGACATGGCAATGGTGGCAGCATTTGTTCTTTTTTTTTTGGCCTGTGATGTTGAAAGGAGAAGCTTGGGATGTAGCAAAAACAAAATTTGGAAGTGTGGCAGGATCCCCCATTAATTTCATCAGCAGCATCTGCTTCAGGAGCTAGTTAGCTTCTGCTGATCCAGGACTTATTCATTCTTAAAATTGTCAGGCGGTCCAAGGTGACTGTGAACAGACTCACTCTTTTGTCTGTCACAAAGCCTCCCGTAGCACTGAATACACATTCAGAGAGCACACTGGCTGCAGGCCCAGCAGCTTAATTGCCCACTGGGCAAGCTCTGTCCAGTGGACCATCCTTATGACTCAGGGTCATTCACTCAAAGGCTCCCTACACCCCTACACCTGCTCTTGATCTCAGATACTTAGCCACCATGTAATGCAGATGCTGCCAATAGGTGCTTTCAGAAGGCAGACATGGGTGCTATTGATTAAAACTTGTTTAAAGGCATTGCTTAGGGGCCCCCTTCCCCATTACTCCTCTTTTCACTGATAGGAGGCTCAGTGACACTTTGTCCATGAGACATTAACCTGCCAGCCTCTGGTAATGCATTACACAGGTTCCTCTGTAGTGCATCCTCAGTTTCACTGATACATGCATTGTCAGGACTCATCATTTTTGTTGTCTTCAAAAGATGACAGTACAATGCATGAATTCTGTAACAGCAGCCACTGTTAAGGGTAAAATAAGCCCAGCTCCCCTGACCCTGTCCTCGTACCATACTCATACAGGTACTCATTGACGGCCCCTTGCTTCATGTGCAGCTGCTGCAGCATGGCCAGAGTCAAGTTCCCTGGTAGGCATGTTACAGATTAGGCAGTTTGCAGGCAGGTGAAATTTCAGCTGAATTTCACTGAGCTGAACACTGGCTGGCTAGAATCATCTGAAATGGCTGCAAACTCTTGTGCCCTGCATCAGAAGATCTACACCTCCAAATCACCAGATTGAGGTCATGTGCAAGGCATTGCATGTGTCAACTTTTCCTACTGGAGGGTGAAAAGCAGGGTGGTGACATTGTTGCACACCCCTATTTTTGGATCAAGTTTCCACAGGGTTAACCACCCCTGAGCCTGCCCCTGCAGAACTGAAAGAATCCCCCCCCCCCGTGGCTTCTGTCCCCTAGGCAAACCAACTGCAGCACTGCGTGGCATCTTTTAGCCTGAGTTGTTGCATAGGCAAATGACTCATTAGAAGGAGAAGGTGGAGCAGACAGATCTGGCACTGTCCCCACCAGCTGTATTGATGCCGGGTGGCAGAGCAAGCTCCAAAAGTGAACCCTTTCCTTCTTCCTTCCTAGCTGTCAGTAGTTTCACACCATGGCCCGTGAATGATACATAACATCCTTGCCCGTAGTTGCTGGAGCATGTGTCTTTGGTCATTAGGACATTGCAGCTGGCCACATTGCCTTCCACAGGATTATGAAGGGCAGGTATGGCCTTACAGGCAAAGAAATGCCAGTCGGAAACATGCCGCTGTGGTTCAATACATTTTACAAATTCCATAAAGTGGACAGAATCCACCAGCTGGAGAGGAGATGTAAAGCTGGCAATTTCATCAAGTTGGAATTTAGACACTGGACATGGGGGGTGGCTGGGTGTATTTATTTATTTATTTTTTGCTCTAGCAATTTGGACAGCAAAATTTGTCTGCTCAGTGCTAGAGATGAAGGTATGGTGTTGACAAGATCGAAGCAAGGTTCCTGCCTTAGAATGCTCCCACTCTGCGATTGCCCCATGTAGACCCTCTTCCATGCTGGATGAGCCATTGGGTAGATCTCTGACATCACTTACTATACCATAATCCCTATTACTGGAAGTTTCTGAAAGTGCATTATATATGGTAGCAGGAAGAGGTGGAATGGGATGAGCTGGTAAAAGGAGGAGGAGTAAGGCCCTTTCTTAAAGTGTAGCTTTCTGGTGCTGTTCCCCATAAGCTGTGTGTTGAGAGGTCAAATGTGTTTTCATGTACATGGTACCCAAATAGCCAATGCTATTGCCACACTTTAAGTAGAGATGGTAAATACCAATACATCAGTCTGCTGCACATGTGCTGAAAAATGACAGTTAAGCTAAGAGTCCTGACCTCAACCTGATAGAACCCCTTTGGGATGAATTATAGTGGAGACTGTGAGCAGGCCTTCTCCTCCAACATCAGTGCCTGACCTCACAAATGGGCTTCTGGAAGAATGGTCAAACATTCCTATAGACACACTCCTAAACCTTGTGGATAGACTTCCCAGAAGAGTTGAAGCTGTTATAACTGCAAAGGATGGGCCAACTCAATATTGAACCCTATGGACTAAGACTGGATGCCGTTAAAGTTCATGTGTGTGTAAAGGCAGGTGTCCCAATACTTTTGGTAATATAGTGTATGTATCAAATGTTTGGCTCACCCCTAGTCATATCCAGTCTTTGTGGGTCAGTCAGTAGCTGTTCTTCCCATATAGGCTCACCATTATATGTAAGGTTTAATTTACTGTAAAATATTACATTGTTTCGGAAAGAAATGCTTTCTAACTGAAGCCCATCCAGCTATTGCTGAATTCATTTATTTGTCTTAATCCATGTTTTTTTTATTTAAATTGTATATATGAAGAATAAGGTTATGTGGTCATCAAGTAGTTAACACTATATAAACGCTATATACTTTATCGACAGTAATTTTACTTTATCTATTATGTTGCATACATTAATCATGCCTATAGCAAAAGCAATCACAGCAAAATAAATCCACAACAGATACATCTCACATGAAAGATTTAGGCATTAATCATACAAAAAGCATAAAAGATTAATTTTAAATACATAAATCTTACATAAAGAAGGCACACACTTTAACCATACTTCTGCTGCACTTTCTTTCCTCAACAATATTAATACTATTTTTACTGGCTCATCTTGTTGATTTTTATGGCCTTACAGAACACAGTATTGTTGTGGAGGTTTGGTGGGAGGAACCGCTGAGTGGGAGACACAGGTGACTGACAATGGCCCATCTCCCAGAGGACTTCACATGAAGGTTTCTTGTGAATAAAGTGGCGTTTTGGTGGCGAAAGATAAATATTCACTTGCTTATTTTCTAGGTATACCTGGTATTTAATAATGTATGTTAATAACAGAGTCACTTTAAGATGGGTGTCTGCTCCATGCATAAACATGCATATTCAGGCCATATGAGCATAAGCTGTCCAAATATAGTTTGGTGTAAGTACACATTGGGAACCAGATCGTATAGGTCCTGTTAGGTCTATTTCCTTCATTACTCTAGCCAGAGGTGGATCCAGAGTCTAATCTCGGGAGGGGCACTTCCAAAAAATTTTTAGGCACTTTGTCGGGGCAATGGCTGGTGTTGGCGTTTCAATCATCACGACACCATGGTTAATATGGTGTCAGGATTATTGAAGCGCATTATTTCTATTATTACATTGTAATATAAAATGAAATAGTTCAACTCACCATAATGCAGAATCTGTGGGAGCCCTGAGTGTGTCACTTGCCGCCATCACCTGCCACCAGATGAGGATTGTTACTTGCTATATCGCCTGTTATGCTATTATGCACATGGGTGGAAAGGAGGACAGGGTGGGAGAAGCCAGGTGGAGGGGAGGACAGGGTGGGAGCAGCCACGTGAAGGGGAGGACAGGGTGGATGCAGCCAGGTGGAGGGGAGGATAGGGTGGATACAGCCAGGTGGAAGGGAGGACAGGGTGGGAGCAGCCAGGTGGAGAGGAGGACATAGTGGGAGCAGCCAGGTGGAAGGGAGCACAGGGTGGGAGCAGCCAGGTGGAAGGGAGCACAGGGTGGGAGCAGCCAGGTGGAAGGGAGAAGAGAGTGAGAGCAGCCAGGTAAAAGGAAGGACAAAGTGGGAGCAGCCAGTGATAAGGTCCTGTACCTCTATGGAAGCCTGCTTCCCCGCCCCCCTATCCCCCCACCTGGAGGTAAGTTCTTACCTTGGGGGATATATAAGAGAATCACTGGCACTTTCTCTCTGGCTGCCTCCACCTGACAGCCTTGTGGTCACTCTTCTCCTCTCATGGTCCTCCTCTCCACTCCTCCCGCTCGGCATGTTGGGGAATGCAGTGCACTCTCAGGGAATCGTCCTGGGCCTGCTAGTATCCGGGACTACATGTCCCATAATCCTCTTGGTGTTAGTTTCCCAGCCATTGGCCCTGAATGTATCCAATAGGAGCAGGCATTGCTGTCACGTACCTGGTATCAGAGCCCAACTGTAGAAGGAGACCTCTCTTACAGCCCTGGCTGGGGGACCACTGGGGTTGCAACAGTGGTACAAGAGCGCAGTGAGGTAGGAGTGCCTGTATGATCCATGGTAGCTGATACAGATGAGTAGAGGTGATCCACCGGACAGACTGGTTTGCAGAAGCAGTTGGAAGAGGTGGTAATAGTTGTGGGTAGCGACCCCTGGATCTAGGTGGAACTGGAGCAGAGTGAGACAAGCCGGGTCAACACGGGCAGCGGGTAGTAAAATCAGCAGGCAAAGAGTAGTCAGCAGGCAGGCAGTGGTTTGGCAACAGAAGATCAACAGGTTCAGATGTGGCAGGGTCAACGCAGGCCGGGTCAGGAGAGGAGAAGGCAGCAGTAGTCAAACAAAGCAAGGTCAGGTAATAACAGAAGTTACAGGATCAGACTCAGGTAAAGCTGCCGATCAGACAGCACTGTACTAGAGCAGCTGCTGTCTTTTTAAAGGGGAACTGGCGCCAAGCTAAGTTAGCGCGCGTGCGCCTGCCGCGTGTTCCCGTGCACACGCACTTGCCGCGTGTCTCTGCGCACGTTCACGCGCCACTGCCTGATACAGCATGTTCTTGTAGGAACAATTGTGCGCACGCGTGCACGCCCGAGTGTTTGCCTCGCCACAGGGTATCCCTGACAATTGCCCGGTGAATGAGATCTGCTCGGTTCAAGGAGGAGAAGGAGGGGTGGAAATCCCCCACAACTGCGGCTCTGTCTGTGTCCCTTCACAGAGCCTGTCAGTTTCGGCGCTGCTGCCCTGTGTCCAGATGGGGGGTCGGCATCAGCACAGCCTGCTCACTATTTTCTTGGGGGGGGGCAATTGACCCCTTGCCCCCCCCGGATCTGCCCCTGACTCTAGCACTGTTTAAAAGGCTCTAATGCATAAAAGTGGTCTTAACACGTTGTCAAACTCATGGAGTAGAATCCTGGCTCATTTGCATTTTTTACACTTAGGGTTTATTACTAGGGATGAGCTGAACACCCCCCAGGTTTGGTTCGTACCAGAAAATGCGAACAGGCAAAAAATTATTAGTTATTGCCATAAAAAGTGTATGAGGACCCGGGTCCTGCCCCAGGGGTCATGTATCAATGCAAAAAAATGTTTTAAAAACGGACGTTTTTTTGGGAGCATTGATTTTAATAATGCTTAAAGTGAAACAATAAAAATGAAATATTCCTTTAAACATCGTGCCTGGGGGTGTCCTTAGTATGCCTGTAAAGTAGCGCATTTTGCCCGTGTTTAGAACAATACCACCGCAAAATGAAATTTCTAAAGGAAAAAATCTCATTTAAAACTGCTTGCGGCTGTAATGAATTCTTGGATCCCGAGAATATAGATAAAAATCATTGAAAAAAACGTCATGGGGACCTGGATCCTGCCCCAGGGGACATGTATCAATGCAAAAAAAAGTTTTAAAAACTGACGTTTTTTCAGGAGCAGTGATTTTAATAATGCTTAAATTGAAACAATAAAAATTAAATATTGCTTTAAATATCGTGCCTGGGGGTGTCCTTAGTATGCCTGTAAAGTAGCACATTTTTCCCGTATTTAGAACAATATCACAGCAAAATGACATTTCTAAAGGAAAAAAAGTCACTTAAAATGGCTCGCGGCTGTAATGAATTGTAGGATCCCGAGAATATAGATAAAAATCACTGAAAACAACGGCATGGGTCCCCCCCCCCAGACCATCACCAGGCCCTTTGGGTCTGGTATGAATATTAAGGGGAACCCCACACCAAAGTTTAAAAAAAAATTCATGGGAGTGCCCCCAAAATCCATACCAGGCCCTTCAGGTCTGATATGGATATTAAGGGGAATCATGCACCAAGTTTTAAAAAAAATGACGTAGGTGTCCCCCAAAATCCATACCAAGCCCATCAGGTCTGGTATGGATTTTAAGGGGAACCCTGCACCAAAATAAAAAAAGGCGTAGGGCCCCCCAAAATCCATACCAAACTGTTATCTGAGCACGCAACCTGGCAGGCCACAAGAAAAGGGGGGACAAAAGAGCGCCCCCCCTCCTGAACTGTATCAGGCCACATGCCCTCAACATGGGGAGGATGCTTTGGGGTCTCCCCAAAACACCCTGTCCCCATGTTGATGGGGACAAGGGCCTTGTCCCAACAACCCTTGCCCGGTGGTTGTGGGGGTCTGCGGGTGGGGGGCTTATCAGAATCTGGAAGCCCCCTTTAACAAGGGGATCCCCAGATCCAGGCCCCCCTATGTGAATGGGTATTGGGTACATTGTACCACTACACATTCACTGAAAAAAGTGTCAAAAATAATAAAAATGGCAGTAGACAGTTTGGGACAAGTCCTTTAATAAAAAAATAAAAATGTCCCGCAATGTAAAACCATCGTCCATCACACCGCCCGACGAACTAAAATAAAAATAAAAACAAAAAGCTCAACATATATAGTTGGGTATATATAGTTGGGTGACCCTGCCCCCTCTGACGCCACGTCACATCAGAGGAAGGCGGGGCCACCCGGTGACGTAAACAGATGACCTGCCTTCCTCTGATATTTTTATGACACTTTGTTGGGGAATGTGTAGGGGTACAATGTACCCAATGCCTATTCACATAGGGGGGCCGGGATCTGGGGGTCCCCTTTCAGATTCCAATAAGCCCCCTGCCCGCAGACCCCTACAACCACCAGGCAAGGGTTGTGGGGATGAGGCCCTTGTCCCAATATGGGGACAAGGTGTTTTGGGGGACCCCAAAGCATCCTCACCATGTTGAGGGCATGTGGCCTGGTATGGTTCAGGAGGGGGGGCACTCTATCGCCCCCCCCTTTTCCTGCGGCCTGCCAGGTTGCGTGCTCAGATAAGGGTCTGGTATGGATTTTGGGGGGGCCCTATACCTTTTTGTTTTTAATTTTGGTGCAGGGTTCCCATTCAAATCCATACCAGCCTGGTATGAATTTTGGGGGGACCCTACACCATTTTTTTTTTTTATTTGGCACAGGGTTCCCCTTAATATCCATATCAGGCCTGAAAGGGAGGGGCCCCAACACTTTTTTTTTATAATTTTTGGTCCAAAGGGCCTGGTAATAGACTGGGGGGAGCCCATGCTGTTTTTTTTCAATGATTTTTATCTATATTGCTGGGATTCTACAATTCATTACAGCCGCAAGCAGTTTTAAATGACTTTTTTTCCTTTAGAAATGTCATTTTGCTCTGGTATTGTTCTAAACACGGGAGAAATGCGCTACTTTACAGGCATGCTAAGGACACCCCCCTGGCACAATATATAAAGGAATATCTCTACTTTGTCCTCCACCACCTCCCCCCACTGACTTACTCACGGCCGAGGAAATCACTAATCACTTCAAAACAAGATTGATACAATCCGTGATGAAATCTCCACTCTACAGGTATCTCCCCCAGCTAAGACCCCATGTCAACAGGTACAACTGACACTCCCCCTATTCAAATCTGCTACTCCAGACGAAGTTGCTAAACTCCTTTCTATCGCCCATCTAACCACCTGTCCCCTGGACACTATTCCCTCTCAAATGCTACGGTCACCCTCTGACCCCATCCTACACTCTCTGACCCACATCTTCAATCTCTCCCTCATCTCTGGCATCTTCCCCGATGCTCTAAAACATGCACTGGTCACTCCCATACTCAAAAAGCCATCCTTGGACCCTACCAATCTTAACAACCCACGCCCTATCTCCTTGCTCCCCTTTTCCTCTAAACTCCTTGAACGCCTGGTTTACAACCAACTGAGTGACCACCTCATTAAAAACAACCTTCTTGATCCCCTTCAATCTGGATTTCGCCCTCAACACTCCACAGAAACTGCTCTTTTAAAACTCACAAATGACCTACTAACTGCAAAAACCAACGGACACTATTCTGTACTCCTACTTCTGGATCTTTCAGCTGCCTTTGACACGGTTGACCACCCCCTCCTCCTCAAAAAACTTTACTCCCTCGGTCTCCGTGACTGTGCTCTTCAGTGGCTCTCATCCTACCTATCCCAACGCACCTTCAATGTCACTTACAATTCTACTTCCTTCACTCCTCTTCCCTTCTCTGTCGGGGTCCCCCAAGGTTCTGTTCTTGGACCTCTTTTATTTTCAATCTACACCTCTTCCCTGGGTCAGCTGATAGCCTCTCACGGCTTTCAATATCATTTCTATGCTGATGACACACAAATCTATCTCTCCACCCCTCAACTCACTCCATCAGTCTCCTCACGCATCACTAACTTACTAACCTAAATATCTGTATGGATGTCACACCACTTCCTTAAACTCAACTTGTCCAAAACTGAGCTTATAATATTTCCTCCCCCACATGCCTCTTCCCCTGACTTCTCTGTGAAGAGCAATGGCAAAACCATCCACCCGTCCCCACATCTCAGGGTGCTAGGTGTTATCCTAGATTCTGAACTCTCCTTTCAGCCCCACATCCAATCACTTTCCAAAGCTTGCCGCTTCAACCTCCTCAACATCTCTAAACTACGTCCCTTTCTAACCAGTGAAAAAACAAAGCTCCTGATTCACTCCCTGGTTATCTCTCGCCTTGACTATTGCAACTCACTCCTCATTGGATTACCTTTAAATAGACTATCCCCCCTTCAGTCCATCATGAATGCGGCTGCCAGACTCATCCACCTTACAAACCGCTCAGTGTCTGCTACCCCTCTCTGCCAATCCCTCCATTGGCTACCACTCGCCCAACAAATTAAATTCAAAATACTAACAATAAGTTACAAAGCCTTCCACAACTGTGCCCCCAGCTACATCACTAACCTAGTCTCAAAATAATCGCCATCTCCGTTCCTACCAAGATCTCCTGCTCTCTAGCTCCCTCATCACTTCCTTCCATATCCGCCTCCAGGACTTCTCCCGAGCCTCTCCCATCCTCTGGAATTCCCTACCCCAATCTGTCAAACTGTCTCCAAATTTATCCACTTTTAGGCGATCCCTGAAAACGTTCCTCTTCCTGCCTCCATCTAACAACTGCACTATTTTCTCCATTAGCTCACCCCCCACAGCTATTACCCTTTTGTATAACTTGACCCTCCCTCCTAGATTGTAAGCTCTAACGAGCAGGGCCCTCTGATTCCTCCTGTATTGAATTGTATTGTACTTGTACTGTCTGCCCTAATGTTGTAAAGTGCTGCGTAAACTGTCGTCGCTATATAAATCCTGTATAACAATAATAATAATAATAATATTTCATTTTTATTGTTTCACTTTAAGCATTATTAAAATCACTGCTCCTGAAAAAACGGTCATTTTTAAAAGTTTTTTTTGCATTGATACATGTCCCCTGGGGCAGGACCCAGGTCCCCATGCCATTTTTTTCAGTTATTTTTATCTATATTGCCGGGATCTGACAATTCATTACAGCCACGAGCAGTTTTAAATGAGATTTGTTCCTTTAGAAATATCTGCTATGGTATTGTTCTAAACACGGGAAAGATGCGCTACTTTACAGGCATACTAAGGACACCCCCCCCCCCCCCCCCGGCACAATATTTAACAGAATATTATATATAGCTGGTTTGTTGAGCATGGAGGAGGGAGGGAGTGGGCTGTCATTTACTACTATGTATACACCCACATGTGTGAAGAGAATACAGAGTAGGGGTTATGGGACTTTATAGGTGCAATTAGTACAAGGACATACCAAATTGAATAAAAATGAATAGCAGCCATTGGCTCCCGCTGCTGTCAATCAAATTTAATGACAGGGGCGCTGGGGGGCAGGGCCAAGTCCTACATCTATGGATGCAGAAAAGCACGTCCACAAGGTAACCCCCCCGAGAGATCGCTTCTCCTAGGGCTGCCAGCGCCACCGGGGGATCCCAGAAGTCGAGGATCGGGGCCACTCTGTGCAAAACAAACTGCACAGTGAAGGTAAGTATGACAAGTTTGTTATTAAAAAAGATAAATAAAAAAACGAAGCCTTACAATCACTTTAAAGTGGTTGTACACCCTGTACAACTACTTATACCTACAGGAGCCTATATTAAGGCTTACCTGTAGGTGCTTGAAATATCTCCTAAACCTCCACGGTTTAGGAGATATTTAGAAAAAAGCAGAGCGACAATGACTACGGTGCATGTGCACTATAGAAAGGGCACATCGTGCCGTTTCTAATAGGGGTCATGCTGTGCCTGGCCAGTGTCCGGCCAGTTACAGAGCCAGAGTTCGTGGCCCCAGAAGGAAGAGGGGTGAAGATGAACGCTCGCTGCTAGTGGGGACAGCAGTGACATTGCAGGCTTCAGTTTCAGGCAAGTGACACATAATGGGCTACTATGTGATGCATAGTAGCCCATTATGCTTTACCTTTGCAGGGAAATAAAGAGGAAATAAAACCCACCTCATTTGCCATCTAGTTGCCCACTCCATTCATTTATTCAGGTCCTCTTGTAAGGTTTCTATATCCTGCTTTGATGCTATTGCCCTGCTTATTTTTGTGTCGTCAGCATCAAACACAGAGATTAAGCTATTTATCCCATCCTCTATATCATTTATAAATAAATACATTTAGACACTTGTCATAAGAAGCCACCACATTTCGGGGGTTCAAAGGGTCTCCCTTTATCAGGGTTTGGAATTATTGATAGAATTGGAGGGATCCTGAGGGGTAATTATGATAGCTCCAGATGTCAGTTAAGCTCTAAAGAAACATCTTGTCTTCTCTAGACAATACCATGCCTGTATATGTCTATTGATCCTCTTCTGCTAAGGTCACTATTCTTCTCTGTACAGGTTGCCAAAAGAACACCTGTAAATGGATTTCAAAATTAAATAGAGGGGTGTTTTTTTTTTTTTTTCATTTTAAGAAATGTGTTGTCACAGTAATGATACTATGCACCTAAACTATCATTACAATATAGAAGATAGAATTGGCAGAGCTGCTAGCTCACGATGTCTATAGATGGAAGAAGATTGATACTATGTGATACATTGTCTTGACGAGACAATGAAAAATAACCTACACGGCAGCTGTGTCAATATCAGACTTGGTAATGTGCTGTTGGCTGCAGCTTCCATTTAATCCAGTTCTTTTTTTTTTTTTTTTCTCCCTTCTTCCCCCGCTCGCAGACGATAAACGCTTGTTGCTTTTCTCAGGGGCTGTCCGTCAGTCCCTGGCCTTGCAATATTCCTCCCAAGCTTTCCGACGTGGCTTTCCATTTATTTTAAAAATACCATTTCACAGGCTGCTGCCTTTAACTAGCTATTATACAGTGCTCGGCTCGACTCAGGGAGATTGAAAAGTGACAGAAACAACACGTTTTTATGAGAATACAGAATATTGAAAATGAGGCCTGCTTTTTCCCCCCACTCTCTCTACAGATTGCAGTTTTCACGACAGCTTGTATCTAGCATCCGCTCTGCCGAGTGCATTTGTAGTAACATTGAGGATGTCACTTACAGCATTGTGTGGAAATTGGAATGCAGTGTCAGCCTGCCTGAGAAGTCTTTAGTTTGGGTGCTCCAGGTTAATTTAAAAGCTGCTGCATTGCAGCTGGTGAGGATCAGGAAATAGATCATTTCTTAACCCTTTATTGGCATGAGGGGCAAATCCCATTTCCCAGTGGAACTGATCAGTATAATGTGGCGCACAGCAGATTTCTTCCACGTCAAACAATAGGGTGTAAATAAAGATGGGCGAGTCAACTAGCTCCTCTCTTTCTGTGATGATTTTCATACATAGATGGATATATATGTTAGAGAATGTTGTGACATACAGGCGCAATTCTCTGGTCTGAAGATGTCTTTTGGCCCATCTTCATATAAAAATATAAATGCTTAGTTCACTCAAGTGTTCATATTTATACCAGAGAGCAGACAAGAGAAAAGCCTCGTACACACGATCAGATTGTTGGCCAATAAAACCATGGAATTTTGTCCGAAGGGTGTTGGCCCAAACTTGTCTTGCATACACACGGCCACACAATTGTTGGCCAACAATTACGAACGTAGTGACGTACTAGACGTATTACGTTGTTTTTCAGCTCTTTAGTGCCACCCTTTGGGCTCCTTCTGCTAATTTCGTGTTAGTAGAAGTTTGGTGAGTGTTGATTTGCGCTTTTCATTTCGTGCTTTTCATTTCACGGTTTTCAGTTCGTTTCTGAATGGCCGTTTGTCAACCAGCCATGTTGTGGAAACGGAGGAGATATCGTGTTATTTATTATTGGTCTTGGCGTTATTGCTTTGACATTATTTTTTTGGTTGAATCATGATTTGATTTTGTATTTTTTCTACATTTTTGGATAAATAGAATGCACTTTTTGGTTAAGTTCTATTGGCAGATAGCATGTCTAATTTTATTTGCTTTCTTTTTAATGTACAATAAGAAAATTGTGTAGAATAATACTTGGCTATGTGTTTTACTTTAAATGACAGTTTGGGAGTAGGCAGTTACATTTTTTTTTTTTTTTTTTCAAATTATATTTTATTAAAGAACAGGAGAGGACATGGGTCCCACACAGTGATACAAGGTATGTACAAAACAGTATATTTGAGGGCGCAGCCTCCATTTATACATAATCGTCTCCTATGGATACCGTAGATATTATTTCTTTGTAAGAAAACCAGTGTGGGCTACTAATAGAACCTCCTATGTATAACCAAGAAACAATATGTGGGTGGGACCTAACCTCTCCGCCTCCATTTCAATTTACTTAAAAAGAAGAAAAGAAGAGGCCTAAATAATAAAAAGGAAAAAGATAAGAGATGAGAAATAGAGAGAAATAAGATAGTAGGGAGGTTCAGGGGAAAGGGATGGGAGGGGATATGGGGTAACGGGGGGGGGACAAGGAGACGGCTACTACATGTGCCGTCTGACAGGCTTAGGAAGGATCAGCACTGTTTTTTATACCAGATAATGGCATATCAAGATGTCTTCCACTAAACAGACTAGTTCCCTTCTAGAAGCACCTGGCCTTCAGCCGAAAGGATAAATATGTTCCATCCGGACCAAGTCCTGGTGAACACTTCGCTTTGGTTTCTAGCAGTCAGAATCAAATCCTCCATTCTCTTAATATCCTCTACCTTTCTGAACCACACACCAATTGATGGGGGTTGTGTAGATTTCCAAAGCAGGGGAATACATGCCTTGGCGGCATCCAGTAGATGCCGGATCAATGACTTTTTATACACTTTGCTGGCTGAGGTGGTGGCGTGGAGCAGAAAGAGGGCAGGATCATTTGATATTGTGCGTTCGGTAAACTTTTGTATAACGTTTCGGATGGTTTCCCAAAACCGGTCCAGCAATGGGCATGTCCAGAACATGTGGAGGATGGTGCCACGGTCACTATGGCATCTCCAACACCTATCTGTTGTGAGAGGGAACATCTTATGTAATTTTACAGGAGTGTTGTACCACCTGGTGATCAACTTGTAATTAGTCTCCTGCGTTTTTGTGCAGATCGAAGATCTGTATGTGAAATAAATTATATTCTGCTTTTGACGCGTCGTAAATTTACATTGTAGGTCCTGTTCCCAGGATTGGTATGTGGCTGACAAGGCATGTGGCATGGGGTCTTCTTCCGTGCAATATAGATCGTATGTCGTCAGGGGTTGGCTAAAGCTATCGGGGGATGCTAATGTTTTGAAAAAGTGATCAAGTTGGAGGGCCCTCAAAAAATCTAATTGAAACAGTCTGGCTGGGTTTCTAAGTTCTGCTATATTAGGCCATCTTCCATTCAATAGGAAGTGAGAGGCTTGGAAGTGATTAGAATTCTTTAGAGATATAAACAGTGGATCTGTATACCCTGGAGTGAACTCGGGTGTACCCAAGATCGGGCGGATCGGGGATGTTGTTGATGTAAGATGGAACCTTACGAACAAGGTCGAGCATATGCACGTAGTCACCCCTATGAGGGGATGTCTTTTCATATGGCTTGGGAGTAAGTCATAACACCATGGGGCTCTGTTGAGGGGTATGTCACATTGTAATTGTTCCAGTCTGGTCCAGAGTTTAGTAGTGTGATGTTGATTCCAGTCTATAAGTCTGACCAAATGGGTTGCGTAATAATATTTACGAAGGTCTGGAACCGCCAAACCCCCGTACAGTTTAGGTAAGGTAATTAGCTTCCTAGAGAGTCTGGGTTTTTTATTGGCCCATATGAAGTCAAAGATTAGTTTATTAGCCTGGGCAAAGTATGATGAGGGGATCTGGATCGGTAGGGCCTGTAGTAAATATAGGAATTTGGGGAGTATACTCATCTTAACAATGTTGCATCTACCGAACCACGAGTGTAGACCTGACTGCCATTTGGACAATAGGGACCGGATCGTATTTAATAGCGGGGGAAAGTTTAGTGCAAATATCTGGGACATTTTGGAGGGGATATAGGTACCTAAGTATTGTAGCGCTTTAGTCGTCCATTTGAAATTGAAGCTTCCTCTAAGGGACGTAAGTAGTCGAGAATGTATACCTATACCCATGGCTTCGGATTTGGTGATGTTAATTTTCAGGTTCGACATAGCACTATATTCCCTAAATTCCTGTAGGAGGTTGGGGAGGGATATCAATGGGTTGGTTAGTGAGAACATCATATCATCCGCATAGGCGGCTACTTTCTGTTGCGAGTTACCCACCTCAACCCCTTTTATGTTTTGGTTGGCTCTTATATTGCACAGGAAGGGCTCCAATGACAGGGCGAAGAGAAGAGGGGATAACGGACAGCCCTGACGGGTTCCGTTTCTGATCGGAAACGAGTCAGACAAGATCCCATTACCTCGAATCCGGGCTGTAGGGTGTGAGTAGAGTGCGTTTATCCAGTTGAGCATTTTGTTGCCCAAACCTATATAGCCCAGAACGGAGGTCATGTAATGCCAGTTCACCCTGTCAAAGGCCTTCTCTGCGTCTATGCTTAGAAGCACACATGGGGTCTTATTTTTATTAACTATGTGGATGAGGTTCAACACTTTGATCGTGTTGTCCCTTGCTTCCCTGGTTGGGACGAATCCAACTTGATCCTGATGGATCAGATTCGGGAGATGGTTCTGGATCCTGTTGGCCAGAATTTTAGTGAAGATTTTTAGATCCGTGTTAAGGAGGGAGATCGGTCTATAACTTCCACAGGCTGAGGGGTCTTTCCCTTCCTTAGGTATCACTACAATGTGAGCAGCTAGGGTGTCTCTTGGGATGGACGTGTCTGAGCCTATGGAATTAAAGAATTTGAGCATTGGACCTTCCAGGGATTGAATCAGGGTTTTGTAATATTGCACCGTTAACCCATCAGGTCCCGGGGCTTTGCCTGATTTACTCACACCTATTGCTGTTTTAAGTTCTTCCATGGTAATCGGTTCCTCTAGTGACTCCCTAGTTTCAATGGGAAGTGTGGGTAAATCTGATCTATGGAGGTATGCGTCAATTTGGTCCTGTGGGGAGGGAGGTCGTTGTAAATTGTATAGTGTTGCGTAAAAATCCCTAAACTCCTTAGCGATATTTCGGGGTAGTGTAACTTTCTGGCCTGAGGGGGTCATGACGTGTGGAATATAGTTCGCCAAAACCTGTTCTTTTAGGGAATTGGCCAGGAATTTACCGCACTTATTCCCCGACTCATAACTCTTGCGTCGGCAAATCTGGATCGCCGCTTTGGCTCGGAATAACATTAGATCCGTAATCTTATAGGCAGTTACATTTTAAAAAATACAATGTAAAATTGACAAGGGACACCAACATAGCTGTATCCTTGATCTTAAAAACTACGGATTAATGGTTAAAAAAAAAAAAAAAACAATAATATTATTCTTGATATCACTAGAAAAAAAAGCCTTTGAAAATTCATTTGCAATAACTCAACAGCAAAGCAGCTTCATTATTTTCCCATTAACCACCTCAACACAGTGCATTTTCGCCCCCTTCCTGCCCAAGCCATTTTTCAGCTTTCAGTGCTGTCGCATTTTGAATGACAATTTCGCGGTCATACAACACTCGACCCAAATGAAATTGTTATAATTTTTTCCCCACAAATAGAGCTTTCTTTTAGTGGTATTTGATCACCTCTGCGGTTTTTATTTTTTGCACTATAAACAAAAGAAGAGTGACAAGTTTTAAAAAAAACACAATAATTTTTACCTTTTGCGATAATAAATATCCAATTTTTTTTTCTTTAAAACAAATTTTTTTTTAGTTCAGGCCAATATGTATTCTTATACATATTTTTGGTAAAAAAAAATCGCAATAAGCGTATATAGATTGGTTTGCGCAAAAGTTATAGCGTCTACAAAATAGGGGATAGTTTTATAACATTTTTATTTTTTTTAATTTTCTTACTAGTAATGGCGGCGATCTGCGATTTTTATTGTGACTGCGATATTGCGGCGGACACATCGGACACTTTTGACACATATTTGGGACCATTCACATTTATACAGCGATCCGTGCTATAAAAATGCATTGATTACTGTATAAATGTGACAGGCAGTGAAGGGGTTAACACTGGGTGGTGATCGAGGGGTTAACTGTGTTGCTAGGGGAGTGATTCTAACTGTAGGGGGCGGGGACTCACTAGGGGAGGAGACCGATCGGTGTTCCTCTGTACTGGGAACACACCATCGGTCTCCTCTCCTCTGACAGGACCGTGGATCTGTGTGTTTACACACACAGATCCACGGTCCTGCTGTGTTACCGGTAATCGCGGGTGCCCGGCGGAAAACGCGGCCGCCGGGCACGCGCACCGGGTGCCTAGTGACACGGCGGGCGCGCGCGATCGCCGGCGGCGGGCGCGCGCGATCGCCGGCGGCGGCGCGCGCGCCCCCTGGTGGCCTAAGAAAGCGAGGACGTCATATGACGTCCGCCTGCAACGAGAGCTGCGCCGCCTGGCCGTCAATTGACGGCCGGCGGTCGGCAGGCGGTTGAAGAAAAAGAGAATTGTGCGCTGCATTTGGAGATTTCATAATTTGCCACGTTACAAATGTTAATTCTCCTTTATGAACGCTAGTTTACAAGACCGACGACTTCTGGCTCGTACTTGATTCCCGAGCATGCATGTTTGTACTTTGGACTTTTGTCCGACGGACTTGTGTACACACGCTCGGAAAATGCAACAATACACATTTGTCCACGAAAAATTTGAAAATCTGCTAGCCGACATTTGTTGGTGGAAAGTCCGACAACAATTGCCCGATGGAACATACACACGCTCGGATTTAACGTCAACAGCCTGTCATCGAACATTTCTCGTCGGAAAGTCCGATCGTGTATACGAGGCTAAAGAGACACATTGCAGGCCTCAACTTTTTTAACCTACCCAATCACTTTTGCCTTCAAGATGACTTTACCAAAGGTGTCCGCAAGTTACCATATACATGAAATCACAGGCCACAAACACCTAATATGGAATATGGTAAGCAGGGATGAGCTCAGGTATGTCGAAGTTCCAAACCCACTGAAGCTATCTAGGATTGCAACCGCATCCCTTTGAAACCAAACACATAATAATTACACAGGCTCTGTGGTTGATTAAGATGGTAATTAAACTCACTTGGTGCCTTATTTGCATTACATTATCCTCAGAACCTGTGTAATTCATATGTGTTTGGGTTTAAAGGGATGAGGTGGCAACCCTAGAACTATCCCACTAGGAACCTGTGAAAGCCGTCAGCCAATCCTAGGTAGCCACACATATACACACTCCTTGTATACGTGTGAGTGCGGGGCGGATAATGTCTTCATTGCCTATGATTATCTGTCCACTTTGCCAGTTTCTTGGTGGGATGGTTCAGAAGAGTTCGGACTCATGTCCGAAAATGCCTGAGCTCACCTCTAATGGCAAATTTGGTTTTAGTGTGCATGTGTACTCTATTTTGATCATATTTTTACCTACAAATATGTAAGTGGGTGCAGTCTATTTTCTCCACTGCAGGTGGTGCTCATTTGCAGCAGCAATGCAGGTGGAGGAGGTCATCGAGAGGAACCTCTATGGTTTCTTTGGTACTGTCCATTCAGAGCTCTGTTCCGTGGCCGTGACTCCCGTTCGCATGCGTGGGAGTGACCTCATCATGGCTTGACCATTCAGATGGCTGAAGTCCATGGACCTGAAAGGAAGGCCAGGTGAAGATGGAAGTTCCAGCAGCGGTGACAGCGTTCCATTGGTGGGGGCGGTTTGTTTTAAGGTCATTATCCTGCAGAGGCCCAATTTCAAACACCTTTAGGAGCTGAACCTCTATGAAGAGCTATGTTGTGTGGTCTTACTTATTTAGGTTTATATACTTTGCCTGCGCTTGCTTGAGTGTCATTTCACACTGAAGCTAATCTACTAAGGGCCCATTCACACTAAACTAATGCTAAAAAAAATACAGTTTAGCACCTGCGCTAATGTCCATTATGTTTCAGCAGTGGAGGCGGTTCCTTGCATTTTTACAAAGCAAGGCAATGCTTACCTTCATTTATTTATTTAAATTATTGAACTGTCAATGTGAAATTTAATTCATTACTATTCATGTCTGCATTTTTCCACAACTCACTCCAACCCACTTTAAAGCCCAACTCCGGACACATTTTTTTTTCCTCCCATGCAGTGGGGCTGTTCCTGCACTGCATAGACTAACTGCTCGTTTTGTCTAGGGTTGAACACAGCGCCTGTACTCACCCGATCCTTCGTTCTTCTGGAAAACGGTGCTTCTTTACTAAAAGTGGTGCACATAGAATCCGGGGCAGCGCTGCATAGTAGCCAATCATATTCTAGGTTTTATTGTCAGAGCTTAATTGAACAAGCTGAAGTTAGAGGCTGATTGGTTACCACGCACAGCTACACCAGATTCTGTGTGCACCATTTTTAGTAAATCTCCCCTATAGCGTGTTAGTTTTTAGATGGGTCTCCATTTCACCACCTTCCATGATGGACTGGATTGATAAACTAAATAAGTTAATCTGGTCTGAGGAAATAACATATGAAAGACGGGGTGCAGTTAAGAAATATGCTCTTTAATGGTCAAAGTGGCTAGAAACCAGGACAAGACAAGAATGATGATGACTCTTTAAAAAACTCAATACAGCCTAGGGTTTGGATGATTAGGTAGCCATTACAGCGAGATTTGTAAAATATATGTTTTATTGTTATGATCCTTTATGATTCTGTGCAATGTGGTATCATTTTACTTATCTATCTGGAAGCAAACTGTATGTAGGTATGTAAAAAAAAATGGAAATCCTGGACTTACTGGCTTATAATTTATAAAATTATATATTTTTTTTCACTTTGAACAACCAATAATGTGCAGATAAAAGACATAAACAGGAATTTGCTTTTTGTATGGTTAGATAATTGAAGTGATTCTCCATTCACTTTATTAAGTTTATTGCTAACAACTTACAAAGCCATCCTCAATTTTTCCCTCAGCTACATCATTAAAATATCAATCAAAACATTCTTCTTGCTCCTCCTAAGACCTCCTGCTCTCTAGCTTTCTCATCAGCTCCTCCAATGCTCACCTCCAGGACTTCTCCAGAGCCTCTCTCATCCTCTGCAACTCCTTACTCCAATCTGTCCAACTAACTCCTACTCTATCCATCTTTAGGTGATAGGAAAAAGTGCAGTGCAAATTGTTGGCCATATATAAATCTTGTAAAATAACAGTGTAGTGCTACCCCCAAAGGAGCCATTGGTTTTAACTGGTTCTCTCCCAAACAGTACAGAGGCCACTAAAGTAGCAGTCCATTTACTCTGGCTCCAATAAACTAGGGATTGTCTTTTTGTGGTTTATTGCAGCTAAAACATGTAACAGGAGAGGGGTTAGGGGCATGGGTTACTCTAAAACGTTTAGCACATAACAGTTAGAGGAAAGTCTTTTCCCTGTGTCTGAACTCTCCACAGCTGAAAACCATGACATGACTTTTTGAGCAGGCTTAAACCTCACAGCTGGGAACCATAAGGCCAGTCTCTTTGGTATATGTAATCTACTCCTTAGCACTTGTTGAGAAGTAGGACAGTCTAAGGCCTCACAGGTGAGGACCATGAGGCAAGTCTCTTTGCACCTGGTTACCCTGTACGCAGCTGTAGGTAACCAGGGCAACTTCAGGGACACTGCACAGTAGAGGAAAACACTCTTCCTTAAACTCACAGACCCATAGTTGCCAACATTGTAAAAAAATGTATAGGAACACTTTTTTTGATGTAGGCGGAGTCTTATTATAATTAGGGGATGGGGCATGCATTTGTAGGCGTGACATAGCAAAAAAAAGGTGCCCCCAGGCATCGGAGTCCCTCCTTACATCTGGTGTCTCCAGGCAGCAGAGCCCCTCCTTACATCTGGTGTCCCCAGGCAGCGGAGTCCCTCCTTACATCTGGTGTCCCCAGACAGCGCAGTCCCTCTTACATCTGGTGTCCCCAGGCAGCAGAGCCCCTTCTTACATCTGGTGTCCCCAGGCAGCGGAGTCCCTCCTTACATCAGGTGTCCCCAGGCAGCGGAGTCCCTCCTTACATCTGGTGTCCCCAGGCAGCGGAGCCCTCCTCACATCTGTGGTGTCCCCAGGCAGGAAAGCCCTCCTCACATCTGTGGTGTCCCCAGGCAGGAAAGCCCTCCTCACATCTGTGGTGTCCTCGGGCAGCGGCGATCTCCTTCATTACAGTGTATCATGTCCCCAGCAGTAGCAGCTGTAATTCCTTTCACGTGTGCTCAGTGGAGAGGGGCGGGGCCATGCAGCCAATAGGCTTCAGTGTACAAGAGAATTGTCCACTGTACACTGAAGAGAGCAGCTGATTGGCTGCCCCTCCCCTCTCCACTGAACACAAGGGGAAATGCGTTGGCCATCTTTTTGTAGCCCGCCGGCCATTTTTTGCCTAAAACATTCCCGATTTTCTTGGGACAAAAGCAAAATCCTGTAAAATGAATCGGGATGAGCTCCAATCGGGACGAGGGTCCCAAAATCGGGATTGTCCCGGGAAAATCGGGACTGTTGGCAAGGATGCAGTCCAGGACACTGCTGAGGAGAGGGTAATGGCCAGTATCTGAGACCTCATGAGAGCAGTCTCAGTCAGAGCAATGTCTGGCACTTACTGTATATCCCAAAAGCAAACAGTCACCTGGAATCAGTACAGGGTAATTACTCACAAGTCCCCAGGACAACTACCACCTTTCAGCTACCTCTGGATACCTCCCAGTGAGTAAGAGAAATCCTCCTCAAGATCAGATCCATTTGGTGAATTCCAGCAGCCAGTTCCAGGGCCCTTCCAGGTTTCCTGCCCAAAGATCTCAGAGAATAGCAGTACAATCCAAGGCTTGCCTCAGAGTAGCAAAAGCTCCCTGTAAGGCTGATAACATCTCCTTGCTGGGGAAGACAATCTCTTCAGAGTTCCAGACTATTTAACAGCTTCCCAGGCACCATTTGGGCACACCTCCTCTGGGATTGTCTGGCCCTAATCAATATTTAGGCTGGTTATTTGAATTCTTCCTCTCTAAGTTCTAGAAACTTCTTCTAGAGCAGTGTTTCTCAATTCCAGTCCTCAAAACGACCCCAACAGGTCATGTTTTCAGGATTTCTATTATTTTGCACAGGTGATCTGATCAGTTTCACTGCCTTAGTAATTACCACAGCCGTTTTATCTGAGGGAAATCCTGAAAACATGACCTGTTGGGGTTAAGAAGCTGTTCTAGAGGCAGGGGGAAGCAATTAAACTTCCAGCCTGTGGAACTCTGAACAGACCAGACCAAATAATTAATGCTCTCCAGATTACAGATGGACCAAAAACTAAATTTACCTACCAGCCTAACTAGAAATGAAGTGAAGATTATCAACTCCTTTAGTAAAATCAGGTCTCAGAAACCTCTGTTAAAATTAGGAGAGACAGAATGGGCTAATCAAGATTTACACAAAGAATTAAAATGACAAAGTCCTAAGATATAGGTGTTGTAAAAAATACTTGAATGTAACTGCTTTTCACAATGAACCAATGCTTTCTGCTTTGTAGTGTAACACGACTTTGTCTTTCCCGTCCTTCTATTTTAATATCAGCCTATAGACCAAACTTTGTCAATGGACTTCCTTTAATCTGTAGCGGACATATAGATAATATTTTTGCACTAGTCTGTGGGAGGGGCTTAGGCGCCCATGTGGGAGCAAGTGGAACTGCACTCACTAATGCCTGAGCTTCGGGCTGGGAGCTGCAGTCATGCGACAGTCAACATTAAAGTGGTTATAATCCCCCCCAAAAGAAAAGCTCCTGTGCTTTAAGGCATGATATACAGCATAGTGCTTTTGTAGTTTCATTTATCACTTTCCATGTTTTACAATACCTGGTTGATCCTGCTTATTCCTGGGCCCCCCTGTGTGTACTGACCATGCTTATCATGGCTGCTGATCCATGATTGTGTGGTCAGAATACACGCCTCCATCATCCTGCTCTCTCCTCAGAGTCTCTGCATTTCCCCCACTGCTCCTCCTTCTCTTCCTGTCATTTCCGTAATCTGTGTGAACTGTGAAGCCGATCTCCTCCCCACCTGCCTTAGTAATACTATTCTCTGCAGCTGCTCCAGTGCTTGTAAAGAAACATCTATTAAAGTGAAGTTCCAATCCGAAAAAAAAAAATTAGTAATGCGTTTAAAAAAATGTAAAAAAAACATTTGGAGAAAATTATTTTTTTTACTCACCTCTAAATGCCTTTTGCTAGGGGGTCCCTCGTAGTCTGCCTCCTTTGGTGCCTGGGCTCCTGACGTCACTTCCCTCTGCGCAGGAAGGGAGATCGCCTCTCTCCCTCCCTCTTGTCAATCATCTGGGACACGTGACCGGTCCCAGATGATTGCGGGTCCAGTGACAGCGCGCGGCATGGCTCGTGCATGCGCAGTGGGTGCCCAGCTGTGAAGCCACCGCCGGGCGCCCACAGTTAGAATGCCAGCGCCGCTGAGCGGAGGGGGGACGAGCGGGACTTCGATCCCCCCGCATCCCTGGACCCTGGGACAGGTAAGTGTCCAATTAAAAGGCAGCAGCTGCAGTATTTGTAGCTGCTGACTTTTCATTTTTTTTTTTTTTTATGGGAACCCCACTTTAATTACTTTGATCCTCTCTGTTTTAGGTTCCTGCTTAGTACAGCGTGTGCGTTTTCTTACAATTATAATACTAAATACCTTCTTTGCACAGTGCTGCTGTGCAGTCATTTGTCCTCCCTCTGCCATCTTGCATACATCAGAAGAGTCTCAGCCCCTCCCACTGTAGTCTCTTAAATCGGGAAGGGAAGGTCATTTTAAGAAAACACACACTGCATTAAAAATGGACCTAAAACAGAGAGGATCAAAGTATTTAATAGATGTGACTTTACAACCACTTTAAGGCAGGTCTCCCAGACATGGAAGCAAGCTGCAATATTACTGTTAACTCCTTGCGCGCTCTGCTGTTACGTTGATGACACTGTACACTGCAGACACTCTAGTGCATAGCGGACACCACTTCCAGGTGTGCAGCATTTTGAGGCCAGTATCGCTGAGCCTGTTCCTGGCTCCACCAATTCATCAGTTCATGTCACCTTTTTTCCAGTGACCAATCCCATGTTTCCTTTGGGATACAGGAAATGCTCTCTCTTTCCAACCTCTACACTTGCTTTCTCTTTCCTGGGACCCCTCTGCATCTTTCCTTCTCCTGTGACTTCAAGCTGGATCTCTAGGCACTCTGTGCCATGGGTCTGGTCCCAAAAAGTAGGGAAACGGCCACTAGTGGAGGTGCCAAGCGCTTAGCCCCCTCCACTACCAGAGGAACTGTCACCCTTGCCAGTCACCCTTCTCCTGGCTGATTGGCTACATTTCATGTGAAACATACACTGTAGTTCTTAGCAACACTAACTTCCTCTGGACAATACTCTGTGTGTTAGACCACTGTATTGCATCTTCCTCTAGCTCAGTCCCCTTACTGCGTTGCAAGCCCTGTTCTTTTAATATGCTATGCATGCCCCCCTTTAAGAAACGTCAGACTAGGCAAAGCAGGTAAACAAACAAGATCCTTTACTGAGGTAATTGCTGAATATAGTACAGTTCTCAAAAAGCGGTTTCAACACAAATCCTGTACAGAGTTCTTCTAACATCCCAAAGAATGTGCATACCTTATGCAGAAGGCAAATCCATAAAGCAATCCCTTTTAAAGGCAATAGTCCATTAAGGCAACAATCCACAAGAGGTAGTGCAAGTCCCTTACAGTCAATGATTGGCAGTAATCCACTAAGGCAGTAAGTCCCCAGGTCTGAGACACTCTCTGGGAACCCCAATTAGGCTCTCTTCAGCCCCCCCCCCCCAAAGGGGATGATCACTCCAGCAGCTATATTTTGGCTGACATTCCCCTGACAGAACTCCAGTGTTTTGGAGGCGACCTCTTTTATGTTGGTTGACCTGTAGGGGGCATTAACCTGGTAGAAAATGGCAGGAAAGCATTAACCCTTACACCCTAGTCATCCCTAGCGCTCAGGTCAACCTGGGGACAAAGGAAACATACAAACATTGCAACATGGCATCATTTGGCACCTGGCTGGCTCATCTTACATGAGGCCGATCACAGCCAGGGGAAAAAAGTGCATAACACGGGCAGATACTTTAACCCCTTGTAAGCAGCTGCTTACAAGTCTTTCAGGCAGGATGTTTATTATATATATGTAATAATAATAATAATATAGTTGTAATATATCTTGCATAAATATTTAGCTATCATAACAAAAACATCATATGTGATATATACTGTATTTGTGAAAGTATGACAAAGATGGCTTCTCATTAAACAAAAATGACATCAATATAACAACTCAAAATGAGTACCTTCTTAAAATGCATAAAAGTTCCCCTTTAAATAAAAAAATGTCTTGATAAACAACAAAAGCAGCTTATTGTTTGCTCCTCAGTATGCATCTCTAAAATGTTATTTAAAAATCAACTTGTGAATGATCCAGAAGGCTGTTCAGCCGAATGCTTTTTTTGTGAGTTAATTCTGAGAAAGATATTTATCCAGGGGCCAAGAGACGGGGGTTCCTGAAGAGGCATTAGGAGACACAAATAATCTGTTAGATACTCTGAGAGATGAGAGAGACTCTCAAATTAATTTAGCAAGACTCAAAGGAACTGAGAGATACTTAGAAAGAAATCAGTGCATGTAGAGTCTTTAAGTGATTGGAAGTCTCTCTCTGGGAAGTGAAGTTGGGGGGGTCCTTAATAAAAGGGTCTCCTGATTCCACATCAGGGTGAGTAATCACACATTGCTTTGCATCTGTCAGGTTGGTTTAGTAACCTGCATACATATTTCTGAGTGACCATTTATCTAATGGCACTATAACCAAATGGACAAGTATAAACAGGGAGGAGCGCTCTGATAAGTGGGTCAGATAAACATTATTTATGGAGTGCCCCGCTGAAATATTCAGAGCGCTGTGAACAATAAAATACATAAAACATTAACAAGGGCTCATAAAAAACACAATCAAGCAGCGGAGAGAAGCTGCCAAGATACCATTAATATACAAGCTTGTTAAAATAATTAAGCTTTAAAGAGACAGTGCTGCAGCAGCCTGTTCTTGTTAACGCTGGAGTGACATGTTCTTTTATTTTGCTATTATTTTTCCTCTGCCAGTAATAGGAAAGTGATTAGAATGCTTTTTAATGCAATTAAAATGAAAACCATACTGGATCTCATTAAGATATTCTTTTTTTATTTCCTTGTGATTCAGTAAACGTTAATGTGAGCAATTGCTCTCCTGTCTATCCCTGACTTGAATTACAATGAATATCATCCTAGTTTAACTATTAAAGTGATTGTAAAGTCTTGTTTTTCTAAAAAAAAATAACAAACATGTTATACTTACCTGCTCTGTGTAGTGATTTTGCACAGAACAGCCCCTATCCTACTCTTCTCGGGTGCCTCTTCTGTGCTTCTGTCCCCTCCCTCCTGTTGAGTGCCCCCACAACAAGCAACTTGCTATGGGGGCACCTGAGCCGAGCTACAGTTCCGTATGTCCATTCAGACACGGAGCTGCAGTTCAGCCCCGCCCCTCTCTCTCCTGATTAGCTAACTGACTTTAAAAAGCAGCGGGAGCCAATGGCGCCGCTGCTGTGTCTCAGCCAATCAGGAGGGAGAGTCTCAGATGGCCGAGACACTTTTGGACATCACTGGACAGAGATGGGGCTCTGGTAATTCTTAGGGGGGCCAAGAGGGGCTGCTGCACACAGAGGGCTTTTTATCCTAATGCATATAATGTATTAAAGTTGTTGTTAGGCCACTATAATCTATTTATGGCATCCCTCTGTTATATAGCATTATGTGTCCCAGGGTCTGATCTATATAAAAAAATGCAGATTATACCTTATATCAGAGCATCTCCTGCCACTCACGTGACTCCTCAGCTCTCTCCTCTTCCCGGCTGACAGCTCCAGCGGGCGATGCCGAGCGCTCCTGCTGACATCAGCCGGGGAGGAGGGGAGGACAGAGAGCCGAACAGTCACGTGAGCGCTGGGAGATGCTCTGATATAAGGTATAATCTGCATTTTTTAAAATATAGATCAGACACTGGGACACATATTGTTATATTACAAGAGGGGATGGCATTAATAGATTATAGTTTTTAAAGCAGCAGGAGGGGAGGGGGCGGGCACTGTCATGAGCAGACAGGCAGGGAGGGAGGTGGGAGTGGAGTACAGAGAAGGACAGAGCAGAGCTGCGGATGATGGAGGCACATAAACTGACCACGGTGTCAGGGCTCAGCAGCCATGATAAACCGTGGTCAGTTTACAGGGGGGAGGGCAGAACCAGGCAGGAACAGCCAGGTTTTTTAAGTGATACAGGGGACCAAATTACATAACACACACACTGTGTAGTATGCTTTAAGGGAACAGGATCTATTTTTTTTTTTTAGGGTAACAAACACTTTAAAATAAAAAACCTTCTGACTTCTGCCAATCCATAGGTACAGGCAAATTTAACTGATACAAACTTGACTAAAGCATATCCTCATGTGACTCTCCTATAACCACAATATATACATTTTAGTACTGAGTTGGATATTCATTACCACTGTAATAGATCTAAAACATGTTTTTATTTTTATTTTGGATAGAGTAATACGCATAAAATCCCTATCAAATTTTTTGTTCGTCTGTGTCTTATTGGGGAGATTTCCATTCACTTCCTGCCCCCTAGCCAAACAGGAAGTGCTAGAATTTAAAATTTGGGATTTTTTTTTCACTTTCACGCTTGGTGATAATAGTAAACAGGACAAACAGAGAGGCTGAATCTCTCTATTGGGGACACACAGCAAAGAAACATGGCTGGAGTTTTAAACCTTCTCCACTCAAAACTTCAAAACAAAAAAGTTTTTCCTTTAGCTATACTTTAGATTTCAGAGGTGGTTCATGGATAGGACATTTATCAGAAAAAGCATGCAGGACCTAGGTAAAACGTCTCCATAACATAAAGTATATAATAATGAAAGTGATGAGCAAACGGATCTGAATGAACCAGATTTTCCCTAGAATGAGCTGGATAACCACAAATAAACTAGGGAATCAGATCTACTTCCCCTCTTCCCTACATTCAGTCGCTATACCTGTATCTTTGGTATAGTAATGTCCTGCTTGGGCCATTGTCCATTGCACTGTTCATGGTCTGTCGATCCACAGCTATAGCTTACCCTTTCTATGACCAATGGAGGCTGTGCAGTACTGCACCTATGTGGTGCTATTGAAGCAGAGTTCCAGTCTCCTAGCCAACATCATACTAACAAAATCATCAAGATCATTGTAATTCACCAGAACCACAACAAAGTGATACCCATGTGCACATTCGAATTACTTTGGTCGTGAGGAACATGCCCGCACAGTAGTCCAGTAGATGCTCCCACAATGCTCTTCTTTAAAAGTGGTGCAGATTGCATCAGTTCTGGGATCGATGACATATCTCAGGAGTCAATGGGCAAGGCTGCTGACGTAGTCGCCTGGGTGGCCGTGACCGGAAGTCTAGGAGAAGACTATTGAAAAAAAGGTACTTACTATAGAATTTCAAGATATAATTATCCAAACATTACAGCACTATGGGTGAACATTACAATGAGGCTAATTATTAAAAATGAGTGGAACTTTGCTTTAAGAAAGCTGAAAAAAAAGAAAATATCATCAAGAACAAAAATAGAGTCAACCTGCTTACAGGAACTTTGAGAACTGTGTTATTTTTATTGTACTTGTCTGTTGCCTTTTATGTCAAAAGGCTGGACTGTAATCCCAATACATTTCAAACCACATAGCACTCCAAAGCAAGGCTGAGATTACTTTGGTGTTATATGAAAAACCTACACTATGAAGCTCAAGTCTTTGCAAGACATGGTATTTGGGAAGACAGCATGCCTTTCTTCAACAGATAGTACTTACTTTTGTATCCCAATGGACAATTCTACTGGTTTATTCTAGTTTTTTTAAACTCCTAATCTAACAAAAAAAAGTCCAAGTAAAACAAAAATTCTACTTGTATCTCTCTGCACTTAGAACTTCACTGTCTATGGAGTATGCCCATGTTATATACAAATATTACATCTGCTTAGCTAACAATGTATAGTGCTTACCCCGAAGGAGCAGTTGTTTCCCAGGTCTTTTGCTTCCTGCGCCCATGACTCTGTAATGAGCACCACACATGCTGAAGTACCCCAATAGTTTAGAAGAATGAAACAACAGTAACTGTTCAGCAAATATATGAAATAATGGCAACTAAAGTATACAGTTGGTGACAAATAGAAAAAAGATCAGTCACGCAATCCTATACTGGGGGGAGCCCTGCCTAAAGGGAGCACCACAGTAGTAGTTTGGCAGTCTATGATAAACCCCTTTTTACCCACTGGCCAGCACTTTGGGGCCCAAACTGATGTTGGGGACTAGGGATGAGCCGAACACCCCCCGGTTCGGTTCGCACCAGAACCTGCGAACGGACCGAAAATTTGCACGAACCTTAGAACCCCATTGACGTCTATGGGACTCGAACGTTCGAAATCAAAAGTGCTCATTTTAAAGGCTAATTTGCATGGTATTGTCCTAAAAAGGGTTTGGGGACCCGGTTCCTGCCCCAGGGGACATGTATCAATGCAAAAAAAACTTTTAAAAATGGCCGTTTTTTCGGGAGCAGTGATTTTAATGATGCTTAAAGTAAAAAAAAAAAAAAAAGTGAAATATTCCTTTAAATATCGTACCTGGGGTGTGTCTATAGTATGGCTGTAAAGTGGCGCGTGTTTCCCGTGTTTAGAACAGTCCCTGCACAAAATGTCATTTTTAAAGGAAAAAATCTAATTTAAAACTGCTTGCGGGTTTAATGTAATGTCGGGTCCTGGCAATATGGATGAAAATCAGTGAGACAAACGGCATGGGTATCCCCCAGACCATTACCAGGCCCTTTGGGTCTTGTATGGATATTAAGGGGAACTCCGCACCCAAATTAAAATAAGGAAAGGTGTGGGGCCACCAGGCCCTATATACTCTGAACAGCAGTATACAGGCGGTGCAAACAAGACAGGGACTGTAGGTTTGTTGTTAAGTAGAATCTGTTTGTAATTTTTAACGGGTACATTTTTAACGTGTTTAGCTCCAGCCAAAAAATCTTTTTTAAGCTTTTTGGAAAACATAGGGAAGGGTTATCACCCCTGTGACATTTGTTTTGCTGTTTTTCCTCCTCTTCAGAAGATTTCACCTCACTTTTTGTCCCAATGACAAATGTTTTTTGAAAATTTGGGTTTTTTTGTGGAACAAGGATTGGAAAGCATCAGTGAAAAGGAGAAATGTTTTTCCCATATTAACTCTTACAGGAGAGAATTTCCCTTCCTAGGGGTAGATTTCATCTCACTTCCTGTTGTCTCCTTCCGTTTGCAAGTAGGAGTCGTTTGTAAGTTAGATGTTTGAAAGTAGGGGCCTGCCCTATATATTCAGCAGAAATTTGGGCCTTAGGTGTTGTTGTGGCCACAAGACTGTAAGCCCTCACAGGGCCCTGCTGTGAAATATTAGATCAAGAATTGTAATTACATGCCCCTGTTGAACAAGGGCAGAAAAATTGGGCCTTTGGTGGTGGTGGTGCCACAACACTGTAAGTCCTCACTCGCTCTTGGTGGGTGCAGAAATGGGCCCTGCTGTGAAATATTAGATCAAGAATTGTAATTACATGCCCCTGTTGAACAGGGGCTGGAAAATTAGGCCTTAGGCACTGGTGCTGGTGCCACAACACTGCAACCCCTCACAGATACTCTAGTTGGAACGCAGAAATGAGCCCTGCTGCAAAGTATTGCATCAAAAATTGTAATTACAGGCCCCTGTTAAACAGGGGCTGAAAAATTGGGCCTTAGGCACTGGTGCCACAACACTGCAACCTCTCACAGATACTCTAGTTGGAGCGCAGAAATGAGCCCTGCTGCAAAGTATTGCATCAAAAATTGTAATTACATGCCCCTGTTAAACAGGGGCTGAAAAATTGGGCCTTAGGCACTGGTGCTGGTGCCACAACACTGCAACCTCTCACAGATACTCTAGTTGGAACGTAGAAATGAGCCCTGCTGCAAAGTATTGCATCAAAAATTGTAATTACATGCCCCTGTTAAACAGGGGCTGAAAAATTGGGCCTTAGGCACTGGTGCTGGTGCCACAACACTGCAACCCCTCACAGATACTCTAGTTGTAATGCAGAAACGAGCCCTGCTGCAAAGTATTGCATCAAAAATTGTAATTACACGCCCCTGTTAAACAGGGGCTGAAAAATTGGGCCTTAGGCACTGGTGGTGGTGCCCAGAACCAAAAATGTTCTTACAAGCTATCAGCGTGATGATTGAGGAGGAAGAGGATAATTACTCAGGGATAGTCACTCAGCATCAGCATAGGCAGTCTTTGAAGGGATCTGAGATTTCAAAAAAAATTATTCGGTTACATCAGCATCAGGTGCTTGGTAGCTGGTGGTGATCCAAGACTGATTCATTTTTATGAAGGTCAGTCGATCGACCGAGTCGGTGGACAGACGCACCCTGTGATCGGTTACAAAGCCTCCAGCAGCACTGAATGTGCGTTCCGAAAGAACGCCGGATGCAGGACAGGCCAGTAGCTCAATTGCATACTGTGCAAGCTCTGGCCAGTGATCCATCCTCAAGACCCAGTAACCCAGAGGATTTTCAGTGGGAAAGGTGTCCAAGTCAGATCTTGCCCCTAGGTATTCCTGCACCATGTAAAACAGACGCTGGCGATGGTTGCTGGAACCGATCATACCTTGGGGCTGCGGACCAAAAAATTGTCTGAACGCATCGGTCAGACGGCCACCTTCTCCACCGCTCCTTCTTTGACTGCCCGAAGCCTCAGCAACACGTTGTCCAGAAACAGGAGTTTGTAACCTCCCAGTCTCTGGGAACGTATTGCACAGACCTTTCTGCAAGGCCTCCCGAAGATGTTTCATCCTCTGCTCCCTCTGCGATGGCAAGATAAGGTCCACAACCTTACTCTTGTAAGGTGGATCAAGGAGGGTTGCCAGCCAGTATTGGTCCTTCTCCTTGATACCAAGAATACGAGGATCCTTACGCAGGCTTTGCAGGATCAGGGAGGCCATGCAGCATAGGTTTGCTGAGGCATTCGGTCCGGAGTCCTCTGGGTCACTAAGGACGACATGGTTCGCAGCCACCTCCTCCCAGCCACGTACAAGTCCATGTGTTTCTTGGGACTGATCCCTTAAAGACTGCTGCTGATGCTGAGTGCCAGGCTCCACCTCCATACTGACACAATCTTCCTCCTCCTCCTCCTCCTCTTCCTGTGTGATTGGCGGGCACGCAGGAATACTGTCTGGATAAAGGGGGCCTTGAGAGCTAAGGAAGTCCTCCTCTTCCTGCCTCTATTCTGCCTCAAGTGCCCTGTCCATTATTCCACGCAGCGTGTGCTCCAACAGGTGGACAAGGGGGACAGTGTCACTGATGCATGCACTGTCACTGCTCACCATCCTCGTGACCTCCTCAAATGGTGACAGGACAGTGCATGCATCCCTGATCATGGCTCACTGGCGTGGGGAAAAAAAAACAAGCTCCCCTGACCCTGTCCTGGTGCCATAGTCGCACAGGTACTCATTGATGGCCCTCTGCTGCGTGTGCAGCCGCTGCAGCATGGCCAACGTTGAGTTCCACCTGGTGGGCATGTCACAGATAAGGCGGTTCTTGGGCAGGTTAAACTCCTTTTGGAGGTCCGTCAGCCGAGCACTGGCATTATATGACCGGCGGAAATGCACACAGACTTTCCTGGCCTGCCTCAGGACATCCTGTAAGCCCGGGTACCTGCCCAAGAACCGCTGCACCACCAAGTTAAGGACGTGAGCCAAACAGGGCACATGGGTCATTTGTCCCTGTCGGAGGGCAGAGAGGAGGTTGGTGCCATTGTCACAAACCACCATTCCTGCCTTAAGTTGGCGTGGCGTCAACCACCTCTGAACCTGCCCCTGCAGAGCTGACAGAACCTCTGCCTAGGGCTGGGAAAAAAATTTATTTAAATCTTGAATTGAGTTGAGAGGTCAAATCGATTCAAAATTTAAGCAAATCGATTTTTTTAGATTTTTTTTTTCACCGCGCCGGTCCCGAGACGCTGCGGGCATGAGTTTTTAGGCAAGTCCGCGGCTTCGGCCTAGTCCGCGGCTACGGCCGGACGCCACGGACTCGCCTAAAAACTCATGCCCGCAGCGCCTCTGGACCGGCGCGGACACCGCGCCAGGCCTGAAGAGCTGCGGGCAAGGAGTTTTTAGGTGAGGCCGCGGCTTCGGCCTAGTCCGCTAGGCCGGACACTGCGGACTAGGCCGAAGCCGCGTCCTCGCCTAAAAGCTCATGCCCGCAGCGCCTCGAGACCGGCGCAGTTTCCAAAAAAAAAAAAAAACTCGATTCGAATCGTGAATCAAGTTTTTTTTAAGAGAATCGAAGATTTTTTTTTTTAAGAAAATTTCCCAGCCCTACTTCTTCCCCAGTGTGGCTCCTGTCCCCCAAGCACACCAGCTCAAGCACCGCATGGCATCTTTTGGCCTGCGTACTTGCGTAGCCCCTTGAACGGCTACTGAGCACCGCTGGTTCCGAGGACAAAGCACAGGAAGAGGCCATGGAGGAAGAAGAAGAGGAGGGGGTGGAGGAGAGAGGTGTGTCACAATCATTAGCATTTTGGAGGCGTGATGGCGGAACAACCTCCAACACTACTGCACCTTGTCCTGCATCCTTCCCAGCTGCCAGCAGAGTCACCCAATGCGCCGTGAAACTTAGGTAACGTCCCTGTCCATGCCTGCTGGACCATGAGTCAGCGGTAATATGCACCTTACCGCTGACCGCCCTGTCCAGCGAGGCATGGACATTGCCTTCCACATGCCGGTAGAGAGCCGGAATCGCCTTCCGTGAGAAAAAGTGGCGTTTGGTTACCTGCAACTGAGGAACCGCACATTCCACAAACTCACGGAAGGGGGCAGAGTCTACCAACTGAAAAGGCAGCAGTTGAAGTGCTAGCAATTTTGCCAAGCTAGCATTCAACCGCTGGGCATGTGGATGGCTGGGAGCAAACTTCTTTCGGCGGTGCAGCAGCTGGGGCACGGAAATTTGCCTGGTACAATCTGACGTCGGTGTACCAAAAGCAGATTGCCCACAAGTACTTGGCTGTGACACACCTAATTCTACACCTTCATTCCTCTCAGTGCAGGTCTCAGAGAGGACTGAAGGTATAGTGGGGTTGGGGATCTCAGCTGATGAGGAGCAAGGAGAGGTCCTCTTTGTTCTTTGGTGTGGGTCTTTTAGATACGCTTGCCAACGAACTGCATGGCAGGTCAACATATGTCTGGTCAAGCATGTGGTACCCAAGCGGGAGATGTTTTGGCCATGCGAGATACGCTTGAGACATATGTTGCAAATAGCAGCGGTGCGATCTGATGCACTCGTCTCAAAAAAGGCCCACACCAAAGAACTTTTTGAATAACGCGCAGAGACTGCAGCGCCCTGCACATGTGGAGCTTTGGGGTGTGATGCAGTCAAGGTGCTGCCCTTAGGCTGGCCCCTGGAGGGCATCCTGCCTCGTTGGTGATGTGCCGCCTCCTCCTCCTCCTCTCTCCTATCAGGCACCCACGCTGAGTCAGTGACCTCATCATCCCCTCCCTCCTCATCACTGGAGCAAACCTGGCAGTATGCTGCAGCAGGGGGAACGTGACTGCCAGATTGCTGTCCTTCTTGGGCACCCCCTCTGTCCGTGCTCACGTTACTGCCTTCATCTAGCTCAGTATCATCATCAGAGCCTTCCAAACGCTGGGCATCCTCCTGGAGCATGTACCCAACACTGTGGTCAAACAGTTCGAGGGACTCCTCAGGAGGACATGGAGGGGCTAGGGAAGGAGTCACTGATGACATTGAGCCAAGGGAAGAGGCCGCTGCTTTGCCAGACAAAGTACCCTGGGCATGGGTGAGAGAGGATGAGGAGGATGAGGACGGCTTGGTCATCCACTCGACCAAGTCTTCCGCATGTTGCGGCTCAACACGGCCAGCTGCCGAAAAAAAGGCCAAGCGTGTCCCACGGCCACGTGCTGATGAGGATGCACCGTCTCCACGACCAGCACTAGACACAGAGCCTGCTTGCCCTCTCTTATTGGCTTGTGACTGTCTGCCTCTCCTTCTTGGCCTTCCAGACATACTAATGGCCTGTAGCTGCACTAAACTGGGATATATATATATATATATGTACTGATACTGCAGCTAGCAAAATCAACTGCCTGCCTGTAGTATGAGAACACCACCAACCTTCTACAGGTAGCTTTAGCTGAACACTGTGCAGAGCTCGCAAAAAAATAACTTGTAGCTTTTTTAGCTGCCTGCAGTAGTGATAGGATCAGGAAAACACCACCAACCTTCTACAGGTAGATTTAGCTGAACACTGTGCAGAGCTCGCAAAAAAATAACTTGTAGGTTTAGCTGGACACTGTGAGGAGGACGCACCACACTAACTTGTAGTTTTAGCTGAACACTGTGAGCAGGACGCACAGCACTAACTTGTAGGTTTAGCTGAACACTGTGAGGTGGACGCACCGCACTAACTTGTAGTTTTAGCTGAACACTGTGAGGTGGATGCACCACACTAACTTGTAGTTTTAGCTGAACACTGTGAGCAGGATGCACCGCACTAACTTGTAGGTTTAGCTGAACACTGTGAGGTGGATGCACCACACTAACTTGTAGGTTTAGCTGAACACTGTGAGCAGGACGCACTGCACTAACTGTAAATAGTCTAGCTGCCTGACTGTGGTAGTAATAAGATCAAAAGAACACCAGCAATTTTCTTCAGGTAGCTGTAAATACTGTAACAAGACAAGCCTGCCTGTCAGTAAGAAGATAACATAAAAGGATCTAGCTGAACACTGTGAGCAGGATGCACTGCACTAACTTGTAGCTTTAGATGAACACTGTGCAGAGGTCTCACTACACTAACTTGTAAGTTTAGCTGAACACTGTGAGCAGGACGCACAGCACTAACTTGTAGTTTTAGCTGAACACTGTGAGCAGGACGCACCGCACTAACTTCTAGGTTTAGCTGAACACTGTGAGGTGGACGTACCCCACTAACTTGTAGGTTTAGCTGAACACTGTGAGGTGGACGCACCACACTAACTTGTAGTTTTAGCTGAACACTGTGAGCAGGACGCACTGCACTAACTTGTAGGTTTAGCTGAACACTGTGAGGTGGACGCACCACACTAACTTGTAGGTTTAGCTGAACACTGTGAGCAGGACACACCCCACTAACTTGTAGGCTTAGCTGAACACTGTGAGGTGGACGTACCCCACTAACTTGTAGTTTTAGCTGAACACTGTGAGCAGGACGCACTGCACTAACTGTAAATAGTCTAGCTGCCTGACTGTGGTACTAATAGGATCAAAAGAACACCAGCAATTTTCTTCAGGTAGCTGTATATACTGTAACAAGACAAGCCTGCCTGTCAGTAAGAAGATAACAGGAACGGATCTAGCTGAACACTGTGAGCAGGACGCACTGCACTAACTTGTAGCTTTAGATGAACACTGTGCAGAGGTCTCACTACACTAACTTGTAGGTTTAGCTGAACACTGTGAGCAGGACGCACCGCACTAACTTGTAGTTTTAGCTGAACACTGTGAGCAGGACGCACCGCACTAACTTGTAGGTTTAGCTGAACACTGTGAGGTGGACGTACCCCACTAACTTGTAGTTTTAGCTGAACACTGTGAGCAGGACGCACTGCACTAACTGTAAATAGTCTAGCTGCCTGACTGTGGTACTAATAGGATCAAAAGAACACCAGCAATTTTCTTCAGGTAGCTGTAAATACTGTAACAAGACAAGCCTGCCTATCAGTAAGAAGATAACAGGAACGGATCTAGCTGAACACTGTGAGCAGGACGCACCACACTAACTTGTAGTTTTAGCTGAACACTGTGAGCAGGACACACTGCACTAACTGTAAATAGTCTAGCTGCCTGACTGTGGTACTAATAGGATCAAAAAACACCAGCAATTTTCTTCAGGTAGCTGTAAATACTGTAACAAGACAAGCCTGCCTGTCAGTAAGAAGATAATAGGAACGGATCTAGCTAAACTGAATACAGTGTACATATATATATGCAACACCTGGGATGCATATATATACACAATACACTGTAAGTGCAGCTAACTGACTGACTGTTCTGCCTAATCTATCTAACTCAAATCAAATGACACTGTCTCTCTGTCTATCACTTTCAACGCCGTGCAGGCGGCCTTATATAGTGTGGGGCGTGTACTAAATCCCCTGAGCCATAATTGGCCAAAGCCTACTTGGCTTTGGCCAATTACGGCTCTCTGTTCAGACGGCGCTGTGATTGGCCAAGCATGCGGGTCATAGTGCATGCTTGGCCAATCATCAGCCAGCAATGCACTGCGATGCCGCAGTGAATTATGGGCCATGACGCACCACACGAATTTGGCGCGAATGGCCCATATCGTTCGCAATTCGGCGAACGGGCGAACAGACGATGTTCGAGTCGAACATGGGTTCGACTCGAACACGAAGCTCATCCCTATTGGGGACCTTGGGAAAGATCCTCAAAACACTGGAAAAGGGTGCCCTCAATGTGGCTCACATGGGTGATGTTATTTCTTTAACAGGGTGTAGTGGGGCTGACCTCTTATTGACTCTTGTAATGACAGCAGATGACCTCTCTCTGTTCCACATCTGCCACGCAATCTAGTCTGCAACAGCAATGCTCTCCCTCCCTGACAGCTGGCCAGTGGACTTGGTCAGCATCAGTGACAGTCTTTGGTATCTGGGGGGTGGTATCTGGGGGGGGTGGTGTCCTCTCTGGTCTCTTTTTCACCAGAGAAACACGGGCTCTCCTAATGTCCTCCTTGCCTCTGTCCCAGCCCAGGAAAAAGCCTTCTCCTTCTCCCCTCTGGTCAGAGAGCTCTAATGGCTCTAATATGTAGTTCTTTTTGCTCAGTACATAAAGCAGCTTAGTCTGTATGGAATTACCTCTCCCACAATCCTCCATTCCTCCATCACCCACAGTGATTCAAGCAGTTCACATCCCCTTCCTCTGTGTGGTGCGCGGACCCACACAAGTTCTGTAATGACAGTCTTCAATTACAACTGTACCTATCTCTCTGTTAACAGAATCTATCAATCACCAATCAGTGCCCATCAGTGCCACCTACCAGTGCTACCTATCAGTGTCATCTATTAGTGCCCTTCAGTGCCACCTATCAGTGCCATGTTAACACAATCTATCAATCACCTATCAGTGCTACCTATCAGTGTCATCTATTAGTGCCCTTCAGTGCCACCTATCAGTGCCGCCCATCAGTGCCACCTATCAATGTCACCTATCAATGCCACCTATCAGTGCCTACATGTGCCGCCTCATCAGTGCCTATCAGTCCCCACCAGTGCAGCCAATCAGTGCCCATTAGTGCAGCCTATTAGTGCCTATCATTGCCCATCAGTACAGCCTCATCAGCACATATCAATGAAGGAGAAAAATTACGTTTGCAAAATTGCAAAATTTTCTTCAAAATTTTTGGTCTTTTCTTGTTTTTTTTAGCAAAAAATAAAACCCTCAGTAGTGATTAAATACCACCAAAAGAAAGCTCTATTTGTGTGAAAAAAAATTATACAAATTTTATATGGGTACAGTGTAGCATGACCGCACAATTGTCATTCAAATTGCCACAGAGCTGAAAGCTGAAAATTGGCCTGGGCAGGAAGGGGGTTTAAGTGCCCAGTAGGTAAATGGTTGACTTGATTATCACTGCCAGCTTTCTTTATTTTGTAAACAATGGCTTGGGGTGCCAGTCTGTATGATGAGGCCACAATTTTAGTGCACTCAAAACAAGATTAGAAATTTTTTGGATAAATTCTGGTGTCTCTTTGGCAGACTTTGGATGGAAATAAGACATTTTTGCACCACAGTGAGCAAGTCTTATGTGAAGAAGTCAAATTGTAGAACACGATTTAATAATTTTTTTTTTTTTATAAAGTCTGGTGTCTCTTTCACTAACTTTGATTAGAAGTAACAGGTGCGGAAAAATTGGGCTTTGGGTGTTGGTAGTGCCTTCACACCGTAGCCCTACAGAGGTCTGTGCATTTTCAAGAGGCAAGTGGCTGATGATGTGTTCAACTAATTTAGCTGACTCCTCCATGCATGATGCTGTAGCTCTGGCAGGAGTAGCTGTGGACAAGGAGGCAGAATAAGGCACTCTGGCAGTACAGTAGGCTGACACATTTCCCAGAGGCAAGACCTTGGTTGGCTATGAGGAAGAGGCAAGTCCTCGAAACTCATCAGCCTACTGTACTATTGAATTTTATCTGCTGTGTGACATTTTGTATCGTGGATCTAAAAGCTGCTGTCTATTTATGAAAAGTTGTGATACTTGTGTCTATTTTTGAGTATAATACTTACCACTTTTACCTATTAAAGACTTGTATTGAGGATAATGCACTAGGCCTGTGAGCTCTTTGTTTTGTTTTGTGATTCCATGTAAGGACACACACATACAGAAATGTTGTTTGCATATTAGGTGTTCCTACACTTTTTTTATGTTTTTATAGGAGGAAGATTCATTTCCTGCCACATCACTACCACTCACAATAAGATTACCTCCTTTATATTTTTATGTTATGTAGAGGATTCTGGGTAAGTTGCGGAGACCTTCACACCAGACTAGAACAAGTTACAATATAACAATTGCCTGCCATGGAGGAAGTGATGTGACTTATCAGTGGTTACACAATGGTATGGTAGTAGCAGAAGGACAGGACTACACAATCATATCTGCCCAGGTTAGACACAGTGGCATCTAGCAGTGCAGGACCATTCTCGGTAATAATGCATCATTCAACTGGATGTCCGTGATGGTGAGTTGGTCTTTGATTTATAAAATTGTATTTTGTAATCAGTGCTACATAAATAGTTTGCAGAACTATATACAACTACATCACAACATAAGTGTTAATGGCACAAAATGTCTGTCATAACAGATAAATACAGAAGGGTGCCATGTCGTGTAAAAAGTTAAAAGATATGTTATATGCTATGGGCTACTGCATCACCCTTGTTCCTTAGGTAGAATAAAGTAAAGCAGATGTTGTAGAGAGTATCGTGGGGAAACCATATGATGAGGTTACCAGGTGTTCTGTGAGTTTGTATAGAGTCATTGGAGGGAAATGTATATCCAGTGAAGGTCAGATTGTGGAAAGACAACATAGGTCTCATACAAAAATATGGTAGGGAAGGAGGTGGACTATCCCTTGTTTTTTTTTTTTTTGTTTTTTTTAGAAATCTTTATCATATAATTATTCAGAGAGAAAATATAACTAAACAACCACTGCACAGACCTCCTTAATGAGTGGCTGCCAGCATAAACATGTGTCCCCACATCAAATGGAATAACAAAAATTAAAGGCAATTAAAAGCGTTACTCCAAACCAATAAAATGACCATAAAGTACTAGTGTAAAGCGCCCTATACAAAATGATTACATGAGGTATGCAAGAAAACTTAAAAATAGTACCCATGTGAATACTAGACATGTGCAGTTCGTTTTGTTTCTTAATTGAAATTCTGACATATTTTACCATTTTCGGAAATTCAGATGTATCCGAATTTTTGAATTACTATAGTATCAAATTTAAACTAATCCAAAATAACGGAATAAAACATGGACGAAATTCGAATTCAATTCAATTCAAATAGTTTTTGAATCAATTTAGAATAGTTTTCGAATTTGAATAGTTTTCAAATTTGAAACGTTTTCTATTTTGAAAAGTTTTGCTCCCCCCCACCCTAAAGCACCTTGTCCCCATGTTGATGGGGACAAGGGCCTCTTCCCCACAACCCTGGGCGGTGGTTGTGAGGGTCTGCAGGCAGGGGGCTTATCAGCATCTAGAAGGGGGAAAGGGAGCCCGCTCCCTCATGTGAATGAGTATGGGGGGCATCGAACCCCTACTCATTCACCAAAAAAAAGCGTCAAAAAGAAATAAAAACACAGAAACAGTTTTTGACAATTCCTTTATTAAAAAATAAAAAAACAATGTAGATCAATCATGACGCCTGCCACACCTCCGGACCCAAAAAAGAAAAAAAAAAAGGTCCGCCCGTGACTGACTGCCTGCTCCTCCATCTGACAGCTCTTAACCTCTTCCCATCCCGCGTATATTCAAATGACAGCCGCAGGGTGTCTCTCTCATCCTGGGTGGCCATCATATGACGTCTTCGGCTTCCCGGCCGATGTGCGTGCCTGGTGGTTGCAATGTCCACCAGGCAACTGCGATTGCCGGTCACAGAGCAGGGACATGGATCTGTGTGTGTAAACACACAGATCCACGTCCTGTCAGGGGAAAGGAGATCGTGTGTTCCCAGTACAGAGGAACACCGATCGGTCACCTCCCCCAGTCGGTCCCCTCCCCCCCAGTTAGAATCACTCCCTAGGTTACAAATTTAACCCCTTGATTGCCCCTAGTGTTAACCCCTTCCCTGCCAGTGACATTTATACAGTAATCAGTGCATTTGCATAGCACTGTTCTCTGCATAAAAGTGAATGGCCACAAAATAGTGTCAAAACTGTCCGATCTGTCAGCCGCAATATCGCAGTCCTGACAAAAATCACAAATCACCGCCATTACTAGTAAAAAAAAAAAAAATGCCATAAATCTATCCCCTATTTTGTAGGTGCTATAACTTTTGCGCAAACCAATCAATATATGCTTATTGCGATTTTATTTTACCAAAAATATGTAGAAGAATACTTATCGGCCGAAACTGAGGAAGAAATATGTTTTTTTTTTCAAATTGGGATATTTATTATAGCAAAAAGTAAAAAATAATTTGTTTTTTCAAAATTGTCAGTCTTTTTTTGTTTATAGGGCAAAACTGCAGAGGTGATCAAATACCACCAAAAGAAAGCTCTATTTGTGGGGAAAAAATTATCAAAATGTCATATGGGTACAGTGTTGTATGACCGCGCAATTCAATTCAAAGCGTGAAAGCGGTGAAAGCTGCAAATTGGCCTGGGCAGGAAGGGGGTGAATATACTGTGCCGGACCTTCAGAGCCCGTGCTGTAAATGTCATCATCATTTTTTTCCCTCCAACTGCGGTTTACAACCAGAAGAAAACAACGGCTGCACATCATAGGAACGTTCCACCAATTTTATTCCAAATATAGCAAATGACAGCCAACAAAGACAGAGTTTCTGAACCCAGGAGGTGACCCGTGCGTTTCACACTGACCTCAGTACTTCTTCAACCATCTGGTGTGCATTGACTCTCTGACACTGGGTAGCACGTGTCAAAGGGAGCGGGACACTGGGTTGCTCGGAGGCAGCAACGTTAGCACTCTGTAACGGTTTGGACTTCTGCTGAGGTCTCTTTGCATAGTTGGTTCTTCTGGAGCTAGCTAATGTAGTTGACTCCTTCATGGGGGCCCTCTGAAGTTTCCAGATGGCTTTTGGCACTGTGCTTCAGGCTTCACTGGGCTTGGGCATACTCGTCGATAATGTCCAACTCCTCTACAGTTGAAGCAGATTCCTTGGTTTGCTGGCTTCTCCACCTGAGCAGCCATAGAGCTTGAGGACTTCTTGGGCACTGAAACTTCATCCCTGGGTAGAACAGTGGGCCTGGCGGTCAACAGGGCCATCATCTCTATCAGCTGTGACACCTGAGTCTTAAAAAGCTTGACCTGGGGGTCACCATCAGCTGCACTGGCCACCCTGACCCCAACAAGAGATTCTGACCTCTGACTCTTTTTTTTGTTTATCAGCATGGCCTCCTCTTCCCGCACAATCAGGATTAGACCTGGATACTTCAAGATGGCACCATATTGCTGGGTTCTCAACAGGAGGGTGATGGGATCCAAGGGCTGGGCACCCCTCTAGACTTGCTGGGCACTGAGCTCATCCACCCTCCGGGGGTCTAGACTCTTCTTCAGAGAGATCTGGTGCATAATTTTGTCCAAACATCTCATGTAATGCGACAGTTTCTCCCCCTCATTTTGGTAAGTGTGCTCCAACTGGTACATGAGAGCAGAAACCTTCTATGTGCGCCCCAAACACATCCAGCAGGATGTTCAGGTAGTCTTGGGCAATCTTGCTTGCTGAGCTTCAAATTGTAGATGGCTTCTGAGGCAGGCCCTCTTAAACTCTCTGTGATTCTCTGTTTCTTGTGGGCCTCAGGAATGTCCCATTCATCCAGGGCTTGTGTGGCCTGGTCCAGCCACTCTTCAAAGTTGTCCTCCCCTGTAGGCACTGGTTGTCTTCCAGAGAAGGCCCTGAGCTTCCAATACCCAATTCCAGAGTATGTTGGAGGGTCTTTCTGACATTTTGACACAAAGTTTCCCAGGGCAGCAAAGAATTCTGGTCCAATCGTGGCCAGAGGTGATGGGGAGGATACTTCTTCCATAGTTGAAGCAGCTTGACTGGAGCTGGTAGGACCCTCATCTGGAGCCTTCAGATGGATTATACAAAGCTCCATCATGTTGGCCAATTGCACACTGGCACCTTTGAATCTTTCAGGAGCTCCTTGTCTCCATTCTAACAGCGCATAGGTCCCATGGTCTGTTTTGACAGCAGTCACCCACACTTTCATGTCTAGGGATAGAGTCTTCACTGCCTGGCTGATTTGTTCTTCAGTCCAGAGCTCCCCAGGGAATTCGATCACCACGCTCGACTCTAAGTGGGCGCCTTCTTCCTCACACCACTGGATTGCAGTGGCAGGATCCATCCTGGTGCTTGTAGGAATGCTGTCTAGGGGAATTGATGGCAGAGTAGCAGAAAATCCCAGACGAGCCCCCATGTGTAGCGATACCCCCAAAGGAGCTTCCTAAAATTGTTCAGTCCATACGCTGCCTCTCACCCAAAGGCACACCTGGCAATGTGATTTATAGAATACCACAGTAATAACACACTGACACAGTTCAAGCATTAATGTTTTCTTCAATTTACTTAGGCAGTAAAAAAAAAAGAACTCAAAATGGTATTGGTCAGTCAGGTCCCAGACATACAACCAGGATTTGGTTGAAGTGATTTTTATAGTGCTCAAACAAATTTATAAGACATGCAAATAGACAGCATCAATACAGTCAGTGACAGATAATCCGTAGTTACCTTCTTCAAACTATTCAGTAATTGTAGATATTACTAATACTAAAGGGAACCCCAGGCCAAACTATTAACCGTTAACTCCAATGAGAGATCTGGCTTAAAGGTAATGGTATAAGGGCCCTTATAGCAGCAATGACAGTAATGTCCATGTTGCAGATCTGATGGTCTTCACCGGCATTGAGGAGCGCAATAACTTTTATCCAATAAGGTGTAGTAGCAAACGATAGATTTCTTGAAATGAGGAAAGCTAAAGGTGTTTCTGCACAGTGTTCAAAGTAGGTTCAGTAAAGTATTCCTAAGGTAGAGATGTCTGTGCAAAGTGTCCCAGTGAAACCGTGAGAAAGGATTCTCTCACCAACGACCAGGCCGATTCGATGCCCTCCGGACAGTAGCTCATGTAGCGACATTCATGCAGCGGATCCGCTGTATCGATCTCTCGATGTGAAGCTCAGTACACAGGTTGGCAGGCGACTGGAGTGGTGTTGGATGGATGTCAGATGAACAGCAAGAAGAGCCAGGCCCCTCTCATCCGGGTTGGAACATCCATTCCTCTTCAATGGCTGTGCGAAGTTACTGAGTATTGGCAGGAACTGGAACACGCTGTCGTATACGCCAATCCAGAGCATCCCAAACATACTCAATGGGTGACATGTCCGGTGAGTATGCTGGCCATGCAAGAACTGCGATGTTTTCAGCTTCCATGAATTGTGTAGAAATCCTTGCAAAATGGGCCTGTGCATTATCATGCTGCAACATGAGGTGATGGTTGTGGATGAATGGCACAACAATGGGCCTCAGGATCTCATCACGGTATCTCTGTGCATTCAAAATGCCATCAATAAAATACACCTGTATTCATTGTCCATAGCATACACCTGCTCATACCATAACCCCACCGCCGCCATGGACCACTTGATCCACAACGTTCACATCAGCAAACAGCTCACCCACACAACACCACACACGCTGTCTGCCATCTCCCCTCTACAGTGAAATGGATTAATCTGTGAAGAGAACACCTCTCCAAAGTGCCAGACGCCATTGAATGTGAGACCCCGATAAGGATGACTTACATGCAGATGAGCTTCCCTGAGATGGTTTCTGACAGTTTGTGCAGAAATTCTTTGGTTATGCAAACCGATTGTTGCAGCAGCTGTCCGGGTGGCTGCTCTCAGAAGATCTTGGAGGTGAAGATGCTAGATGTGGAGGTCCTGGGTTGGTGTGGTTCCACGTGGTCTGCAGTTGTGAGGCCGGTTGAATGTACTGCCAAGATCTCTGAAACACCTTTGGGGATGGCTTTTGGTAGAGAGATGAACATTCAAGGGCAACAGCTCTGGTGGACATTCCTGCAGTCAGCATGCTAATTGCACGCTCCCTCAAAAACTTGCGACATCTGTGGCATTGTGCTGTGTGATAAAACTGCACATTTCAGAGTGGCTTTTTATTGTGGCCAGCCTAAGGCACACCTGTGCAATAATCATGCTGTCTAATCAGCATCTGGATATGCCACACCTGTGAGGTGGATGGATTATCTCGGCAAAGGATTTAGACAGATTTGTGAACAATATTTGAGACAAATAGGCCTTTTGTGTACATAGAAAAAGTCGTAGATCTTTAAGTTCAGCTCATGATAAATAAGGAAAAACACAAAAGTTTTGCGTTTATAATTTTGCTCAGTGTATATATATAAAAAATATCTCACAAAAGTGAGTACATCCCTCACATTTTTGTAAATATTTTATTATATTTTTTTCATGTGACCACACTGAAGAAATGACACTTTGCTAGAATGTAAAGTAGTGAATGCACAGCTTGTATAGCAGTGTAAATTTGCTGTCCCCTCAAAAAAACTCAACACACAGCCATTAATGTTTAAACCGCTGGCAACAAAAGTGAGTACACCCCTAATTAAAAATGTCCAAATTGGGACCAATTAGCCATTTTCCCTCCCTGGTGTCATGTGACTCGCTAGTGTTGCAAGGTCTCAGGTGTGAATGGGGAGCAGATGTGTTAACTTTGGTATTATCGCTCTCACTCTCTCATACTGGTCACTGGAAGTTTAACATGGCACCTCAAGGCAAAGAACTCTGAGGATCTGAAAAAAAAAAATGTTGCTCTACATAAACATGGCCTAGACTATAAGAAGACTGCCAAGACCCTGAAATTGAGCTGCAGCACGGTGACCAAGACCATACAGTAGTATAACAGGACAGGTTCCACTCAGAACAGGCCTCACCGTGGTCGACCAAAGAAGTTGAGTGCACGTGCTCAACGTCATATCCAGAGGTTGTCTTTGGGAAATAGATGTATGAGTGCTGCCAGCATTGCTGCAGAGGCTGAAGGGGTGGGGGGTCAGCCTGTCAGTGCTCAGATCATACGACGCACACTGCATCAAATTGGTCTGCATAGCTGTTGTCCCAGAAGGAAGCCTCTTCTAAAGATGATGCACAAGAAAGCCCACAAACAGTTTGCTGAAGACAAGTAGACTAAAGACATGGATTACTGGAACCATGTCCTGTGGTCTGATGAGACTAAGATAAACTTATTTGGTTCAGATGGTGTCAAGCGTGAGTGGCAGCAACCCGGGAGTACAAAGACAAGTGTGTCTTATCTACAGTCAAGCATGGTGGTGGGAGTGTCATGGTCTGGGACTGCATGAGTGCTGCCGACACTGGGGAGCTACAGTTCATTGAGGGAACCATGAATGCCAACATGTACTGTGACATACTGAAGCAGAGCATGATGCCATCCCTTCGGAGACTGGGCTGCGGGGCAGTATTCCAACATGATAATGACCCCAAACAGACCTCCAAGATGAGCACTGCCTTGCTAAAAAAGCTGAGGGTAAAGGTGATGGACTGGCCAAGCATGTCTCCAAACCTAACCCCTATTGAGCATCTGTGAGGCATCCTCAAACGGAAGGTGGAGGAGCGCAAGGTCTCTAACATCCATCAGCTTTGTGATGTCATCACGGAGGAGTGGAAGAGGACTCCAGTGGCGACCTGTGAAGCTCTGGTGAACTCCATGCCCAAGAGGGTTAAGGCAGTGCTAGAAAATAATGGTGGCCACACAAAATATTGACACTTTGGGCCCAATTTGGACATTTTCACTTAGGGGTATACTCACTTTTGTTGCCAGTGGTTTAGACATTATTGGCTGTGTGTTGAGTTATTTTGAGGGGACAGCAAATTTACACCGTAATACAAGCTGTACACTCACTACTTTACAGCAAAATGTCATTTCTTCAGTGTTGTCACATGAAAAGGTATAATAAAATATTTTCAAAAATGTGAGGGGTGTTTTCAAGATTTTCAAATTTTCAAGAAACATTTTTAAGAAAAAAAAAAACACTTTTAGCACAGAAAAACACAATATATTACCCAAATGTTTGGTAAAATATAAAAGATGATGTTGCTCTGAGTACATAGATTTCAAACATGTAAATTTTTTACATTTTGCACATCTATGAAATAACGAAATGTACAGTATCAAAATTCTCCATAGGCAACATTTTAAAAGCCTTTACAGGCTACTAGTTTATAGTTACACAGGAGGTCTGGGATTAGAATTATTGCTCTCACTCTGACGTTCGGGCGATACCTCACATATGTGGTGCGATCACGTTTACATATATGTGCGGGATCTATGTATGCATTTGCATTTGCAAGTGAGAAGGAGGGGGGTGGGGGGCGGGGGCATTTATATTTTTTAAATTAAGTTTATTTTCATTTTTTTACAGTATCTCTTTGATGCTTTTTTTTAAGTTCTTGTTATTTGTATCACAAGGGGTGATTAACATCCCTTGCAACAGCTATACATATATTTATGTATAATAATATAATTTAAATATATATTTAATACAAATATACAATAATATATATTTTATATAAATAAATATATACTGTATATATACACTTTCTTAAGTACACCTGTTCAAATTGCTTGGTAGCACAAATTGCTAATCAGCCTATCACAAGGCAGCAACTCAATACATTTAGGCATCTGGACGGGGTGAAGAAGACTTGCTGAAGTTCAAACCGAGCATCAGAATGGGGAAGAAAGGGGATTTAAGTGACTTTGAACATGGCATAGTTGTTGGTGCCAGACGGGCTGGTCTGAGTATTTCAAAAACTGCTGATTTACTGGGATTTTCATGCACAACCATCTCTTGTGTTTACAGATAATGGTCTGAAAAAGAGAAAATATCCAGTGAGTGGCAGTTGTGTGGAGGAAAATACCTTGTTGATGTCAGAGGTCAGAGGAGAATGGGCAGATTGGTTCAAGATGATAGAAAGGCAACAGTAACTCAAATAACCACCCTTTACAACCAAGGTATGTAGAATACCATCTCTGAATGTACAACACATCAAACCTTGAAGCAGATGGGCTACAGCAGCAGAAGACCACACCGGGTGCCACTCCTGTCAGCTAAGAACAGGAAACTGTGGCTACAATTCACACAGGCTCACCAAAATTGGACAATAAAAGATTGGAAAAACATTGCCTATAGTGATCTTAAGATTACAGTACAATGTTATGGATGGAAAGGGAGGTCATGCCTCCAGTATAATATTGTACTGTCATCTATAGAACCTTGATCAGAGATGTATACTATACTGCATCCTCCATATAGATGAAGGGGAGGTCAGGGCTGGTGTGAAATACTTCTCTGATCAGAGTTCTAAAGATTGCAGTACAATGTTATGGATGGAAGGGGAGGTCAAGCTTCCAGTATGTAGAAAAAGCAGTACCTTACAGAAGGGGAGGTCAGGCATCCAGTATAACATTGTACTGTGATCTATAGAACTCTGATTAGGGATTTATATTGTACTGGAAACAACTAACTACTACTGTAGGGTTGCCACCTAATCCCTTTAAAACTGAACACGTGTTAAGTAAGGGAGGATTATAACCCCTGTAAGGTTTATTTTTGCCATCTTTGTCCCATTGGGGAGATCTCCCTTCACTTCCTGTCCTATAGCCAAAACAGGAAGTGAGAGGAAATTCCTGCAAATTAGGGAATCTCCTGGGGACCCCCAGGTCACCAGAACTAGTGTCCCCATTAGAAGAATTCCCCTGTATTACTTTTCTGGGGACAACACAAAATTTGGGATTTTCTTTTACTTTCACTTTCAATGATAACGGTAAACAGGACAAATAGAGAAGATTAATCTCCCTATCCAGGGGCACAGACAGCAATAAAAACTGACAGGTGTTTTAATCCCTCTCTACTCTATCCAAAACAAAAACAAAGTTTTGCCTTTAGTTATACTTGAAGTAAATCTATTACAAAATGTCTGTTTTTTTTCAGTGCAATAATTGATTGCCAATAGTTTTTAATGGCACTTTTTGGAAGCTGGGATGCGGTCCCATTTGTGTGCAGATTTCTAGTCTACATGATGACATTGCTTGTCTAAATTCCTTGGTTTGCGCCCTGCAGTGAGATCAGAAGGCTGTCTAAGCCAATTTGTTCTGTTGAGCTGCCCTGCGAAAGGCCACCTTTTCTTCAAAACTGCTCAGGAGAAGGGCAGTATGGACAACTGTTGGGTCGGGAAGAGTAAGGCTTGTGGACCATAAACATGTAGCTTTTAGCGTGATGCTGCATAATCCCTATAGTGTTTTTTTTCCAAGCTAGAAGCAGATACAAAGGTTGCGAACATAGCTTCTTGTGAGATTGGCAACTCCTTCTCTGTGGAGAAATTAGGACCCTGAGAAAAGAACTGCACTTCCAAATGTAACTGTTTTATCTGAGGTTGCAAACAGGGATAGGCACGGACCTAGGCTGTGGCGGACATTTTCCAAAGTACAGACCTTAGTGAAGGACACCAACGTACATTTCAAAATGAAAACCATCAAACAACACTATACTTTCTGGCCTAGTTCTACAAGTACAAATAAGTTTAAAATAACATTTATAAAAAGACTGCTTATGGTTTGAGATTGCATGCATGGCACATGGGACAGTCAGAGATTGCATACATGGTACATGAGACAGCCAGATATTGCAATAAATGGCACACGGGACAGTCTGAGATTGTACATATGAAGAAACAAAAAAGGCGCCTCTAAGTGCAGAAGATTGACAATTTTAATGCCCCAAAAAGGGTTAAAAACACTTACAAAATGGAAGTGGTTACAAAATGGTTAAAAACACCATTGTACAGATTGTACATATGGCACATGGGACAGTCATAGATTGCATTCATGGCACACGGCACAGTCAAAGATTGCATATATGGCACAGGGGACAGTCATAGATTGCATACATGGCACATGGGACAGTCTGAGATTGCATACATGGCACATGGGACAGTCTGAGATTGCATACATGGCACACAGGACAGTCAGAGATTGCATACATGGCACATGGAACTGTTTGAAATTGCATACATAGCACACGGGACAGTCAGAGATTGCATACTAGGCACACATGACAGTCTGATATTGCATACATGGGACATGGGATAGTCAGAGATTGCATACATGGCACACGGGACAGTCTGAGATCGCATACATTGGATAGTCAGAGATTGCATACATGGCACACAGGACAGTCAGATATTGCATACATGGCACATGGAACATGAAAAAGAGATGCAACCCCATTTGTCAGCTACCACCTCTATGCTAAGCTGCAGTAACTCTGCAAACTTAGCATAGAGGTGTCTGTAAAATAATCCACAATGTACTGCTACAGTAGCTGAGCTCACCTCCAGGAACAATTACTTGGCTCCCTCGGCTCAGCTGCTCACACCTCCCTCTTCCAGGCGGGCGCGATCTCGGAGGTTAGGCACATCCCCATCCCACCCACTTAAGCAGCAGCCTGCAGGAGAGAGGCTGGAAAACTTCTGGGGGAGGTACATGGGCGGAAAGTCACTATATGATGTGTAATGGCAGTTGTCTCGACCGCGGCTCTGATTTCCCAGGGGTGGAAAGCAGAGAAGGAGAACAGCATATTCATCTGTCCTGCTCCTCTGACCAGCTCCCCACTGCCGAATGCAAAATGGGTGGCCGCAGACACTGCAAGGACCGTTCACAGATACCAGTGTCCATGTACAGACACCTTGCCGATCCCTGGCAAAGTGTTGTGGGTAAGGCACCTAAATGGAGTAGTCGTCTTCTTGTTGGTGATTCAATTGTAAGAGATATTTTTTTAGGAAATCATGTGAAAGTGTCAAAGGAAGTTAGGTGTTTGCCTGGTGCTACTGTTAAGAGAGATAAAAGGCGCATTTTAAAAATTGTCAAAAAGCTAGTGAAGAGTGCAATGTTGATGTTGTTGTGCACCTTGGCACAAATGATTTGTTCTAGAATGATGTGAGCTCTGTACAGCAGGATTTGTAGAATTTGGGTAAAGATCTTCAACAGTTAGGGTGTACTGTTACATTTTCAGAGGTCTTACCTGTGCATAATGGACAACAAGAGAAAGTACTTTGTATAGAAGTGTTAAATGTTTGGTTAAACGATTGATGCAAAGATGAAGGGATTGGTTATGTTAGTCATGATGCTATCAGGTGGTCTGACAATAAACTGTACACAAGAGATTGTCTGCATCCCTCACACATGGGCACTGAGTGTCTTAGTGTAGCACCCTCTAGTGTGCTACTAGTGTTAGTGTTGGTCAATTTTTTTCTTTTTTAAGTTATGACTCATGGTACATTATGTGAGTCAGAAATTGGGTCGGAGTTTTTGCAGGTCAGGCTGAATGGCTCTACAGATGCAGGTCTCTGGTATCTCCCCCCGGATCTAGAAGCTGGTAGAAGCTTCTGGAAATTAGTGGATAGAGGCCAGGTGGTTCTGATCTGCATACTTGAGGGAACAATCCCCAAGCAGAATATCCTAGCAGGGTGGCTAGGTCAGCCCATAAATATGGTGGAGACATGCCAGCAGGGGAGTCGGGTGGAAGATGGAGTGCTGAGGAGGCTGTCAGTGGCCTAGTTGGGGACCCCTAAGTCTTGGGGGACTCTACTTCCAGGCAGGGATCAGGCTGGCTTGGGAAGATCTTATCAGCATAACGGTTTGAGAAGGAATCTTGCCTAAGGAGCAGCAGGGAGCAAAGAGGACAGAGTGAGTACATCAGCACACCCAGGGATTCACAAGGGAAAAGACTGCCACATGTAGCAAGCTTTCAGAAGCACAGAGCTGTGCTTAAAGCGGGATTCCGGCCAGGAAATTTTTTTTTAAAAGTCAGCAGCTACAAACACTGTAGCTGCTGACTTTAAATAAGTACACTTACCTGTCCTTGGTGCCCGCGATGTCGGCCGCCCGAGGCTGACCCGTCCCTCAGCTCTCGGGTCCCAGCACCGCCATCCTAACTAAGGGAAACAGGCAGTGGAGCCTTGCAGCTTCACTGCCAGTTTCCTACTGCGCACGCGCAAGCAGTGTGGCGCTCTGTGAATGGCCCCGTGGTTTTCTGGGAACACACACAGTTCCCAGAAGGCAATGGGGCCGCTCACCAAGGAGCAGGACACGCCACGGAATAGGAAGAGGCAGATTAGGAAGACTGCCTAGCAACAAGGGTTCAGGTAAGTTTAAACATTTTTTTTTTTCAAATATTTTTTTTTATTCTATAAAGATTTTTCATGCTATTTTTTATTTTAGGGTGGCCTCCACTTTAACCCCTTCTATCCCTTGCCCTGGGAGATCTTCAAAGCAGCTAGGTGGGCTGGTAGATAAGCAGCCAGGAGGACTGGTATTACCTGCAGGCAATGGAGCTGGGAGCAGTTCTACAGAAGAGAGGAAATACTCCTGCATGCAGTTTTAGAATAGAATAAAATAGAATAGAAAATATAGGAACAGAATATAAAATGATAGAATAGAACAGAACAGAATAAAAAAATATAGGAACAGAATATAAAAACAGAATAGAACAGAAAAGAACAGATTAAAATGGAATTTAAATAGAATATAACAAAACAAAATAGAACAGATTATAAAAAAAATATAGAAAATAATTTAATAAAACATAATGGAATAGAATAGAAATAAAAGGTTAAAATGAAAAGAGTAGAATAGAATATTTCTATTCTATTCTGTTTTATTCTATTCTATTCTTTTCTATTATATTCCTTTATTTTCTATCATGTGTCATTCTATTCTATTTTTTTTCTATTCTTTTATTTTCTGTTCTATTGTATTCTATTCTATTCTGTTTTATTCTAGAATAGAATAGAAAATAGTCTATTATATTATATTTTATTCTTTTTTATTCTATTATATTCTGTGTTATTCTATTCTGTTGTATATTCTATACTGTTTTTTATTTTATTTTATTCTATTTTTTTCTATTCTATTCTGTTTTATTCTATTCTATTATTTTCTAGAAAACAGCCTAAGTAGAAATCATCATCTTATTCCCCCTTTTTATCTTACTGTATATATTGCAATATGTTTTCTTTTCAAATTCATATTCATTCAGAGTAAAGCTGGATACACAACAAACAATTTTCTGTATATTTTTTCCTTTATTTTTACCAAAACCATATAATATGAGGTCAAACCTTAAGAGTTTCAATTTGTATGCAATTGCACTACATGATTTTGGTAAATCTAAAGGAAATCATACAAAAAAAGTTGTATAGTGTGCATGGGGTCTTAAGGGGGCTGAATACAAATGCACGCCACACTTTTCAGATATTTATTTGTAAACATTTTTAAAAACAATTTATCATTTTCCTTCCGCTTCACAATTATGAACCACTTTGTGTTGGTCTATCACATAAAATCTCAATAAAATACATTTACGTTTTTGGTTGTAACATGACAATATGTGAAAAATTTCAAGGGATATGAATACTTTTTCAAGGCACTGTAAATGCAGCACTATAGTAATCAAGGAGCCCATACTTACAGCCGCATCTACATATGAAAATAAGGTCTGCATTTAGCCGTGCACAAAAAAGTAGGACACCGCTCCAGATTTTACGGCTGTAGATCTGCAGATTTTATTTACATATGCGCAATAAATGCATAAATGTGTATAAACATGATTACTTTTAGACACGTATTTTATGCAGGATTTTGTAGCTCTCCCAGCTGCATTTAGCCACACACAAAAAGTAGAACACAGCTGCAGATTTGACATGCGTAGATCTGCAGATTTTATTCATGTACCCACACAAATGCATATACAGTAAACGCGTAATAATGTGCATAAAAGCAAGTACTTTAGGCACATATTTTACACAGGATCTTGTAGCTCTGTCAGCAAGAACCTTTCATTCGTACAGAAAATACACATCTAAACACAGAGTTTTATCCTGTCTGTATGAATGAGCCCTTATGCCCCGTACACACGGTCGGATTTTCCGACGGAAAATGTGTGATAGGACCTTGTTGTCGGAAATTCCGACCATGTGTAGGTTCCATCACACATTTTCCATCGGATTTTCTGAAACACAAAGTTTGAGAGCAGGATATAAAATTTTCCGACAACAAAATCCGTTGTCGGAAATTCCGATCGTGTGTACACAAATCCGACGGACAAAGTGCCACGCATGCTCAGAATAAATAAAGAGATGAAAGCTATTGGCCGCTGCCCCGTTTATAGTCCCGACGTACGTGTTTTACGTCACTGCGTTCAGAATGATCGGATTTTCCGACAACTTTTTGTGACCGTGTGTATGCAAGACAAGTTTGAGCCAACATCCGTCGGAAAAAATCCTAGGATTTTGTTGTCGGAATGTCCGAACAAAGTCCGACCGTGTGTACGGGGCACTATACTCTTTTTGTTTCCTAAAAATGCGATTGGGCTTCATTGGACTGTTACTTTAAGTTACAGGCAGTATTATGCCGCGTACACACAAGCAGGAATTTCCGACAGAAAGAGTCCGATGGGAGCTTTTCATCATATATTCTGACCATGTCTATGCCCCATCGGACTTTTTCTGTTGAAAATTCAGACGGACTTTAGATAGAGAACATGTTCTATATTTTTCCGAAGGAACAAATTACTATTGGAAAAAACACTCGTCTGTATGCTGTTCCGACACACCAAAAACGACGCATGCTCTGAAGCAAGTACGAGATGGAAGCTATTGGCTACTGGCTATTGAACTTCCGTTTTCTAGTCCCATCGTACTTGTTGTACGTCATCGCGTTCTGGACGGTCAGTGAATTTGGTGTGACCGTGTGTATGCAAGACAGCTTGAGCAAAATTCCGTCGGAATCGACGGGAAAACCGGTCGTGTGTACAGGGCATTAGAGTACCAAAGATCACCATCTTCTCTTCTTGTGCTTGCAGTTGAATCTGTTCTTTTACAAAGTTTTCTGCAAAGGAGTTATCTTCACGCAAAATAGCAGTATCTCAGTTTGTCACGGCTATAAAGAATCCATAAACTTCAGATATTCTTACAAGTCTTCAAATATTGTCTATAATTAGTCTTTGATGTTGTAGGGATGAAGGAATGTGCCTGGATTTCATTTGTGTACGAATCGAGTTGCTGTGCATGAAAATGCTAAATTCATCCCAAACATTGCAGATGTGATGTTCGTGTGCACTGAATATGGAGCAAATAATGCACTAAAAACCATGCAGTGTGCATAATTAGACTGGTTGTATACACTCAGAAAAAAAAAAAAATCTGCAAGGCAAACGCATAATGAGCTAGTATGCATTGCATACTAGCTCATTATAAAATACTTATTTAGAATGAGGCCTCGTATCGCAGGCTGGTTCATGCCGAGGGAGCTGACATTTTGCCCTCGGCGTGTCTTCAGGGTTTGCGGCTCTGCGATGTGAGTGGCCGGAGCAGCTATGACGTCACTCCCGCAAATGCGTGCAGGAGTCTTCTTCCCAGCAAGGTTCGGCAGCGTCTGCCAGACCTTCAGCCAGTCATTCACAGCGCATGCGCCGCTGTCGTCAGCGGCTGCATTCAAAGTGAATATCTCCTAAACCGTACAGGTTTAGGAGATATTCATTTTACCTACAGGTAAGCCTTATTATAGGCTCACCTGTAGGTAAAAATAACAAAAATGGGTATACAACCACTTTAAAACCCCAGGGGTGGGCCTTAAGAAGTAAATCAAGTCTGAAATCAAGCCTCATTGATAGGCTGATTGGCATTCTGGCCAATCAGTGGCTTAGCTATCAATGAGGTGGTCAATCAAAAGTTTTGTTTTTCTCTGAAGTCCCACCCCTAGTATTACAAACATTATAAAATTCTTTTGAATCATCACAGACTTTGTAAAAGCCCCACTAAGGCTCTGGCAATCTTTCAGATTGCCAAACAGCCCACCTGAATTCTGTCACCATTGACATCAGTGGTATCCACATTGGTGTTAGGGTTTTTGCTGCCAGCTCCTCGAACATAGACATGTTCAAGCAATACTATTCATAAGTCTTGCTCAGAGTTTGAAGTTTGCAAACTTCATAGCAAACCCCGTTGGAGTCTAATCCCAGATAGCAAGGATAACTTGCCACAACTTTGTGGCAGTGTTGAATTGTAAGTTTGTTTACTTGCTGCACATTTTCACTGGCAAGTCGTACACTTGCAAAACAATTGAATCACAAGTTCTAGTAGACACTTTTCCATTATGTAGCAAATTTGCGTTGTAAATCTCTAGCAAGAGTAAAGTTGCCGTGGTGAGTCTACAGCAAGAGCTCTGCAAGTCTACAGCATGAAAATCCAGCCACAGTGACCCCTGTGGTGGGATGACTATTGCACAACATAACTGAACCAGAACTTGCAGCAGACTTCCAGAATGTTTGTAAAGAATGTTGATCTGGAGTAATGCAATGCGGACTTGCTGCAATTGCGCAACCAATTTTTGAAGCCTGGCATGTCTAGCAATAGCTTAGCAAGTCATTTTCAAACTAGCAGCACAATTGCTTGCTATCTGAGCGCGCCCCGAGCCCACCCTTTTTTGAAGCCAATTATAATCATGTGCTTCTAAAAGAAAAAAAACCCATTTGAATCTATGGGGTTGATTTACTAAAGGCAAATAGACTGTGGACTTTGCAGAGCGCAGTTGCCCTCTGCAAGTGCAATTGCTCCAGTGCTTAGTAAATGAGGTAAGGCTTGACTTTGCAAAGAGTACCCAATCCTGTGCAAGGAAAATAAAAAAAACTGCATTTTTGCGTACACATGATTGGATGATGGAAGTCAGCAGAGCTTCTGCTCATGTATTAAGCTCTGGAGCAACTGCTCTTGCAGGGGGCAACTTTGCAAAGTGCACAGTCTTTTTCCCTTTAGTAAATCAACCCCAATGCGTCTGGTACCCTGCATGTTTAGGGGCCGGGCACATGGAATAGGGGGACGGTGCCCCTGCGCTCCATATGGACGGGCTGCCACTGATTACTCACCAAGTTCTACCTCTCTGCATCATACATAGTATACTTAAAGTGGATGTAAACCCAATGTCATCCTTTCTAAACTACTGCCATAGGGGTTATCTATAAGGCTATACATGCCTCCTGCATGTATCTTTACCTGTCAAATGTCTCCCCTCTGTCTGTTATTAGACCCGAAAAACTGCAGATTCTGTGGGTGGGTCTGTTGTCTGGAGCTCGGTAGGTGGAGTCGTGATGTCAGTAGACTCTCCGCCCACCTCTACACTCCCCTTGTCAATATGCATTTTCTCCTGTGTATTTCTAACACTGAACTTCTGCTGAACTTCTGCTATGATCTCTAACATCCAGTAAAAAGACAGGAAAGTAACCACATGACTTCAGCAAGCCAAATCATGCTGAGGTGTGGAACAGCCAATCCTTGCAGAGCAGCAGAAGAAAGGAGTGGGAGAGAATTAAAAAATAATGCCTGTGTCTTAGGCTAGTGAACGAGATGTAAATCACCTGTCACTCACAGCAAGGGGGAGGATTTGACAAAGTTTTTCTCTGTTTGTCAAGATTTTTCTCACTGAACAATAAAAGAGGATTGCTCAGAGATGGATTAACTCTGTGTGGCAAGACTGGGCTCAAATCTTTTACTCTTCAGTATGATATAAAAAAAATAAATAAATAATTTTCGGGTTTACATCCACTTTAAAAGTCCTATTCAAAAGTCAATAGTAAGACTGCTATACGGTATGTCTTGTGCTACCCTTAACACAGGCGTGGGACCCACTTTAAAGGGTAGCATTAGATATATTTGTTTCATGTAAATAAATGTGTGCTCAGTAATGTGTAATTGTACACACACAGGTATTTTCTTCATAGTAACAATGCTTTCATCTGTCCATCTCTCTAGAAGAACAGGGTCTTCTGGACTATGATGCTGGATCTGAGATGACATATTTCTGGAAATTTTGGTGCCTGTGCAGTTTTCTGCTTTGCAACTGTCTGATATGGGCCAGCCCCTACTGCAGCCTCTCACCCTGTAACCTGCTACAAAATTAAAATGTGCAGACAGAGCACTACAGGAGACAGAGGAATTGCTTCCTGTTGCCTGCAGCAGACTAATGACATCACTCTAGACAGTCTAGACAAAAAACCTTGAATGCAGCTCAAAGACTGCTTATTATTTACCAAAGGTACAGCTTTTTTGAAAAAGTATACTGTTGCTGCATAGCATGACATGTCAGGAATTTATTAATGCAGACATGTAAAATTATTAGAAAAGGTCCACTTTAATTACCAAAGCTTGGAATAATTCCATGGAATCTGGGACCATTGCCAACAAGGCAGTTAATGAGCTGCAGAACAAAATTGGCTGGAGAAAGCAATACACTGATGAGGTCATCCCTGTGCCCTCCTCTCCTGTCAGTGAACACCTAGTATTAGATTGATAGCACAGTGCTGAGGATTGGACCCTAGCTGGGTCAGAGTTCTGGCCCTCTCATCTCACAGAGTTTTGTTGTGCACAAGAATATGGAAAGCTACTTTAAAGACAGACCCCAGGTATTTATACTAACAGTTTTTAAAAAAATCAGTGTTATTATTTTTTTAGGACTACGTCACTGGATTAAATGGTATTCTTACATTTTCCTTGAGATCAGTTTAAATTAAGCACAAAGTAGAACCGGAAGGCATTTTTTCATTCTAAATAGAGTCAGGGAGAGTATAACTAAAGTCAGGTTACATCTACCCCCTGTCCCATGGCCAAAACTTTCTGCTTTGGCTATCAGACAAGAGGTGAAAGGAAATCTCCCTACATCATTAGGGAGATTTCCTTTCATCTACTTTCGCTTAGCCAAAACAGGAATTGAGAGGAAATTTGAGATTTCCTTTCACTTCCTTTTACACTAATACCGGTCATCAGGACAAATAGGGAGTGAGAATCTCCTTAATAGGGACCCAGACAACAATAAAAACCTGACAGGCATTCTAATCTTTTAAGGCTCTAACGATCTAAAACATAAAAAAAAAAAAAGTATGCCTTTAGTTATACCTTAATATTAACTGTAAATTGGCATGCATTGCTCACTGCCATCTTAGCCAAGATGTCTCCAACAATAGTATAGGTACCCATCGAAGATGAACCTCTCCGTGCATTTAGACTTAGATCCCATGTTTAAATTCAATAGCGGCTGGTGCTCAATAATTCGAGGGGGGGTGGCAAACCAACGCCACCTCCCCCCTGTGGGAGATGAGGCCCCCCCAGGAGACAAACATGAATGCAGAGAACACCAGCAACACCTCTCCGCGCACGAGAGACAGACAGCCTCCTTACCTTACCTCCGATCTCCCCTCCTCGTCCTTCCCCTGTCTGAGCCGGGGAGTGCTGGATGCTGTATGGCTGAGCCAATGTGGGTGAGCCATCCCTGGAGTCACAGTGGTGGCTGGTGGATCGGTTCGTCGGGCTTCCTCCAGCCTTGCGTCTCCTCCCTCCTCCTCCTTGCCCAATAAGATCGCTTTTCGTTTCGGTCAATCAGGAAATGGGTCTCACGACCCACTTCCTGATTGGCTGGGAGGAGAATCAGTGTGACAATAGTGAATATTTATTTGCTATTGTCACACAACTGGGTGGGCTCAGGGCGCAGTGGAATTCATACGTCCAGCATCCCGTGTGTAAATTAGGGGGCCGGATGCATGGATAGGGGTGGAGGTGCCCATGTGCCTCTAATGGATAGCCTGCCACTGTTTAGATCCCAAAACCAAAATTTTGAATCAGTGAGGTCCATGGCCAAATAAAGCATTCTCTACCCATATCTATTCCTAAGACATGGTTGCATCATATCATTGATTGCAAAAAAGCCTGGAACATTTCTAGGAACTAGGGATGAGCCGAACACCCCCCTGTTCGGTTCGCACCAGAACATGCGAACAGGAAAAAAGTTTGTTCGAACATGCGAACACCGTTAAAGTCTATGGGACACGAACATGAATAATCAAAAGTGCTAATTTTAAAGGCTTATATGCAAGTTATTGTCATAAAAAGTGTTTGGGGACCTGGGTCCTGCCCCAGGGGACATGGATCAATGCAAAAAAAAGTTTTAAAAACGGCCGTTTTTTCAGGAGCAGTGATTTTAATAATGCTTAAAGTCAAACAATAAAAGTGTAATATCCCTTTAAATTTCGTACCTGGGGGGTGTCTATAGTATGCCTGTAAATGGGCGCATGTTTCCTGTGTTTAGAACAGTCTGACAGCAAAATTACATTTTGAAGGAAAAAACTCATTTAAAACTACCCGCGGCTATTGCATTGCCGACAATACACATAGAAGTTCATTGATAAAAACGGCATGGGAATTCCCCAAAGGGGAACCCCGAACCAAAATTAAAAAAAAAAAAATGACGTGGGAGTCCTCCTAAATTCCATACCAGGCCCTTCAGGTCTGGTATGGATTTTAAGGGGAACCCCGCGCCAAAAAAAAAAAAAAAAAAAACGGCGTGGGGTCCCCCCAAAAATCCATACCAGACCCTTATCCGAGCACGCAACCTGGCAGGCTGCAGGAAAAGAGGGGGGCAAAGAGAGTGCGGCCCCCCCTCCCTCCTGAACCGTACCAGGCCACATGCCCTCAACATTGGGAGGGTGCTTTGGGGTAGCCCCCCAAAACACCTTGTCCCCATGTTGATGAGGACAAGGGCCTCATCCCCACAACCCTGGCCGGTGGTTGTGGGGGTCTGCGGGCGGGGGGCTTATCGGAATCTGGAAGCCCCCTTTAACAAGGTGACCCCCAGATCCCGGCCCCCCCCTGTGTGAAATGGTAAGGGGGTACATAAGTACCCCTACCATTTCACGAAAAAAGTGTCAAAAATGTTAAAAATGACAAGAGACAGTTTTTGACAATTCCTTTATTTAAATGCTTCTTCTTTCTTCTATCTTCCTTCATCTTCTGGTTCTTCTGGCTCTTCTGGTTCTTCCTCCGGCGTTCTCGTCCAGCATCTCCTCCGCGGCGTCTTCTGTCTTCTTCTCCTCGGGCCGCTCCGCACCCATGGCATGGGGGGGAGGCTCCCGCTCTTCTCTTCTTCTTTTCTTCTCTTCTTCTCTTCTTCATTTTCTTCTCCGGGCCGCTCCGCAATCCATGCTGGCATGGAGGGAGGCTCCCGCTGTGTGACGGCGCTCCTCGTCTGACAGTTCTTAAATAACGGGGGGGCGGGGCCACCCGGTGACCCCGCCCCCCTCTGACGCACGGTGACTTGACGGGACTTCCCTGTGGCATTCCCCGTGACGTCACAGGGAAGTCCCGTCAAGTCACCGTGCGTCAGAGGGGGGCGGGGTCACCGGGTGGCCCCGCCCCCCCGTTATTTAAGAACTGTCAGACGAGGAGCGCCGTCACACAGCGGGAGCCTCCCTCCATGCCAGCATGGATTGCGGAGCGGCCCGGAGAAGAAAATGAAGAAGAGAAGAAGAGAAGAAAAGAAGAAGAGAAGAGCGGGAGCCTCCCCCCCATGCCATGGGTGCGGAGCGGCCCGAGGAGAAGAAGACAGAAGACGCCGCGGAGGAGATGCTGGACGAGAACGCCGGAGGAAGAACCAGAAGAGCCAGAAGAACCAGAAGATGAAGGAAGATAGAAGAAAGAAGAAGCATTTAAATAAAGGAATTGTCAAAAACTGTCTCTTGTCATTTTTAACATTTTTGACACTTTTTTCGTGAAATGGTAGGGGTACTTATGTACCCCCTTACCATTTCACACAGGGGGGGGCCGGGATCTGGGGGTCACCTTGTTAAAGGGGGCTTCCAGATTCCGATAAGCCCCCCGCCCGTAGACCCCCACAACCACCGGCCAGGGTTGTGGGGATGAGGCCCTTGTCCTCATCAACATGGGGACAAGGTGTTTTGGGGGGCTACCCCAAAGCACCCTCCCAATGTTGAGGGCATGTGGCCTGGTACGGTTCAGGAGGGAGGGGGGGCCGCACTCTGGTCCCCCCCTCTTTTCCTGTGGCCTGCCAGGTTGCGTGCTCGGATAAGGGTCTGGTATGGATTTTTGGGGGGACCCCACGCTGTTTTTTTTTTTTTTTTTGGTGCGGGGTTTCCCTTAAAATCCATACCAGACCTGAAGGGTCTGGTATGGAATTTAGGGGGAACCCCACGTCATTTTTTTTTTTTAATTTTGGCCGGGGTTCCCCTTAATATCCATACCAGACCTGAAGGGCCTGGTATGGAATTTAGGGGGACTCCCACGTCATTTTTTTTTTTTAATTTTGGTTCGGGGTTCCCCTTTGGGGAATTCCCATGCCGTTTTTATCAATGAACTTCTATGTGTATTGTCGGCAATGCAATAGCCGCGGGTAGTTTTAAATGAGTTTTTTCCTTCAAAATGTAATTTTGCTGTCAGACTGTTCTAAACACAGGAAACATGCGCCCCTTTACAGGCACACTATAGACACCCCCCAGGTACGAAATTTAAAGGGATATTACACTTTTATTGATTGACTTTAAGCATTATTAAAATCACTGCTCCTGAAAAAACGGCCGTTTTTAAAACTTTTTTTTGCATTGATCCATGTCCCCTGGGGCAGGACCCAGGTCCCCAAACACTTTTTATGACAATAACTTGCATATTATCCTTTAAAATTAGCACTTTTGATTTCTCCCATAGACTTTTAAAGGGTGTTCCGCGGCATTCGAATTTGCCGCGAACACCCCAAATTGTTCGCTGTTCGGTGAACTTGCGAACAGCCAATGTTCGAGTCGAACATGAGTTCGACTCGAACTCGAAGCTCATCCCTACTAGGAACCAATGTCAACTATGCAATGAATGGGCTGCAGGACATGACTAGTGCAATGTATATAGGTATTGGCCACAGCATGGAAAAACATTGTAGTAATACATTAGGAAATGTGTATAAACAATTATATAAACAAGTAAACAATACCCGATCCCAAAAATCCCTCTTGCAGGTCTGAGTAGTGTATGGCCACTCAATTCTTTTTAACCAAAAGCCAATTTAGCCCCTAGCCGCAAAATAAAATGTATTAAGATTTAAGACCTATACAGGTGGCTGAAACTCATTAATCTTTTGTAGGAATTGATTACTTTTAATGTCTTGATGGATTAAAATCTAGTCTGCAATTTTTACCTGAAGATGCTCTGGTGCTGGACTTCTATCTTTTATTAAATCTATGGATGGTATGTACAGCGTGTGTCCAGGCACAGGCATCTGATTCTCATTCTCATTTGTGTGGGATTGGGGTTGAAGCACTGCAATCTTTTGTTCCTAGCCGCACCAAAACCATTTGGGCTACCTGCCACCAAATCTATTGACAATAGTACATAGCCTTGAAAAAAAGTAAATGGCCCAACGTAGAATTGCGCCAACTCTAGTGATCGACTTTTACTGACTTCATCAGCTATCTACCACCTCAGTCCGCAAAGGGATAACTGCCAGCTGTGACAGGAAAGCATTAACTTAAAGTGGAGTTCCACCCAAAAGTGGAACTTCCACTCATCAGGTTCCTCCCCCCCTCCGGTGACACAGTTGGCACCTTTCAGGGGGGAGGGGGGTACAGATACCTGTATATTACAGGTATCTGTACCCACTTCCGGCATAGATAGCCGCAGAATCTGCGGTTATTTACGCCACTTCCTGCTCCCTCCCCGCTGCCTGCTGGGAAACACACGGGTCCCAGAGGCAGCAGGGAGCATTCGTATTGCGCAGTAGGGAACCGGGAAGTGAAGCCGCACGGCTTCACTTCCTGATTCCCTTACCGAAGATGGAGGCGGCAGCACCCGAGGACGGAGGGACGCTTCGGCCTCGGGTGCCGACATCGCGGGTGCCCTGGACAGGTAAGTGTCCATGTTTTAAAAGTCAGCAGCTGCAGTATTTGTAGCTGCTGACTTTAAAAAATTTTTTTTTCGGCGGCGCTCCGCTTTAAGAAACATTGTACAGATACACTTTAGTGACACTCCCCATTTGCAGTAAAGTGAATATATTTTTTATATTTAATATACAGAAATAGATATACATATTAACATATATGAAAAATATAATGATATGCAGTGCTATAAATGTAGTATTACAAATAAAAAGCCCATAGTGTTTGAAATAAAGTCCTTGTTCAGGAGAAAACGCTGGAATCACCCACAGTGTAGACAGAAATACAAATTAGGTGAATACGGGCTTATCCTCCACTGAACATCAACACACCAGGCCTCTTACTAAAAAGAATGGACCACTTAATCACAGGTGGTCAAACAGGCATGATAAATCCACAGAGCCACAAAACCATTGAGATCACAGATGGCTGGGTCTTGTAGTTCCACCAAATAATCAGAGGTGCATGCATAAAATATAAAAGAAGGAACTCCTCATGGTGTAGTATTATAAAACCAAGGTCATATTTATTCAAAGAAAAATCCAGGATACTCACATTTCAACAGATAAAAATGAGCATGTAAAAAACAGCAATCCGTATAAGCAACATTTTGTTTCAACTACAAAGATGGCCGCAGTCAACATGTTGCAGTGTTGTGAAGTCAGAACTCCTCCCAACGCGGCGTTTCATCCAATCAAACGTCGTCAGAGGCGTGATGACAAGCATAAATCCTTATTCACCTAATTTGTATTTCTGTCTACACTGTGGGTGATTCCAGTGTTTTCTCCTGAACAAGGACTTTATTTCAAACACTATGGCTTTTTATTTGTAATACTACATTTATAGTGCTGCATATCATTATATTTTTCATGCTTCTTATTGTAACCATACAATTTATGCAGCTGCTTTATTACCGTTACTAGCGAAGTGATTGATCTTGAATTTAATATTAACATATATACACCTAAAAAAAATAAAAAATGAAAGCACACTTAAATTTAGTTATACAGGGTGGGGGGAGCAGGGAATTATTCTCTCAATGAAACGTGCAGACTGAAGAGGAGTCATGTTTTCCCAGCAGAACATGAACCCCTAAGTCCCTCCCTTTCCCTTCCCTACCAATGACAATAACTCTTTGTTTATGCCAACGCTCCCACCAGATACTTTAGTCCTTTAGCACCAATGACAGAGGCCACATTCCTAAGGAACAGGCTCCAGTCTGCTGTTTACTGTGTTTATGACACTGGGCACTACTGAACCATCTGCAGAAAAACTATCTGCCAATTTCTCTGATAAAGGCAGAACTCTTTTCACATTAAGGTGGGTTTACTAAAGGCAAATAGATCGTGCACCTTGCAAATGCAGTTGCAAAAATGCTTTTTTTTCTTGCACCTGATTTGGTATTCTTTACCAAGAGATGTTTTACCACACGTACATTTAATAAGGAAAATTTGTGAAACTGCACTTGCAAAGTGCACAGTCTATTTGCCTCTAGTAAATCCAATCCAATGTATTCACAAAAGGAGGAGGGGGCATGCTGTCATCCAGATGCCTACCGGCTAAGCCCAGAAGAGCCAGCAGCCTCCCGATGATGCTGCACAAGAACATGTCGGTGTGGAACCTGAGTGGTGGCAGCATAGAAGAGGATCTCAGCAGGACAATGCTAGAGTATCTGACTTGTGCATAGCCCACAACCTGGTAAGCAGGGAATAAAAAAAAAATGATGGGGAGAGTAGAGTTCCTCTTTAAGATAGGATTTCTCCTCACTTTTTCATCACACTTCTTGATGTATCAAAATCTTTTCAGTGGGGTAGACACAGCAGAAATACATGACATGGCTTTTAACCCTTCTCCAATCTATCCAAAATTAAACAAACACATTTTGACTTTAGATATACTTTAAAGCAGACTCATTAGCCTGCTTGCCCTTCCCCAGAGATGACAGTAAGTACTGTTACTTGCTGTCCCTCGTTGCCCTGTCCTTCTCTTATGGTGAACATTTTCTGAGATTTCCAACTTTACGCTTCTGCCATTGGTCAGTCCCTGGTAACCAGTTGCATTTCATGGAATGGTGCTGGGGTGTACACTGGACTGTGCATGCACTGCAGGAAGTACTAAAGTAAGTATGTAGGGGAAAGGGTTTATATAGAAGAGACGTGCATGTTTTTTTTCTGCTAAAATATTTTTTTTATTTAAACATAAAGTTGCATTTTAAAATGGGACTTGTCAAACAGACATTATGGGGTTGATTTAGTTTGGAAGGGAATTGTTCCCAGAACTTAGTGAATGACTCTGTTGACAGCCATCATCCAATCATGTGCAAGTAAAATGTTGTTTTTTTCTCTTGCACATGATTGTGTATTTTTTGCAAAGTGAAACTTCACCACGGTCACTAAGCTCTGGGGAAAATTACCTTCCAAAGTACAACTTCCTTTGTAGAGTAAACAGCATATTTGCCTTTAGTAAAGCAATCGCTTAAACTCCAAATCGGCCATGGCCCATGTGTGCAAACAGTAGCTGCTGGCTTGCTAAAGCAAGTTCTTTTATCTGTAACTTGGTATGCATTGATCTTTGTTCTTTGCCCTTTACATACTGCCATTAAAGCACCATTACTAATTACAAATCATATAGTCACTGTCTCTCTGAGCAGTGGCTTGTTGAGTTTCATGAAGTTTACAATGGAGCAACAGCTGGGCATAGGGATGTTACAGACACATGCTTTTATTTGTCTGTATCTTTAATATACTGCCCATAGACATGAACCTGTTAATGTCATGTAGCACATAAAAGGCACTGGATAGTAATCAGAATTTTGTTTCTACATCTGTTGTGTTATGAATTATCTTGCAATTGAAAGAACCCATCAGAGTCTACTAAGCAGAATGCAGTAATGCTTAGTATAAACTTCTATATTTACAATGTTGTATTAAAATTAAAGTAATTTTAATCTTCAGGTGTGGCAGGGGTTAATAGAACTAAGTTGCTGTCACAGGCTCCCAACGTGTCCTTTCCGCCCAGATCCGCCATTCATAGGGCCGTACTACACTGCATACTTGCCAACTGTCTTGAATCTCCTGAGACATTTCAAGGATTTAGACCTTTGTCCCAGTCTTACCGTTTTCCCAGGAAACATTAGATGTATTGGAATCATCACAAAGGACACACCCTACTGATAGTAAGGTGGCCATACACTTTTCACATCTCCGCAGGTTCAGCAGGAACCATTCGAGATTCAAACTGTTAATGGGCAGGCTGAATGTACCAGGATGATTAATCAATCAACTTGGATGCAACCAGGCTGCCGCATTCTCTTGCAATTATCGCTAGCGGCTACTATAGCCGCTAGCAATAATCATTGTCATCTCCCGGCAGGGACAGCTTCCCCCGCTCGCCCCTGCCCCCTGCAGAGAGAAGACAATTGCTGTCAACATTGTCTGTGTTGATGGGGGAATCATGCAAATTTCTTTTTTTTTTTACAATAAATGTTTATTGAAATAAAAAAGATTGAATACATACATGGTATAGTATGGAACAATCAAAAGAAAATAAAGTACAAAAATATAATTTGAAATGAATAGTATTACAAATGTCAATACATATTGCAGGGCTCAAAATTTCAAGTCCTGAGCTACTAACCAGGCCTCAAGGGTTACTTGCCACCAGTTGCACCACCCAACCCCTACCCTGCCTCGCCCCTAATTCCACCACTAAACACACCCTCATAAATCATCTCATGAAGTGACACTTAAATGTTTTATGCAGAATTAAGTTCTAAAAATAGATATTAACAACAAGTTTATCCATGTCCACCAATGCAGCCTGCCCTGTGTCCACCATTGCAGCCTGCCCTGTGTCCACCAACGCAACCAATGCAGCATGCCCGTGTCCACCAATGCAGCCTGCCCGTGTCCACCAATGCAGCCTATCTGTGTCCACCATGCAGCCTACCCATGTCCACCATGCAGCCCACCCATGTCCACCATACAGCCTACCCGTGTCCACCAATGCAGCCTACCCGTGTCCACCAATGCAGCCTAACCCTGTCCACCATGCAGCCTACCTATGTCCACCAATGCAGCCTACCTGTGTTCACCATGCAGCCTCCCTGTGTCCACCATGCAGCCTCCCTGTGTCCACCATGCATCCTACCTGTGTCCATCATGCAGGGGAAGAGAGGAGAGGAAGAGGATAGTGGGCCAGATGATCAAAGCACAGAGGAACATCACTGTAACAGCTACATTTCAATAGCAGTGTGTTCCCGCCGCTTGCCGTCACATACAGCCCCGCCCCCTGGCCGGAGAACTTTGATACATGTCACTCGTCCTAGATGGGTGATCTGTCTATCAAAGTCCCCGGATCAGGGGGCGGGGCTATGTGTGACAGCGAGTGTGGGGAACACTCTGTTATTGAAACGAAAGCCGCTAGTGATGTTCCTCGCGCTCTGATGATCAGGCCATCTGCTTTCCTCTCTCTTCCCCTCCGCAAGCGCTGGGAGCAGGACTCCCATACAACCCACCTGCCGGCGGTGCTCGCCCCCCACTCCCAAGCAGCCCACGCTCGCCAGCCCTCAAAATCCACTCACAAAATGCGAGCAGGCAAGTGGAATTTTTGAGGGCTGCATATAACATTATGAAAATGTCTTACATAAAAATAATGTCATACATGGTATTTGTAGGTTTGTCAAAATTAAAAGTAAATTTTTACATTATTGTATTGTACAGCACAAGTAATTCTCTTAAATATGGCATACCTCCGGTTCGTTAAGTATCTGTCTTTGAACTATTCAAAGATTATTTAAAGGTTTGTCTAGGTAGTTAGTCTGGAAGGCTGGAAATGTTATTTCTTAGGATGTAGTCTAAATTTAGGTATAGCAAGATTATAATTATTTGTTCTTATACATTTCAGTTTTTATGTATTCTTCGGTTAAAGCGGAGTTCCACCCAAAAGTGGAAGCTCTGCTTGTTTGCTACCTCCCCCCCTCTGGTGCCACATTTGGCACCTTTCAGGGGGAGGGGGGAACAGGTACCTGATTTTTTTGACAGGTACCCATCCGCACTTCCGGGAGACAGCGCCGTTGCTTCACTGCTGGTTCCCCTACCATGGATGGCGGCGGCAGCACCCAAGAATAAAGATAAAAACAGAGTAGCAAGGTGGGACTTTGTATGAGGCGCAAGGTATATAGAGCCAAGCGCCTCCATTCCCGATAAGTTGAACAAAAAAGAAGAAAAAAAATGGGACTTTATATGAGGCAGTACCCAAGAGCCGACCCGAAAATTGTCTGGGGTGTCCACATCGCGGGCTCCCTGGACAGGTAAGTGTTCTTATATTAAAAGTCAGCAGCTACAGTATTTGTAGCTGCTGACTTTTAATTTTTTTTTCCCAAGCTGGAACACCGTTTTAAAGTAAAGAGATCCCAAGGTCTCCCCAGTTTATAGAAGTGTGAGTCGGATTCTCTTTTCATTGCTATTGTTTCTTCCATGTCATAGATGATGTTCCCTTTTTATGTAATCATTCTTTGGTAGTTGGTATTTGTGTAGATTTCCAGTACCGTGCAATTAGAGCTTTTGCAGTGTTTAGAAGGTGTCTGGCAAGTGAGCTGTTGCAGGAAAGAAATTTGTACCGTGTATGGCCGGCCTGAGACAACCTCAGTAGCTCAACAACCAACTTATTTACAGCAAAGTACTTTCAGCAGAAGAACTGTGAACAGACGTGCTACATCACAACTGCATTTTTGGTAGGAGTTTTTGGGCAGAAAAAACACTTGATGCGCCTAAATATGTAGGTGTGTCAAACATTTTTTCTAGTGCTTTGGGGAAAAACGCTTATAAATGCAAATGCATGAAAACGCACGTACAATATGCTCCACAGAAGCCTTTTTTTTGCTGCTTTTTTTCTTCCAGCAGTTCTGGCATTTGTTTCTGTTGCCTAGTGTGCATGGACCCAAAAGGGTAGCTCTGCCTTTAACATAAATATTTAGCGACCCCTAATTTTTTAGCAGCTGATAGCGGAAAGAAAAAGCTGATCTGTTTATTTTTTGAAGACCTTTGCCTACCAGTCCTGAAAGGGTTATATAAGGTATTTATATAGCATGTTGCTAGGATGTTCAAATTTTTTAGATTTATTGAACAAAAAGTACAGATTCTGACATACGTTCATACACATGACGCTCATCTCTTATTTCTATTGAAAAATATGCACTTACCGAACACATTAGCATTTACAATATCTGAACATTAGTATGCCATGTCATATTAACAGAACATAAAATATAGTTTTCCCAGTTTTTCTTATGCATCATTATTTTCAAGCGGGGCCAACTCTGGCACTAACAGCTTCAGAGGTTAAAAAATGTCTTTTCCATTGTGTAATGTGCTCAGTCTTGCAGAGATCTCACAATGTGATATTAATACTGCTTAACGCTGTCTTCATGTAAAAGAACCTCGGAAACGTTGTGTAGAGTAATCATTGTCTGAAAGTTTTCCTGTCTTCTATGATGATCCACGGACAATATTTAAAGTGACTTCTCAATTAATCAGAGCTATCTCAGGCCATGTTTTTTATCCATTTGCAGGGAGTGGGGAAAGTCCTGCCAATGTGGGAGATTTTATCTTATTCCGTCAAAAAGAACATAGAAATCAATTTTTACCAGTCTGAGTTACGGCTGGGAATCCATTCCTTTTAGGTCAGCGAGAGAATTAATCTATTGAGCAGCTCCACAAATCTGCTGACATTTCAGCATTTTGAGAACACTAATTTTTCCTCCTATTTTTCCCTATGCACTTCTTAGGCTCAGCCAAGAGAAAACATTTATAGTGGCCTAATCGTTTCTGAGAGGCTTTTGTTACTGGTGAATTTAGAGTCTTCATGCATTGCTTCTTTTATGAACTGAACACTCTTACATTATCATGTTGAAAGAGAGGAGAGCGTTATTGATCTTGCCCATATATCTTTCTACTGGCTTATACTAATAATAGATGCTATCTAACTTATGATAGTTACTTCACCTTTCTTTAAGATTAGGCAATCTTTCTATTGAATTTCAAGACATAGTGTTTATTTTGCTGGTGCATTTTGTTTTAGCACCAGGAGCCTAAGGTTGGTGGTTTTAAATTGTATAGCTGATCAGTGTATCATCCACTACGTTAAAGTGGTTGTAACCCTAGAAAAAAAAAAAAAAAAGCTTCTGTTCCTTTAATGATCAATACCAGAGTGCTTGTGAAGTATAATTTGTCTGATTCTATTTTGTAAAACATCTGGTTGATCCTGCCTGTTCCTGTGTTGCCCTCTGTGTACTGACCACGGTAATCATGGCTGCTGATCCATGATACCGTGGTCAGTTTACGTGCCTCCGTCATCCCACTGTGTTCAGAGTCTTCCCTTCAACCCCCTCCCCTCCCCTGTGCCTCTGTTCTGCCTTTTCAGAATTAAAAATAAGCAGCGTGAAGACGTCATTATGCCTCCTCACTGCCTGTCAAACACCCTCTAAAAATCAATCCACCATGGGGGCTTTCACACATAATATTGAGCCCTAACTGTCAATTTGAACAGCTTGGTCTATTAAAGGCATTGGGGTAGATTTACTAAAACTAGTGCACCCAGGATCTGGTGCATCTGTGCATGGTAGCCAATCGGCTTCTAACTTTAGCTTGTTCAATTAAGCTTTGGTAATAAAACATGGATGTTGATTGGTTTCTTTGCAGAAGTGAGTCTGAGTTTGCACTCTCTAATAGTAAATAACCCCATTGCATACTTTCAAACAATTTATTTGTTTTAGCTGGGTATTAGTGTAATTATATTCCCTGTGTCATTTGTTTGCCTTACAGTGTAAGGATGGGCTCACATGATATGGCTACAGTTTGTAGTGTTATGGCTTACAGATTTCCCCATGTCCATGTATTCATTCACCTAGCTTGTCCCTATTTGCTAAAAGCTGAAATGAAACTTCTTGTTATGGGTCACTCAGTATCCAATCTATGCCTCCCCATTTCCTGTGTTGCATCACAAATATGGGAGTGCTAATGTGATGAAATACTTCATAGTGATCTCTCTGTTAACTGCTCTGCCTGTTTGTGTTTGTATCAAATCCAATTACCATTTAGCTCTCACCTGAAAAGCACTAGGTTGAGAGAACTATGGATTGTGTGATATGTAGTTTCTATACAGGAAAAGTCAGTTCTTAGACTACTGACAGCAGTCATACATTAACCTGTGCAGTGCCATGCTGCATGTCTCATGTTTGCACACAAACAGAAACTGCTGACACAGGAACGAAAAGATTTACTCTACTACAGACATATGACAACAAATGACACCATAAAACTGCACAATCAATGCAGTTTTTATGCAGGTAAAAAGATGTAAGTGGGAATGTTTATATCTTTAAAGAACGAAAACTAACAAAAGAAAACCAATACAGCCAATACATCTATGAATTGGTACGTTGCAATATATTACATCTTTTTTTTTTTTAGATTTAGCACTGCATTAACTCTAATACTTACCCTAACTCCTACAATGAGCCTTCAACAGTCAATCCTTATACCCAACAGTTAACTTCAAAAATACTTACCTCCTCCCCCAACTCCTACACTTAACCTAACCCTTGAACTAACTAATAGAATAGGGTTAAGACTAACCCTATTCTACTGCACTGGATGCTGAGAGCCTCTACACTGATAGTAACAATCCAGCATTCAAACCCTCTATTCTCAAAAGAATCCACTCTGTTCTTTATATACGTAACGCTACCCTTGTAGGAGTCGCTGGTGCTGTGATATGGGCGGTGCTGCACTGCCCCCCGGGTGTTCTCACTCCCAGTTTCAGGCTCCCATTTCCACTGGTATCAGTGTCGCCTGGTGGTTTTCTTTTTTGGGGGGGGCGGCAAACAATACACCCGCCATCCCCCCTCGGTCGGTCAGGTAATAGTTTAAGGCCCAGTTCACACCTGTGCAGTGCATTTTAGATACATTTTAAATGCATTACCTTTGAACTCTAAAGTGAAAGGAACCGTTTTAGATACATTTTACATGCATTACCATTGAACTCCAAGGTGAAAAACTCATGAAAGATGCAATGGCTTCCAAGTCCTGGACTCTTGCAGACTTAGTTTGAACATCAGTTCATGAGTGCTCACGTCTGTCATCCTCACTAAACTTAGAAAATCTTTATTAATCCCCTCCTGCCTGGTCTATTGTACAATGAAGGCCGGGCAGTAGCCCTGTCATTCGCGTTATGTCATCCACTGTGTCAAATGGCACAGGGTTCCCCTTAATATCCATACCAGACCTGAAGGGCCTGGTATGGAATTTGGGGGGGACCCCCATGCAATTTTTATTTTAAATTTTGGTTCAGGGTTCCCCTTAATATTCATACCAGACCCACCTGGTAATGGACTGGGGGGATCCCAATGCCTTTTTTTCCAATGACTTTTATCTGTATTGCCGAGACCCAACAATTCACTATAGTCGCTATTACTTTTAAATGACTTTTTTCCTTTAGGAATGTCATTTTGTGCAGGGACTATTCTAAACACGGGAAAAATGTGCCACTTTACAGGCATACTATAGACACCCCCCAGGTACGAAATTTAAAGGAATATTTCACTTTTATTGTTTCACTTTAAGTATTATTAAAATCACTGCTCCCGAAAAAACGGCCATTTTAAAACTTTTTTTGCATTGATACATGTCCCCTGGGGCAGGACCCGGGTCCCCAATCACTTTTTATGACAATAACTTGCATATTAACCCTTAAAACTAGCACTTTTGATTTCTCCCATAGACAATTCATTATAGCTGCGAGTAGTTTTAAATGGCTTTTTTTCCTTTAGAAATGACATTTTGTGCAGGGAATGTTCTAAACACAGGAAAAATGTGTCACTTTACAGGCATACTATAGACACCCCCAGGTACGAAATTTAAAGGAATATCTCATTTATTGTTTGACTTTAAGCATTATTAAAATCACTGCTCCCGAAAAAACGTCCGTTTTTAAAACTTTTTTTTGCATTCATGTCCCCTGGGGCAGGACCCAGGACCCCCAAGCACTTTTTATGAATATATAACTTGCATATTAACCTTTAAAATTAGCACTTTTTATTTCTCCCATAGACTTTCAAAGGGTGTTCCGCAGCTTTTGAATTTGCCACGAACACCCCAAATTGTTCGTTATTTGGCGAACACCCGATGTTCGAGTCGAACTTACGTTCGATTCGAACATCGGGCTCATCCCTAATGATTAGCTGTGGTCAATCACAGCTAATCACAATAATAAACACTAAATGAATAGTTTTCATTCAGAAAAATGGTTGCTTATAACTTTAAAATTCACAGTTATAAGCAATAGTGTGTAAAAAAAAAATCCTGATCACCTCCCCAGAGTAGTACAGTGTTACTATTTTTTTTTTTACAAACTGTCACCATTCAGTGTCCCTGATCACTGCCACAACAGTTATGCGATGACGCTGTACTGCACTGGTGACAGCATGTAAAACATTTTTCTGCATTTTCCAAAAAAATGTGACTACAAATTACAAACAACTTGCCATATCTCCTACTAAATACATCGGACTGTCTACTTTTCAAAGTCATTTGTGGGTTGTTTGTACTGTTCTGGCATTTTCGGTCCTCCAGAAATGAGATAGGCTGTCATTACATCAGGATTGATACATTTTCAGATCTACAGTCAGGACCATAAATATTGGGACATCGACACAATTCTAAACTTTTTGGCTCTATACACCACCACAATGTATTTGAAATGAAACAAACAAGATGTGCTTTAACTGCAGACTTTCAGCTTTAATTTGAGGGTATTTACATCCAAATCAGGTGAACAGTGTAGGAATTACAACAGTTTGTATATGTGCCTCCCACTTTTTAAGGGACCAAAAGTAATGGGACAATTGGCTGCTCAGCTGTTCCATGGCCAGGTGTGTGTTATTCCCTCATTATCCCATTTACAAGGAGCAGATAAAAGGTCCAGAGTTAATTTCAAATGTGCTATTTGCATTTGGAATCTGTTGTTGTCAACTCTCAATATGAGATCCAAAGAGCTGTCACTATCAGTGAAGCAAGCCATCATTAGGCTGAAAAAAAAAACAAGCCCATCAGAGAGATAGCAAAAACATTAGGTGTGGCCAAATCAACTGTTTGGAACATCCTTAAAAAAGAAAGAATGCACCGGAGAGCTCAGCAACACCAAAAGACCCAGAAGACCATGGAAGACAACTGTAGTGGATGACCAAAGAATTCTTTCCCTGGTGAAGAAAACACCCTTCACAACAGTTGGCCAGATCAAGAACACTCTCCAGGAGGTAGGTGTATGTGTGTCAAAGTCAACAATCAAGAGAAGACTTCACCAGAGTGAATACAGAGGGTTCACCACAAGATGTAAACCATTGTTGAGCCTCAAAAACAGGAAGGCCAGATTACAGTTTGCCAAACATCTAAAAAAGCCTTCACAGTTCTGGAACAACATCCTATGGACAGATGAGACCAAGATCAACTTGTACCAGAGTGATGGGAAGAGAATAGTATGGAGAAGGAAAGGAACTGCTCATGATCCAAAGCATACCACCTCATCAGTGAAGCATGGTGGTGGTAGTGTCATGGCGTGAGCATGTATGGCTGCCAATGGAACTGGTTGTCTTGTATTTATTGATAATGTGACTGCTGACAAAAGCAGCAGGATGAATTCTGAAGTGTTTCGGGCAATATCATCTGCTCATATTCAGCCAAATGCTTCAGAACTCATTGAACGGCGCTTCACAGTGCAGATGGACAATGACCCGAAGCATACTGCAAAAGCAACCAAAGAGTTTTTTAAAGAAGTGGAATGTTATGCAATGGCCAAGTCAATAACCTGACCTGAATCCGATTGAGCATGCATTTCACTTGCTGAAGACAAAACTGAAGGGAAAATGCCCCAAGAACAAGCAGGAACTGAAGATAGTTGCAGTAGAGGCCTGGCAGAGCATCACCAGGGATGAAACCCAGCATCTGGTGATGTCTATGCGTTCCAGACTTCAGGCTGTAATTGGCCGCAAAGGATTTGCAACCAAGTATTAAAAAGTGAACGTTTGATGAATGATTGTTAATCTGTCCCATTAATTTTGATCCCTTAAAAAGTGGGAGGCACATATACAAACTGTTGTAATTCCTACACCGTTCACCTGATTTGGATGTAAATACCCTCAAATTAAAGCTGAAAGTCTGCAGTTAAAGCACATCTTGCTCGTTTCATTTCAAATCCATTGTGGTGGTGTATAGAGCCAAAAAGATTAGAATTGTGTTGATGTCCCAATATTTATGGACCTGACTGTAGATACCATAGTTTGTGGACTCTATAACGTTCCTACAGACTAAATAATATACACTGATTTGGATTATTTTCACCAAAGAAATGTAGCAGTATATATTTTGGCCTAAACTTATAAAGAAAGATTATTTATTTAAAAGTGTTATGACAGAAACCTAGAAAAACTTGTTTCTTTTTTCAATGTTTTCTGTCTTTTGTTTTGTTTATTTAGCAAAAAATAAAAACCCAGTAGTGATTAAATACCATCAAAAGAAAGCTCTATTTGTGTAGAAAAAAAATTATAAAAATGTCATATGCATACAGTGTTGCATGACCTCGTAATTGTCATTCAAAGTGTGACAGCGCTGAAAGCTGAAAATTGGCCTGGGCAGGAAGGGGGTAAAAGTGTCCTGTATTCAAGTGGTTAAAGTGAATTTAACACTTTCATGTTAATTAATTTGTTATGCAAGGAATTTGTGTGCTCAGTTTTATTTTTAGAGTTTGAAACTCAAAGAGGTCAAATTGAAATTTGTTCTCGACCACCGTGATGAGAAATTTGAAGGAGCAGAATTAGAATGTTTTCTTGAACAAAAGAATTTCTAACAGTGTATGTGATTTTAGTTGGGGAAAGTCTATTCATTCCAAAATCTAATGTTAAAAGAAAATCCAATTTTGAAGTAATTTTGAAAGAGGTTTGTCAAGTCATCAACTGTACTACGGATTTTCATATGAATGTTCGTACAAAAATTGACTAGTGTATGGCCAGCTTAACACAGCTTTGATCCCTGATTGTGCTGGCTTAAATGTTATGTGTCTGTTGTACCATATACTTGTGTTAAAAAGTATTATGCTCTCTATGTATTTGTCCCTTTGTATGTATTCTTTTGTGTAAAATACCTGGTGATTCTGCCAGTCCCCCTGCTTTCCTATTTCAAACTGACCACACTAGGTATAGAAGCACATCTATCCCAGCATGGTCAGTTTTCTGGCTGTGCTGGGTGCATAGCCTTCCTCTCCTCCAGTGGCCAAGACTTGTGCTGACACACCCCAAAACACAGCTCTTCACTGTAAAGATCAGTGTGCTGCTATTTTCCTGCCTCCTGCTGACATAGCACCCTACAGTCTCCATCCCCACCTCTCTAAGCCCCTTATACAGCCGAGAACAATGGTCGTGTGACCATGAAAAAAAAAACAAACAATATTTATAATTTTTTTAAATATAATTACTATACATTTGTTTTGTCTTGATATATCTATTTTAAACTGAATAGGTTGTTTTACAAGGTGAGGGTTCACATGTACCCTAAAAAAAGCAAATGTGATTTGTCCAGGTATAGCTATTTTCCAAGTATAGTTACTGGTTGGATAGTTTTGTAATTAACTTTTTGTTGATTTACTTTAATTTTTTACTGAATTGCAAGAATTAAATAACAATAATAATAAAAATGATGTTATTTTTACTAATCTTCCTCCCACATTGGTCCAATAATTGATGCCCTTTGATCGTGCCTATAAATGTTGTTTTTTTATTTAAAAAAACATATTGCCTGGCATATTTTAATTCTTTTCCAACCAAGGTGTTGTCTTTGCATATGTCTGTAAAAGGCCTGCTGCTCAATAAATGGATATGAAAGTGTGATGCCTATTTGAAGAATGTGGGAAAACCCCTGGGGTCTAATCAGTTCAAACTTACATATAGCTGCCAACACCTGGCTCATTTGCAGTTTCAAATGCCACATTTTAGGTGCTGTCACCAAATCAATAACAAAGTGACACTAATTTAGATATACTTTTTTCTGCTATCCAGATTAACAACAGCGAGGGTGTTCCTTTATATCTTTACACAGAGGGGTTGATTTACTGTACTAAAGGCAAACAGACTGTGCACTTTGCAAAGTGCAGTTGCTCCAGAGCTTAGTAAATGAGGTAAGGCTTTCTCTTAGCACCCAAGTGTATCCAATCGTGCGCAAGGAAAATAAAAGAAAAACAGCATTTTTGCTTGCACATTTGATGATGATCAGTCAGCAGAGCTGCTGCTCATTTACTAAGCTCTGGAGCAACTGCACGTGTAGAGTGTAACTGCACTTTGCAAAGTGCACAGTCTATTTGCCTTTAGTAAATCAACCCCAGTATGTCATTGGACTTGTCTTTACTAAGTAAGTACATAATCATTAAAGGAGAGCTCCAGCCAGGAGATACAGTTTTGCCCCAATTGAAGACCCCTTAGTGTTGAAACCGGTCGGGCCAGCATTTCTTGTATCCCACATTGCTCTTATCTTATTTTATTATTTGTTTTTTGTGATCACTTTTATCACCTTGGAGTCTACCATTTGACTTTTTTAATAAACCCAATTGGTTTTTGACCTGCACCATTGGAATCCTTCTCCTTTCCTCTGTTTTATATGATTACTTCCTGGAGCCTTCACGGAACAGCTTCGGAGATGACTATCAGACTGGGGAGCACTTGGAGTCTGCACGGTTCAGGAGCCGAGGATATTACCTTGAACCAGGTCTCATTCATCTGTGTCCAGCACCCGAGCAACCTCCGATGAATACAGCACAAGATCCCAAGCTTGTTTGACCCCTCTGTCGTACGACATTCGGGGTCCATCACAGCTGGTAAGAGTACCCATTTACTTTTCGAGTTTCGTTGTTATTGACTACAGACAAGCCTTACACCATTTTTCCAAGATTGGGACTACCTCCGTCAGAGGGACATACCATTCAACACTCTTGTGGACACTTTTTTCACCTACTTACTGGGCTATATTTAGTCTAGCCAATATGTTTTGGTTTCACATTTAGTTTTTTACTTATACTTTCTAATAATGCTACACTGTCACTGTATTATCTAATTTGAACTTTGTATGTTTGAGTGTTAGCAGCTTTTTCTCACTTATCCCATTATAGCTCAGTTCTTTCCTTCACCTTCACAGTCTATTTGCCTTTAGTAAATCAACCCCAGTATGTCATTGGACTTGTCTTTACTAATTAAGTACATAATCATTAAAGGAGAGCTCCAGCCTTACCTTCAGCCTTGTACAATTGTAAAGGCTCCTCTCCTTTACTTAAAATTCTTAGCCTGGTTTAACTGCACACTGTGAGCTTCTCACAATGTGCTTTAGAAGCTGCAGCTGTACCTCAAATTATATTTCAAAACCTTAACTGTTTTTTTGTAAATCCCTATGTGTAACCCGATAAAAATATTGAACAAGAAAAAATCTGCCGAGCCATGACACAGTCTGTTTCTGTCTACTGCTCTCTGCAAATGACAGCTCACAGTCCCTGCCTCCTCAATGTAAACAAAGGGTTGGGGTCCTCCAGGTGAGGTCACCTGGAAGACCACGCCCCTTTGTGTATGTTGCAACAGTGAGGACCAGGAGGCGTCACTTGGGGCAAGCAGTTGATGTTAGTGCATCGCGGGCAATTGGGTGGGTTTTTTCTTGCGGCAGATTGGAGGCTGTCTTTCAACTTAATTGATAGTGATATGTACCAGCTGATGATGTGACTGAAGATAGATTTACATCATAGGAATTTTTTTTTAAATTCTCTGTTTCAGGAAAGACAAAGGCATACAATCCCAATCATAGAGCAGAGTATCTCCAACACAGCTGAGAGATCCATCCAAGTTGTGTACATAACATTAATGCACACTACATCAACCAATGAGCAAGGAGAACTGATAGTATATTAGTCAATCAGCCATGGACAATTGTAGAGTAAAAATCTCCCAAGAAAAAGGTTTCAGGTTAAGATAAAGCTAGAATAAGAGAGGAAGAGGGAGAGGGAAAATAAGGCAAAAAAAGAAGGGGAGCCCCAGGGACTAAAGAACGCAGGCTCTTATAAGTCAGTAATGTGAACTTTGCCCTGGGCTCATAGATACGCTTCTAAATCCAATCCTGGAGGATGAGTCATGGGGCAACATCCAAGTAATTCAAGTCATCCCAATGTCAGAAGGGTTCAAAAGCTCTTGGTAAGCAGAAGAGCACAAAAAATGCATCCAGGGGTTTAGGTATTACAAATATTTTCTTCTCTGTTATATAGAGAGGCTGTAAGACTTTCCATGTTCCTAATATCATCAATTTTAGCTAGCCAGAGAATGATTGGGGGAGTAATTGGCTGCTTCCATGGGGCCAGAATACACATCTTGGCAGCGTTCAGAAGGTGGATTGTTAAACAATACTTACCTTTAGTAAGCGGCACATTAATAAGGTAAAGTAAATAGCTGATGGGATGAAGGCCAACTGTCTGACACCCTCCAAAAATGGGCGAACCTTTGGACAGCTCCAAAAAATATGCAGAAGAGTACCCTCTTCTGAAGCACTAACACAGGTTGGATGCTTGAGGGAAGATCTTATGGAGAACTGGAAGAGCCTGGAACCAACGTAAGAGGATCTTACAGCCTTGCTTCTGATATTTATTGGCTATGGATGACTTGTGTGTAATAAGAAGGGCTCTGTCAATTTGAGCAGGGGAGAAGGTTATACCCAGCTCATTCTCCTATTTCTGTAGGTCAGGGGCAATGTAGGAGTTTAGGAGTTTGTACAAACTGAAACAAAAGATGGGGTGTGTAAGAAGGTTCATTGCATAGATTTTCAAAAGTGTCTCGGATAGGGCCTGTTTGAGCTCCAGTAGTCGTGATGAAATTAATACGTTGCCCACACATCAACATGTGGATCTACCATGTGTTGAATAGACAACAATGGTCAACAGCCTGATGGACTCACAAAGTGTAGGCGGCAAATTTTGCCTGCATCTAGGTGATGATTAATGTGTTTGGTAGAGGTGCCAGTTATGAACTCTAATGCCCCGTAAACACGGTCGGATTTTCCAACTGAAAATGTGTGATAGGACCTTGTTGTCGGAAATTCCGACCGTGTGTAGGCTCCATCACACATTTTCCATCGGATTTTCCGACACACAAAGTTTGAGAGCAGGATATAAAATTTTCCGACAACAAAATCCGTTGTCGGAAATTCCGATCGTGTGTACACAAATCCGACGCACAAAGTGCCACGCATTCTCAGAATAAATAAAGAGATGAAAGCTATTGGCCACTGCCCCGTTTATAGTCCCGACGTACGTGTTTTACGTCACCGCGTTCAGAATGATCGGATTTTCCGACAACTTTGTGTGACCGTGTGTATGCAAGACAAGTTTGAGCCAACATCCGTCGGAAAAAATCCTAGGATTTTGTTGTCGGAATGTCCGAACAAAGTCCGACCGTGTGTACGCCCTATAAGTCTCTCAGAATAGGTATCATAAAAGAGGGAGAAAGTGAGATATCCACTAAAGGAAAGGTCAAAGCCATGAACAGAAGCTGACACTTTACATTGCATTGCAGATTACCAGGCCTAAGATGTAGCTGCTGCATTAGTTTTATTTGTAAGGATTTTTTTATCCTTTAATTTCCAGTGCTGGCCCTTTTTGAAACACACTTTTTCTATAAGGGTAAACATGCTCACTCTTACACATACTACTTCTCCAAACCAGCCTCCCCTTCTCATGTGCCCTTTAAAATGCTGTCTGTAACAAACTCACCTCTGTCCATTACCTATTTATCACTAACTCTAATCTACTTGCTGTTACTGAAACCTGACTTCAAGAACCTGCCTCCCTCTCCCATCGTGGTCTTCTCTGGACTCACTCTCTCAGACCCAGTGGACAGAAGGGAGGTGGAGTTGGAATCCTTCATCTCAAAAAGTCCCTCTCCTCATTTAAGGCTCATTGTATGTGTCTATTTCTCCAGTTTCTTTGAGAATTGCTGTGATCTACCTGTCTCCTGGACCGATATCAAGTTTCCTTGATGACTTCTCAGGCTACCCTGCTTTTTCTCTTCTGAAATTCCAGAAATCATTCTCGTGACTTCAACATCCCTGTTAACACTAGCACTCCTGCTACTTCTTAATGTCTCAGTCATACATGCGTCTACTTACCCTGATAGGAACACCCTTGCCCTTGTTTTTTCCTACCTATGCACCTTGTGCAACCTCTTCAACAATAATTTTTCTCACTCTGATCACAAGCTTATTAGTTTCACTTTTTCTCTGTTTTCCACCTCCTCACCCTTCTTGCCAGTTTCCTATAGAAACCTTTACCACTTTAACCCTTCTCTTATCTGTTCTGTTACTGACAACATCTCACCTCTGTCCTGCCCCAACCTAGCTACTTCTGTCTACAACAGTTCACTGTCATCCTCCCTGGACACACTAACCACCCTCACAACACAAAAAATTAGGCCCTGACCCCTAACCCCCTGGACCATGTCCCTCTCTACTATGGTCACTCTCTGCCTCTATCCTAAACTCTCTAACCCACATCTTTCATCTCTTTCTCTCTTCTGACATCTTCCCCACCTCATTTTCTTGCTCCCCTTTACCACCAAACTCATTGACCACCCTATCCTCCTAAAAAAGAACTCCACTTCTTTGGTCTCCATGACTGTACTCTTTGTTGTTTCTCATCCTACCTATCCCACCGTACCTTCAGTTTCACTTCCAATTCTACCTCCTCTGCTCCTATGCCTGTTTTGCTTTGGGGTCCCCCAAAGGTTTTGTTCTTGAACCTCTCCTATTCCCAATCTTTACTTCCTCCCTGGATCAGCTGATAGCCTCCCATGACTTTCAATATCATTTCTATGCCAATGACACCCATACGTTTCTATCTACCCTTCAGCTCACTCCATCAGTCTCCTCACGCATAATTCATTTACTAATAGACATCTCAATCTAGATGTCACACCACTTCCTCAATCCCAATATATGCAAAACCAAGTTCATAATATTCCTTCCCCATTTGCCCCCTTCCCCTGACTTCTCTGTCAAGACCAAAAAAGCACAACTATCAACCTGCCCCCACATGCCAGGATGCTAGGTATAATCCTGTAATCCTGGACTCTGAACTCTCCTTTCGGCACCACATCGAATCACTGTCCAAATCTTTCTGTCTCAACCTCCACAAACGTCTCCGAAATAGTCCCCTTACATAGTTACATAGTTACATTGTAGGTGAGGTTAAAAAAAGACACAAGTCCATCAAGTCCAACCCATGTGTGTAATTATATGTCAGTATTACATTGTATATCCCTGTATGTTGCTGTCATTCAGATGCTTATCTAATAGTTTCTTGAAACTATCGATGCTCCGCGCTGAGACCACCGCCTGTAGAAGGGAATTCCACATCCTTGCCGCTCCTACACTAAAAAACCCTCTATGTAGTTTAAGGTTAAACCTCTTTTCTTCTAATTTTAATGAGTGGCCATGAGTCTTGTTAAACTCCCTTCTGTGAAAAAGTTTTATCCCTATTGTGGGGTCACCAGTATGGTAGTAGTATATTGAAATCATATCCCCTCTCAAGCGTCTCTTCTCCAGAGAGAATTAGTTCAGTGCTCGCAACCTTTCCTCATAACTAATATCCTCAAGACGCTTTATTAGCTTTGTTGCCCTTCTTTGCACTCGCTCCATTTCCAGTACATCCTTCCTGAGGACTGGTGCCCAGAACTGGACAGCATACTCTAGGTGACCAGAGTCTTGTAGAGCGGGAGAATTATCGTTTTATCTCTCGAGTTGATCCCCTTTTTAATGCATGCCAATATTCTGTTTGCTTTGTTAGCAGCAGCTTGGCATTGCATGGCATTGCCGAGCCTATCATCTACTAGGACCCCCAGGTCCTTTTCCATCCTAGATTCCCCCAGAGGTTTTCCCCCCAGTGTATACATTGCATTCATATTTTTGCCACCCAAATGCATTATTTTACATTTTTCTACATTGAACCTCATTTGCCATGTAGTTGCCCAACCCATTAATTTGTTCAGATCTTTTTGCAAGGTTTCCACATCCTGCTGAGAAGTTATTGCCCTGCTTAGCTTAGTATCATCCGCAAATACAGAGATTGAACTGTTTATGAACAAATTAAATAGGATTGGTCCCAGCACAGAACCCTGGGGGACCCCACTACCCACCCCTGACCATTCCAAGTACTCCCCATTTATGACCACCCTCTGAACTCACCCTTGTAGCCAGTTTTCAATCCATGTACTCACCCTATGGTCCATGCCAACAGATCTTATTTTGTACAGTAAACGTTTATGGGGAACTGTGTCAAATGCTTTTGCAAAATCTAGATACACCACGTCTATGGGCCTTCATTTATCTAGATGGCAACTCATCTCCTCATAGAAGGTTAATAGATTGGTTTGGCAAGAATGATTCTTCATGAATTCATGCTGATTACTGCTAATGATACCATTCTCATTACTAAAATCTTGTATATAGTCCCTTATCAACCCCTCCAAGAGTTTACATACTATTGATGTTAGGCTAACTGGTCTGTAATTCCCAGGGATGTATTTTTGGCCCTTTTTAAATATTGGTGTTACATTGGCTTTTCTCCAATCAGCTGGTACCATTCCAGTCAGTAGACTGTCAGTAAAAATTGGGAACAATGGTCTGGCAATTACTTGACTGAGTTCCCTAAGTACCCTCGGGTGCAAGCCATCTGGTCCCAGTGATTTATTAATGTTAAGTTTCCCAAGTCTAATTTTAATTCTGTCCTCTGTTAACCATGGAGGTGCTTCCTGTGATGTGTCATGAGGATAAACACTGCAGTTTTGTTTACTCCTCTGTGCTGGCCCCAGCTGGCACCTGCTGTGTACATTCCTGGCTCTCCTTTAGTATGGAGGGACTTCTCAGTGCTGACAGTTGCTTCCCCAGATTCAGAACCTGGGCTTCCAGGGAAATGGAACAATGCGCTTACATTTTGCACAGCAGTATTCCCCCTCGATCGGATGATCAAGGAACGCATACATGCTGCAAGATGTACAATGAGTCGCCTCTCCACACCCGCCGGGCATCATACCTATTAAATTTAATGGATAAATAGCGCAATGAGGTATGAGAGTAGTGTAAAAAGTATATACATTTTTATTAAGAAACATAGGTTTAAAATAATGAGCACATATATACACTATACATATCACAAAATATCATGAATGAATACTGGACAGGACTAATCATATAATAACATTACAAATTGTAATGTTATTATATGATTAGTCCTGTCCAGTATTCATTCATGATATTTTGTGATATGTATAGTGTATATATGTGCTCATTATTTTAAACCTATGTTTCTTAATGAAAATTTATATACTTTTTACACTACTCTCATACCTCATTGCACTATTTATCCCTTTCCAAATATCCCACCTAGAGGAAATTCTATTTTTTCAATGTCTTGTTACTCGGGATGTGGGATAATCTAGTACGTATTCTGTGACATTGAGCACTTTTTCAATTATTATTTTATTAAATTTAATGAGGATTGGGGTTATACCCTGTCCACATTACCTAGCTTCCTGACACTAATACTCAACAAGACAATACACAGGTACTCAACAAGACAATACACAGGTACTCGCAGACCTACGTGCACTCGCAGACCACTCGCAGAACTACGTGCACTCGCAGACCTATGTGCACTTGCAGACCACTCGCAGAACTATGTGCACTCACAGACCTACGTGCACTCGCAGACCACTCGCAGACCTACATGCATTCACAGACCTACGTGCACTCGCAGACCTACGTGCACTTGCAGACCTTCATGCACTCGCAGACCTACATGCACTCCCAGACCACTCGCAGACCTACGTGCACTCGCAGACCACTCGCAGATCTACGTGCACTTGCAGACCACTCGCAGACCTACGTGCACTCACAGACCTACGTGCACTCGCAGAACTACGTGCACTCGCAGACCACTCGCAGACCTACGTGCACTCGCAGACCACTCGCAGACCTACGTGCACTCGCAGACCACTCGCAGACCTACGTGCACTTGCAATACACAAGTATTAACGATCCACATACACTACTCAGACAACACTCAAGTACTCACACTACTACATGACCCATGTTATAACCTCCTGTTTTCAACTCTGGTTTTTAACTCACCACTTAGACCAGTTCCACTTGGAGTTCCAGCAGACTCAAAGATGAGCATGCTCACAATGAGTTCTGCACAAGGTTATATAGGCCTCAAGCACCTGTGACCAATTAACCACTCCCCTTAATTGGTAGGCTGAAGGAAACAAAGAAAAAAAAGCTGTTTAAAAAGTGTCAGAAAAAGGCGTTAAAAAGCTACAAGGAAAAGCCCCAAAAAGAACCTAAAAATGCAACCAAGCAATCACTAGCAGTCCAAAAGCAAGACTTGTTCACTCTCCACTCGAAGTCCCCACTGTTTAGCTTCCAACCAGCAGTCTGCCAATTTCAGATGTGCTCTACACAAGGTTATATAGGCCTCAAGCACCTGTGACCAATTAACCACTCCCCTTAAATAGTAGGCTGAAGGAAGCAAAGAAAAAAAAAAAGCTGTTTAAAAAGTGTCAGAAAAGGGTGTTAAAAAGCTACAAGGAAAAGCCCCAAAAAGAACCTAAAAATGCAACCCAGCAATCACCAGCAGTCAAAAAGCAAGACTTGTTCACTCTCCACTCAAGGTCCCCACTGTTTAACTTCCAACCAGCAGTCTGGCTTATTAACCAATGACACCACAAAGCTTCTATTTAATTATCTGGTTATCTTTTGCCTTAACTGCTGCAACTCCCTCCTCATTAGATCACCTTTACATAGGCTATCCCCCTTTCAGTCAATCATGAATGTTGCTTCTGGACTCATCGACCTTACCAACCATTCGGTGTCTGCTAGCGCTCTCTGCCAATCCTTCCACTGGCTTCCGCTCACCCAACAAATTGAATTCAAAATATTAACAATAACTTACAAAGCCATCCAGAACTCTGCCCCCAGCTACATTACTAACCTAGTCTCAAACTATCAACCAAATCATTCTCGTTGTTCCTCCCAAAGCCTCCTGCTCTCAAGCTCTCTTGTCACCTCCTCTCATGCTTGCCTCCAGGACTTCTCCCAAGCTTCTCCAAACCTCTGGAATTCCCTACCTCAATATGTCTGATCTCTTACTCGGTCCACTTTTAGGCGATCCCTGAAAACCCTACTCTTTAGAGAAGCCTATCCTGCCTCCACCTAACAACGGCCCTTTTTTTTTTTTTCTCCATCAGCTCATCCCCCACAGTTATTACCTCTTGTATCACTTGATCCTCCCTTTTAGTTTGTAAGCTGTAGAGAGCAGGGCTCTCTGATTCATCCTGTATTGAATTGTATTGTAACTGTATTGTCTACCTTCATGTTGTAACTGTTGGCACTATATAAATCCTGTATAATAATAATAATAATAATAATGTAATGTATCTATTAAGGCGCATCATTGTCACCCAAGGCTGCTCGCTTCTAAATCGAACTACAGAGCACACATCCTCTCCTCATCTCCTTAACATAAACATACAAGGCATTGTTCTGTAGCTCACATAGGAAAAATAATTTTTTTACACTTATCAAACAGATATAGTATAACAAAACAACTGAAAAATGCAACTGATTAAAAAGAAAGAGGTTCATTGTTAAGGATGTAAGGGTTACTGACTCATTTAGCTTTTCCTTCTATAGTAGTGACAGTCCAGAATTTTTATTAAGAAACACAGCTTTAATCATTTAAATAAAGTCTAAAAAGTGAGACATTTGAAAAAAAACTGTTTTTCTTTGTGTTCTTTGTCAAAAAGCCAGGATCTCCTGCGTGTAATTATGTTGTGTAGGTTTATTTGGCATTACATGGCTGGGAGGTAGGATGTGTAATGGGTATTCAAAATTTCTGGCATTTTAGAAGAATAGTTTTGCATGTTAGACCACCTGTTAGCTCACAGAAAGTCCAATCATTTTTGCTAAATATCCAAATCTGTCTTTGTGACAAACAAAAAGCAAGGAAAGGAGGGACTGAGTAGGACAAAAACCACATATGCTCTGAAAACAGCATAATTTATATTACACACCAGTAAAAGTAACCAAACTTGAGCAAAAATGATTGTTCCCTACATACTTCAATTGCTTTAATCAAATCTCTGATTGTGTGTGTAGCTAGGTGCTTAGCTAGAGTTAGAGAGTGACTTAGGACATTATGCTGCAGTGCTCTCTGCGCTCCCAAAAAACTTCAGCTGAATTGGTTAACACAATCTTGCCTCCATTCATTAGGGGGGCGCAATTGATATTTGGCAGCAATGAATCATGGGAGATGAGGTTTGAGAAAGAAATTTTACTATGGCAGTTCATGGACCATTGGACTACAGATCCCATTGTGAGCCAGGTGTAAGGGGGGAGAGAGTTGTATTTATTCAAGCTGAATATTTAGGAACTTGCTCTTTGCTGGTAGAAGGTGTGCACATTATTGCTCCTGTGTGCACATCAACCTGCCATAAGCCTGCAGCCGTGTGCTGAGGACTGGCATCACTCCTGGCAGGTCCAGAAGTGAGCTGATATCTGAACAGTGAGACCCCTGTTGCTACATCGCTGGGACTGATGAGAAGACACTGCTGTCATTAACCTGTTGCTGCTAACAGAGACTGAGCATATAGGGACTGGCCATCGAACTAGCAGTATTATTTACTGCATGCAGACATACTGCACCACCATAAAGACTGGGCCCCAATACTAGCCAACTAAAGAACTTGGGCAAAAGATAGCTCAGACAGATAGCTGCTTCACAAGAACTTTGCCTATTGTCCATAGAGGTACTGCTATAACTTTCAAATATGTATATATATTACTTTTAAAATAAAGCTGCAAGACCATTTTATGAACACACAGCACAATATAAATGATTGTTTCCTCCCATCTGAACAGAATAATGTTTTTAGGTGTCTGCCCACAAATAAGTTATCATTTTTGATGGAGCCCAACAATAATGTATAATTTTGATGTAAACAAATGATTTCTTTCCTCCCATCTGAACATAAAAATTTTTTTAGGTGTCTGCCCACAAATAGTTTATCATTTTTGATAGAGGCTTGCTAGTTTGGTTAGCCAGGCTGCAGGCTTTTTATTTTTATGTGTGCTATGTAGCGTTCCAATAGTGTGCTAGGAAGAGGTACAAGTAAATTTAGTTTCTGGCTCCTCTTTAAATAGCGGAACACTGCTCTAGGTCTCATGGTTTTCAGGTTCAGCTACTTCCACCAGTATTCTAGTAGGTTCTAGAATATAATGAGCTGGAAGAGGCTGATCCTGGGCCCCTGAATATTTATGAGTTCCCAACCAATTCCTGGGGAGTCACATGCATTTTTTGATGTTTGGTTACCCAGGCTGCAGGCTTTTTATTTTTATTTGTGCTATGACCAAGGCTTATCGCCGAAACACCTTAGCCACTGTTTTTACCCGCTGATATGCAACAATAAAGAATATAAGGATTTACAGAGTTGCCGGGTGTTTCCCTTTGTTTGACTGGTTGTCCTTTGGTGTTGAGAGGACACCTCCACCAGAGCACCCGGAAGATGGCCTCTACCAATCTTTGATACCTTGGGGTTCCACTGTTTAGAGCAATGCATCCAGTTGTTTCTATGACAACAGAGAAGGTATGTAGTGTCCCAACAGTGTGCTAGGAAGAGGTACAGGTAAATTTAGTTTCTGGCTCCCCTTTAAATAGCGGAACAGTGTTTCATTCATTTTGACTGCTCTAGGTCTCATGGGTTTCAGGCTCAGCTACTTCCTCCAGTATTCTAGTAGGTTCTAGAATATAATGAGCTGGAATAGGCTGATCCTGGGTCCTTGAATATTTATGAGTTCTCAACCAATTCCTGGGGAGTCACATGCATTTTTTGTGCATTCTTGTAACGAGCCCAAAAACATGCATTTCTGCATGTGTTCCTGGAACATACAGATGTGAATGCAACCTCCTCCTTCTGGAAGAGGATATGGCCCCTTGGACTGAACTGTAGGACCCAAAGGCAGCTCATATCTGAAGAAAGGTGGGGTTGAACCTAAGACACACCTGTTCCTAGAACCCACAGGACACTTAGCCATGGCTAAGTGTCTGGACTGGAAACTCCTGCTCCTATGAGAATGGTCTAAGCTTCAAAATTATGTGTTGATGTTTCATGTTTGGGCTCAAAATTTAAGGTATCCCCATGCTTCTCAGCACCACAGGGAATTCTAAAAAAGAGATCACTATTCTGCAATTGACAGCCATATTGCCGCATGAAGTCAAGCAATATATATTATTGCGGTAGTAGGTAGAGAATCTTTCAAAAAAAAAAAAATATAGGGTCCTCTTGTCTTGAAGTCTTGAAATGTCAAATCTCAGTATCTGTGACAAGAAGAAGTATTTGTCCGTTTACTATGGTTTGCTGCTGACGTCTTCTATTATAGTCTCCAAGGAAGAAGGCAAATTAAATTGGTAACACAAATTTCAATCATGTTAGAAAACCTCTGCATGCAATAATAAGCAATTCTGAAGCTCATGTGCAGCTTTGTGTACTATTACATATATCGCTCAATTATCAGGTATGTTGTATCGCTTAAAATATTTTAAAATAAAACCATCACTAGTTAAAAATAGCTAAAACTGGCATGAAAAAAAATCAGACAGCCTCAGAAAATCAAGCAAACAACTAATGTGGATGCAAAGAAAAATCTTAAGCTTTGCTCACAGTGGGTTTCTGGCATGCGTGAACATTTCTGTGTTTGAGAAGTCATTATTAAAGACCTTTCTCTTTTTCCCCAGAGACAATCAAGTAACTGTTTTACTACACATGCTTGAGCAGAAAATGCACACTGGGTCATGTAACTGATCCAGATATATCTGAATGTGTAGCAGAGAACAGAGCCTCATCGACATCCTTGACATATTAAAAATCCTGCCTTATTGAAAACATGTTTAAGCCAGATAAGAGACATTACTTGTGTGCTTTGTGCCTATAGAGTACCCTTCTTAATCACAGCAATACTTACAAAACATGGCTATTGAAAGGGAAAATTAAACAATCATTTATAACAACAATCATGTTTCAGCTTTTATTTTGTAACTTATATTGATAAAATGAAAACTACAATCTATCTTGTTGTTGATGAAATTGACATGTTCCATACGAACACAACAACATTGTAGAAGAATTTTATAGTAAATACAAAATTTAAAAGATTGGACCAATAAAAAATAAGCAAATTTTAAGTATCCCTTTGGCAGCATATGTTGCATAATGAAAAAGGATAAGAATGTAACTGATAAATAGGGATGAGCTTCGAGTTCGAGTCGAACTCATGTTCGACTCGAACATTAGCTGTTCGCAAGTTCGGCGAACACCGAACAATTTGGGGTGTTCGCGGCAAATTCGAATGCCGCGGAACACCCTTTAAAAGTCTATGGGAGAAATCAAAAGTGCTAATTTTAAAGGCTTATATGCAAGTTATTGTCATAAAAAGTGTTTGGGGACCCGGGTCCTGCCCCAGGGGACATGGATCAATGCAAAAAAAAGTTTTAAAAACGGACGTTTTTTTAGCAGCAGTGATTTTAATAATGCTTAAAGTCAAACAATAAAAGTGTAATATCCCTTTAAATTTCGTACCTGGGGGGTGTCTATAGTATGCCTGTAAAGGGGCGCATGTTTCCCGTGTTTAGAACAGTCTGACAGCAAAATGACATTTGGAAGGAAAAAACACATTTAAAACTACCCGCGGCTATTGCATTGCCGACAATACACATAGAAGTTCATTGATAAAAACGGCATGGGAATTCCCCCCAGGGAAACCCCGAACCAAAATTAAAAAAAAAAAAAATGACGTGGGGGGGTCCCCCTAAATTCCATACCAGGCCCTTCAGGTCTGGTATGGATATTAAGGGGAACCCCGGCCAAAATTAAAAAAAAAAAAATGACGTGGGGTTCCCCCTAAATTCCATACCAGACCCTTCAGGTCTGGTATGGATTTTAAGGGGAACCCCGCACCAAAAAAAAAAAAAAAAAACGGTGTGGGGTTCCCCCAAAAATCCATACCAGACCCTTATCCGAGCACGCAACCTGGCAGGCCGCAGGAAAAGAGGGGGGGACGAGAGTGCGGCCCCCCCCCTCCTGAACCGTACCAGGCCACATGCCCTCAACATTGGGAGGGTGCTTTGGGGTAGCCCCCCAAAACACCTTGTCCCCATGTTGATGAGGACAAGGGCCTCATCCCCACAACCGTGGCCGGTGGTTGTGGGGGTCTGCGGGCGGGGGGCTTATTGGAATCTGGAAGCCCCCTTTAACAAGGGGACCCCCAGATCCCGGCCCCCCCCCTGTGTGAAATGGTAAGGGGGTACTTACCCCTACCATTTCACTAAAAAACTGTCAAAATAGTTAAAAATGACAAGAGACAGTTTTTGACAATTCCTTTATTTAAATGCTTCTTCTATCTTCCTTCATCTTCTTCTGGTTCTTCTGGCTCTTCTGGTTCTTCCTCCGGCGTTCTCGTCCAGCATCTTCTCCGCGGCGTCTTCTATCTTCTCCTCGGGCCGCTCCGCACCCATGGCATGAGGGGAGGCTCCCGCTCTTCTCTTCATCTTCTTCTTCATCCTCTTCTCTTCTTCATCTTCTTCATCTTCATCTTCTCTTCTTTTCTTCTGCGGGCCGCTCCGCATCCATGCATGGAGGGAGGCTCCCGCTGTGTGACGGCGTCTCCTCGTCTGACGGTTCTTAAATAACGGGGGGCGGGGCCACCCGGTGACCCCACCCCCCTCTGACGCACGGGACATGACGGGACTTCCCTGTGGCATTCCCCGTGACGTCACAGGGAAGTCCCGTCAAGTCACCGTGCGTCACCCCGCCCCCCGTTATTTAAGAACCGTCAGACGAAGAGACGCCGTCACACAGCGGGAGCCTCCCTCCATGCCAGCATGGGTGCGGAGCGGCCCGCAGAAGAAAAGAAGAGAAGATGAAGATGAAGAAGATGAAGAAGAGAAGAGGATGAAGAAGAAGATGAAGAGAAGAGCGGGAGCCTCCCCTCATGCCATGGGTGCGGAGCGGCCCGAGGAGAAGAAGATAGAAGACGCCGCGGAGAAGATGCTGGACGAGAACGCCGGAGGAAGAACCAGAAGAGTCAGAAGAACCAGAAGAAGAAGAAGATGAAGGAAGATAGAAGAAGCATTTAAATAAAGGAATTGTCAAAAACTGTCTCTTGTCATTTTTAACTATTTTGACAGTTTTTTAGTGAAATGGTAGGGGTAAGTACCCCCTTACCATTTCACACAGGGGGGGGGCCGGGATCTGGGGGTCCCCTTGTTAAAGGGGGCTTCCAGATTCCGATAAGCCCCCCGCCCGCAGACCCCCACAACCACCGGCCACGGTTGTGGGGATGAGGCCCTTGTCCTCATCAACATGGGGACAAGGTGTTTTGGGGGGCTACCCCAAAGCACCCTCCCAATGTTGAGGGCATGTGGCCTGGTACGGTTCAGGAGGGGGGGGGCGCACTCTCGTCCCCCCCTCTTTTCCTGCGGCCTGCCAGGTTGCGTGCTCGGATAAGGGTCTGGTATGGATTTTTGGGGGAACCCCACGCCGATTTTTTTTTTTTTTGGCGCGGGGTTCCCCTTAAAATCCATACCAGACCTGAAGGGTCTGGTATGGAATTTAGGGGGAACCCCACGTCATTTTTTTTTAAATTTTGGCCGGGGTTCCCCTTAATATCCATACCAGACCTGAAGGGCCTGGTATGGAATTTAGGGGGACCCCCCCACGTCATTTTTTTTTTTTTTAATTTTGGTTCGGGGTTTCCCTGGGGGGAATTCCCATGCCGTTTTTATCAATGAACTTCTATGTGTATTGTCGGCAATGCAATAGCCGCGGGTAGTTTTAAATGTGTTTTTTCCTTCCAAATGTCATTTTGCTGTCAGACTGTTCTAAACACAGGAAACATGCGCCCCTTTACAGGCATACTATAGACACCCCCCAGGTACGAAATTTAAAGGGATATTACACTTTTATTGTTTGACTTTAAGCATTATTAAAATCACTGCTCCTGAAAAAACGGCCGTTTTTAAAACTTTTTTTTGCATTGATCCATGTCCCCTGGGGCAGGACCCAGGTCCCCAAACACTTTTTATGACAATAACTTGCATATAAGCCTTTAAAATTAGCACTTTTGATTATTCATGTTCGTGTCCCATAGACTTTAACGGTGTTCGCGTGTTCGAGCGAACTTTTTTCCTGTTCGCATGTTCTGGTGCGAACCGAACAGGGGGGTGTTCGGCTCATCCCTACTGATAAAGCATATGTAAACATAAACACAAAAAACTGAATGTATCTCAGTTTACCAACTCACCAGATGTGGTGGCTTCATTCATTTCCCTTTTTTCAGTCTTATTTTACCTGGTGATTCTACCAATAACACACATCCCAGAGTGACATCAGTCATTCCCAACACTATAGCAGCATTGTTACCCGAACCCGACTACAAATAACTCATTCTCATCATCTAAGATACTTAGAGGGACATTTCTTTGTAGATCACAGAAGATGGCTGAGAAAGCTGCTAACATTGTTAGAGACACATGACTACTACATTTCTGACAAGATCAACAAATATTTTCATATACCTACAGAAAATGAACTAAGTGAGAAAATAATTCACCACATCTAAGGAGGAATATGTGCCAATATATTAATGTTTCGTCGTTGAGTTTATATATACTTTAATTAGTAACAAAGATTGCTAATAGTGAATTTAGTTATAGAAGGACTCTGAGGGGTTAATTGACTAAAACTGGAGAATGCAAAATCTGGTGCACCTGTGCATGGTAGCCAATCAGCTTCTAACTTCAAGTATGCTTTGACAAAAAAAAACTGATTTTGCACTCTCCAGTTTTAGTAAATCAACATCATGATGTATATGCTCTTTCTAGACTAGATAAACTAATAGGCTGAAAGCAGGCACCACTGGGAGTTATTACATATCTTGTCAATTTGCAACTGGAGCACGTGAAACTTGGCATATTCATGTATAGGGGAAACCATAATAATACCCATTAGATTTCACAGCCTAGTGACCAAAAATAGCTTTTCATTCTGCAGATACCACTGCAACCTGAAGATGGCAGGGTTCCTCTGTTCAATACTATAATTTTAAGCAACAATTACAGTATTAAAATAATATATTATATACATATATTGTCTATTTGTTTAAAAAAACTTGACCATAATATTCATTAAACATTTTACAAAATACTGGGGTATTACTGGAGACTTCCCTTAAGGCCTGCTTAGATATATGTGTAGCGCTGCCTCCGCAGGAGCCGCTGGATCTTGATTTCCCCTATTCCTGCACAGCCAGGCAACACACATTTCCAATCTTTCATCCAGACACAAGTAATCAGTCCATAGGCTTGTTTTTATTGGTTTATTGGGGAAACAACTCGGATAGGGTATAGGGATTATGGGATGCCCAACTTGACTTGAAGAACAGCATCAGATGAGGACAACTCCTTTCTCTATGTATAAAAATGAAGATCCTGGACTATACTCCCTCCAGAATAACTCTATGGTTCAGTGGCAAGGTCTTTACAAACCAGGAGCTCTCAGTTCCCTTTACAGAATTAGCACAAGGTTGCAAACTGTATGCAGGAGTATCACGTCTCTTGTAGAACCTCACACCATTCTGACACTTGCGGATACTACCAGTCCACCTGGCTGCCTTCACTATCAGCCCGCCTGGCTGTTTCTGAAGAATGAAATTTAGCACACTGTTGTCCCTAGAAATTATGCTACTTCTGGCAGTCTCTCCCTTTGTATGCCCCTAGGTTTGCTGAGGTACTCATACTGTCCTTTGCTCCCTGCTACACTGTGCAAGATTCCTGTTTAGGCCTCCAACTGATCAGATCTTCCCATGCCAGCCCAGATGTCTTCTGCACAAGACCCAAAAGGAAATGGAGATCCCTTTCTTAGGTTTCATCACCTTCCTTTCCTCAGCTCCTGCCTGTAGGCAAAGCCCTTAGATCTGGGGTCCCCTCCCAGACCACATGACAACAACCTCAGCACTCCATCTTCCACCCAACTCTCCTGCTGTCCAGGCTCCACCATATATAAGGGTTGACTCAGCCACCCTGCCAGGCCCTCTGCCTGGGGATTGGCCAGATTTCATCAAATATGTAGTTCAGGAACTCCTGGCCTCCACCCACTCCTTGGATCTCGAAGCTTCTAGATCCAAGGGGAGGTACCAGAGACCTGTCCTGTAGAGCCATCCAGCCTAACCTGCAGTAACCCAACCTAATTACAGACTTACACTGCTACCATGAGTTATAAACTAAAATTTAACTACACTAGTTGCACACTAGAGGGTGCTACATATGTATACAATATATATATTTTATGGGTTCTACCCTCATACTCTAAGACCCTTGTGCCTTTTGCTGTGATTATTAATACAATACATAATTGCTGAGTCTCTGCTACTGATGTTCCTGGATGGTCTGTGGTCTTCCATACTATTATGAGTGTAGATTTGTATAGGTAGGTGTCTTCACTCCATCTAGAAGGATATATCAGTGGCATTTTAAGTTTCCAAGTGGTTGTGTTGTTTGCCTTTTCCATCATTGTCATCTGGTTGGTCTTCGCGCTCACCCATGTATATGAAAATCAATGTATGTATTTAAATTGAGAGACCCCTTTGGGAATTTGCCCTGATGAAGGTATAATGCAGGGTGAAGCTCAACCTGCGTTTTTTATTTTTTGCACTATAAACAAAAAAAGAGCGACAATTTGGAAAAATATATTTTTTTAACTTTTTTCTATCATAAATATCCCTCAAAAAATTGAAAAAAAAAAACAAACAAATTTCTTCATCAGTTTAGGCCATTATGTATTCTTCAACATAATTTTGTTAAAAAAAAAAATCACAATAACTGTATATTGATTGGTTTGTGCAAAAGTTATAGCGTCTACAAAATAGGGGATAGGTTTTTGACATTTTAATTATTTTTTTAATTATTTTTTTACTAGTAATGGTGGCGATCTGCGATTTTTAGCGGGACTGCGACATTGTGGCAGACAGATCGGGCACTTTTGAAACTTTTTTGGGACCATTGACATTTATACAACGATCAGTGCTATAAAAATGCACTGATTACTGTGTAAATGTCACTGGCAGGAAAGGGGTTAACACTAGGGGGCGATCAAGGGGTTAAATGTGTTCCCTGGGAGTTGTTACTAGCTGTGGGGGGATGGGACTGACTGGAGGAAGAGAGGGATCGCTCTTCTTAATCACTAGGAACAGCAGATCTCTCTCTCCTCCCCTGTCAGAACGGGGATCTGTCTTTTTACATGGACAGATCCCTGTTATGGCTCTCTTTCCAACAATCGCGGGTGGCAGGCGGGCATCGGGTCCCCCGCTGTGCAGCGGGCGTGTGCCTGCTATGGATCTTAAAGGAGCCGACGTACACCTACGGGGATTTCTGGGAGCGATCCGACCTGCCGCAGTATAATGACAGCGGCTGGTCAGCAAGTGGTTAACTGACACATTCTGACACTGCTAAATTCAATCTGAAAATTTGAAAAACCTCTGCTCATGAAAGGGTTAACGGAATTCTATTAGGACCTGTTCTATTTAAACATTTTGCAATGCTGTAACATATACATTCAAGGACATGCCTACAGTACATATAGATTTATTTTATCCTCTAGTATCTGCCAAAACATATTGATGCTAGAACAAACAAATATGCAGCCAGTAGAACTGGACCCCTTGTGCTCCCAAGCCAGATTTCATGCTGATGGGTAGCTGAGGCTGTAGTTACACCCCTACTACAACACCTACTGACTTTATATAAATGAAAAACAATATTTTTGCACATTTAAACTACATTTACACTACACTAGAAAGTCTTCTTTGTTTGGTTTATTTAAACATAGGAGAAATTATCTTTGTAGTAGAAACAAACGTTATGCTTCCTATATCAAGTTCTCCTGCATTGAAATATATAGGTGCTTACATGTGTTTAGAAGCGTTCACAGTATCTAATGCAATCTGCCCCTGGACACACTGAATATTATTTTCTCCAAGAACCTGTTTTCACTAGCTGTACACTAAAACGATCTGTTTTAGCATTATGGCTAGTGTCTGTTGTGGTGGGGAATGGTGCCTTGTGTTGTTACAGCATAAAGCACTCTTTACCTTTACTTTTAAATCTTTATGAAAATGTCAAAGTGACATTTCATTCATTACTATGCTCTGCTGCACTGTGAAAACAGACGGCGACTGAAGGTGAGCTCCGGTGCATTGCAGGAAAATGCAGCACATCTGCCGTTTTCCACAACACACTCCACCCCACCTGAAGGCAGCATGGCAGTATGACGAGGGCACATAGAAAAAAAAAGTGTTTTCTATTTGTCCTTGCGGTGGTTGAAACAGTCACTGCACATAGTTTGAATGAGCCCTGAACACAGCTAAACTGAATGGAAGTAAATGCAAGTAAATGCAGGTAATTGCACAGTGTTAATCATTCCATTTCAAATCTTCGCATGCATTTATATGCAAATGTGCAATAAAACAAATAAATGCATGCAACTGCATGGCCAGAGTGAATGAGGCCTAAATAGGTGTTTGTGGAGCAAGGCAGAAGTTAAGACATACAAGGAGTATACATAACAAGGTAAATATCACTTTTGTGATAATGTGCTATGCTAAGAACTTGTCTAGGACTTGAACATCCAGACTTAAAGTGTTACTAAACCCACAACTGAAAAAACAGTCTGTATATGCAGTAAAGTATGCTTGTTATATTCACTGTGGAACCTTAGGGGTTAATCCTCTGCATTGTGTAAATAGGCTGTTTGATCCTGTATGCACAGATCCTCCCCTCCTTGCATTGTCTCCAAAACATCTCCAGATAAGACAGAGTTAGTGGAGTCTGTCTGCACATGCTCAGTTTGGTGTGTATTGGTGTGTATTGGGAGGGTGCATGTGATCATCACAGGGCCAATCAGCACTGTCCAGACAGAGGGCCAGGGGTCCTGCATCCTTTTAGGACAGTTAGAGTAGAATGAAAACTCCTCCTACAAACTTTAACCAGACACAGATAGAAGTCACAAGACTGCTCTAACTGTTGAGGAGAAAAGGTGTTTTTCTGAGTTTATATTTACTAAAATGATTGCATTTCCAAATTCCGTGTACTGTGGGAGACCAGATACAGTGAATGCAGGCCTAGTAATAAAAATTAGATTATCGGACAAATGATCGTCCATTTTTTTTTTTATCGTACAAGAAAAAAATTTGTGTTTGTCCCTTTTGAAAATTTCAGATGATTGTATATATAGGGCTTTAAAGTCGTTCTAAAGCCTAAAGCCGCGTACACACGATCGGACTTTACGTCAGACTTTGTCCGGCATACTTTTCGACGGACTTTACGACGGACTTTCCGAATTAACGGACTTGCCTACACACAATCAACCAAAGTCCAACGGATTCGTACGTGATGACGTACGACCGGACTAAAACAAGGAAGTTCATAGCCAGTAGCCAATAGCTGCCCTAGCGTTGTTTTTTGTCCATTGGACTAGTATACAGACGAGCGGACTTTTCGACCGGACACGAGTCCGTCGGATAGATTTGAAACATGTTTCAAATCTATGTCTGTCCAACTTTTGAGAAAACAAAGTCCGCTGGAGCCCACACATGATCCAACTGTCTGACCAAATCGGTACGCCGGACCAAGTCTGCCATAAAGTCCACTCGTGTGTACGCGGCATAAGTGTTTTTTTTTTTTTTACCTTAGTGCATTCCCTGTTTTTTTTTACCTTAATGCATTTCCCTCCACCACTACCCCAAACACTTACCTGAGACTGTCAATGATCCAGGGCTGTTCTGGCTTCAGGTCTTCTCTCCCCTCTTCCTCTTCCTACGGGGATTCTGGAGCGGGGGGGGGGTTCAGTGGTAATTGGCTTCTGCTGCTGTCCGTCAAATCCTATGAGTAGAGAGCAGAGGACAGGGCGGAGTCACATTGTGTGTCTGTGGATGCAGGATACCGGTGTGCCCTCATAGCAAGCAGGTTGCTATGCGGACACACACAGAAGAGGAGGAGCCCGGAGAGCCATGGGGGACCCCAGAAAAAAAGGTCTGGGGCAGCTCTGTGCAAAACCATTGTATAGAGCAGGTAAGTATAGCATATTTATTATTTTAATAAAAATAACATTCTAGCATTTACAATCACTTTAACCACTTCCATACTGGGCCATTGTAAAATGACGCCAGTAGGAACATCTGCTCACTGCTGGTGGGAGTCATATGACGTGGGTTCTCGCCGCTCCTGCGGGCCCCCGGGGGCCGCAGTGTGGTGATCAGGGATGAGGCATGTCCCTCGGACAAAGCCCATCCCTGATCAGGGTAAAGAGCCAATGAAATTGAAATGAGGTGTGTCTTTTCAAAACGGGGTCATTTTGTGGGTGTTTCCATTGTCCTGGTGCTCCATGACCTTCAAAAGTGTGATAGGTAGTAGACATGTGCACACTGAAATATTTTGTTTCAGAATTTCGTTTTCGTCCAAAAAATAAATTTATTTAGTTACTCCCGAAATTCGTTTTTATTTATTTAGTTTTTTGTTAAAAATTGCATTCGCCCGAAAATCCAAATTGAGGTTGAATCTGTCATTGAAGGCTTATGGTGTCTGTCGAATGTTCAAAGAAGATTCGACGGAGCAGCTAAACTGTACGACGCCGTATAGTTTACCTGCTCCGTCGAATCTTCTTAGAACTTTCAACAGACACCATAAGCTAAAGTACGTGTGTACTTAGTTCTAGCTATTTTACTGCTCCTCCTCTTTGGTTACAATCAGCCAATAACATTCATCATCATCATTATTTTTATTTATCTTTTCTCCCCTACGTCGAATCTTTTCTCCCCTACGTCGAATCTTTCTCCCCCACGTCGAATCTTTTCTCTCTATGTAGAATAATCGTGGACTAATAGAGTTAAAGTTAGGCACATTCGACCACAGGTTTGATGGACACAGATTGTTATTGTCATCATCATGTCGAATCTCCTATCTATATCGAACTGTTGTAGCAACGAAAATAAAGCATTTGTTAATGTCGGATCTTTCGTTTTTCGGATTCTGCACTTTCGTTATCGTTTGTTAAAACGATAACGAAAATACCTGAAATTCGGACGAAAATGCATTCGGACGAAAACTAATGCACATGTCTAATAGGTAGCCAGGAAACAAAATGTGTAATTTATGCTCCTAGAATGCCTGATGGTGCTCCTTGCATGTTGGGCCTCTCTATGTGGCCAGGCTGTGTAAAAGTCTCACATATGTGGTATCTGCATACTTGGGAGGAGTAGCAATGCTATGTGTTAGAAATATCTTATAAATTAACCACTTTGTGTAAAAAAATACGTTTTAATTTTTTTTCCACATTTTTCAAAGACTTTTGGAAAAAATGAACCATTCAAAAGACTCATTATGCCTCATAGATTATATGTTGGGGTTTTTGCTTTCCAAAATGGGGTCATTTTGTGGGTAATTCCATTGTCCTGGTGCTCCAGGGCCGTCAAAAGTGTGATAGGTAGTCAGGAAACTAAATGTGTAATTTATGCTCCTAGAACGTCTGATGGTGCTCCCTGCATGTTGGGCCTCTCTATGCGGCCAGGCTGTGAAAAAGTCTCACACATACTCGCCATACTCGGGAGGAGTAGCAAAATGTATTTTGGGGTGCAATTGGAAGTATGCATATGCTGTGTGTGAGAAATAACTTGTTATTATGACAATTTTGTGTAAAAAAAAAATAATAATAATAATAATAATAATAATAATTTCTTCATTTTCCCAGGAATTGTGGGAAAAAAATTACAACTTCAAAAAACTCGCCATGCCTCTTACTAAATACCTTGGACTGTCTACTATTCAAATTAAATGTACATAAATAAAACGCATGAGGCAAAGTCCCAAAAAGTATATCTTAGTCTGAGGAGATCAAAAGCTGCCCACTTGCAGAAGGGGGATCCCTCAGTTGGCAAGGAAAGGGTGCAGTGATATGATAAGATTGTATTTGTTGTATCACCACCAATGTGAACCTCCACCAAGGGTCTAGGCTGCTCACCTTATTGAGTGGACCTTCTGCGTTAACAGCAAGGTCACTCATGCATTCCCTTCCACAGGGTAGATTATGGAGATAGGGGTCCACAGGCAGTATCCCAAATTCAGTCTCATCTGTTGATATATATCATGTTAGAAACAAAAATAACAGGACATAGTGCGCTCCATACGAAAAGGTATAACATTTATTAAATAAGAAAAATATTACTCACAAAGCAAGCACTGTTTCCCAGTGCAGGAGTATACAGCATAAAATGAACCAGATGGGTGGCTGTACTGACATCACAGAGCCCCTTGCACGCGTATTGTCCGTGTGGACTTCCTCAGTAAATCTGATTGGGGGCCCGTGTGTCAGCTCTTATATCTAATCCTGGTTCCACATACAATTCATGATGATACTGGAAACCCCACCCACTCTCCAATAATACACAGGTGAATGGACTTAACTACTAAGTAGTAGAGAATCAGGAGTGGCTACAAATCTAATAGGGCACAAGCAAGCTGAATACACTGATAACTTACTGATAGGCAGCCACCATTCCTCCCATGTTATGAGCTAAAGCACTTCCACGTCAAATCCTTATCTTCCAATAGCAGTGAACACTGCTGTGTCCTGAAAGACAGCCCGCCCCCATTTCCGGGTCAAAAAAAAAAAAAAGAAAATTTTAAGCCTACGGCACCTGGTACTCCCAGGCAGTCTCCCATCCAGGTACTAACCAGGCCCCACCCTGCTTAGCTTCCGAGATCAGACAAGATCGGGCGTTTTCAGGGTGATGTGGCTGTAGGCAAATCCATCTCATTCAATGGCAGCTAACACTGCTGCGTCCTGGGAAGAAGCCCGCCCTCTAAAGGGGCGTTCGTATGGAGACGGGGATGGGAGGAGGGAGCACAACAAACAAACCGCCCCTTTCATACATGTCACTCACAGACTAAGTGAACGGCAACAGGGAGCGCAGGCGCAATGTGCGCTCCGCCCCTCCCTTCCACGTCACCCCCTGGACAGATCGAGATGCAAACTCCAGTCTCCTTGGCAATGACATGAAATCGCGCCAAGAGCGCCTCCTTCATTCCTCTGGCCTGTCAGCGTGGGTAATAAGAACATTCACCCACAATAGCAAGCAGGCTAACATAAAATTAGCAACTAATCAGAGACATAGGGAGCAGAAACAAGGCTAACGTTAATAAAAAAATAATTATAATAAAGTAAAAATTATTATAAAAATAATGTAATATAGTTATAAAGCTAAGAGGAGGGAGGCTACTCAAAAAGTACCTATGGGGATACCCCAAAGAGGCTATAATTGAAGCATATGGGGGAAGTTCATAAAGTCACCCCCCTCCCTTATGGCAGAAGCCATCCTAAGGTGTCCTACACACTCTTCCAGATGGGAAATGTGTACCAAAAACAAATGCTATTCCCTCCCAGTTGTCACCAGAGGGATATACGAAAAGTGAAATGGAAAAAGTCAAACAAAATACATATATCGCCACCCCATGTAATATCGTGTAGGACCTACAGGGGTTAAAAATATGAATATAAATTTGATAGAAAAATTATAATAAAAAGACATCAGTACAACCACCTCATCTGTACACAAATACAATTAGAATGTATACATATACCACAAACAAATATACATTATGGACCAATATTCTAAATGGTAAGGGGCTAGAAACCAACATAAACTAACGGTCTGAAATAAAACAATTAAGGTCAAACTCAACGTTCAACCCTAAAGGGACCCCAACCTTTGTCTCAAATACCCAAAAAGATTCTCGTCGACTGAGCTGCCGTATGAAATTCCCACCCCTCCAATGCTTCATTACCTTCCTTATTCCCCAGAACTTCAGCCCGGCAGGGCTGCGGTTATGGAAAAGTCGGAAGTGCTTGGAGACATTGTGTGTGCGGAGTCCTTGTTTAATGTTGTTAACATGTTCTCCGACTCTTACATGGAGGGGCCTAGAAGTCCTACCCACATATTGGTAGCCACACTTACATTGCAACATATACACCACCCCGGCAGTGTTGCACGTAATCAAATCCTTGATTTTGTAGTTTTTACCCATGGCAAAAGCCACAAATTCCTTCCTCTTCTTTACATTGTTTCTAGCCTGTTTACACGCCGGACAGTGTCCTCAGGCATAAAAGCATTAAGGAAGCCAAGCATTCTATTCACCGGGTAAACCGGGGGATCGATCACCCCTGGCACAAGTCTATCTCTAAGAGAAGGAGCTCCTGGGAGCTCCTGGGAGGACCGGACCCAAGGTTCTGTCAAGTTTTAAAATGGGCCAATGTTTCTGTACTATCTTTTCAAATTGCTTGTGCTGAATATTAAAATCAAGGATCATCCTGATCTGTTTAGGCTCACCCTGGGCTACTCTAGGGGCATTCGACACCAGTACCTTCCTATCAAGAGTCACAACATTATCCAATTCTTGGACTAGCTTATTTTTATCATAACCCTTCTCGGTGAACCTAGAGATAAGAGTCTGTGACTGTGATAGAAAATCCCCCACCTCTGTGCAATTCCGCCTGAGGCAAATAAACTGTCCTCTAGGGATATTGCACAGCCACTTACTGTGGTGGCAGCTTTCAACAGGGATAAATGCATTTCGGTCAGTAGCCTTAAAATGGGTGACCATATTGATGCGGTCACCACTTTTTGACAATTCAAGATCCAAAAGTACCGCCCTCTCTGTACTGATATTCAATGAGAGGACTATATTTTTGTTATTGTCGTTAAGCCTGGATACAAACGCGTCCAGACTATCTCTGTCCCCTTCCCAGACCATGATAAGGTCATCGATATACCTCTGGTAGCAGATCAGTTCTGGGGGTTTGTTCTTATAGACTGCCTTCTCCTCCCAGTGAGATATAAATAGATTGGTAACACTGGTAGCGAAGCGTACCCCCATGGCTACCCCTCTGGTTTGGAGAAAGAACTGCTTGTCATACCAGAAGTAGTTCTTTGACAGACAGAAAGTCAAACTGTCAATCAAAAAATTCCAATGCCTCCTAGATAGGTCCGAGGACCCCAGGGCCCACTGTACTGAGGTTAACGCATCCTCGTGGCTGATGGTATATAAAGAGCCCACATCCACCGTAATGAGGAAGCAGGAAGATGTAATGGTCAGAGATTCTAAAATTTGTATGACGTGTTTTGTATCTTTTAGGAATGCATTCGTTTTCATGACCAACGGTTGGAGGAAGGTGTCAATGTATTGACCCAGTCTGGAAGAGACAGAGTCAATACCATTGACTATAGGTCTACCCGGTGGGTTGACACTGTTCTTATGAATCTTGGGGAGAAATTAGATAATTGGTGTACGGCAGAACAGGAGATCCAAATACTGGGCCTCCTTAGCACTGAGTACTCCTATATGCTTCCCTCTCTCCACAAGGGAGTGAAGTTCACCCTTGTATTCCAACATCGGGTCCTTGGTCAGGATACTATAGGTGTTACTGTCACTTAACAAATTATTCATTTCATTCCTATAGTAGGTTTTACTCAACAAAACCAGCCCCCCCCTTTATCAGCGGGGCGGATGACCAAATCGTTCCTATCAGACAATGCCTTAATACCTCTACTAATGTATAGAGGGTCATTCGCTTTCCTAACCTTAAGTGCGTCCAAATCCTTCACCACCATATTCCTAAACACTTTTAGGTGCTCAGCATCAGTAGCTGGGGGGTTGAACACTGACTTATTACGCAGGTTGGAATGATGGCCCCCCTGGGAACTAATAATGGTAGTTCTCACTGACAGGGTGTGTAAAAAATATTTTTTGATGTTCAGTGTATGTATGAACTTTTGTAAGTTAACATATGTCTGAAACTTGTTCAGGTTGCGTGTGGGAGCGAATTTTAAACCTTTATCCAGTACTTTAACTTCCTTTTCACTTAGGGGTATTCCGCTCAGATTGTATATCCCCGCACCTAGTGGGGTTTTATTCTTTTGAGTTCTGATACTCCCTCTCCTTCCTCTCTTGTTTTTCTTTTTCGCGGAAGGGAACTTCCCTGTCCGGGTTCCTGAGTCAGTGTGTCCCGTCTCCCTCCTGGATTCGGGGGGATGAACGGAAGGCCCCTCCCTCTCCCTCCCCGGGCTCCGTGAAAATCCACTCTTCCGCGTGAGTCCGGGTTGGCTAAAGGTGAAAAGCAATTTTGTGTAACCAGATGATTACCATAATATGGCTGCACTCGACCCCTATTGGGTGGTGCCGAATGATAAGAATTATTATTACCAGGGCGACTTTCTCTGTAGGGAAAAGCATCATTATGATGATATGATGGTGAATAACCAGATTGGGACTGTTCATATGCACCATGCATATCATTGGTTCCCTCCCCTCCATGAATAGGATATCTATATGGAGAGGGGGGGTAGCCCCCTCGTTTACCTCGGCCCCTTCTATTTTTGCCTCTCTTGAAGGGGGCATTGAAGAAATGACCCCCAGTGGTAGGTGTACCCATTCTGGGGGAGTCTGGATCATCATAGACATAGATCTCATTGTTCCTAGGTTCAATAGATGGAGTATTAATCATAACATCATTACTCACATCTACAGAAGGGATTTGAGTTTGAGTGATGACAGGGGTGGAAACTTGCCATTTAAAAACGTTGTTTTTACTAAAATCTTCTAAATTCCTAACAAATTTCTTCTTTTTCTTATTTTGGGTCTCTGTATCCCATTTCACAAGTTTGTTTTTCAGCTCATTAGATAATCTCAAAAAGTCATCAGACTCCTTAAAGGGTTCAAGGATGGCTTTGAGATCCCTAATTTGAGTTCCCATAAAACCATCTTACGACGTTTACGTGTCAATAAAAATTCCAAAAGTTCTAGGCCTTTGTCAATAAAGAATTTACTCCATTCCTTCATTGCATCACCATCCACAAGTCCGTCATTAGGTGGGACATCCCACCTGAGGCGTCTTGGGATTAGTTTAGCTTCTATATATTGTTCGAAGGAAGTGATATCCCACCATGTCTTAACCTTCTTCTCGAAGATGTGCCCTAATCTCCGAAAAGTATGGGAGATCTCACTTCCTTCCCCCACAGTTGGCTTTTTGGAAAAGACATCACAAATCTTAACCTCTCTTTTTTCTAAATATTGAAACACTTCCATGGTAATGCTGCTAGACTGATATTGGATAATGGAACACTTAAACAGAAGAAACAGACAGCGCAAAACTCAGCAGCTGGACACTGTAGACCAATATACAAAACCTAAAAAGACATACACAAAATATAGCAGTGCAGCGCTCAATACAGGTCAGATGTATACACATAAAATGTACATATTAAACGTACATAAATAAAACGCATGAGGCAAAGTCCCAAAAAGTATATCTTAGTCCGAGGAGATCAAAAGCTGCCCACTTGCAGAAGGGGGATCCCTCAGTTGGCAAGGAAAGGGTGCAGTGATAGGATAAGTTTGTATTCGTTGTATCATCAACAATGTGAACCTCCACCAAGGGTCTAGGCTGCTCACCTTATTGAGTGGACCTTCTGCGTTAATAGCAAGGTCACTTATGCATTCCCTTCCACAGGGTAGATTATGGAGATAGGGGTCCACAGGCAGTATCCCAAATTCAGTCTCATCGGTTGATATATATCATGTTAGAAACAAAAATAACAGGACATAGTGCTCTCCATACGAAAAAGGTATAAAATTTATTAAATAAGAAAAATATTACTCACAAAGCAAGCACTGCTTCCCAGTGCAGGAGTATACAGCATAAAATGAACCAGATGGGTGGCTGTACTGACATCACAGAGCCCCTCGCACGCTTATCGTCTGTGTGGACTTCCTCAGCGAATCTGATTGGGGGCCCGTGTGTCAGCTCTTATATCTAATCCTGGTTCCACATACAATTCATGATGATACTGGAAACCCCGCCCACTCTCCAATAATACACAGGTGAATGGACTTAACTACTAAGTAGTAGAGAATCAGGAGTGGCTACAAATCTAATAGGGCACAAGCAAGCTGAATACACTGATAACTTACTGATAGGCAGCCACCATTCCTCCCATGTTATGAGCTAAAGCACATCCAGGTCAAATCCTTATCTTCCAATAGCAGTGAACACTGCTGTGTCCTGAAAGACAGCCCGCCCCCATTTCCGGGTCAAAAAAAAAAAAAAAAGAAAATTTTAAGCCTACGGCACCTGGTACTCCCAGGCGGTCTCCCATCCAGGTACTAACCAGGCCCTCTACAGGACCCGGTCGGATACCATCAGGGAGGCTCACGGCTGCAGCCATAATACCGGCTTGACAACCTTCCGGACCCGGCAAGCCACCCCCGGCACGGTCTGTGGAATAACCTCCAGGAATCTCCGCGGAGGTGAAGGTACGAGCATCAACAAACTAATTGTGGAGGACACTATACAGCTTTACGTAAAGCCTAAGTCCTATATAATACATGTCTATTGGAGCATTCTATACTGCCATTGACTGCACTTTATGAACAGCTTGAAGCCTGCTGATCACTGTGTACTATCAGTCCCATTATCTAATTGGACTACCACCACTGCTCACATTGCATGAGTGAATTTTACTGTGTATAGCCCATTGCTACCTAGCATCAAGCCTGTTCACTATCTCACAGGTATCTCGAACTGCCAAGTCCAGCCCAGTCCTCTCCCTGTTCATATCCTCCCATTCAGGGTCCCCTCCCCTCTCCCCGCTCCACTTATATACTTCTCGGCAGCACATCCCATTAAATCCTCCACACCCATACATGCCAAAATCTAATCTGACCGTGTGGCTACTGAGCAGCATATAATAGGTCCGGACAGTGTCTATGCCGTTATATGTTCTGTGTGTGTCTTGATTGTCGTGTGCAATAGTCCATTTTTATGCTACTTTGAATAGAAGTGTTATGTATCCCATAGTGCAATAATTGTTTATCTATATTTACCTCACCTAGGTGGTTTTACTATTATTAATAAACTGTTACCTTTAATACTACCTCCACATGTACTGACCATTAATTGCTAAGGTAACCATCTTTTCCCACCGGTAACTCTATACCGTAGACCCCCTCCCTCCTCCCCGTCCCCCACCCCATCGTTATATGCTATTGAATTGGTTACAGCAATTACACCCTACAGGTGCATGGCCAGGACCTGATCAGTACTGGACTGTTCAGACCATCTGTACCCACTCACTCTTGTCCCCCTTCCCTCTCCCTACCCCATGATTATATTAACTTACTGATAGGCAGCCACCATTCCTCCCATGTTATGAGCTAAAGCACTTCCAGGTTAAATCCTTATTTCCAATAGCAGTGAACACTGCTGTGTCCTGAAAGACAGCCCGCCCCCATTTCCGGGTCAAAAAAAAAAAAAAATATTTTAAGCCTACGGGCACCTGGTACTCCCAGGCGGTCTCCCATCCAGGTACTAACCAGGCCCCACCCTGCTTAGCTTCCAAGATCAGATAAGATCGGGCACTTTCAGGGTGATGTGCTGCGTCCTGGGAAGAAGCCCACCCTCTAAGGGGGCGTTCGTATGGAGACGGGGATGGGGGGCGGGAGCACAACAAACAAACCGCCCCTTTCATACACGTCGCTCACAGACTAAGTGAACGGCAACAGGGAGCGCAGACGCAATGCTCTCCATACGAAAAGGTATAACATTTATTAAATAAGAAAATATTACTCACAAAGCAAGCACTGTTTCCCAGTGCAGGAGTATACAGCATAAAATGAACCAGATGGGTGGCTGTACTGACATCACAGAGCCCCTCGCACGCGTATCGTCCGTGTGGACTTCCTCAGCGAATCTGATTGGGGGCCCGTGTGTCAGCTCTTATATCTAATCCTGATTCCACATACAATTCATGATGATACTGGAAACCCCGCCCACTCTCCAATAATACACAGGTGAATGGACTTAACTACTAAGTAGTAGAGAATCAGGAGTGGCTACAAATCTAATAGGGCACAAGCAAGCTGAATACACTGATAACTTACTGATAGGCAGCCACCATTCCTCCCATGTTATGAGCTAAAGCACTTCCAGGTCAAATCCTTATCTGAACACTGCTGTGTCCTGAAAGACAGCCCGCCCCCATTTCCGGGTCAAAAAAAAAAAAGAAAATTTTAAGCCTACTGCACCTGGTACTCCCAGACGGTCTCCCATCCAGGTATTAACCGGCCCCACCCAAGATCGGGCGCTTTCAGGGTGATGTGGCTGTAGGCAAATCCATCTCGTTCAATGGCAGCTAACGCTGCTGCGTCCTGGGAAGAAGCCCCGTTTGTATCCAGGCTTAACGACAATAACAAAAATATAGTCCTCTCATGGATTATCAGTACAGAGAGGGTGGTATTTTTGGTTCTTGAATTGTCAAAAAGGGGTGACCGCATCAATATGGTCACCCATTTTAAGGCTACTGACCGAATTGCATTTATCCCTGTTGAAAGCTGCCACCACAGTAAATGGCTGTGCAATATTCCTAGAGGACAGTTTATTCGCCTCAGGCGGAATTGCACAGAGGTGGGAGATTTTCTGTCACAGACTCTTATCTCTAGGTTCACCGAGAAGGGTTATGATAAAAATAAGCTAGTCCAAGAATTGGATAATGTTGTGACTCTTGATAGGAAGGTACTGGTGTCGAATGCCCCTAGAGTAGCCCTGGGTGAGCCTAAACAGATCAGGATGATCCTTGATTTTAATATTCAGCACAAGCAATTTGAAAAGATAGTACAGAAACATTGGCCCATTTTAAAACTTGACAGAACCTTGGGTCCGGTCCTCCCAGACCGACCATTGTTTATTTACAAAAGAGCTCCTTCTCTTAGAGATAGATTTGCGCCAGGGGTGATCGATCCCCCGGTTTACCCGGTGAATAGAATGCTTGGCTTCCTTAATGGCTTTTATGCCTGTGGACACTGTCCGACGTGTAAACAGGCTAGAAACAATATAAAGAAGAGGAAGGAATTTGTGGCTTTTGCCATGGGTAAAAACTACAAAATCAAGGATTTGATTACGTGCAACACTGCCGGGGTGGTGTATATGTTGCAATGTGAGTGTGGCTACCAATATGTGGGTAGGACTTCTAGGCCCCTCCATGTAAGAGTCGGAGAACATGTTAACATCATTAAACGAGGACTCCGCACATACAATGTCTCCAAGCACTTCCGACTTTTCCATAACCGCAGCCCTGCCGAGCTGAAGTTCTGGGGAATAGAGAAGGTAACGTTGGAGGGGTGGGAATTTCATACGGTAGCTCAGTCGACGAGAATCTTTTTGGGTATTTGAGACAAAGGTTGGGGTCCCTTTAGGGTTGAACATTGAGTTTGACCCTAATTGTTTTATTTCAGACCGTTAGTTTATGTTGGTTTCTAGCCCCTTACCATTTAGAATATTGGTCCATAATGTATATTTGTTTGTGGTATATGTATACATTCTAATTGTATTTGTGTACAGATGAGGTGGTTGTACTGATGTCTTTTTATTATAATTTTCTATCAAATTTATATTCATATTTTTAACCCCTGTAGGTCCTACACGATATTACATGGGGTGGCGATATATGTATTTTTTTTTACTTTTTCCATTTCCCTTTTCGTATATCCCTCTGGTGACAACTGGGAGGGAATAGCATTTGTTTTTGGTACACATTCTTCATCTGGAAGAGTGTGTAGGACACCTTAGGATGGATTCCGCCATAAGGGAGGGGGGTGACTTTATGAACTTCCCCCATATGCTTCAATTATAGCCTCTTTGGGGTATCCCCATAGGTACTTTTTGAGTAGCCTCCCTCCTCTTAGCTTTATAACTATATTACATTATTATTATAATAATTTTTACTTTATTATAATTATTTTTTTATTAACGTTAGCCTTGTTTCTGCTCCCTATGTCTCTGATTAGTTGCTAATTTTATGTTAGCCTGCTTGCCATTGTGGGTGAATGTTGTTATTACCCACGCTGACAGGCCAGAGGAATGAAGGAGGCGCTCTTGGGAGCGATTTCATGTCGTTGCCAAGGAGACTGGAGTTTGCATCTCGATCTGTCCAGGGGGTGACGTGGAAGGGAGGGGCGGAGCGCGCATTGCGTCTGCGCTCCCTGTTGCCGTTCACTTAGTCTGTGAGCGACGTGTATGAAAGGGGCGGTTTGTTTGTTGTGCTCCCGCCCCCCATCCCCGTCCCCATACGAACGCCCCTTTAGAGGGCGGGCTTCTTCCCAGGACACAGCAGCGTTAGCTGCCATTGAACGAGATACGATGGCCACATCACCCTGAAAGCGCCTGATCTTGTCTGATCCCGGAAGCTAAGCAGGGTGGGGCCTGGTTAGTACCTGGATGGGAGACTGCCTGGGTGTACCAGGTGCCGTAGGCTTAAAATTTTCTTTTCTTTTTTTTTTTGACCCGGAAATGGGGGCGGGCTGTCTTTCAGGACACAGCAGTGTTCAGATAAGGATTTGACCTGGAAGGGCTTTAGCTCATAACATGGGAGGAATGGTGGCTGCCTATCAGTAAGTTATCAGTGTATTCAGCTTGCTTGTGCCCTATTAGATTTGTAGCCACTCCTGATTCTCTACTACTTAGTAGTTAAGTCCATTCACCTGTGTATTATTGGAGAGTGGGCGGGGTTTCCAGTATCATCATGAATTGTATGTGGAATCAGGATTAGATATAAGAGCTGACACACGGGCCCCCAATCAGATTCGCTGAGGAAGTCCACACGGACGATACGCATGCGAGGGGCTCTGTGATGTCAGTACAGCCACTCATCTGGTTCATTTTATGCTGTATACTCCTGCACTGGGAAACAGTGCTTGCTTTGTGAGTAATATTTTTCTTATTTAATAAATTTTATACCTTTTCGCATGGAGAGCACTATGTCCTGTTATTTTTGTTTCTAACATGATATATATCAACCGATGAGACTGAATTTGGGATACTGCCTGTGGACCCCTATCTCCATAATCTACCCTGTGGAAGGGAATGCATGAGTGACCTTGCTGTTAACGCAGCAGGTCCACTCAATAAGTTGAACAGCCTAGACCCTTGGTGGAGGTTCACATTGGTGGTGATACAACGAATACAATCTTATCCTATCACTGCACCCTTTCCTTGCCAACTGAGGGATCTCCCTTCTGCAAGTGGGCAGCTTTTGATCTCCTCGGACTAAGATATACTTTTTGGGACTTTGTCTCGTGCGTTTTATTTATGTACGTTTAATATGTACATTTTATGTGTATACATCTGACCTGTATTGAGCGCTGCACTGCTATATTTTGTGTATGTCTTTTTAGGTTTTGTATATTGGCCTACAGTGTCCAGCTGCTGAGTTTTAGTAATTAGGTTTTGCGCTGTCTGTTTCTTCTGTTTAAGTGTCTACTATTCAAAAAGGGGTCATTTGAGGGGTATTTGTACTATCCTGACATTTTAGGACATCAAGAAATAAGATCGTCAGTGCATCAGGTGTGATCAATTTTCAATGATTTTCACCATAGCTTGTAGACTCTATAACTTTCACACAGACCAAATAATATCCACTAATTTGGGTTATTTTTACCAAAGATATATAGCAGTATAAATTTTGGCCCAAATCTATGAACAAAAATTACTTATTTGCTAAATTTTATCGCAGAAACAAAAAAAAGTTTTTCTTTTCAAAATTGTTGCTCTTTTTTCAATATGTCGCAAAAAATAGGATTTTTGACTTACTGTAAAATCTGAGTTCATTGATAGACACAGCGCTTCCTTACTTAGAACCATAGAGTTGCATCGACCCCTACAGGAGTAGGACCCTAGGCAGAAAAAAGACTTGGCTACGCCCATGGGCATGTTATATACACCCCCTCTCTGCTATAGGTCTTCAGTTTTGTCACAAGCAGTGTCAGAAGCATTAAAAACTCTATAGAGCGGTGGGTGCTGTGTCTGTCAATAAACTCAGAGAAACTGATTTTATGGTAAGTCAAAAATGCTATTTTATCATTCGTTCATTGACAGACACAGCGCTTCCTTATTCAGAAACATAGGGATGTCCCAAAGCAGTGCCAAACATGAAGGGTGGGGTAGCCAACAAAAAAAAAACAGGCCAACCAGACAACCTAGAGCTCAAGAGAACAACTGGAGCCCAACCTGAACAGCAAGAAAACCCCTTCGTAAGGGAAAAACCCTCTAGACCGCAGCCTGCAGAACCTTACAGCCAAAAGAGGCATCACATGCTAGCACATCCACCTTGTAAAATTTTGTGAAAGTGTGCACCGACGACCAGGGGACCGCCTTGCACACTTGCGTCACTGACACCTGATGACGGAAGGCCCAGGAGGCACTCAACGCCTGAGTAGAGTGCGCCTGACAGAATAGGCCTGAGTCACCGTCTGTCTGATCCATCTAGAAATCGTCGCCGAGGAAGCAGACAAGGTGTGTAAGGCAAATTCCCGCAGATCTTGTGGCCTGGGACACAGGGAAGGCAACACAATGTCTTCATTTAAATGGAAATCAGAAACAACTTTTGGAAGGAGCGAAGGACAAGGACGAAGAACCACCTTGTCCTTATGAATCACCAGATAGGGCGTGCGACAGGATAGCGCCGCCAATTCCGACACTGCGAGCAGAAGTGATAGCCACCAAGAAGGCCACCTTCTGTGACAGAGTGAGCAGAGGAATTTCTTGAATATTTTCAAATGGAGGCTTCTGTAGAACCGAAAGCACCAGATTCAAGTCCCACGGTGGCAAGGGAGATTGCACCGGTGGAACCACATGTCACACCCCTTGAATTAAGGTACGCAATAGGGAATGCGAAGCCAGGGGGGCATTGAAAGAAAACTGCCAAAGACGACACCTGGCCCTTGATAGTACTCAAGGCCAAATTCTTTTCAACACCCCTCTGAAGAAAAGTCAAAATCCGAGCCACCGAAAAGGAACATGGGTGAAACCCCACTGACTCACACCATGAAATGTACGCTCTCCACGTCCGATGATATACGTTCCTGGAAGTAGACTTCTTAGCTTTGAGTAGTGTCGGAATCACTGATGGAGGTAAGCCTCTATCCTTCAACACCTGGCTTTCAACAGCCAGACCCTTAAAGCCAGCAACGGTAAAGCAGGGTGGAAGATTGGCCCTTGGGATAGCAGATCCTGCTTGAGAGGCAGTCACCAGGGGACATCTAGGACCAGACGCACCAGGTCGGCGCACCAGGACCAACGCGGCCAGTCTGGGGCCACTAGAATGACTGGAATTCCTTCGGCCTCGATCCTGCGTAACAGCCGAGACAGAAGCTTGAGAGGAGGAAAGGCGTAGATCAGACGATACTGGCCCCACGGAGCCACCTGAGCATGTGAGGTGTCCGCCAGAGGGTCCCAATACCTGGCCACAAACCTCTGCACCTTCGTGTTGACCTGGGATGCCATCAGATCTACCTCTGGAGAGCCCCAATGCAGACATATCTGTTGAAATACCTTCTGATGAAGAGACCACTCCCCTTGGTCCAACACTTTTCGACTGAGGTAATCCGCCTGCCAGTTGTCCACCCCTGGAATGTGGACGGCGGAGATGGCCGGGACGAAACGCTCTGCCCACCGAAGAATGCTGACTACTTCCAGGCCTGGGAAGAAGAGACCCCCCCACACCAAGAGCAACCACTGCAAAGGGACACCCCCCATGCCGGTGGCTCTACCGGAACACCAGGACACCCCACAGCCTGCAGCAGAGAGAGGATTCACCACCTCACTGGCATAGCACTTGCTGCCTCAGGTGTAGACCTGCACACACGTGGCATTTGAGGAAGAGGATAATGCAGGAGTCAGCACCGGGTTAAAAAGAGGAAGTCACGAGGGACATGAAGCAACGCGTAGGATTGACGTACAAGACGCAACCGGAAGCTATCATCCTTTGACCCGGTTGTTTTTGTTGCAGACCGGAAGTGATGTACTAGGTGATGGCGGTACTCCATTTTGTTTGCTGTGCTGTGCTTTTCCACTGCCCTGTACAGCTTTTTTATTTAATAAACTTTGGTCTATGCTACTACACGATTGGAGGCCCCCCTTTCTTCCTTTCTTTCTGCATGCCCATCCGGACCTTGATGCGAGCCTGATCCAGCCCCACATCTGTCATCTACCTCCCGGATGAAACCGCCGGTCTCAAACTGCCACCCACCTATTATGATCATTAAGGCATTTACCCATGCCTTTTAAGGTAAGGGCTCTGTGAGCACATTCTACAGATGTCATCTTACTACTGTCCACACGTTATAATTTGTTGCATTTACTGAGAAGATCCTTGAACTGTTCTTTACCATTTTGTGGACTTTTTTTAATATATTTTTTTCCTACCACTTATCACGATTTTTTTCACGATTGTGCACTACCATTTCCACTTTATTTTATATTCATTTTTTCATATATATTATTATTTTTTCTTTGATTGTTTACTGACATTTCTGTCAAGAGTCAATATTTAGCCATCCAGCACTGTGACTTCATCTACTTTTGTTTTTTATTTTCTAATTTTTTATCTACATTTCTTGATGTGCCCATTCATGATCATATTGTGGTCATCTCACTGATTATTTATGGTTTTTTGTGTGAAATCATTTTGTACATACACTTTAAAAGGAGGAGCTAAAAGCACCGTCTGGGCGGTGCAAGGGAGAAGGGAAACCCGCAGGACCGACCGACCTGGGGAGGGGCCCGTGTCCACTGCAAACCCACAAAGGGGAGAGGAGGGATATTTACTCAAAATACCAGGACCAGGCGGGCACTGCTACAGACAGAACCTCCTCGCCACAGAAGTGGGTGGCTGTGGGGCATGAGGGACGCTGCGACTCGAGCCAACACCCGGTCGTATGCGACCTCGCAAGACGTTTAACTCGCAGGGTCAGCTCCTGTCCAGTGGGGCTATGTTGTGGCCGACCTAGCGTGTAGCTGCGGTCTGCACGTGCTCGCTGCCCAGACTGGGGAGACCACTGGATCAAGTGTCCAACCTGTCACCCAGTCTGGCAGTTGATCTCACCGGGAAAAAATCCAGGAAAATAACAAACAAAAAATAAAATTTGCCAGGACTGGAGATCCCAGCAGGGAACTAGGTCCTTACCCCTGACTAGACAGAAAAAAACAGAAGGCCTATAGCAGAGAGGGGGGTGTATATCACCTAGGACTGCTCATGGGCGTAGCCAAGTCTTTTTTCTGCCTAGTGTCCTACTCCTGAAGTGGGCAATATAACCCTATGGTTCTGAATAAGAAGCGCTGTGTCTGTCAATGAACGAATGAGAAAATAAAAAACCCATTGGTGATTAAATACCACCAAAAGAAAGCTCTATTTGTGTGAAAAAAATGATAAAAATTTTGTTTGGAGTGTTGCATAACTGAGTAATTGCGAGAGCACTGAAAGCTGAAAATTGGTCTGGGCAGGAAGGGTATATAGGTGCCCTGTATCGAAGTGGTTAAGCTGGCCATACACCAGTATACACCAGTTCATTTTTGGAACAGCCTTCAAATTTTTAATGATTAGTGGGAGAAAATTGATGATAATTGTGATGAGAATATTCAAAACAGCAGGATGTAAATTTTCTATCAATTCTAACCTTGACTGTGATTTAAGAAAATAATGCACATATTATAATGTGCAGGTTCTAGGCAGAGAAGAAACCTACTTAATATGTCTGGGATTTCATTCTAATAGCACGTCTGGACAAAATTTTAACAGCTTTCAAACAAATTTAGTTGTCTCACCAGTGGTGGCCCGTCCATTAGGGGTGCCACCCCCACCCCCTTATCCATGTGTCCGGCCCCCTGATCTACATACAGGGCGCCAGACTATGGATTCCAATGGGGGGGGGGTTTGAAGCACGTGATTAGAGCCAGAGGCTCTAATAGGCCTAGTGCCTCTGCCAGCCGTCCGGGGGGAGGTATGTGGTTGTTTGCCTCCCTGCCAAAAAAATACCATCAGTTGCCACTGTGTCTCACTGATGGCAAGATCGAGTGCAAGTTTTCAAAATTTTTATGAAAGTTGGAATATATTTCTACTGATGCATAGCCACTGTTAGTTAATAATGTAGCATCAACAGAAGGAATGTGCAGTAACCCATAACAGGCAAACAGATAAAAATGTTTAATTTTGCAGTTGGACAGAAAACTGGGGTTGCAATCTGATTGGTAGGTGTCGCTTAATGCATACTTGCAGTTTGTACCATTGATTAACCACTTAAGGTCTGCCCTATATCAATTTTACTGCTACAGGGTGGAACCTCTGCACCAGATCACATATAGGCTCTTCCGGGTAGTGGGCACTAATGCGTGCCAGTGGTAGCTCGTTCCCGGTGTGATTATCCGGACTTGATGTCTGCCGGCACCTGCAATTGTTTGGTACAGATGCAGAACAGCAATCTGCCTATGTAAACAAGTTCTGTCAGGAGGGAAGCCATGGATCCTGTGTCTCTGCAAAGCAGGGGCATGAATCCATGCCTTCCCCTAGTAAAAGCACCTCCCACAGTACACAGAAACACTGGCTAGGCACACAGCTAACCCTTTGATCGCACCTGATGTTAACTCCTTCCCAGCCAGTGTCATTACTACAGATTACTACAGTGACAATGCATATTTTTAGCACTGATCACTGTATTAGTGTCAATGGTCCCCAAAAAGTGTCAAAAGTGTCTGTCAGTGTCAGAATGTCCGCTATAAGTCGCTGATTGCCGCCATTACTAGTAAAAAAAAAAGAAAGAAAGAAAGAAAGGAAAATAAATAAAAATATCCACATAGTTTGTAGACGCTTTTGCGCAAACCAATTAATATATGCTTACTGGCTTTTTTTTTACCAAAAATATATAGCAGAATACATATTGGCCTAAACTGATAAAGAATTTTGATATTTGAAATTGTCTGTCTTTTTATGTTTATAGCACAAAAAATTTAAAAAAACGCAGAGGTGATCAAATACCACCAAAAGAAAGTTCTATTTGTGGGAAAAAAGGAAAAACATTTTATTTGGGTACAGTGTCGCACAACCATGCCATTGTCAGTCAAAGTAACGCAGTGCCGTATCGCAAAAAATGGCCTGGTCATGAAGGGAGGTAAATCTTCCGTGTAATTTTGTTTGAGAATTTTCATTTTTGGAACAGCCTTCAAATTTTTAATGCTTAGTGGGTTAAAATTGATGATAGTTGCTGATCATAATGAGAAAATGCATGGGAACTTTCTATCATTTCTTATCTGAACAAATGAAATTATAACCTTCACTGTGATTTCAGAAAAGAATGCACATATTAGAATGCACATGTTCTAGGCAGAGAAGAAACTTATTTAATAGGTCTGGGATTCCATGCTAATAGCCGGTCTGGACAAAATTTTAACAGTTTTCAAACAAGCTTAGTTGACTCACTGATAGCAAGATCAAGTGCAATTTTTCAAAATTTTGAATGAAAGTTGGAACATACAGTATTTCTACTGCTGCATAGCAACGATTAGGTAATAATGTAGCATCAATAGCAGGAATGCGCAGTAACCCATAACAGCCAAACAGATAGAAATGTTTAGTTTTGCAGTGTACATAGAAAACTACAGTTGCAATCTGATTGGTTGGTGTCGCTTAATACATACTTGCAGTTTGTACCATTGATTAAATAAACCAATTGCGTTATCTGGTTTGCATTGTACAGTTTACTACTTTTCATCCTGCTGCTTTCTTAAAGCTTCTTATTCCTAACACTGCTTTATTCTTGTTTTTTCTAAATCCCTTTCAACAGTAATTTAACTTTCCTATATGAAGATGAAATAGCAGATTTGAAAATTTAGAAAGATGTATATTCTCTGTTGTAAATCAGTCATAATTACAGATGTCCAGGAGAAGATTAACTAGTTGGATTATTACAACCAGGTGGAACATTTTGTGAAAGACACAAAAATAACAGAGGAGGGGAAAAAATTGCCATCTGAATGAAAATCAAGATTGTTCATCCAGACACTGTGACCCCAACCTCATCCATCACACCCCGGCCTGACCCTGACTTTTCACCTCCTGCTGCAGGACGAGCTGCTCTTGGTAAGGAGACAGAAATGTGTACAGTTACAGCTTACATTATTTCTGCCAAGAACCATTGTTTTTTTGGCCTTGTATATCTACATCTGTAAAACAAAATTTATGCATATGGAAACTAAGAAATTATGTGTTTTTCTACCAATTTGTGCGCATACTTTAGTGAGTGCAATGTACTGTAATTATAACATAGCTTAACTATTTGAGTACTAGCCTTTGTATAACCCATTACAATCAGGTAATTTTTCAGTCTTAAGTGCTGTGATAGTTTGATAGACAATTACTCAGTCATGCAACACTGTACCCAGTTTTATATATTTTATTTAGACAGCCTGAGCTTTCTTTTTAATACATTTTTATAATTTTTATTCATTATAATTTCTTTTCTTTTTAATTTGTTTTATCTTATTTTATTTTGCTCCTATGAGCATTTCACTACCAATGCATAGGGATGGGCTTTATGTTCGGGTCGAACATGAGTTTGACTCGAACATTGGCTGTTTGCCCGTTTGCCGAATAGTGAACTATTTGGAGCGTTGGCGGCAAATTCGGAAGCCGCGGAACACCCCTTAAAAGTCTAGGGGAGAAATCTAAAGTGCTAATTTTAAAGGTTAATATGCAAGTTATTGTCATAAAAAGTGTTTGGGGACCTGGGTCCTGCCCCAGGGGACATGTATCAATGCAAAAAAAAGTTTTAAAAACTGACTTTTTTTAGGAGCAGTGATTTTAATAATGCTTAAAGTGAAACAATAAAAGTGTAATATTTCTTTAAATTTCGTACCTGGGTGCTGTCTATAGTATGCCTGTAAAGTGGTGCATGTTTCCCGTGTTTAGAACAGTCTGACAGCAAAATGACATTTCTAAAGGAAAAAAAATTATTTAAAACTACTCGCGGCTATAATGAATTGTCAGTCCCAGCAATACACATAAAAGTTCATTGATAAAAACGGCATGGGATTCCCCCACAGGGGAACCCCGAACCAAGATTGAAAAAAAATGCGTGGGGGTCCCCCCAAATTCCATACCAGGCACTTCATGTGTGGTATGGATATTAAGGGGAACCCCGCACCAAAATTAAAAAAAAAAAATGGTGTGGGGTCCCCCCAAAAATCCATATTAGACACTTATGCGAGCACGCAACCCGGCAGACCTAAGGAAAAGAGGGGGGGCGAGAGCGACCCCCCCCCTCCTGAACTGTACCAGGCCTCATGCCCTCAACATTGGGAGGGTGCTTTGGGGTAGCACCCACAAAGCACCTTGTCCCCATGTTGATGGGGAGAAGGGCCTCATCCCCACAACCCTTGCCCAGTGGTTGTGGGGGTCTGCGGGCGGGGGGCTTATCGAAATCTGGAAGCCCCCTTTCACAAGGGGACCTCCAGATCCCGGCCCCCCCTGTGTGAATTGGTAATGGGGTACAAATGTACCCCTACCATTTCACAAAAAAAGTGTCAAAAATGTTAAAAAAAAGACAATAGACGGTTTTTGACAACTCCTTTATTAATGGAATTAATGGAACACCGAAGGAAGACCAGAAGAAGATGGAAGATGAAGCGGGGAAAGAAGAAGACATTAATAAAGGAAATGTCAAAAACCGTCTATTGTGTTTTTTTACATTTTTGACACGTTTTTTGTGAAATGGTAGGGGTATAACCATTACCAATTCACACGGGGGGCCAGGATCTGGGGGTCCCCTTGTTAAAGGGGGCTTCCAGTTTCCAATAAGCCCCCCGCCCGTAGACTGGTACAGTTCAGGAGGGGAGGGGGCGCTCTCTCATCCCCCCTCTTTTCCTGCGGCCTTCCAGGTTGCGTGCTCGGATAGGGGTCTGGTATGGACTTTTGGGGGGACCCCCGCGCCATTTTTCTAAAATTTTGGCACAGGGTTCCCCTTAATATCCATACCACACCTGAAGAGCCTGGTATGGAATTTGAGGGGAACCTCACGCATTTTTTTTTTAAATTTTGGTTCGGGGTTCCCCTGTAGGGGAATCCCATGCCGTTTTTATCAATTAACTTTTATGTGTATAAGGATTTAAAATGATCAATTTTGATTTTTCATGTTCGTGTCCCATAGACTTTAACGGTGTTCGCGTGTTCGAACAAATTTTTTGCCTGTTCGCATATTCTGGTGCGAACCAAACGGGGGTGTTTGGCCCATCCCTACCAATGCATAGTTATTATAATCCAATGAGTATGGTGTTACTATTCAGCCATATTATTCATCCTGGCTTTGAGTATTAACAAAGGAAGTAGTTGTTTTTTTTACGTGAATTTAGATTTAGCTCTATTAAATTGATTATTTTTGTAAACTTTACCAACGAAGATATTATGTTTATATTTTCAGCCTTATGCTGTAAGAAACATTGTTTCATGAAAAACCTAAAGACAATTTTTATTTGTATCAGTTTATTTATTAATTATTATTTTTTTAAGGGAAATTTCTTTCACATATTTTACATGAGTGAAATTCAGAAAGGATTGATTCATACAAACTAAGACCAGCAAACTTTACTGAGCCATACAATAAAGTATTTCCACAAAGTAACATCAGCTAATTATATATATCATAAACTGTTTGTGCATCCTTAAAGTGGTTGTTAACCCACTTCTTTCAAATCCTCCCATCCCCCTCTGTACCATAATAATAATTGTCCCTGTGCCTGTGTATTGTAAACAAATCTGCCAGATTGTACCTTTATAAGCTTGGCTTCTGGAGCTCACCTAACTTGTCAGCTCTCTTCTCTCTCGGTTCACAGTTCCAGTGGGCGGGGCCGAGCCCTCCTGCTGGGGAGGAGGGGAAGAGAGGAGAGAGAGAGTGACACTCAGCTGAGTGCCGGCCATATAGGTACAGATCGGCAGATTTTGTACCTTACACAGGCACAGGGACACTTATTATTATAGTACAGAGGGGATGGGAGGATTTAGCTGCAGATATGAGAGCAGTAGGAGCTGGGGGGGGTGGGGTGGCACTGGTATGAGCAGAGGAGGGGGGTGAGGAAAGGGGAGACACAGGAGAGCAGGGTTGCGGCTGATAGAGGCACGTACAGGGGGAAGGGTATAGCCAGACAGGATCAGCCACATATTTCAGGTGTTACAGGGGGCCAAAGTACACAGCACAAGCAACAAGCACTGTGCTGTATAACATGCTTTAAGGCAGGGGTAGGCAACCTGGGGCCCTCCAGCTGTTGTGGAACTACATTTCCCATGGGGCATTGCAAGGCTGGCAGTTACAATTACTCCCAGAAGAATGATGGGACTTGTACTTCTGCAATAGCTGGAGGGCCCCAGGTTGCCTACCCCTGCTTTCAGATAACAGGATCTTTTTTTTTTTTTTATTGGGTTAACAAACGCTTTAAGGTTCAATTTGAATATGTGTGTCTTGTGACTTCCTGTATAAATACCTGTTGTAATAGAGCCTGTATAGTCCAGGTGGGCATTGATATTGCCATATACAGAGAGAGCTGAGATGAAGAGGACTGAGGGTGGGCCAACATCCCTGTGTACAAAATACAAAGAACAGGGTTCTCCCTTATGGGATTTTAAAGGCGGAAAAAGTTGCTATGCGAAAATGCGATCATCTGTAGCAATTCCGACTCGCAAAATTCCTACGCATGCTCGGAAACAATTCGACGCATGCTCGGAATCATTGAACTTAATTTTCTCGGGTCGTTGTAGTGTTGTACGTCACCGCGTTCTTGACGGTCGAAAGTTCAGCTAACTTTTGTGTGACCGTGTGTATGCAAGGCAAGCTTGAGCGGAATCCCGTCGGAAAAGCCATCATATCTTTTTCTGACGAGAAGTCCGATCTTGTGTACACAGCATTAGTCTCTGTGCATTTTGACTGTGTCTCTGTGCATTTTGACTGTGATCTGCGCTAGTCCAGGCAGCCAGGAGGTAACAACATAGGGAAAGGTAAGTGATCTGTTAGTGATCCAGTCACTGCCAAGTTGTCATTAAACAATATTTCAAAAATCTGTTGTCTACATGAGGGAAAAATCAATGTTTGAAGGATTCCATGCATCAGGGTTATATCATTTATTTGATACCTCAATGGAGGTGCTATAGAAATATCAAAGAGTGAAAAAATCGACTTAGGCTTATTTTTTTTTCCAATTGCTATAAATAATAAATCACAGCAAAACTGTGATCTCCCCAACAACTACACCCTCCTTAAACACACACGCACACACACTTACAGAAGATTTGAAATTAGTTATAATTAGGTATGGGGATATTGGGAATGGAGGGTTGATAGCTTATAAGGGAATATTTTCATATTGAGATTGGTATATTTATTTTTATTGTTATAGTGTTATGTTATTAGTGTTATGTGTGTTGTCCCTAAGGTACAGATTTTAGGGGAATAAATAGAATCTTATTATACCTTGTGCAATGATGATAAAGGCCTTCAACCAAGCAATTCAATCTATGGCAGGACTGCTTGTTTGACATGAGCCTAACATATGTCAGAAAAAAAATTCCAAAAAGACCCTCTGCCCTCTTCCACCATAGGCATGGTTGACCGAGAGCAGCCAGAGACCCCCAGCTCTGTGTTATTCCATAAGAAGCAATAGCTGCAGACAAACAAAAAAAAAACTCGACCTGGCTGTTTCCTAGTTCTACTAAAAGTAATTGGCCTGGAATGTCTATTGCTGTCTGGTGGGAGCTGTAGACATGATCATCTCATGCCTATGGGTAATTTTAAGCTGCTCTATAGAACAGCCAGTTCCCACAACATAAGTACTATTCACAATGCAGAATCCATCTTTTTATTTTTGACAGAGAATCATTGCATTATCTTTGGCACATGCTGATGTCACAGCTAGACAATTGTAAGCCCCCTTTTCATGGCTGATTATACTTACGTTCATAAGTAGGCTGCACTGAAGTGACCTTTAATGCATTTATAATAAAAAACACAGAGATGAGATGCAGGTATTAAAATTATCAGCACAACACAGAAAGCTTTTGACCACGCTGGAAGCTGGACTCCATAAAGCCGCTGGTTTTAGTAGCAACTCTTCATTGATTGGTTTTATTGGAGCTTTGATGGTGGCAGCCACATCCTGGAGCAGTGGCTGTGCTTGAAGTTTGCTTTCTCTTTGTAGATTTTAAACCCTTTTCATAATTGCTTTGCTTGGCTGTTAACAGAACCTCTTAGCTTCCAACTGGCTATTTAGAATTGGCAAATGTGGTAAATTGCTGGATTGGGCATTTTGAGCACATTTCTAAATTACAGTGATTATCAGCTCTTTTAGAAGTGCACGCAGGATTGACAGGTCTGGGAGGCTCTGTGAATCTCACATACAGAGGGAGGGAGGGTGTATTGACAACATAACTGTGCATCTGTGTGGTATTTATAATGTACCAGCCTTGTGATTCAGCCCAGTATTGGCTCCAGGGAGCTTAAATAAAACCTCACTACATAAGTCCTAATTACATTTCCTAAAAGAGGTGAACACATGCAAATAATGGCTTTTTCTAGTTTAGAATCTGTTGCGATATCTTATTTTGAAAAATAAATAGTTACGTGTGAACTACTAGCTCTTTGCAATAATACACACGTAGGGTAGAAGAACCCAAGAATGCATACACTCATTGGTGACAGAGGGATAATTAATCAAATTGATATTTAGTAGACAGATTAATAACAATACTTTAAGCATTTAGTGAGAAACTTATAATTATAATAGTCCATAACTGATAATTTAAAGCAAAATGATGGGAAAGGGGACCCAGTTCACAAAAGCTTACACTATGTTGGGGTGTTGGAAAAATTAGCTGTCATGGATGGTTGAACCAGTAATGAACCTGCTATTTCCTTCTTCCATCTGTTGGTGGCACTGTGCTCTGCTGACAGCATGTGATTCCAGTAGCCTACAGCAGGTGTCTCTTTACTGCAATCTGTTCTACTTTTGTGCCTGATATTATGCTTATATTCTCTTGTTTCCAGTGTTGGCATTAGGGCTTGTTTACACTTGTGTTGATTAGTACCACACATTAACCGGTTGCCGACCGTATACTGTATATATACAGCAGCAAGGTGGCTCTGCTGCGCAGGATCATGTACCTAGTATGTGATCCTGCACTTCCCAGTATGAGGAGCGTGTGCGCACACCGCCGGTGGCCCGCTCCCGCTGTGATTAGACACAGCAGGAGCTGATCGATGGGTATAGCAGACTTGATGTCCACTGGCACCCAGTGCACATTGGTACAGAGGCAGAGTGGTGGTCTGCCTATGTGAACAAGGCAGATCACTGTTCTGTCACTAAAAAAGGTATGGATCCTGTGTCTCTGCTTTGCAGGGGCACGATCCACGCCTTCTCTTAGTACAAGCACCTCCCCCACAGTAGTAAAGCACTGGTCAGGCACACATTTAACCCTTTAAACATCCCTAATGTTAACCCCTTCACAGCCAGTGTCATTAGTACAGTGAAAGTGCATATTTTCTGGCGCTGGTCACTGTATTAGTGTCATTGGTCCCCAAAAAGTGTCAGTTAGTGTCCTGACTGTCTGGACAATATCGCAGTCCCACTATAAGTCGCTGATCGCTGCCTTTACTAGTAAAAAAAAGAAAAATATCCCATAGTTTGTAGACGTGATAACTTTTGTGCAAATCAATCAATATACGCCTATTGGGATTTTTTTTTACCAAAAATATGTAGCACAATACCTAATGGCCTAAATTGATGAAGAAATTTGATTTTTTTTTTCAATTTTTTTATTGGATGTGTATTATAGCAGAAAGTAAAAAAATGAGTTTTTTTTCTCAAAATTGTCAGGGTTTTTTTGTTTATAGCGCAAAAAATAAAAACCACAGAGGTGATCAAATATCCCCAAAAGAAAGCTCTATTTGTGGGAAAAAAGGGACATACATTTTGTTTAGGTACAGCATCACATGACCGCACTATTGTCAGTTAAAATAACTGTATCGTATCGCAAAAATTGGCCTGGTCATGAAAGTGGTAAATCTTCCGGAGGTCAAGTGGTTATAGTGCCTACCGCCTTAACATGTGGTTTTGATGCTTTTGTGATGCATCTTTGAAGTATTATTAAAGCTTGGCAAATGCCCTGTGTGCATTGGTCCCCCAGCTCTACTGATTCTGCGCCGCTCAATCCTCTCTCTCCAGTCACTGCACATCTCCCGCTTTATTGTTCCCATGCTGCACACCACGTGTGCCTTCTGCTTGTTGCTCCACACCGGTCCTGACATCTGATTTTTCCTGCTCTCCTGCTCTGGTCCCCACACTCTGGTAATCCTCTGCCGCTCAGTCCTCTCACTCTGGTCCCTGCTCACCTTCTGCCATAGCGTTCCCTTGTTGTGCATCTCCTGTGCCATCTGCTAGTTGCTCCACACAGGTCCTTTCCCTGCTCACCTTCCTGCTGCACACCAGATGCGATGTCTACAAAAGACACTCCCAGTATATATAAACATGAACAGTAATGCCGCGTACACACGGTCGGACTTTTCGTCTACAAAAGTCCAACGGACGCTGACGGACTAAAGCTGGCTGGTAATCCGATCGTGTGTGGGCTTCTCCGGACTTTCAACGGACTTTTTCAGCCTCAAATCCGACGGACTTTAGATTTGAAACATGCTTCAAATCTTTCCGACGGACTCGAGTCCGGTCGAAAAATCCGCTCGTTTGTATGCTAGTCCGACGGACAAAAACCCACGCTAGGGCAGCTATTGGCTACTGGCTATCAACTTCCTTATTTTAGTCCGGTGTACGTCATCACGTAAGAATTCGACGGACTTTTGTGTGATCGTGTGTAGGCAAGTCTGTTCGTTAGAAAGTCCGCCGCAAGTCCGTCGAAAGTCCGTCGAAAGTCTGTCGAAAGTCTGTCGGACAGGCTGTCGGACTTTTGTAGCTGAAAAGTCCGACCGTGTGTACGCCCCATTAGTGACTGCTGATGTTGTCTTTCCAGTTCTCTTGTTTTTTCTCCAGTGCATCCTGGGATATCTCATACCTCCATTAATAGTTGCAGGTATGGTTAGGGAGCACTATCACTAGTGTAAATGAGGCCTTACAGCTACTCTGTGTAGCCAGTTAGCCTTGGCCTTTTGAGGCTTGTGTTGCTCAGCACGGACTCCGAGAAGCTTGTTCATATAAGCACCCTTTACTACCCAAATTGAGCTGAACTGCCATTAAAGGGTTCAGTGTGTGCTGTATTGAGCTGCATGGGAAAGGAGACAGCCCGCTGCTGGGAGATTGCAGGGTGAGAACTGCATTGCTGGAGGAGAGGAGACCCTGGGTGCTGTGCTGTGTCTATAGTATGGTAGACTGCCATAGAGCCTTCAGTACTGCCCCACTGCTTTGAGATCACTGCTGCTGCCCTTGGTTGTGCTGCTGAGTGTGGGGGCCCATCTGCCTAGGGCACCCACCGCCATTATGTAAGGGGGCTGCAGATGTACATAAAACCAATGAAAGACCACCCTGCTGTGATCAAGCGAGGCACCACTGTGGCTGCTGCATTCTAGTTATGCGGAATACAAGTCAGGGACTTCAGGAATTGTCTACAGTCGTATCCATTGCCTCCGTTCCATAGAAGAGATAAAATCTTCAGTTAGATTCCAGAGTGGTGAGATGTTGTTGGCCACTATCTTAGTTACCTTCCTTAAAGGGACAGCACTAACCTTTTCTGAGACGGCCTAGGAATTGTTCCAAAGAGTGTTTCCCTTTTCTTGTTGGGATCTGTTTAGTGCACTCTTTGGGCTCTATTGCCTGCCAACAATAGCTATTTACCACTGTCCAGTTTTAGGGGGATTAGGAAGGCTTATGTTTTATATCTCCCACATTTAGGTCACCAGCTTAAGTCAGAACCTAGGAGGTATTGACTTTGCCCCTTGCACCAGGTTCTGGGTACATTTTAAAAGTTTTGACAGTATCTTATTTTGTGAGTGGTGCAACTCTGTTTGCCATAATTTGTTAATATTATTGTTATATACCCTGCTGTGCATGCTGTCCAAGTAAACAACCTTTCTTGCAGCCTTGGTGTATGATGGAAGGTACAGTACTGCCTGAAGGGTCATTATCACCAGGAACAAGAGAATCTAATTACTAGCGGCTCTTCTGGGGTAAGTGCTACATTTGCCTCTTGTCAGTTGTGTATTGCTCTGGCCATAAAGTGTGCGTGTTGTCCTGTCCTGCTCTTTTTTATTAGTTTCCATTCCCAAACTAGCTCCAAGTCTGGACCCCTCCCCACCTCCGAGTGTAACCAGTGTTCCGATCTTATAATATGTTAATATTATTGGTTACACTTCTACTGTGCATATTGCAATCCAAGTATTGCACATTTTCACTGACTCCTTTATCTATATTCCTTGGATTTGCCCATACTCAATGAACAGTACACAATCTGATAACAGATCTGTTTTTTTTTTTTCCTTTTTATATGCCACCATTGCTAAATATAGTATATATGTAGCGCCACCCCAAAGAGCTAGTAGCTTGTTCAGGTCCTCTACTGTGCTCCAGTGATGACCTGTTCAGTACCTGGACCAGAGTGACACCATTAATTACACCTGGAACCTTTCAAATGGTCTTGTCAAACGTCTGTGGTAGTGAGCCTTTTTAGATTGTCAACTCTGTGTTCCCCAGGGCGCGAAGTCTAAGCCCCAGCCTGCTTCTTCACCAGAGCCCCTGATGGTGGGGATGGACTTGCAGCAAGCTGAAACCGGGTTGCAGCCCCCAGGTATGCCCAGGTGAGGATGTGGAGACCACATGCATGTGCAGGGTACAAGCAGCAGGGGACAACAGGAAATTCAGGAGACAAGCCAAGGTTAGGGTGGGTAGCAGACAAGCATAGACGGTGAACAAAGCCAGGGTGGGTACACGGGTAGTCAGCTACAGGCTACACAAGAGACAAGCGACCAGTAGCTCAGAGAACTGTAAAGTTGCTTAAGCAATGTGGGTTATACTGAGTATGTCTAAAGCCCCATACACACGATAGGACTTTCTACAAACTTTCCCTTGGATTTTTGTACAAAGGGCGTTGGCCAGAAGTTTGTCTTGCATACAGACGACAGGACTTTTACAGCCAACTTTCACAAAATCACGTGGTTTTTCAGCTCTTTACCACCACCCTTTGGTCAACTTCTGTATTGTTGTCTGATATTGTGTCAATCTCGCCACTTTTATTGGCGAGATTGACACCTTGTGAGCTGGGTTCACACTGGTGCGGGAATCTGACTTGGATCCCCGCCAATGCCAGGCACTGTGTTTGGTATGAATCTTGAGGGGGAACTCCATGCCAAATTTTAAATAAAAAACCGGCATGGGTTCCCCTCTAGGGGCATACCAGGCCCTTAGATCTGGTATGGATTTTAAGGGGAACCTCCCTACGCCGAAAAAACAGTGTGGGGGTCCCCCCAAAATCCATACCAGACCCTTATCCGAGCACGCAGCCCGGCCGGTCAGGAAAGGGGGTAGGGATGAGTGAGCGCCCCCCTTCCTGAGCCATACCAGGCCACATGCCCTCAACATGGGAGGTGGGTGCTTTGGGGGAGGGGGCGCCCTGCGGCCCCCCACCCCAAAGCACCTTGTCCCCATGTTGATGAGGACAAGGGCCTCTTCCCGACAACCCTGGCCGTTGGTTGTCGGGGTCTGCGGGCGGGGGGCTTATCGGAATCCGGGAGCCCCTTTTAATAAGGTGGCCCCCAGATTCCGGCCCCCCACCCTTTGTGAATGAGTATGGGGTACATCGTAACCCTACCCATTCACCTAGGGAAAAAAGTGTCAAGAAAAAAACACAGTACACAGGTTTTTAAAGTAATTTATTAGGCAGCTCCAGGGGTCTTCTTCTGACTCCGGGGGCCTTCTTCTGACTTCAGGGGTGTTCTCCCGGTGTCTGGATCTTCTGCCAGCTCCTCCGCTATCTTCTGCCGCTCTTTTGCTAGTGGAGGAGCCCGGATATCTGGATTGTCTTCTTCCCTCTTCTCTTCCAGAGATGTTGACACGACGCTCTCTCCGGCTGTAATGCTGTCTGTGCGCTCTGCTATGACTTATATAGGTGGTGACCCCGCCCCCCTATGACATCACATAGGATGGCATGGCCTCGCCCCCTTATGACCTCACAGTCCCAGCATGCCCCGGGACTGTGATGTCATAGGGGGGGCAGGGTCACCACCTATATAAGTCATAGCAGAGCGCACAGACAGCATTACAGCCGGAGAGATCTTCATGTCAACATCTCTGGAAGAGAAGAGGGAAGAAGACGATCCAGATGTCCAGGCTCCTCCGCTAGCAAAAGAGCGGCAAAAGAGCAGAAGATAGAGGAGGAGCCCGGCAGAAGGAAGAAGGCACCAGAGAAGAACCAGAGAGCGTGGAGATGACACCGGAGAGAGGGAGAAGAGGCCTGAGAGACCCCCGAAGTCGGCAGAAGACCCCTGGAGCTGCCTAATAAATTACTTTGAAAACCTGTGTAGTGTTTTTTTTTTATTGACACTTTTTTTCCCTAGGTGAATGGGTAGGGGTACCATGTACCCCATACTCATTCACATTGGGTGGGGGGCTGGGATCTGAGGGCCCCCTTATTAAAGGGTTGTCGGGAAGAGGCCCTTGTCCTCATCAACATGGGGACAAGGTGCTCTGGGGTGGGGGGGCCACAGGGCGCCCCCTCCCCCAAAGCACCCACCCCCCATGTTGAGGGCATGCGGCCTGGTACATGGCTCGCTGGTCCCCACCCCCTTTCCTGACCGGCTGGGCTGCATAGTAGACCGGCTGTCTAGTATGGATTTTGGGGGGACCCCCACGCCGTTTTTTCAGCGTAGGGGGTTCCCCTTGAAATCCATACCAGACCTAAGGGCCTGGTATGCCCCCAGAGGTAATTCCCTCTCGCGCTCGCCGCAATAGGAAAATGTGTTTTTCCTATTGCAGCCAGTGCAAGATGTACAGTACCCTGTCGCCGAGAACCAGCGCGATGGGTTCGCGCTGGAAATATTCTCGCAGCCACGTACTGTAGTTTGTAGACATGTGCACACTGAAATATTTCGTTTCGGAATTTCGTTTTCGTCCGAAAAATAAATTTATTTAATTACTCCCGAAATTCGTTTTTATTTATTTCGTTTTTCGTTAAAAATTGCATTCGTCCGAAAATCCAAATTAAGGTCGAATCTGTCATTGAAGGCTTATGGTGTCTGTCGAATGTTCAAAGAAGATTCGACGGAGCAGCTAAACTGTAGAATGCAGTATAGTTTACCTGCTCCGTCGAATCTTCTTAGAACTTTCAACAGACACCATAAGCCAAAGTACGTGTGTACTTAGTTCTAGCTATTATACTGCTCCTCCTCTTTGGTTACAATCAACCAATAACATTCATCATTATCATTATTTTTATTTATCTTTTCTCCCCTACGTCGAATCTTTCCTCCCCTACGTCGAATCTTTTCTCCCTATGTAGAATAATATTGAACTAATAGGCACATTCGACCACAGGTTTGATGGACACAGATTTTTATTGTCATCATCATGTCGAATCTCCTATCTATATCAAACTGTTGTAGCAACGAAAACGAAAATAAAGCATTTGTTTCATGTTCGGATCTTTCGTTTTTCGGATTCTGCACTTTCGTTATCGTTTGTTAAAACGATAACGAAAATACCTCAAATTCGGACGAAAATGCATTCGGACGAAAACGAATGCACATGTCTAGTAGTTTGTACAAAAGTCCGATGCTTTTGTGTACACACGATCGGACTTTGCTCCATCAGACTTTTGTTGCCGGAAAGTTTGTCCGTTTGCACAGCCAACAAAAGTCAGATGGAAACAGAAAAAGTTTGTCCGATGGAGCGTACACACGGTCGGATGTTGCTCCAAAACAGCTAATTTGCATGTTTGTTGTCAAAAAGTCCGATCGTGTGTACGGGCCTTTACATAGGCAAGGAAACTTGGAGGCGGGCCAGGAAGTGATGGAAGAGAAAGGAATTAAAAGCCCACAGAATAGCAGACGATGCCCATAAGTGAGCACAGCCAAACCACACATGTGAAAGGAATCAGGGTAGAGAAGCTCTGCAGCAAGGAGGTAAGAATACACAAGCAGGAAACTGCAGGCTAACTTGTGACAGGTCTTTATTAACAGGAAAACACTTATTGGAATAAAGGGTGGGTTAGACAAAAAATAATGCAACATAAGAACACTTCAATAATGATAACACAGTTGCTCACTCCCAACTGGGAGTGTTTGTAATCCAACAGGTCATATTAGCAACACACTTTCTTGTTGACAATTTCTTTTGCAAAAAATAACAATGGCAGCAATGGTAAATACATGTCCAGGTGGCCAACAGGCCTCTCACAATTTGTGAAAATATGGTGTCCACTGGAATAATAGAAAGTATAGAACAATAGTCACCTTGGAACAGTAGCACAGTCCATCGCACTCTCTCTCTCTTGCATAGCAGCAGTACAGTATTTAGAAACAAACAACAGCATTTAGCAACTCTATCTCTTTGGCGCATGTAGATCACCTCTCCCTGGTGCATAGCGTGATTGCCCAGTGAAGGCCATGGGTCAGCAGTCCCAGAGCAGGAGCTGAATGGGGACCAACTGCTCAGCTCTCTGGCCTTTGTCCCTTTAGTGTAAGCAGATCCCTCCATGTTTCACTCCTGTTGCAGTGCTCTTAGCACACAGCTCCCAGCAGCAGACCTGAACCCTTGTTCTCTAGGCTCTTAACTACTTCTGTCTCTCTCCCCAGGCAGATAACACAGGTCCCAGGCACCCCTGCTGGTCCAAGAAGATCTCTTTTCCATATGGAAAGCAGGTCAAACAGGACCATGATTTGGGACTAATTAGAATCCCTCTTTGCCCTAGTGGCCAGTCAGGATCTATCCCTGCCCCATTGCTAGGGGCAAGCTTCATCTTCAGGTGACAAGGCAGCCAGCCAGTGTCCTTCCTAGCTCCTGTCCTCCTGCAACTGTCCATCATGAAGTATAGAGTGGAGGAGTAAGCTGTGCAGTGAGGGAGCACCTGGGCAGCTTAATGGGTCCATTGACCCAGAGGGCAGGATGTATACATATATGTATTGACAGACTCAGATCATGTACTCTAATACATAAACAGGCTCTTGGAACACTAAAGCTCCTCCTTACAGTTTATTGGAACATGAAAGCAGCCAGGGCTGCTCCTAGAGATCACAGGGCCCCATACTGCCTACCTGACAGGGTGAGGCTCCTATTTTTTCACAAATTGATGCATAATAAACACCATTTATTCAGTTATGGGTGAACACAGGAGCGATCAGTACCAATCACTCACTGTGTTCATTCAGAAAAGGAAGGGGTCGTGAAATATGACATATTTACCAGACCCCACTTTCCTTCCAGCAATGATCCCCCTATATTCCCCACAGCAGCTGTCTGGATGAAAAGAAAGGGAAGCCGGCAGAGCTGCGGGGGTAAAAGGGCCCACTGGGGGGCCCAGACAGCAGGAATAATCAGATTGTGGACAGGAGGGGGTGATCATTGTTGCCAGGGGGGGCATTACTGGAGCTGATCCCCCTGTGTAGTTCTCTGAAAGCCAGCTTCTCCTCCGCTTCCTCCCACTTTCAGCTGCTGCATGGAGAACCACACAGGGGGATCGGTTCCAGTAATTGCCCCCCTGCCGCACAAATTACCCTTTCTGTCCATGATCCGATTCCCCCTGCTGGACTGATGGGGCCTGGACCCCATACAGGAGAGTCATTTTATTGACAGCCCTGAAAGCAGCAATAATGTATTGTCGGTAGAATCAGGACTTCTCTTACTAAAAAGCCAATTAGGATGGTTTGTAATCAAAAAGCACATTTCCCCTAACGGTCCCTATTAAACCCTGCTCACGAAGAAGACACATTAGCAATCCACACCTACTTAGTCATAACCATTTCTATTAAGCCCCCCCTCCCATTCAACGCTGGCTTCAAATGCAGTAAGAAATAGATACAAGCATATACTCCTATACCCTACAGTCAGAGAAAACAATGTAGAAGAAAAAAAGACTATACATTTTATGATCATCAAATTCATCCTTCATGCACAAAGCATTGCAACTCTTTTATAACATTAATAATAGTATTATGCCCTCAATATATTTTTATAAGATTGCTTCCTTTAACATGTTGTACCATGAGGCTGCAGATCACTAGCCTCTGTGGAGCACTTTCTGCCAGGGAAGGGCTTTCTCTGGCTGTTCTGTTCCACATTAAGGACCCGTCCTGAGCATGAGGTCAGTGTTTCAGTAAATTAATTTCTGCGTTATACGAACAGTACTCATCATAACAGGTGAACAAATGGGGGATTTACTGTTATTGAAGAGAGAGAGAATGAGTCTGTTGCTCCACAAATCCAACAGCTTCATGACTCTCACTGGGGAGCTGTAGTTTAGCAAACTGTAATTAAAATTATTCCTCATATATGGAGCAGAAGCAGTGCTTTACTATAAAGCTAATAAACTGAAGTAATGCTAGTGTTAGCAAACAAGGAAGCCTAAAGTAATATACAGTATATATATATATATATATATATATATATATATATATATACACACACACACAGTATCTCACAAAAGTGAGTACACCCCTCACATTTTTGTAAGTATTTTATTATATCTTTTCATATGACAACACTGAAGAAATGACACTTTGCCACAATGTAAAGTAGTGAGTGTACAGCTTGAATAACAGTGTAAACTTGCTGCCCCCTAAAATAACTCAACACACAGCCATTAACCACTTCACATCCTGCCCATAGTAATCAGACGCCCGCAGATGGGATCTCCCATCCTGGGCGGGCGTCATATGATGTCCTGGGCTTCCCGGCCATCTGGGGGGCACACGTGCGCCCCCCGCAGCGTCACTCGGGAACCGATGTGCGTGGCCGGCGGCTGCGATGTCTGCCGGGCACCTGCGATTGCCCGTTAACCAAGCAGGACCGTGGATTTGTGTAAACACACAGATTCACGTCCTGTCAGGTGAGAGGAGACCGATGGTGTGTTCCCAGTACAGAGGAACATCGATTGGTCTCCTCCCCTTGTGAGTCCCCTCTCCCTACAGTTAGAATCACTCCCTAGAACACGTAGTTAACCCTTTGATCGCCCCCTAGTGTTAACCCCTTCCCTGCAGTGACATTTATACAGTAATCAATGCATTTTTCTAGCACGGATCGCTGTATAAATGCCAATGGTCCCAAAATGGTGTCAAAATTGTCCGATGTGTCCGCCGCAATGCCACAGTCATGATAAAAATTGCAGATCACCGCCATTACTAGTAAAAAAAAATAAATAAATAATAAAAGTGCCATAAAACTATCCCCTATTTTGTAGACGCTATAACTTCTGCCCAAACCAATAAATATACGCTTATTGCAAATTTTTTTACCAAAAATATGTAGAAGAATACATATCGGTCTAAACTGAGGACTTTTTTTTTTAAATTGGGATATTTATTATAGCAAAAAGTAAAAAATATTGTGTTTTTTTTTTCAAACTTGTCGCTCTTCTTTTGTTTATAGCGCAAAAAATAAAAACTGCAGAGGTGATCAAATACCACCAAAAGAAAGCTCTATTTATGGGGGAAAAAATTATAAAAATGTAATTTGGTTACAGTGTTACCGATCGGACCCCCCCCGGTGCCCGAGGCGGTCGGCTTGTGACTGGGAGCGATGAGAGGTGAGGGGGAGACCATCCGTTCGTGGCCCCCCTCCTCGCGATCGCTCCCAGCCAATGAGAATCTTCCTTTGCTGCTGTATGCTAAACAGCAGCAAAGGAAATGATGTCATCTCTCCTCAGCTCGGTATTTTCTGTTCCGGCGCCGAGGAGAGAAGACATCACTGTGAGTGTAAAACACACACACAATAAGTAGAACATGCCAGGCACACAATACACCCCCGATTCCCCCCCCCCCCGTCACACTGACACCAAGCAGTTATTTTTTTTTTTATTACTGCATGGTGTCAGTTTGTGACAGTTAGTGTGGTAGGGCAGTTAGTGTTAGCCCCCTTTAGGTCTAGGATACCCCCCTAACCCCCCTAATAAAGTTTTAACCCCTTGATCACCCCCCGTCGCCAGTGTCGCTAAGCTATCATTTTTCTGATCGCTGTATTAGTGTCGCTGGTGACGCTAGTTAGGGAGCTAAATATATAGGTTCGCCGTCAGTGTTTTATAGCGACAGGGACCCCCATATACTACCTAATAAAGGTTTTAACCCCTTGATTGCCCCCTAGTTAACCCTTTCACCACTGATCACCGTATAACTGTTACGGGTGACGCTGGTTAGTTCGTTTATTTTTTATAGTGTCAGGGCACCCGTCGTTTATTACCGAATAAAGGTTTAGCCCCCTGATCACCTGGCGGTGATATGCGTCGCCCCAGGCAGCGTCAGGTTAGCGCCAGTACCACTAACACCCACGCACGCAGCATACGCCTCCCTTAGTGGTATAGTATCTGAACGGATCAATATCTGATCCGATCAGATCTATACTAGCGTCCCCAGCAGTTTAGGGTTCCCAAAAACGCAGTGTTAGCGGGATCAGCCCAGATACCTGCTAGCACCTGCGTTTTGCCCCTCCGCCCAGCCCAGCCCAGCCAAGTGCAGTATCGATCAATCACTGTCACTTACAAAACACTAAACGCAAAACTGCAGCGTTCGCAGAGTCAGGCCTGATCCCTGCGATCGCTAACAGTTTTTTTGGTAGCGTTTTGGTGAACTGGCAAGCACCAGCGGCCTAGTACACCCCGGTCGTAGTCAAACCAGCACTGCAGTAACACTTGGTGACGTGGCGAGTCCCATAAGTGCAGTTCAAGCTGGTGAGGTGGCAAGCACAAGTAGTGTCCCGCTGCCACCAAGAAGACGAACACAGGCCCGTCGTGCCCATAATGCCCTTCCTGCTGCATTCCCCAATCCTAATTGGGAACCGACCACTTCTGCAGCACCCGTACTTCCCCCATTTCACATCCTCAACCAAATGCAGTCGGCTGCACGAGAGGCATTTTTATGTCCTCCCGAGTACCCCTACCCAACGAACCCCCCCCAAAAAGATGTTGTGTCTGCAGCAAGCGTGGATATAGGCATGACACCCACTATTATTGTCCCTCCTGTCCTGACAATCCTGGTCTTTGCATTGGTGAATGTTTTGAACGCTACCATACACTAGTTGAGTATTAGCGTAGGGTACAGCATTGCACAGACTAGGACACACTTTCACAGGGTCTCCCAAGATGCCATCGCATTTTGGGAGACCCGAACCTGGAACCAGTTACAGTTATAAAAGTTACAGTTACAAAAAAATTGTAAAAAAAAAAAAAAACCACAAACAAAAATATAAAATAAAAAAAAATAGTTGTCGTTTTATTGTTCTCTCTCTCTCTATTCTCTCTCTATTGTTCTGCTCTTTTTTACTGTATTCTATTCTGCAATGTTTTATTGTTATTATGTTTTATCATGTTTGCTTTTCAGGTATGCAATTTTTTTATACTTTACCGTTTACTGTGCTTTATTGTTAACCATTTTTTTGTCTTCAGGTACGCCATTCACGACTTTGAGTGGTTATACCAGAATGATGCCTGCAGGTTTAGGTATCATCTTGGTATCATTCTTTTCAGCCAGCTGTCGGCTTTCATGTAAAAGCAATCCTAGTGGCTAATTAGCCTCTAGACTGCTTTTACAAGCAGTGGGAGGGAATGTCCCCCCTCCCCCACCGTCTTCCATGTTTTTCTCTGGCTCTCCTGTCTCAACAGGGAACCTGAGAATGCAGCCGATGATTCAGCCAGCTGACCATAGAGCTAATCAGAGACCAGAGTGGCTCCAAACATCTCTATGGCCTAAGAAACCGGAAGCTACAAGCATTTTATTGCTTAGATTTCGCCGGATGTAAACAGCGCCATTGGGAAATTGGGGAAGCATTTTATCACACCGATCTTGGTGTGGTCAGATGCTTTGAGGGCAGAGGAGAAATCTAGGGTCTAATAGACCCCAATTTTTTCAAAAAAGAGTACCTGTCACTACCTATTGCTATCATAGGGGATATTTACATTCCCTGAGATAACAATAAAAATGATTTAAAAAAAAAATGAAAGGAACAGTTTAAAAATAAGATAAAAAAGCAAAAAAAAATAATAATAAAAAAAAAGCACCCCTGTCCCCCCCTGCTCTCACGCTAAGGCGAACGCAAGCGTCGGTCTGGCGTCAAATGTAAACAGCAATTGCACCATGCATGTGAGGTATCACCGCAAAGGTCAGATCGAGGGCAGTAATTTTAGCAGTAGACCTCCTCTGTAAATCTAAAGTGGTAACATGTAAAGGCTTTTAAAGGCTTTTAAAAATGTATTGATTTTGTTGCCACTGCACGTTTGTGCGCAATTTTAAAGCATGTCATTTTTGGTATCCATGTACTCGGCCTAAGATCATCTTTTTTATTTCATCAAATATTTGGGCAATATAGTGTGTTTTAGTGCATTAAAATTTTAAAAAGTGTGTTTTTACCCCAAAAAATGCGTTTGAAAAATCGCTGCGCAAATACTGTGTGAAAAAAAAAATGAAACACCCACCATTTTAATCTGTAGGGCATTTGCTTTAAAAAATATATATAATGTTTGGGGGTTCAAAGTAATTTTCTTGCAAAAAAAAAAATAATTTTTTCATGTAAACAAAAAGTGTCAGAAAGGGCTTTGTCTTCAAGTGGTTAGAAGAGTGGGTGATGTGTGACATAAGCTTTTAAACGTTGTGCATAAAATGCCCGGACAGTTCAAAACCCACCCAAATTACCCTATTTTGGAAAGTAGACACCCCAAGCTATTTGCTGAGAGGCATGTCGAGTCCATGGAATATTTTATATTGTGACACAAGTTGCGGGAAAGACAATTTTTTTTTTTTTTTTGCACAAAGTTGTCACTAAATGATATATTGCTCAAACATGCCATGGGAATATGTGAAATTACACCCCAAAATACATTCTGTTGCTTCTCCTGAGTACGGGGATACCACATGTGTGAGACTTTTTTGGAGCCTAGCCTCGTACGGGACCCTGAAAACCAAGCACCGCCTTCAGGCTTTCTAAGGGCATAATTTTTTGATTTCACTCTTCACTGCCTATCACAGTTTCGGAGGCCATGGAATGCCCAGGTGGCACAAAACCCCCCCAAATGACCCCATTTTGGAAAGTAGATACCCCAAGCTATTTGCTGAGAGGTATAGTGAGTATTTTGCAGACCTCGCTTTTTGTCACAAAGTTTTGAAAATTGATAAAAGAAAAAAAAAAATGTTTTTCTTATCTTTCTTCATTTTCAAAAACAAACGAGAGCTGCAAAATACTCACCATGCCTCTCAGAAAATAGCTTGGGGTGTCTACTTTCCAAAATGGGCTCATTGGGGGGGGGGGGGGGGGTTTGTGCCACCTGGGCATTCCATGGCCTCCGAAACTGTGATAGGCAGTGAAGAGTGAAATAAAAAATTTACACCCTTAGAACTTAGAAACCCTGAAGGCGGTGATTGGTTTTCGGGGCCCCGTACGCGGCTGGGCTCCCAAAAAGTCCCGCACATAAGGTATCCCCGTACTCAGGAGAAGCAGCTGAATATATTTTGGGGTGCAATTCCACATATGCCCATGGCCTGTGTGAGCAATATATCATTTAGTGACAACTTTTTGTAATTTTTTTTTTTTTGTCATTATTCAATCACTTGGGACAAAAAAAATTAATATTCAATGGGCTCAACATGCCTCTCAACAATTTCCTTGGGGTGTCTACTTTCCAAAATGGGGTCATTTGTGGGGGTTTTGTACTGCCCTGCCATTTTAGCACCTCAAGAATTGACATAGGCAGTCATAAATTAAAGGCTGTGTAAATTCCAGAAAATGTACCCTAGTTTGTAGGCGCTATAACTTTTGCGCAAACCAATAAATATACACTTGACATTTTTTTTACCAAAGACGTGGCCGAATACATTTTGGCCTAAATGTATGACTAAAATTGAGTTTATTGGATTTTTTTTAGAACAAAAAGTAGAAAATATCATTTTTTTTCAAAATTTTCGGTCTTTTTCCGTTTTATAGCGCAAAAAATAAAAACGTCAGAGGTGATCAAATACCATAAAAAGAAAGCTGTATTTGTGGGAAGAAAAGGACGCAAATTTCGTTTGGGTACAGCATTGCATGACCACGCAATTAGCAGTTAAAGCGACGCAGTGCCAAATTTTAAAAAGTGCTCTGGTCATTAAGGGGGTAAATCCTTCCGGGGCTGAAGTGGTTAATGTCTAAACCGCTGACAACAAAAGTGCGTACACCCCTAAGTAAAAATGTCCATATTGGGCCCAATTAGTCATTTTCCCTCCCCGGTGTCATGTGACTCATTAGTGTTACAAGGTCTCAGGTGTGAATGGGGAGCAGGTGTGTTACATTTGGTGTTATCGCTCTCACTCCCTCATACTGGTCATTGGAAGTTCAACATGGCACCTCATGGCAAAGAACTCTCTGAGGATCTGAAAAAAAGAATTGTTGCTCTACATAAAGATAGCCTAGGCCATAAGAAGATTGCCAAGACCCTGAAACTGAGCTGCAGGACAAGTTCCACTCAGAACAGGCCTGGCCATGGTCTACCAAAGAAGTTGAGTGCACGTGCTCAGCATCATATAAAGAGGTTGTCTTTGGGAAATAGAGTATGAGTGTTGCCAGGATTTCTGCAGAGGTTGAAGAGGTGGGGGGACAGCCTGTCAGTGCTCAGACCTTACTCCGCACACTGCATCAAATTGGTCTGCATGGCTGTCATCCCAGAAGGAAGCCTTTTTTAAAGATGATGCACAAGAAAGTCTGCAAATAGTTTGCTGAAGACATGCAGACTAAGGATATGGAATCCTGGAACCATGTCCTGTGATCTGATGAGACCAAGATAAACGTATTTGGCTCAGATGGTGTCAAGCGTGTGTGGCGACAACCAGGTGAGGAGTGTAAAGACAAGTGTGTCTTGCCTATAGTCAAGTATGGTGGTGGGATTGTCATGGTCAGGGGCTGCATGAGTGCTGCTGGCACTGGGGAGCTACAGTTCATTGAGGAAACCATGAATGCCAGCATGTACTGTGACATACTGAAGCAGAGCATGATCCCCTCCCTTTGGAGACTGGGCCGCAGGGCAATATTCCAATAACGACCCCAAACACACCTCCAAGATGACCACTGCCTTGCTAAAGAAGCTGAGGGTAAAGGTGATGGACTGGCCAAGAATGTCTTCAGACCTAAACCCTATTGAGCATCTGTGGGGCGTCCTCAGACGGAAGGTGGAGGAGCGCAAGGTCTTTAACATCCAACAGCTCTGTGATGTCATCATGGAGGAGTGGAAGAGTACTTCAGTGGCAACCTGTGAAGCTCTGGTGAACTCCATGCCCAAGAGGGTTAAGACAGTGCTGGAAAATAATGGTGGCCACACAAAATATTGACACGTTGGGCCCAATTTGGACCTTTTCATTTAGGGGTGTACTCACTTTTGTTGCCAGCGGTCTAGACATTAATGGCTGAGTGTGTTATTTTAAGGGGGAGAGCAAATATACACTGTTATACAAGCTGTACACTCACTACTTTACATTGTAGCAAAGTGTCATTTCTTCAGTGTTGTCACATGAAAAAATATAATAAAATATTTACAAAAATGTGAGGGGTGTACTCACTTTTGTGAGATACTGTGTATTATATATATATACACCCAGTATATAAACACTGCGTATATACAGTATATTGATATATTATAAACACACATATCTATATGTGTACATTATAAGACTGCATAAATACGTTTAATAACACAATGCAAGGTGGAATAGATATTTCCAAAGTAGTAAAAGTACATTTTTAGTAGACACTAATAGCAGTAATTCAACCAATCACTTTTAATTTCCACCATGTAGAGGACCCGAAAAAGCCATTTTAATTGACTTTCCACTCCCCAGTAGTAGACCTCTTCTCTACTCCTTTACATTCCAGCAATGGACTGTCCCTTGGCATCCTCATGTCCAATAATGTACAATCAATGATGCTTTGCATTGGACTTGATGACACCAGAGGACATGCGACCACCGAACCATACGAGAGAAAAGGTTACTGCTTTAGCAAACTAAATGTCATTCAGTTAAAGTGTTTGTTACCCTAACATTTAATATTCCTGATATGTGGCTACTGTACCATGTATTTGTGTTAAAAAGTGTCCTGATCTCTGTGTTTCTTTCTTTGTGTGAAGTTCCTGGTGAACCTGCCAGTCCCCCTGCTTTCCTATTGCATACTGACCATTCTAGGTCAATTTTCTGGCTGTGCTGGGACTATAACCTTCCTATCCTCCAGTGGTTGGACTTGTGCTGGCATGCCCCCCTGCACAGCTCTTCACTGGGAAGATTAGTGCAATGCTGTTTCTCTGCTTTCTGTTGACATGCTCCCCCTACAGTCTCCACCCCCACCTCTCTAAGCCTGTTATGCAGCTGAAAACGGAGAACAATTGATCACTTATAAAGAAAAACAGGTAAGGCTTCACATATACTTTAACAATTATATCACATATTCATAAAACAAACAGGAGAAAAGGACTGTCCTTCATAGAAGTGGAGTGGTTGCTCTTTGTAACTGGACTCCTTTTTCCTTGTTTTGTTTTCCCCAAAAATAGATATAGATAACACCCCACACTAATTGTACCCAATTAACTAATCACTTAGTTAAATAAAAAAAAAAAAAAAAACAAGAAAATTTTTTATTATAAAGCTTTAAACCTTGTGAATAAAAGGTGACATATTGGAAAAATGTAATAAAAAGCATTTAAAGTAAAAAAAAAAGGAAGTAATATATTGAATGTTATAATTATCTGTATTAACTCTAGTTTTCTGTTTACAAATGTTTTATTTGGAAGTTTAGGAAAACATACAGTAAGTATAGTTATAAAAGATATATAACATTAATATACAGTAACATTTGTATAAAGGGTATGATATCAGGTTAAAAGAATAGAAGCAATATTTATCGTACAATGATGAAAGTTCACGTGTAATATTACATTAAAATCAGTTAGGTTAAATTCCAATAAGACCATTTCCTTTTGTGTATATGTATTGTGTCATTGAGGGTATGGTATATCCATTCTGAGAGTTTAAGTGACTCCATTCTAGTAGTTACTTGTTGCCAAGGTAGATTGTTTGTTTTCCAGTTGTATGCTATCATCCAATGGATTGAACTGCATAGTGAATGGAAAAGTCTCATACATGGTGTGGGAATGTTTGGTATGTTTGCATATAACAGACATATTTGAGGAGTAGGTGTAATTTTTTGTTTGGATGAGCTTTCAGTAAGATCTATGGCTTTGAGCCATGTTTGTTTGAGATGATTACATTCCCAGAATGTGTGCAAAAGGGTGCCAGGCTCTAAGCATCCCCTAAAACAATTTGGGGAAATGGAGGGGTAATAAGTATGGAGTTTAGAAGGGGTTAGGTACCATCTGGAGAATATTTTAATTGGGGTCTCTCTGAATGAGATGGCTTTATTACTTTTACAGAGATTGTCAGACATGCAGGTCCACTCATCGACACTAAGTGAGATCACCATGTCCGATTCCCATTTGAACATCTGTGTTGATTTATCTGGGACTTCAAAATTATTGAGGTAATTGTATATTCTTGAAATAAGACCTCTGTCAATGGACGAGGAGATGCAGATTTGTTCAAATGTGGTGTTGGTGGGAAGTGTTGTGAGTGAAAAAAATTTAGCATAAAAGGATTTGATTAGAAGGTAGTTATGGGGTTCAGAGGAGGGGAGGCCATGGGTAGATTGCAAAGTGGAAAATGGGGTAAACTCCCATTTTAATTGTAGGGATCTAAGGGTGGTTAAATTTTTAGTGATCCAAAAAGAGAAGAAGGAGAGCCTATTACTATAAGCATTAATGAATCTAGGATCTCCCAAAAAGGAGGCTAAGGGGGGAGTATTTGAGGAGAGTTTGAAAGTGTCTTTGTATTTATTCCATAATTGGTAAAACTGAGCAACAATGATGTTGTATTTAACAAGTCTACTGTAGGAAGTGATGTTGGACCATAGTATTCCTTGTAGGTGTAGTGGGAATATAGAAATGGATTCAAATTTTTTCCATGGGGTTTCTTGGGAGGGAGTGAACCATTGAGTGAGCTGGGTTAATCTGGCTGCTAGATAATAGAGCCAGATGTTAGGGAGGCCGAAGCCTCCTGAGGATTGAGATCTGTGCATAAGAGCGTAGCTGCATCTGGGTTTTTTCCCCGCCCATATAAATTTGTTTATAATTCTTTGAATGGATGTCAATTTAGATTTTGGGATATTAATAGGTAGGGCTCTGAAATAATATAGGAGCTTAGGGAGGATTGTCATTTTGACCGCACAAATTCTGCCTAGAAAAGATATGTGGAAAGAAGACCAGGAAGTAAGGAGAGATCTGAGAGAATATTGGGATATAGTTAGATTTATATAAAAGGTTGTGCATAGGGGTGATATTAACACCAAGATATTTAAATGATTTGGGACACCATATGAATGGGAAATTATTTGATAATAGGTTTTGAGTGTTTTGGTTATAGTTAATTGGTTGGGCTGAACATTTATTGGTGTTGATTTTAAGGCCTGAGATGGAATGGAAGGAGTTGAGTTCTTTAAGAAGAGAGGAGATTGATGTATGGGGTTCTGTGAGGAATATAAGAGCGTCATCAGCATATAGACTAAGTTTGAATTTGCTATTTCCTTTAGTATATCTAACTCTAGTTTTCTGAATGCAATGGTTTGGCAATCGTAGCACTTTAATTAACATTTTAATAAAAACCATATGTAAAGCTCTCACTGAAAAAAATAAAAAAAATCAAGGAATCAATTTCTACCAGAGGTTCTCATGTGACACATTAGTTGCATTCCATCCATAAGCATTGTCATGAAAGTCACTGTTGTTCTTGGCTTTGAAAAATGTAAAAACTCCCTCTCACCTTCTAATTGAACTATGCAGTAGGGCCTCTTTAGAACTTGCTCACTCGTGTAACTGAGGAGAATACCCTTAAAATAAACATGTAACAAACATGTAACCTTATGGAAATGCTAATTACCTGGCTGTCAGACTAGCCCAATTTCATCAATGCTTTGGAACAAGTATGCATATGAGAAATCCTGACATTACTCTTTTTTTTTTTCTTTCAATCTTTTTTATTAAAGAAAATCAGGATACAAAATTTTCTTATAACAAAAAAATCACAAAGATCGGAGCCCTGACTCAGATGCAGCGAAAATATACTGTCAACATCAATATGACCACAATGGGAAAACAAGGAGCATATAAGCACTAGCAGAGCAAATGATCGCAGAAACATTAAACATTAAAAAGTAGCTAGGGAGGTCATCCAAACCTGATGGGAAGATGCTCATATAAAGCATAATAACGGGGTTTAGCCCCAACCAACAGTCCAGAAGTTGAAAGGGCAGAAAAGAAAAGACAATGAAAAGACAAAGAAGGAACTTAGTTGGAGAACAAGAAAGTAGGTCCCGAAAGAGACGAAGAGACAGAATAAAGAAAAGGTGAGTAAGTATGCAGGGTTATCTAGACCAATGACGTCCTAAACAGGAGAGGAAAAAAAATCTCCTACAGTTCTATATTGACATAACTGTCCCATGGCTCCCATACCTTCAGAAACTGAGGTACGAAGTCATTAAGCTTGCTTGCAATGTGTTCATTGAGCATAATTCAGGAAACCTGAACATAGCAATATAACCTGAGGGGCTTTTCCAAGATCAAGGTATGGTAAATTTGGCAACTAGCAACATAAAATGAATCAACTTTTGTGTGGAACGAGAGACATCATCAACCTTTTCATTTAGTTGAGCAATACGGAGTAATTGTGGAACAGGTGTTTCCGTGATCTTCCGTATTAGCACAAAGACCTTGTTCCAGAAAACTCAAGTTCTGGGGCATTCCTACCAAACATGAAACATTGTTCCAAGAGAGCGGCAGCCCTGAAAACAGGAGGGCGAGGAGGTCGGGGATAGCTTTACAAGACGTGCCGGGACCATATACCATCTACTGAGGACTGTAACACTTGCTTCCACCAAAGAGACATTCAGTATACCCTTGAAGGGTGGAGTAAAAGGAAGAATGACAAAGATCTAGGTCTAAAAGGTAAATCCGAGTCCCACTTGCGTGTAAGGTAGTTTTACAGTGGAATCAAGCAAGAGCCAGTAAATAATAGAGATCCCCCCTCTGACCCTCATCTTACGTACACCAACTCTCATATGAGGTTACCTTAGGGTCCTTAATCACTACCGGGCCTAACAACCGAAGGAAATGAGAGATTTGGAAAAATATGAAGGTTTTCAACACAGGCATCCTAAGTCATGACTTACAATGTGTTAATGTAAACGGGCCGCTGGAAGTGAGAACATGACCAATGCAGTACAGACCCTTATTAAGACACCGAAGGAAAGCTTCTGGATATTGACCAGGGGTATGCTGGGTTAACAAAGGTGGGCCAGTGGAGAAAAAGGTGAGACTAGATTAGTATTATGCCAGACTCGATCCCAGATGGCCAGAGAGTTAGATGATATAATACTTCATATTCCCATCGCACACGATCCTGTATAAGCTCTCAAAGTTTGGGTGCTGCAGCAACAACCAGCTGGATACTGGTTCAAGTCACAAAGTAGATAATTGCCTGACGAAGGGGTCCTGCGTGACTCTGAAACGTTGCACTCTCCTTGTGTTGTGATCATGCAATAAACTACCTGTTTGGATGCTACTTTGTGTCAATCCATGGTGTGCTGGCAAATATCTACTTAGTTAGTTGATGTAAGGACAAGTATGGGGAGTCTGTCCCTCCCAGGTTGCCATATAGGATAATCAAATGGAATTTTATTAGTAGCCTTTTGCTTCATAGCCTCCCATTCAGGTTTTTCGCCTCACGAATACACTGGAGACAGTTGTGCTACCAGGGCCGCTTGACAATACTGTACAGTATGCGATGAGGTAGGCCTGGACCACCTATCGTTTTGTGAGCAAACACTTGTTTGGTGACTCTGTAATTCTTGTCATTCCACACAAACATATAAGCTTAGATTACCAGGTCAGATCGTACTATCGCTATTGGCAAAGACTGAAAATAGTACAGTAGACGTGGCAAATGTTTAATCTTTACAGAATGGATTTTGCCCAACCAGGATAGACCATGTGTCACTGCCATCCAACCTCCTAGGTCCTCTTCCAATTTCTTATAGAGAGGTGGATAATTCACCTGATATAATGTTGCCATAGTGGGCGTTAAGCAAATGCCTAAGTAGAGAAATAAATCATATTTCCAGTGAAATGTAACTGGCTGAGCACATTAGGCAGAGAAATTAGGGGCGATGTGACAAACAAAAGTAAACGCTTAGCAAACAGGGAGCGCATTTATGAGTTTGCCACATTGCACACCATAGTTACATAGTTACATAGTAGGTGAGGTTGAAAAAAGACGCAAGTCCATCAAGTCCAACCTATGTGTGTGATTATGTGTCAGTATTGCATTGTATATCCCTGTATGTTGTGGTCATTCAGGTGCTTATCTAATAGTTTCTTGAAGCTATCAATGCTCCCCGCTGAGACCACCGCCTGTGGAAGGGAATTCCACATCCTTGCCGCTCTTACAGTAAAGAACCCTCTACGTAGTTTAAGGTTAAACCTCTTTTCTTCTAATTTTAATGAGTGGCCACGAGTCTTGGTAAACTCTCTTCTGCGAAAAAGTTTTATCCCTATTTGTAAATTGAAATCATATCCCCTCTCAAGCGTCTCTTCTCCAGAGAGAATAAGTTCAGTGCTCACAACCTTTCCTAATAACTAAGATCCTCCAGACCCTTTATTAGTTTTGTTGCCCTTCTTTGTACTCGCTCCATTTACAGGACACCCTTCCCGAGGACTGGTGCCCAGAACTGGACAGCATACTCTAGGTGCGGCCGGACCAGGGTCTTGTAGAGCGGGAGAATTATCGTTTTATCTCTGGAGTTGATCCCCCTTTTAATGCATGCCAATATTCTGTTTGCTTTGCTAGCAGCAGCTTGGCATTGCATGCCATTGCTGAGCCTGTCATCTACTAGGACCCCCAGGTCCTTTTCCATCCTAGATTCCCCCAGAGGTTCTCCCCCCAGTGTATAGATTGCATTCATGTTTTTGCCACCCAAATGCATTATTTTACATTTTTCTACATTGAACCTCATTTGCCATGTAGTCGCCCACCCCATTAATTTGTTCAGGTCTTTTTGCAAGGTTTTCACATCCTGCGGAGAAGTTATTGCCCTGCTTAGCTTAGTATCGTCTGCAAATACAGAGATTGAACTGTTTATCCCATCCTCCAGGTCGTTTATGAACAAATTAAATAGGACTGGTCCCAGTACAGAACCCTGGGGAACCCCACTACCCACCCCTGACCATTCTGAGTACTCCCCATTTATCACCACCCTCTGAACTCGCCCTTGTAGCCAGTTTTCAATCCATGTACTCACCCTATGGTCCATGCCAACGGACCTTATTTTGTACAGTAAACGTTTATGGGGAACTGTGTCAAATGCTTTTGCAAAATCCAGATACACCACGTCTACGGGCCTTCCTTTATCTAGATGGCAACTCACCTCCTCATAGAAGGTTAATAGATTGATTTGGCAAGAACGATTCTTCATGAATCCATGCTGATTACTGCTAATGATATCGTTCTTATTACTAAAATCCTGTATATAGTCCCTTATCATCCCCTCCAAGAGTTTACATACTATCGATGTTAGGCTAACTGGTCTGTAATTCCCAGGGATGTATTTTGGGCCCTTTTTAAATATAGGTGCTACATTGGCTTTTCTCCAATCAGCTGGTACCATTCCAGTCAGTAGACTATCTGTAAAAATAGCATAGAATGATCTGTGTCTGAAATTTGATAAAACAATTAAGAACTGCACGGGCACCAGGATTTACTGACATGTGTCATATTTTAGCCAGTATCTCAGCCCAGGAAGTAGATGCTGGAAAGATGGAATAATGCTTAAACAAAGATGGCTCTGTCCTTATGGAGAGAAAAGCAAATGGCAGCTTTGTCAAGGGAAGTAGTGTGATCTTTGTGAGAGCTAATAAATACTTGTAAGGCCTAGTACACACTGCTAGTTTTTATTCTAAACCACTGGGTTGAATGAAAAAGCTGATAGCTCTGGTCGGAGCCACTGTACTAACAATCTTATGTTAGTACAACGATCTCCCCTGCTGTTCTATTGTGTTTGTCCCTCTGCCAGAACACTCCGGTCAGCGCTCTGCCATTGGCTGAGAGTGCTGATCGGGAGTCAGTCAGCCACTGGTCTTCCAGCATGCTCGTCTGACAGAGTCTGGCTAAATGACACACGGACCGAATGTCGGACAGTTTTTATTGAACTGGCCAATGTCGCCCGACATTCAACCTCTGTGTACTAGGCTTAAGTGTTAAACATACACATTACACTGAACATAAAAAATGTATCCATAGCTAAGTCTACTTTAAAACAAAGGGCCCGGCAACTAGTATTTTTGGAAGGAAGTAAGCAATAATAGATCCTGATGTTCACATTGGAGCGGGATTTCATATCCGCATGTCAGTCCAACTTCGGGGGCGATTTCAGAGACATCTGTGCAGGTTCCTGCACAGATGTCTATGGAAATTGCACCTGAAGTCGCCAAAAGTAGTACAGAAACTACTTTTGGGAATCGGTGTGATGCTGCAAAGTCGGTGTTGCAACGATTTGGACAGTGCCATTGCCGGCAATAGCCGCCGATTTGGCATGCGATTTGACATGTCAAATCACATTCCAAATCATATCAATGTGAACCTAGGCTTAAAGTGGTATTTATGGTCTTTTAATTTAAGGTGCAGTGCTGGAAATCGCCTAAAAATGATCTCTGATAGCACTGAGAATAATTTAGAGGTTCATCTTCAGTTTCACTCTCCTTCTTGGCCGGGGTAGCAGCTGTCTCACTAACCAATATTTCAACCTGCTTACAAGTGTACCTACACAAACTATCAACAACATAATAATGTTATATTGAGAGATATGGTTAAACACCTGCAGTATTCTGACTAGCATCAATTAACAGAAATTAACTGCATTTAACTAGCAACAGTATATAAAGACAGCCATAACTTGTTATAACACTGGCCAGTGATGGAGAAAAAAAGGTTGGCTGGCAAAGTTGGGACCTTGCTTTGTGCACTGGTGCACAGTCATTTTGGAACAGGAAGGGGCCATCCCCAAACTGTTGCCACAAAGTTGAGAGCATGAAATTGTCCAAAATCTCTTGGTATGCTGACGCCTTAAGAGTTCCCTTCACTGGGGCGTGGCCGGCCGGAGCTGAAGATGGATGCCTGATCTCTCAGCTCGTCAACCAGGGGAACCTCCACATCGACTCAGGCCACTCTACCGACTCAATCCAGAGCCATCCTCACCCCAGAGTCATCAGAGATCATGGCCAGCACGTCCAGGAAGAGAATGCCAGAATACAAGCCCCAGAAATTGACCGAATTCTCCTACAAACCAGTGGAGCAGGTCAGTGTGTTTAAAGATGGTGCTGGCCCAGCCGCGGGACTCATACACGGATCTCCCGGACAAAATCCCGGGAGATCCGACTACCACAGGCACCCCTGTACTGCCTTCTCATCCTCCGGAGTGTGACCTCCTACCTATCAGCCCCGCAAAAGCTAAAATGCGGCTCGGTGTGCCGCCACAGCGGCAAATTGAGGCCCAGGCTTTCAATCCCCTCCTCTCCAACCAGGCCTTACATACTTCAATGGCATCCTTCCCCACCTCAGGGCAACCAGTCATCGATACAACACTAAAGGACATGCTGTTATCACTACAGACGTCCCTCATGACTGACCTCTCATCCTTATTTACAAAAATATCCTCAGATATACACTCACTTGATGACAGAGTGACATGTATTGAAAAAGGAATTAATGAATGCACCTCCACAGCAAATGAGGTTATAGAGGTCTATGATGATGTAAGAGAACAAAAAGCATGGATGCGTGCCAAGCTGGCCGGTTTAGAAGATAGGTCCCGCAGGAACAACGTTAAACTGCGAGGTATCCCTGAATCCATATTGCCTGCGGACCTACCAAGGTACGCGAAAGAGTTGATGCATATCATTATTCCAGAAGCGTCCCCCTGGGACGTAATAAAAGACAGAATACACAGAATTGCCAAACCCTCTCACCTGGCAGCCTCAATTCCCAGAGATGTACTAATGAGAGTTCATTTCTACCATATCAAAGAGAAAGTCATGTTCGGGGTCAAATCCAAGTTGCCACTGTCCGCTCCGTACACAGGGGTACAATTTTTCCCAGACCTTTCCAAGCACACGCTCCAGCTGAGACGCCAGCTGAACCCAGTCACCAAAGGTCTCCAAAACCACAAAATACCTTACAATTGGTGTTACCCAGCAACTCTCCTAATCACGAGAGGTGGTCAATCCCACACCGTAAGTGATCTTGATAAGGGAATGAATCTCCTCCACGAATGGGGAATACTACTGGAACCCCCTAAGACACCCCAGTCATTCAGAGGACCACCCTCATCACGCAAGAGCCTGGACCGCATCCACAGATAACTGTCTCCCAGTACTGCAGCCAAGTTGGGCCTAACTACACCGTCTAAGTTCCCCTGAGCTCTGACGAATTGATTTTCTTGAGTTTACAGCTTCCCTATACAGAATCACAAAACCTATTTCACCAACGGTGTGTTTATCAAGTCTCTATTATCTTCTGTGATTGACATTTTGCTCTATTCGCAGCTCTCTAAACCACTCTACCGACAGACCCTCGGACTTCCGCTTACTTTTTTCTCATCTCATCTCCAAGCACCTCCAACCTAGACAGCAGCGACAAACCGTAAGTGTTGCCACACACATCTCTCCAACCCTACACCCACAAGATGCCGCTCACTATACTCTCACTTAATACCAATGGGTTGAACCACCCGGCTAAAAGAAACTCACTATGGAAAACCGCCAAGACTCTCCAGAGTGAAATTCTCTGTGTTCAAGAGACCCACCTAATACCAACAGATATCTCCCTATGCACCAACCGCCAGTTTCCACACATCTTCCACGCCACCCACTCTACTAAATCCAAAGGAGTCATGGTAGCAATCAAGGACACTGTGGATTTCCATGCATCTAATGTGCTACTGGACCCTACAGGATGATATATATTTCTAACATGTACCATCAATAGAGTACAAGGACACTGTGGATTTCCATGCATCTAATGTGCTACTGGACCCTACAGGATGATATATATTTCTAACATGTACCATCAATAGAGTACAGCATACTCTTATTAATGTCTATGCCCCGAACTCCCACCAACTGAAATTTTTATGCAAAGTGTTACGCATTGCCAAACCAATACAGAAAGGTCATTTACTACTTTATGGAGACCTTAACCTAGTCCCTGACACCAACATGGTTTCCTCATCAACCACGAAGAGACGGGACTCACCACTGAAAAAAAATTTCTCTACACATGATTTATTCGATGTTTGGCAATGTCATCATGGATCTGAAAGAGACTTCACCTACTACTCCCCAAGGCACAATTCTTACTCGAGAATCGACTTGTTCTTAACGGACAAATGGCTGCTACATAACAATCTGTAAATCTGTGATCCATACCGCGAGATGGTCAGATCACGCTCCAATTTCAATTACGATAGAAGACTCTAAGATACAGCGTAATACATATCTCTGGTGCGCTAATAATTATGTACTACAACACGAAAATTACTCATCAGAGATCTCTGACCATCTCGCAGAATTCTTCACGCTAAACAAAGGCTCAGTGTCTGATCCTGGCGTGGTATGGAGCACACATTAAGCTTATATAAGAGGTCTACTGATAAAACTAAGTTCTCTTCACAAAAAGAGGAGGACGCAGCGTTTAAATGAGCTAACTTCCCAAATAACAACCCTAGAACAGCAACATGAAGCCAACCCTCAGACCCCTCAGACTGACAAATTACTGTCCCTCAGACAAGAACTGAAAACCTTGCTCCTCCACTCTTTTGATCTTCTCCAACGCAAACTAAAAGCCACTACTTACTCCCCTTTTAATAAGGCAGGGAAGAGATTAGAACAACATCTCAAAGGCAGACGATCAAAAAACAAGATACTCCAACTAATTCACCCCCACACAAAACTCCCCCTGACAGACCCACAAGACATAGCCAATGCATTTAGCGACTACTACAGGGACCTATACAATCTAAACCAAGACCCCCAAACTCCACAAACCTCCCCGGATGAGATTAACCAATTTCTCCAATCCATTCACCTACCATCCCTGACTGGGGACCAACTAGAAACACTCAATGCCCCATTTACAGAACAGGAAATTAAAGTATCAATAAACTCTCTCCCCAATGGGAAAGCTCCGGGACCGGACGGTCTAACAGGTGAATACTATAAACAGTTCTCAGCACACCTGATCCACCTGATATCACGGAAGTCTTCAATAATGCTGCCTCCTCTTCTAAATTCCATAATGAATACCTTAATGCACTGATAATAACGTTACCAAAGCCAGGGAAGGAACCAAACGCCCCTCAAAATTTCCGCCCTATATCCCTACTTAACCTTGATCTCAAAATTTATGCTAAAACTATTGCAGCGCGATTGATAGACATCATGCCCACCCTCATACATAGAGATCAGACAGGGTTCACTAGGGGCAGACAAGCATCGGACGCTAGTCGAAGAATGATCAACTTGATCCACCATGCTGGATCCAACGGAACGCCTTCTCTGCTCCTATCCTTAGATTCAGAGAAGGCGTTCGACAGGGTACACTGGTCATACCTCAAAATGGTACTCCAGAAATTTGGATTTCGGGACCACATTCTCAGAGCCATTATGGCACTCTACTCTGCCCTTTGGCCCAAGTGTTCCCAGGAGACATGCTCTCAAAACCATTTCCCATTACTAACGGCACGCGCCAAGGCTGCCCATTGTCCCCACTTATCTTCAATTTGCTCATGGAGCCTCTAGCGGAACACATCCGATCCAATCCCACTATATCGGGCTTACAGATTGGCAACGTTTTCCACAAAATTAGTCTCTTCGCGGACGATGTAATACTAAGCATTACTAACCCAACATCATCCCTCGCAGAGGTACAAACCATATTAAACTGGTTCAGTAAAGTTTCATACCAGAAGGTAAACACGACCAAATCATTCATACTGGACATAAAACTAGACGCCGCGACAAAAAATCTACTTCAACTATAATACAACTTTGCGTGGACAGAGACAAGCATTTCATACCTGGGGATCGAACTGCCTAGATCAGTTAAAAATCTCTATTCCCTCAACTTCTTACCACTCCTACATAAAATCCAAACTGACTCACACCACATAGCAAAACATGAACTCTCTTGGTCCGGAAGACTTGCGGCCTTTAAAATGACGTCTCCCCCAAATACTATACTTCTTTAGAACTCTTCCCATTCCCATACCCTCCTCCTTTTTCAGATCCCTCCAAACAATCTTTAACAAATTTCTATGGCAAGGCAAAAAACCCAGATGTGCCCACCTAAAACCAATTAAACATAAACAGGCGGGAGGTTCGGGCTCCATAGACTTTAAGGACTATTATTTAGCAGCCATACTCGCTACCAGATTGGTTCCAACCTCTACCGAAATCACTTTGGGCCCAAATAGAGAAGCTCTCCCTCATACGCCCCAATCTCAAACATTGGCTAATGAGCACCCCTCTAGGATCCTTCATCCCCCCCCTCTATCTCCCCGACCATGAAGGCCTCAGTCCATGCATGGAAACAAATGATTACCCTCTCTAAATATACTTCATCCACAGCGCTCTTTCACATTCCTTTAGAGTCCCTTCACTACTTGACTCCAGATCTAGCGCTATCCCGCTGGACACTTAAAGGGATTCACTCCATTCAGCACCTACTACACGACAACCAACTCAAATCCTTCCTCCAATTACAGGAGGAATACGATCTACCATCTTCGGAACACTTTACGTTTTTGCGCATTTGGCACTGCATAGACAAGCTACCCCTCCCCCTGTACAACATTCCCCCAAAGACATGGGTTTACCTTACAAATCCTGACCCAAAAACTAAAGGCATAACCTACTTCTATAACCTTCTCCATAAGAAGGACACCTTCATCAAGATGTCCCCAAACCATTTATGGGAAACAGATCTTGCACACACTTATACTGACACACAATGGCAATACGCTCTTAAGACCATATACAAAGCCACCAAATGCTCGGCCCTTTGGGAACTCGCTCAGAAAATCTCCATGCGATGGTACCTGACTCCGACTAAGCTGGCATCCTTCAACCCCCAATACCCCAATTCATGTTGGAGATGTAAATCCGCCAAAGGGGACCTGTTCCATATCTTTTGGACTTGTCCCCTCATCCAGAAATACTGGATTGATACATTTACACTTATCTCAACCATCACCAATCTCATAATTTCACCCTCACCTGAACTGGCACTGTTAAATTTAACTATAGAAAACATCCCATATCACCTTAGGCACACAACGACCCACGTACTCTTGGCATCCAGACTCAATATCACAAGACAATGGAAGTCCGACAACTCCCCGACTATCGCACAGACAATAGACCTGGTAGCCTTACATTACAGTGATGAGACAATGATGGTTGCCAGCAATGGACAGGCCCCAAAATCCCGTACTGAATGACAACCCTGGACAGATTGGTCTAACGCTGCTACCGTTACTTAGCGATTATATCGCATCCTTCACCTTTCTTGACCAAGCAGTTTGTTTTAATTACGCTAGTTATGTTGTTACAACAAGTTTATAGCACAATTCAGACAAAGCTACCTATTACCTATGTTAAAAACCTACACAGTGAGCCATTTCTCCTCTCGCGGCACAAAAGAGCTCCCAATTGGGGTGCCGCATTAGGGGAAGGATCCAATTAAACGTACCTTTACCTCCTTATATGGAATTACATGTACACTGTTGGTTGTCAATTAGTTCCTAATGTCTTTATACATGTTCCGTAACGTCGTTGCACGATGGACAATGCTTAAATTGTACTCTGTACTCACTTACAAATTAATAAACATTTAAAGAGTTCCCCTTACTAGAACTAAGGGGCCAAGCCCCACCCCTGAAAAACAACCCCACACCATAATCCCCCCTCCACCAAATGATTTGGAGCAGTGCACAAAGCAAAGTCCATAAAGACATGGATGAGCGAGTTTGGGGTGGAGGAACTTGACTGGTCTGCACAGTCCTGAGTCCTGACCTCAACCCTATAGAACACCTTTGGGATGAATTAGAGCAGAGACTGTGAGCCAGGCCTTCTCGTCCAACAACAGTGCCTGACCTCTCAAATGCACTTTTGGAAGAATGGTCAAACAATCCCATAAACCTTGTGGTCAGCCTTCCCAGAAAAGTTGTATAAATATACTTTATATACACTATGTAAAAGCTCTGGCAATTTTTTTTTCAAAAATCTCATACAGTTGTAATGCTCATAAGTTTACATACCCTGGCAGAATTTATGATTTCTTGGCCATTTTTCAGAGAATATGAATGATAACACAAAAAAATTTCTTTCACTCGTGGTTAGTGTTTGGTTGAAGCCAATTATTACCAATCAATTGTGTTTACTATTTTTAAATCATAATGGCAACATAAAGTACCCAAATGATCCTGATCAAAAGTTTACATACCCTGGTGATTTTGGCCTGATAACATGCACACAAGTTGACACAAAGGGGTTTGAATGGCTATTAAAGGTAACCATCCTCACCTGTGATTTGTTTGCTTGTAATTAGTGTGTGTGTGTGTGTGTGTGTATAAAAGGTCAATGAGTTTCTGGACTCTTGACAGACCCTTGCATCATTCATCCAGTGCTGCACTGACGTTTCTGGATTCTGAGTCATGGGGAAAGCAAAAGAATTGTCAAAGGATCTGCGGGAAAAGGTAGTTGAACTGTATAAAACAGGAAAGGGATATAAAAAGATATCCAAGGACCTGAGAATGCCAATCAGCAGTGTTCAAACTCTAATCAAGAAGTGGAAAATGAGGTGTTCTGTTGAAACCAAACCACGGTCAGGTAGACCAACTAAGGCTTCAACCACAACTGCCAGGAAAATTGTTTGGGATGCAAAGAAAAACCCACAAATAACTTCAGGTGAAATACAGGACTCCGTAAAAAACGTGGTGTGGCACTTGAAGAGGCTGCATGGTCGAGTCGCCAGAAGAAAGCCATTACTACGGAAATGTCACAAAGTATCCCACTTACAATATGCCAAACAGCACAGAGACAAGCCTTTGGATGAGACCAAAATTGAGCTTTTTGGCCACAGCCATAAACGCTACATTTGGAGAGGAGTCAACAAGGCATATGATGAAAGGTACACCAATCCTACGGTGAAACACGGAGGTGGATCGCTGATGTTTTGGGGATGTGTGAGCTACAAAGGCACAGGAAATTTGGTCAAAATTGATGGCAAGATGATTGCAGTATGTTATCAAAAAATACTGGAGGAACATTTGCATTCACCAGCCAGGAAGCTGCGTATGGGACATACTTGGACATTCCAACATGACAATGATCCAAAACACAAGGCCAGGTCAACCTGTCATTGGCTACAGCAGAATAAAGTGAAGGTTCTGGAGTGGCCATCTCAGTCTCCTGACCTCAATATCATTGAGCCACTCTGGGGAGATCTCAAAAGTGCAGTTCATGCAAGACAGCCCAAGAATTTACAGGAACTGGAGGCTTTTTGCCAAGAGGAATGGGCAGCTTTACCATCTGAGAAGATAAAGAGCATCATCCACAAATACCAGAAAAAGACTTCAAGTTGTCATTGATGTTAAAGGGGGCAATACACGGTATTAAGAACTGGGGTATGTAAACTTTTGATCAGGGTCATTTGGGTAGTTTCTGTTGTTGTTATGATTCTAAAAGAGTAAGCACAGTTGACTTATAATAAATGTCTTCAGCCAAACACTAACCATGAGTGAAAGAAAAGTTTTTGTGTTATTCTCTAAAAAATGGCTAAGAAATCATAAATTCTGCCAGGGTATGTAAACTTATGAACACAATTGTATGAGCTGTGTGATTTGCTTTTATACTCCCTTTTCTTAGTAACCCATTTAATAAATTCCCTCTATTCTGCGTGGGATGTTTCTTTATTTGCAATGCAATACTATTATCTGTGAAACTTTCTCTGCAGTGATTAAACGGACAGCAAACTTCTATGTTTAACAGCATTTATGTTAATTACAGAGAGAGAGGGAGTGATAACGATAATTCCAGAGATGTTTATCTCAATTCACTGTAATTACAGCTGTATTATTTTTGTAATGTTAAAAGCAAAGCTATCTTCTTTTCTCATGTTGCTATGCAATCTTATTCTATGGCATTAAAAAGAACACACCTACAAAAACTGACTAAGACAGCATATATTTTAGCCCGCACATTAAATTAATATTGAAACAGGGGTTTAAAAACATGTCTTCTGATATGGTTATCAGAAGTCTTACTTTAGACCTCACTTGCTGCATACCTGTTCTAGGTCAGTAACTTATAAGGCATTGGAGCCAGAGGCAACCGAGTAGGTAAATCTTTTCTATAAGTGGGGATGTTAGTTTTAACTTAACCACTTCAAGACCAGGCCTATTTCTGACATTTATTGTTTACAAGTTAAAATCAGTATTTTTTTGCTAGAAAATTACTTAGAACCCCCAAACATTATATATATATTTTTTTTAGCAGAGACCCTAGAGAATAAAATGTCGGCTGTTGCAATATTCTATATCACACTTTATTTGCGCAGCAGTCTTTTAAATGCATTTTTTTTAAAAAATCCACACTTCAATGGATTAAAATAAAACTGAACAGTAAAGTTAGCCCTATTTTTTTGTATAATGTGAAAGATGATGTTACGCCGAGTGAACAGATACCGAACATGTCACACTTTAAAATTGCACATGCTCTTGGAATGGCAATGAACTACGGTACTTATGTAGCGATGGCCCCGTGGGGTTGCTACATGTTACAGCATCCACACATTTCACCCTGCTGCCAGACATCCATTAGACACACTTCTCAGTCAATGAACAGTCTTTTGCTTGTTTTTGTTGTTTTTATTAGGGGATTAACCACTTCAATACCAGGCACTTAGACACCTTCCCGCCCAGGCCAATTTTCAGCTTTCAGCGCTGTCGCAATTTGAATGACAATTGCGCGGTCATGCTACACTGTACCCAAACAAATTTTTTATAATTTTGTTCCCACAAATAGAGCTTTCTTTTGGTGGTATTTGATCACCTCTGCGGTTTTTATTTTTTGCGCAACAAATAAAAAAAGCCCGAAAATTTCGAAAAAAAAAGTTTTTCTTTGTTTCTGTTAATTTTTTTGTAAATAAGTACGTTTTCTCCTTCAATGACGGGCACTGATATGGCTGCACTGACGGGCACTGATATGGCTGCACTGACAGGCACTGATACGGCGGCACTGATGGGCACCGATGAGGTGGCACCAATGAGGTGGCACTGATGAGGTGGCACTGACGGGCACTGATGATGGGCACTGATAGGCGGCACTGATAGGTGGCACTGGTATGCGGCACTGATGGGCACTCATAGGTGGCACCGATGGGCACTCATAGGCGGCACTGATGGGCACTCGTAGGTGGAATTGATTGGTACATATGGGTGGCACTGATGGGTACTTATGGGTGGCACTGATGTGTGGCACTGATGTGTGGCACTGATGGGCACTGATAGGTGGGCACTGATGGGCACTGATGGACACTGACAGGTGGCACTGATAAAATATATTGGGACATTGCTGGGCAGATCTGGAACATAATGGTGCCAATCAGTGCCCATTTGTGGGCACTGATTGGCACAGATTGGGTAGATTGGGCACATGTGGATGGCCATGGGGTACATACCTGGCCATCCACATGTTGCCCCTTCCCTGGTGGTCCTAGTGGCGATCCCTGGTAGTCCAGTGTGGTGATCTGAGGGGGGGCTGCGCTGATAAACAATCAGCGCAGCCCCCCCTGCCAGGAGAACCGCCGATTGGTTCTCCTCTACTCGCGTCTGTCAGACGCAAGTGAGGAAAAGCCAATCAACGGCTCTTCCCATTGATAGCGTGATCAGCCGTGATTGGACACGGCTGATCACATGGTAAAGAGCCTCCGCCGGAGGCTCTTTACCAAGATCGGTGGAGCGGTGTGTCAGGCTGACACACCGCTCCACCGATCGCCGCGATGCGCGCCCCCGCGGGCACGCGGTGGCATGTTATCATGCTGGACGTCATATTACGTTCAGTCAGGATAATGGAACCACTTCCCGGACGTCAATCCGCTATAGGGCGGGCGGGAAGTGGTTAAACTTGGTTGGGGAAAAGGGACATGGGATGCCCATAGGATAAATTGTACTTTGTAGAATAAAAGTAACTGCGTCACACGTCTCAGAAGAACAAGATGGCTGACCCTAAACTTGACAGACTTTTACCGCAGAACACTTCTTCCAGCACACTTCCTCCAGCACACTACTTCTCTGTCCAATTTTAGTAATCCTGTCACACCATCAGAACATGACTAGGCCTCACTCTGAAGTCCCAGTGTCTTTACTTGATGGCCCTTTGTAGGCCGGGGCCTGCAGTACCTCTTTGTGGTAGCAACTGATTTACTTGAGAAGAATATATGTACTTGGTGGACTACTGATCCCAGCAAGTCCGACTTGCAAATCCTGCCCACCCTCCTTGCTGCATCGACTTTACATAAACTCCCACAGTCTCTCCCTCTGGCTCTACATCCAGCCCCCCTGGCATGCCTCTTCCAGAGCTTTCCACTGTGCTTTCCACTCACCAACACCTGCCCTGGATCCTTCCTGAATGACTTTACTCCGAACCAACTGTCTCCTCCAGCTCCTGTTCCAGGACACCTCTCCATGACCGTGTAAGGAGAGGCTCCCTCCCAGCTCCCGAGCTCCCCATCTGAGGTACACCCCCCCCCAGAAAGGGGGTTCCCTCAGACATGACAGTCTAGCACTCCATCATCCAGTTCACCCAGCTGACAAATCTTCCCCCAGAATGCTTACTATGAGTATATGTAGGAGTCCTGCCCCCTGCCGATCCTAGTTGGGGATTGGTCAGAGCTCCTTACATGCACCCCATTTCACTCCAGCTCTCTGCCCTGTCCCTTTTCCAGAACATTGTCCCTGGAAACAGAGGAGGCTGCCCAAGAGCTGAAGTACACGTCAGTCACCTACTGCTATACTAAACCACTCCCCTGCCCCCAGATCAAAACAAACCGGCCAAGCTCACAGCGTAGGCCTGCTTAAATTTACCTGCACTGGCAGCTTACACAAAACCCTACACTAGCATCTACCTATCTAAGGTAGAGGGTGCTACACTTAAAAATCCCCATAGGCGACACTTTAAAACATTTTAACGATTACCTGATTAGAGATACAGAGGAAGTCATGCACTAGAATTATTGCTCTCGCTCTACGTGATACCTCACCCGATACCTCACATATGTGGTTTGAACATTGTTTACATTTGGGGGTGTGACTTACATATGCATTTTCTTTGGTGCAGAGGGGTGGGGAGCTTTAAAAAAAATCCTTTTTTTCTTATTTATTTTAATTATTTATTTTTTTGCTTTTAATGTCCCTTTAAAAAAAATTCTGATCACTTTTATTGCTGTTACAAGGAATGTAAACATCCCTTGTAAAAAGTAACATCAGTGACAGGTACTCTTTATGGAGGGATCTGGGGTAAAAGACCCCAAACGCTCCTCTGCACTCAAAAGTATTCAAAATGCCAAGATCTGCATTTTTGAATACTATCATTTTTTTTAATTGTTGCCGTTGGCTGCTGAGTAAACCAGAAGTGAAGTTTTTAACATTTTAATTTTTTTATTTTTTAATAAAGGACTTGTCCCCAAGCTATGTCTTGTCATTTTTAACATTATGACATTTTTTTTGTGAAATGGTAGGAGTACATTTGTACCCCATTACCATTTCAGACAGGGGGCTTCCAGATTCTGATAAGCGCCCTGCCCATAGACCCCCACAACCACCGGGCAAGGGTTGTGGGGATGAGGCCCTTGTTCCCATCAACATGGGGCTACCCCAAAGCACCCTTCCCATGTTGAGGGCATGTGGCCTGGTACAGTTCAGGAGGGGGGGCTCGCTCTTTCGTCCCTCTTCTTTTCCTGTGGCCTGCTAGGTTGTGTTCTCAGATAAGGGTCTGGTATGGATTTTGGGGGGACCCCTACGCCATTTTTTTAAAATTTTGGCGCAGGGTTCCCCTTAAAATCCATACCAGAGCTGAAGGGTCTGGTATGGATTTTGGGGGGACCCTACACCATTTTTAAAAAATTTGGCGCAGGGTTCCCCTTAATTTCCATATCAGACCCGAAGGGCCTGGTATAGATTTTAGGGGGACCCTCACACAATTTTTTCTTTTAATTTTGGTTCGAGGTTCCCCTTAATATTCATATCAGACCCAAAGGGCCTGGCAATGGAGTGGGGTGGGATCCCATGCTCTTTTTTTCAATGAGTTTTATCTATATTGCCGAGACCCAACAATTCATTACAGCCGTGATCAGTTTTAAATGACAATTTTTCCTTTAGAAATGTCATTTTGCTGTGGTACTGTTCTAAACACGGGAAAAATGCACCACTTTAGAAGCATACTATAGACACCCCCCAGGCACAATATTTAAAGGAATATTTCATTTTTATTGTTTCACTTTAAGCATTAAAAAAATCACTGCTCCGGAAAAAACGTCCGTTTTTAGAAAAAAAAATTTCATTGATACATGTCCCCTGGGGCAGGACCCGGGTCCCCAAACACTTTTTATGACAATAACTTGCATATAAGCCTTTAAAATGAACACTTTTGATTTTTCAGGTTAGTGTCCCATAGACTTTAACAGTGTTCTGGTGGCTTTCGAATTTGCCCCGAACACCGCATGTTGTTCGGTGCTCTGCAGAACATCCGAACAACCAAAGTTCGGCCCGAACTTATGCTCGGGCCGAACCATTCGCCCATCCCTATTTGTATGCCAATTTAAAACAGTTTATTGATATTATTCATTTATTTTTATTATTAATATTAATTAATATTATTATACAATATTATTGTATTCCAAAGGCTTTTTCTTATTTTGAACATGTGACCAGTAGCAGGGGACTAGAAACTCTTCCTGCCACTCTATCCCTGCAGACAGGTTGTGAAAGAGCTGGGTCATGTAACAGCTGTAAATTGATTAGGAGAAAGGTACTTAGATGGGTTTATTTATTTATTTTTTTTATTAAAATAATTTCAGTGCCATTATTCACATACTGTACAGAAATAAAAGGGACAATGTAAATTAAACAGTGTGTTTTGTACCATTTATTCTAATAGCTAGAGCTTCTGTAGTGGTTTAATTTTACAGCTTTATCTAAAGATAAATAAGTGTGCTTAAAGCTTAACTCTGGGCACAAGAACTTTGATTTTTTTTTTTTAAGGATTCCTTAAGGATATACACTAATCAGCCATAACATTATGACCACTGTAGTGAAAAACATTGATTATCTGGTTACAATGACATCTGAAAGTGGGTGGGAAATATTAGGCAGCAAGTGAACATGTTGTCCCTGAAGTTGATGTTTTAAAAGAAGAAAAAATTAGCAAATGTAAGGATTTGAGAAACTTGGACAAGGGCCAAATTGTAATGCCTAGACAACTGCATCAGAGCAGCTCCAAAACACAAAGCTGCAGCTCTTGTGGGATGTTCCTGTCCGTCCACAATGGTCAGGGCCGAACAAAAGTGGGTTAAGGAAGGAAAACCGCAAACCGCTGACATGGTCATAGGCTTCTAAGGCTCACTGATTCACATGAGGAGTGAAGGCTGGCCTGTGTAGTCCAATCCAATAGAAGAGCTATGGTACCTCAAATTTCTAAAAAGTTAAAGAATATGTAAACCTAACATTTCATATTCCTGATATATGTCTGCTGTACCATGTACATGTATGAAGGAGTATCCTGTTCTCTTTATATTGCTTCCTTTGTGTGAACCCGTCGTGCCTACCCAACCCTCTGCTTTCCTATTAAAAACTGAGCCTAGGCTTGAGAGCACAGCGTGGTCAGTTCTCTAGCTGTACTGAGAAGTCAGCCTGCTTTACTTCCAGCGGCGCTGTAAAATTTTGCCTAAAATAACGTGGAAAACAAGCATTTAATATGCAATCTTCATTTACATTACACACAAACAGATCATGCATTCAAGGAAAATAGACTTACTTATTTCCTTTCTTTCTCCATGTCTTAAGTCTTCCCAGCCAGGGGTAATGGCAGCACTTATATCCTCCAGAGGCGGCTCTCTAATTAGGCAAATTAGGCGATCGCCTAAGGCCTCGCACTCACAGGGGCCTCGCAACTGCCTAATTTAAGAGCCACCTCTGCTCACAACAATGCCGCTGCAGCGCAGTCTGAGCTCCGGTCAGCAGAGGGTTAGTGCTGCCTGTGAGCTCCATGGTCAGGCAGTGGAGAAAGGGCGGGGCCGTGGCTGTGTCTTAGGTAGGAGGCCGGGCCGGCCAGCACTGTGTTGTCCGGGGGAGGAGACTCATTCCAGCAGCCGGAGCAAAATTAAACGTATTCCCGCTGCTCCAGAGACACAGATCACCCCCGTCATCCCCAACTGAAGTGCTCCGCTAAGTGATCCCCGCACACCCGGAGGAGGCATCTGACTGGTAAGCAGAGCTCCAGAGGGGAAGAGGAAGGTCCCGCCGGGGAGGAAGCCTCACCAGCACGGTATATGAAGCCAGTGGAAGGGGGGGAGAGAAATGGTGTCTGGGCCGACCCTCTCTGGGGCTGTCAATCAGGGCGGGGGGATCCGGGCTCCAGCTGCAGGGAGACGCACTGCTACCTTGCTACAACCCGTTCTGCAGCCAGCTACCACCAGCTTGAGAGAGAGTCAGGCCCCCATCCCTGCTCCTCCAGCATCCCTCAGCCACTGGCCTTTAAATCCACCCCCTGCCCCATCCCCTCCACTACCTTCCTCCTGGTTATCAGTGCCACAGTCAGGGCAGCTCAGTCCTGTGCCAGTGTGGCAGTGAGCCAACCTGTGCTTGACAGCCCTTCCCTCCACCCAACCCTTACCCCCACCTATGCAGGGCTCCACTTCGGGGGGTCCGGAGGTGCCAGTCCAGTGCTGATCCTCAACCATGGTGCTGGCACTGCCTTTTGATTGGCTTCTCCACTGCTATCTCCCTCACTGACACCAGCACTTAGATAGAACAATGACACCAGCACCGAGATAGAACACTGACACCAGCACCGAGATAGAACACTGACACCAGCACCGAGATAGAACACTGACACCAGCACCGAGATAGAACACTGACACCAGCACCGAGATAGAACACTGACACCAGCACCGAGATAGAGCACTGACACCAGCACCGAGATAGAGCACTGACACCAGCACGGAGGTAGAACACTGACACCAGCACGGAGGTAGAACACTGACACCAGCACCGAGATAGAACACTGACACCAGCACCGAGATAGAACACTGACACCAGCACGGAGGTAGAACACTGACACCAGCACGGAGGTAGAACACTGACACCAGCACCGAGATAGAACACTGACACCAGCACCGAGATAGAACACTGACACCAGCACCGAGATAGAACACTGACACCAGCACCGAGATAGAACACTGACACCAGCACCGAGATAGAGCACTGACACCAGCACCGAGATAGAGCACTGACACCAGCACCGAGATAGAGCACTGACACCAGCACCGAGATAGAGCACTGACACCAGCACGGAGGTAGAACACTGACACCAGCACCGAGATAGAACACTGACACCAGCACCGAGATAGAACACTGACACCAGCACCGAGATAGAACACTGACACCAGCACCGAGATAGAACACTGACACCAGCACCGAGATAGAGCACTGACACCAGCACCGAGATAGAGCACTGACACCAGCACCGAGATAGAGCACTGACACCAGCACGGAGGTAGAACACTGACACCAGCACCAAGATAGAGCACTGACACCAGCACCAAGATAGAGCACTGACACCAGCACCAAGATAGAACACTGACACTAGCACAGAGATAGAGCACTGACACCAGCACCGAGATACAACACTGACACCAGCACCGAGATAGAACACTGACACCAGCACCGAGATAGAACACTGACACCAGCACGGAGGTAGAACACTGACACCAGCACGGAGGTAGAACACTGACACCAGCACGGAGGTAGAACACTGACACCAGCACTGAGATAGAACACTGACACCAGCACGGAGGTAGAACACTGACACCAGCACCGAGATAGAACACTGACACCAGCACGGAGGTAGAACACTGACACCAGCACCGAGATAGAACACTGACACCAGCACGGAGGTAGAACACTGACACCAGCACCAAGATAGAACACTGACACCAGCACGGAGGTAGAACACTGACACCAGCACGGAGGTAGAACACTGACACCAGCACCGAGATAGAACACTGACACCAGCACGGAGATAGAACACTGACACCAGCACCGAGATAGAACACTGACACTAGCACAGAGATAGAGCACTGACACCAGCACTGAGATAGAACACTGAAACCAGCACAGAGATAGAGCACTGACACCAGCACCGAGATAGAGCACTGACACCAGCACCAAGATAGAGCGCTGACACCAGCACCGAGATAGAGCGCTGACACCAGCACCGAGATAGAGCGCTGACACCAGCACCAAGATAGAGCACTGACACCAGCACCAAGATAGAACACTGACACTAGCACAGAGATAGAGCACTGACACCAGCACCGAGATAGAACACTGACACCAGCACCGAGATAGAACACTGACACCAGCACCGAGATAGAGAGCACTGACACCAGCACCGAGATAGAGAGCACTGACACCAGCACCAACATAGAGCACTGACACCAGCACCAACATAGAGCACTGACACCAGCACTGAGATAGAGCACTGACACCAGCACTGAGATAGAGCACTGACACCAGCACTGAGATAGAGCACTGACACCAGCACCGAGATAGAGCACTGACACCAGCACCAACATAGAGCACTGACACCAGCATTGAGATAGAGAGCACTGACACCAGCACTGAGATAGAGAGCACTGACACCAGCACTGAGATAGAGAGCACTGACACAAGCACTTCAAAGCTCTGAATATATGTAATTTATACAATTAATTTTTTTATCGCTTTAATTATTTTTCCCTTGTTGGGCATAAGTGGGGCCTCATGTCTAGTTTTTGCTTAAGGCCTCACAAAGCCTAGAGCCGCCTCTGATATCCTCCCATGCTTTAACTTTTCTGATTTGGTCTCCATGTAGTGGATGTGCCACATCCCACAGTTCAGGATGGGCCTGCACAGCATTTATAAGGTCAACTTGAGACACAGTACTTGCCATCTTCAAACTCTTCTCTGTCCTACCCACAGTCACACGGCTGTGCAAAGGACTCTTGGGTAATCTAATGTCCAGACAGGAACTTCCTGTTTTTACAGAGATTACAGTGTCCAATCAAGTTATTGGAGCAAAAAAACACCGGAGCTCAAAAACGTGCAAAAACGCAGATGCGGCGTTTTTGTGCATTTTTCCGCATTTCGTGTTTCTACAGCTCTAGCGCTGCACTGGTTTGGGGTTTTTTTACAGCTTAAAAACACCTATGCCATTTGCAGCTCAAAAACGCCTAGGTGGGCATGAAGCCATAGAGTAACATAGACAGGTGTTTTTAAGCTGCAAAAAACGCTCAAAAAAGCGGCTGTAAAAACGTCCGTGTGCATGAGCCCTAATTATCAGGTTAAAACAGGTAGAGAGAAAGCAGTACAAAGCTGCCTGCATTAAACCCTTGTTTACTGTACTGCACAAGGTTGCAGGGCATTTGCAGAGCAGCCTCAGTCACTCATTCACTTGAATGGGTTATGCTTGTCAGGTGTACCACCCACCAACTTTGACAGGGCGTATAACTCTTGCTGCGGCTACACACCTGACCACTGCAGCTAAAGGGGATGCTGTTGGGGTGGGGTAGTAAAAACACATCTTAACTATGGGGTTTTACCACCGTAAAACTACAAATGTAAATGAACCCTTACTCTTCTGAGCCCCCTATAAGGCTGTTTTCACACTGATGTGCTGCAGTTTACCTGCACCGTGGGTGCAGAGCAGTGCATCTGCCACTTTCCTGGGTTAGCTGCGCTTTGCCACAGACCTCTATTACATCCTGCAGATGTGGTGCAATTTCCAGAAAGCTCACCAAAACTCCTGCATTCAGAAAGTGTGCCAAATCTACAGGATATAATAGAAGTCTACAGCTAAACGCAGCAAACCCACAGGAAAGCTGCAGGTACACTGCACTGCACTCGGGCATCAGTGTAAAAACAGCCCTATACTATTATATACAGTGTATTACTTCACACTGACCTGAAGATCTCCTCTTTCCTGTTGCTGGTACCTCTGCCCGCTACTAGGGATAAGAGGTGGAGTGCAGTTGGTATCACTCCTCATGGAACAGCACTACAGAGGAGGCATCAACTTTTGCGGCTCTTGCTCCCTGCAACTTTACAAGTATTCCCTCTGCATTGCACTCTGTTTGATGCTCTGAGATGGCGGGTCACCAAGCTCTGGCCACGATCTACTGGTAGATCGTGATCTATGGGTTGCTGACCTCCGCTCTAGATCTCAGTGCAATCAAACATCTGTGGAGTGTGCTGGAAAAAAGTCAGATCCATGGAGGTCCCACCTCGCAACTTACAGGACTTAAAGGATCTGCTACTGATGACTTGGTGTCAGATACCACAAGCATACCTTTAGAGGCCTAGTGGAGTCCATGCCTCAAAGTGTACTGGTGGGTGTTATGGCTGATCAGTGTACAGTAAATCCACTTTGTGTACAACACATGTTTTTGAAACTCAGATATTACCTTGTAAGTGATATCTTTAGTTTGCTGCACATAGCCTGTTCAGAGAGCAGAGTTGTGGGTGAGACACAGTATGTCCTCCCAATAAAGCCCCCCTAAAAAACAAAAAACAAAAAAAACAAGGGAGGTAGATATAGGACTAGTCACCCTAAACAACAAAAGAGTAACAGCCATTGGTCTTCATTACAGAAAACTCTTGCAGAAGCAAAGTGCAGGAGTTGTTTTATGCAGGATTACTGCACAGATCTGGAAATAAAATACATAAAGGACACCAGTAGAAAACCCATGGCTCATTTAGACAATAATTATTTAGCCCAGATTCCAGTTTTAAAAGAAATCTTGTATACGGTAGTTTGCAAAGCTGAAAGAACAGTCTTAGAACTAATGGTTCTGTTATTTCTCCGAGGCACAAAAGGTTATGCACAGTATGGGAAGAAACATTTTAAACTCACCCCATCTCTATAGTTATTCTTTCAATGTAGCAATTTCAGATTTTTTTGATTTGAGTTCAATGCCATTCACAAAAGCAAACCATTATTGTCTGTCAATAAAATGCAGGTTTGTGATGAAACCCTCTTGCTACCTTTTGATATTTTATCCACAGCAGTCAGATACTGTATCTAACAATCAAGACAGGAGCTGTAGTGGAGTTCCACAATAACCACATTTGATACTTAGTGCCATTTTAAAATATTGGTGGCCCACACCCAATTTTTTCTACACCCTGTTTCAAATTATTATGCAAATTCTATTTCAGTGTCACAAAGATTACATATTTTGTTTTTCAGTTTAACTCATGGATGGAATTGTGTCTCAGGGCTCTTTTGATCACTGAAAACAATCTCAGACACCTGTGATAATTAGATTGCCAGGTGAGCCCAATTAAAGCAAAAACTACTAAAGGAGGGTGTTCCACATTATTAAGCAGAGCACCATTTTCAAGCAATATGGGGAAGAAAAAGGATCTCTCTGCTGCCGAAAAGAGTGAAATAGTTCAATGCCTTGGACGAGGTATGAAAACATTAGATATTTCACGAAAACGTAAGCGTGATCATCGCACTATTAAGAAATTTGTGGCTGATTCAGAGTTTGACAGGTTTCGTGCAGGTAAAGGCACATTGAGGAAGATTTCTGCAAGATCCATGCATCGGATCAAGAGAGCAACTGCTAAAACACCATTATATAGCAGCAAACAGATATTTGAAGCTGCTGGTGCCTCTGGAATCCCACAGACATCAAGGTGTAGAGTCCTCCAGAGTCTTGCAACTGTGCATAAACCTTCTATTCGGCCACCACTAACCAATGCTCACAAGCAGAAATTGGGCATAAAAATACATGAAGACTAATTTTCAAACAGTCCTGTTCACTGATGAGTGCTGTGCAACCCTGGATGGTCCAGATGGATGGAGTAGTGGATGGTTGGTGGATGGTCACCCTGTTCCAACAAGGCTGCGACATCAGCAAGGCGGTGGTGGAGTCATGTTTTGGGCCGGAATCATGGGAAGAGAGATGGTCGGCCCCTTTAGGGTCCCTGAAGGTGTAAAGATGACCTCTGCAAAGTATGTGGAGTTCCTGACTGACCACTTCCTTCCCTAGTACAGAAGGAAGAACTATGCTTTCCATAATACAATCATCTTCATGCATGACAATGCACCATCTCATGCTGCAAAGAATACCTCTACATCAATGGCTGCTATGGGGATAAAAGGAGAGAAAGTCATGGTGTGGCCTCCATCCTCCCCTGACCGCAATCCTATTGAGAACCTTTGGAGCATCCTCAAGCAAAAGATCTATGAGGGTGGGAAGTAGTTTACATCCAAACAGCAGCTCTGGGAGGCTATTCTGACATCTTGCAAACAAATTCAAGCAGAAACTGTCCAAAAAACTCACAAGTTTAATGGATACAAGCCTTATGAAGCTGCTATCAAATAAAGAGTTCTATGTTAAAATGTAACGTGACCTGTTAAAATGTTTAAAAAGTTAAAATGTTGTTCAAAGTTTGATTGAAATAGCTTTTGATTTCAGTAAATATGCTGCAAACACAACAAATTACAATTTTAATTTCTTTACAACCTATAAAGTGTTTTGAAACTTACTGTGCGTAATAATTTGGAACAGTGCATTGTAAGTTTTTTATTTAGAAAAAAAAACTGTTATCATTAGGAGGTTTGTTCAATAAAATTTGAATTGTACTCTTAATAGTTGATAACATGAGAATTATGCTGACTGTTGTTTACATCAATTATTTAGGTAAATGAGAAGAATATAATTGGCATAATAATTTGGAACAAGGTGTATTTTACGAAACCCAAAAAAGCATGTAACAAATATAGGCTAAACACACGAAGTAACAGGGCACTGGATTCAGATTTTCTAAGGGTCAGTGAAATTGTTACGGGGCACACTGGCTCCAGTTCAGTAGCACTCCACAAAATGGGGACTACCCTTGGGAACAGGGAAGGGAATCCACATCTCTACAATCCAACGAGGACAGCAAATAATTGTTCAAGAGTCAAGGTAATTTAATGATGAAATTGATTCATAGCAGAATAAAGCCAACCTGTTTCTGGGGCCAAACACTCCTACTTTATCAGGGCTTAAGAATTTTGACTATGCTTAGATGGACTCAGGTAAGCAGTAACCAAATGAATCTGAAATGTGATTTACTGCTCGATACAGTTTCAGAAAGGCTGGTTATGTCATTGTTAGCGAATGCAGAAAAGTATCATAACCTGCCTTCTTGAAACTGTTCCAAGCAGTAAATCACAGGTGAAGATTTATTTGGTCTGCTCTCGTGAGTCTGTCAAAGCACAGTCAAAGTTCTTAAAGTATAACTAAAGGCAAAACCTTTTTTTAGTTTTGGATAGAGTGACGGGGGATTAGAACTCTTGTCAGTTTTTATTGCTTTTTGTGTCCCTGTTATAGAGATTCACCCTCTCTATTTATCCTGTTTGCCATTATCATTGAAAGTGAAAGTAAAAGAAAATCCCACATTATTGGGCTATCCCCAGAAAAGTAATGGAGGAGAAATCTTCCAATGGGCACACTAGTTCTGGGGTCCCCAGGGAATTTCCTTAATTTGCCAGGATTTCCTCTAACTTCCTGTTTGGCTGTGGGACAGGAAGTGAAGGGAAATCACCACAAAGGTACACAAATGACGAAAAAAAAAAAATCTGACAGCGGTTATAACCCTTCCTTGCTCTATTTAAAATGGAGAACAAAAAGTTTTGCCTATAGTTCTACTTTAAGCCCTGATGAAGCATGAATGTGTTTGGCCTCAGAAACCCATTGACTTTATTCTTCTATGAAGCAATTTTATCATTAAATTACCTTGGATTTTTGTATGTTTATTTAGCACTCATACTGTAATTACCAAATATAGAGGCAGAGAAAGAGTGAGGTTCTCTCTTTTTGCTTCTCTACAGTACAATGCAATAGCCCAGATAGCAAGGATAACTTGCCACAAATTTGTGGCAGTGTTGAATTGTAAGTCTTGTTAACTTTCTGCACATTTTCACTGGCAAGTTGTACACTTGCAGAGCCCTTGAAGCACAAATTCTAGTTGACGCTTTTTCAATTTGTAGAAAATTTGCGTGGCAAGTCTCTAGCAAGAGCAAAGTTTCCGTGGTGAGTCTACAGCAAGAGCTCTGTAAGTCTACAGCATGAAAATCCAGCCACAGTGACCCTTGTGGTGGGATGACTATGACACAACATAACTGAACCAGAACTTGCAGCAGACTTGCAGAATGTTTGCAAAGAAAGTTGATCTAGAGTCATGCAATACTTGCTGCAATTGTTCAACAAAACTTGTGAAGCCTGGCAAGTCTAGCAATAGCTTAGCAAGTCATTTTCAAACGTGCAGCTCAATTGCTTACTATCTGGGTCAGGAAAAGAATGAATGTATTTTATACATTGCTAGTCTATTGGAGTTTTTTGTGTGTAATAAACCTCCCCCACTAATTCTTAAATCTATGAGGCTCTGCATACAATATTTATGTAGCATAAACGCTTACATGTAAGAGCTCCAACAGCTTTCCTCACATTAAGGGAATTTCAACACCTCTCATGTTGATTGAAGACATCAAAATGCTTGCAGGTATTCTACCTGCATCTGGATCACAACTATTATACAGTAAAACCTTGGTTTGAGAGTAACTTGGTTTGAGCATTTTGCAAGACAAGCAACATTTTTTAATAAATGTTGACTTGATATACAAGCGATGTCTTTATATACAAGTAGCATCATGTCACAACTCAGTATAAAAGAGAAGAGAGGTGCTACATTAGAGGAGCCTCTTCTCTGTTATACTCTGTAGCTCCTGCTGGATTTTGCTTCTAATCCCCTTGTGGAGGCTGCCATTGTGGATGCACATTTTATGGCTGAACAACCTATCACATATAATCTTTTTATATGGACTATAAACTTAAGGGCCTATGAATAAATGGTTGTAGAGCGAATCACTTGAGTTTCCATAATTTCTTATGGGGAAATTCGCTTTGATATACAAGTGCTTTGGATTACAAGCATGTTTCTGGAACAAATTATGCTCGCAATCCAAGGTTTTACTGTGACAGATAAATTATTTTCCTAACCTCCCCAAAATGTGGGGCTCTCAGTTTATTAGTTAAAGCAGCCCTGCTACCAGTACATCATTAAAAATAAGAAGAAGAAGTGATCTTCTAATTATCCATTTTAGATTTTGATTCTTGAGTCTCTAGCAAAAGCAAAGTTGCAGTGGTGAGTCAACAGCAAGAATTCTGCAAGTCACAGTGATCCCTGTGGTGGGATGACTTTTGAACAACATAACTGAACCAGAACTCGCAGCAGACTTGCCGAATGTTTGCAAAGAAAGTTGATCTAGAGTCATGCAATGCGGACTTGCTGCAATTGTTCAACAAAACTTGTGAAGCCTGGCAAGTCTAGCAATAGCTTAGCAAGTTATTAAACTTGCAGCTCAATTGCTTGCTATTAGGGATGGGCGAACGGTTTGGCCCGAGCATAAGTTCGGGCCGAACTTTGGTTGTTTGGATGTTCTACGAACACCGAACAATATGCGGTGTTCGGGAAAAATTCGGAACACCGTTAAAGTCTATGGGACACGAACATGAAAAATCAAAAGTGCTCATTTTAAAGGCTCATATGCAAGTTATTGTCATAAAAAGTGTTTGGGTACCTGGGTCCTGCCCCAGGGGACATGTATCAAAGTAACATTTTTTTAAAAAGGCTGTTTTTTCGGGAGCAGTGATTTTTTTAATGCTTAAAGGGAAACAATAAAAATGAAATATTCCTTTAAATATCGTGCCTGGGGGGTGTCTATAGTATGCCTGTAAGTGACACATTTTTCCCGTGTTTAGAACAGTTCCACAGCAAAATGACATTTCTAAAGGAAAAATTGTCATTTAAAACTGCTCGCAGCTGTAATGAATTGTCGGGTCTCGGCAATATAGATAAAACTCATTGAAAAAAAGAGCATGGGATCCCCCCAGTCCATTAGCAGCCCCTTTGGGTCTGGTATGAATATTAAGGGGAACCCCGAACCAAAATTAAAAATAAAAAATCGTGTGGGGGTCCCCCTAAAATCCACACCAGGCCCTTCGGGTCTGATATGGAAATTAAGGGGAACGCTGCGCCAATTTTTTAAAACAAATGGCGTAGGGCCCCCCCAAAATCCATACCAGACCCTTCAGGTCTGGTATGGTTTTTAAGGAGAACCCTGTGCCAAAATTTTTAAAAAAATGGTGTAGGGGTTCCCCAAAATCCATACCAGACCCTTATCCGAGCACGCAACCTGGCAGGCCGCAGGAAAAGAGGGGGGGACGAGAGAGCATGCCCCCCTCCTGAACCGTACCAGGCCACATGCCCTCAACATGGGGAGGGTGCTTTGGGGTAGCCCCCCAAAGCACCTTGTCCCCATATTGATGGGGACAAGGGCCTCATCCCCACAACCCTTACCCAGTGGTTGTGGGGGTCTGCGGGCAGGGGGCTTATCGAAATCTGGAAGCCCCCTTTAACAAGGGGACCCCCAGATCCCAGCCTCCCCCCTTGCGTGAAATGGTAACGGGTACATTGTACCCGTACCATTTCACAAAAAAAAGTGTCAAAATGTTAAAAAAAAAACAAGACACAGCTTGGGACAAGTCCCTCATTAAAAAATAAAAAAATAAAAATGTCCCACGAAGTCCATTCATCTTCTTCTATCGTTCCGACAGAAAAATAAAAAAAAATAATCCATGGGAGGCTCCCACCGTATGATGCTTCAGCGCCTTTGACAGTATTTATATAACTGAGGGTGGGGCCACACGGTGACGTACCCAGTTGACCGTGCCCCCTCTGACGCATGGGGACTTCCCTGTACTGTGCAAGGTCTAAGACAGCTATTCTCAAACAAGGTTCCTCCAGATGTTGATAGGGGTTCCTTGAACTGTGGCTGATTGACCTCCCCATCTGATGGTACCTGAATAGTTCTAGGGCCAACACTACTTTTCCAAAACCAACAGCAGTAAAGTGCTGATCATCTTGATGTCTGTAAGAGTGACATTCTGATTACCAAACTAAGGACCATTTTTCATATTGACCCAGATGTTCCCTGAGACCTGAAATTTGTCTCAAGGGTTTCTCTAGGTGAAAAGCTTGGTAAAGGCTGGTTGAAGCTAATTATTCTATTAGTTCATAACCACAGTTCAGTTGAGCGTACAAATAGTTTCAATGAAGTGGGTTGGTGGGCAGGGCAAAGAGCAAGAGTTGGATGCAACTCTAATGAAGGGAAACAGCAGCCATCCAAACATGTTTAAAAGGTGCTTGATGGACTGTTACCCCTGACAGTGTCTGCCTATCAAGCTAGGGGCCACTCACACACATAAGCTCAAAACCAGCCAGATTTGAATACTGTCATGTCATGTCAATGGATCCCTAAGATGCAAACCCAAAGATTATTTACACTATACTGTCACACAAATATCTATATTTGGTTAATTTAACTTTTCATCTATTTGTGCTTGGTTGCTACTATTTTTTTCTTGGTACTGTTGATTCAAAAATGCAGAGAACCTCCTCAGTAGCCATGATGGTGTAATGTCTGGGAAACAGGCATCCGATGCAGTGTGCATAATATCCAGCCGTATTGAGGGCAGATGATTTATTATTTTAGAGTGTTACTAAACCCAGGAACCTGCATTCACTATATCTGGTCACCCACAGTACACAGAACATGGAAATCCAATTATTTTAGTAAATGTAAATTGCTAAATACCTTTTCTCATCAGCAGTTATAGCAGTCTTGTGCCTTCAATCAGTTTCCGGCCGAGTCCTCTTTAATTAATTGTTCTTAATTAGAAACTCATTTTATACTCTGCATTGTTTTCAGTCAATGTCACTATTGTAAAAGAATGTCTGAAAATTGTTAACAAATATTTGATTCACTATTTTTTTATTTGCCTGAATATTTACATTCAGCTCTGAGCTGTGGAAAATCATCTTATCCAGAAATCTGGGATAGCACAATTCTGTGCAGAGCAGATAATTCTGCATACATATATACAGGAAAGTGTAAAACATTGAAATTAGCCAAAGGATCAAAAGAATGTTTTCCAAAGAACTGTATACAGTCCAAAGTGTACTGCTGACAAAATGTTGTCAAAATGGTAAGTTTGAATTGTGCTCATTAGATTGATACTTTCTTGAAAAAAATCTACTCTGTTTTTTAATTATTTTTTTTATTCAGTGGGGGTGTATGTGGTTTCTGGGATGTGTTTAGGGTTGTTTAGTAAATTACATTAAAGGGTTGATTTAAAATATGTTACTCCCATTTTCTAACAGAGTCAAATAAGAAAAATGTTTGAATCCTGGATGAAGTTGTGTGAATCTTCTATATAAAAAAAATAAAATAAACAGATCCCTAAGTGATCTTTGTATTTCTGTATTTTTATTTATTCAATCCTTATCTGTAAATTGTTGCTTTAATTTAAAATATCTAAAATACTTAGGTTTTTTTTTTTTTAATTGCAGAATAGGTCCAAGATTAAAAAGAGTAAAAAGTACACCTAACCCTCAGAAACTATTTAAAGCCCATTGCAACCTTAAAAATCACCAAAAACTGCCTTACTTTTCCCTTTCCCATTGACTCAAAAAGCATTTTACTAAAATGTGGCAGTTTTATTAAAATGCCCCAATGTTTGCCCTCATTATTTAGAAATAAAAGCTTTGGTTTCATTTATCCTTATTCAACAATCTTAAGCATATGCAATATATTTTTTGTTAAAATAATTATTTAGTGAAATAGCCATTAAAATGGAGCTTTGTGACAAACGAATGTCAATCAAAACTACCTAGAACTGGCAAAGAATGCCAAACCTGTATAGCAGTTACAGCTGGGGAGGTAATGGTTGCCCAAAAATCCCCTGAATTGTATGGCTTTGCTCAAGACGATACTCACCGTCTGTTAGAAAAAACAAACATGATCCAGACTGACACATGATGTGTGTGTTCTGTGGAACTTTCAACTGGTGGATTTTAGTTACAATCACCTCTTAGTGACCTTGTGCAAGTCACTTCACGTTTCACGAGGAAAAGAAAGTTTGTCAGTTTTCCTCAGTCTTATAAAAGTGAAGCAAATAGAGAATGATTTTCCCTAGCAGTGTATAGTGCACTCCAGGGCAGTATTTCTTTATTGTTCAAGCCAGAAGATACCTAGACATACTCTGAATAAATATATGTTCATCTGCCGGAGATCATCATGGTCAGCAGGGAAAATCCCGTTGGGATTTTGTCTTCCTTTGGAACATAGCAGAAAATCTGCCAGTAAGAAGTGAGTGAAAGTTCCTAGCTTCACCTTATCACCTTATGATTTTTTTTTTTTTTGTGTGTGTGTGTGTGTGTGTGTGTTATAAAGCACTGCACAAACTATTGGTGCTATATAAATCCTGAATAATAATACATGTATAAATAAATATCTATATATATATCTCTTCCAGTCTTATCTTTTTCAAGGCCTCATCACTAACTATACGTTTGACCCTACGGAGTTGACTCCTCACAATAGATGTGAATACATGTGATGGGTGGAAGCTCTCAAATAGCAACAATTGGTTTCTGTCCGTCGGTTTGGTATATAAATCAGATTCTATCCTATCACGATTTATATCAATTCTCGTATCTAAAAACGGGACCGCAGGACCGACCTCCCACCTATATTTATCTTAAATTGTATCCCAGGACAGTAGTCAGTAAGCATTCCATCAAATATTTTCAAAGACTCCACGTTGTCCCGCCAAATGGCAAAAATATCGTCAATGAAGCGCCATTCTGTAGGGTCAAATATATATATATATGTGCATATACATCCTGGTAATGGTGAGAAGGTCATGGTGAAAGGTTTATTATTATTATTATTATTATTATTATAATACAGGATTTATATAGCGCTGACAGTTTACGCAGCGCTTTACAACATTAGGGCAGACAGTACAAGTACAATACAATTCAATACAGGAGGAATCAGAGGTCCCTGCTCGTTAGAGCTTACAATCTAGGAGGGAGGGTCAAGTTATACAAAAGGGTAATAGCTGTGGGGGATGAGCTAATGGAGAAAATAGTGCAGTTGTTAGATGGAGGCAGGATAGGCTTCTCTGAAGAGGAAAGTTTTCAGGGATCGCCTAAAAGTGGGTAAATTTGGAGACAGTCTGACAGATTGGGGTAGGGAATTCCAGAGGATGGGCGAGGCTCGGGAGAAGTCCTGGAGGCGGATATGGGAGGAGGTGATGAGGGAGCTAGAGAGCAGGAGAGCTTGGGAGGAACGGAGATGGCGATTAGGTTGGTATTTTGAGACTAGGTTAGTGATGTAGCTGGGGGCACAGTTGTGGATGGCTTTGTAACTTATTGTTAGTATTTTGAATTTAATTTGTTGGGCGAGTGGTAGCCAATGGAGGGATTGGCAGAGAGGGGTAGCAGACACTGAGCGGTTTGTAAGGTGCATGAGTCTGGCAGCCGCATTCATGATGGACTGAAGGGGGGATAGTCTATTTAAAGGTAAGCCAATGAGGAGTGAGTTGCAATAGTCAAGGCGAGAGGTAACCAGGGAGTGAATCAGGAGCTTTGTGGTTTCACTGGTTAGAAAGGGGTGTAGTTTAGAGATGTTGTGGAGTTTGAGGCGGCAAGCATTGGAAAGTGATTAGATATGGGGCTGAAAGGAGAGTTCAGAATCCAGGATAACACCTAGCACCCTGACATGTGGGGACGGGTGGATGGTTTTGCCGTTGCTCTTCACAGAGAAGTCAGGGGAAGAGGCACGTTGGGGAGGAAATATTATAAGCTCGGTTTTGGACAAGTTGAGTTTGAGGAAGTGGTGTGACATCCATACAGATATGTCGGTTAGTAAGTTAGTGATGTCGTGAGGAGACTGATGGAGTGAGTTGAGGGGTGGAGAGATAGATTTGTGTGTCATCAGCATAGAAATGATATTGAAAGCCGTGAGAGGCTATCAGCTGACCCAGGGAAGAGGTGTAGATTGAAAATAAAAGAGGTCCAAGAACAGAACCTTGGGGGACCCCGACAGAGAAGGGAAGAGGAGTGGAGGAAGTAGAATTGTAAGTGACAGTGAAGGTGCGTTGGGATAGGTAGGATGAGAGCCACTGAAGAGCACAGTCACAGGTTTTCACACATGTCAGTCCTCCTATGTAATCTATATTTTAACATGCCCATGTAACTTAATATACGGTATGTTGGGGAGAAAAATCAAGGACAGGAGAGCTCAGCATCGTAGCTCCAACACAAGCAGCCAGGATTGCCATTTTCTAGGCATTTTCTTGAACAGGGACTCAAAGATTCAGATGTGAGATTTATGGTTTTGGAGTAAGTACTTAGAGACAAGAGAGGGGGTGACAGGACACTAAAACTGAAACAAAGAGAAGCATGGTGGATAACTTAATTACGGTCCCTGCACCCTGAGGGAATGAATAAGGATTATGATCTATATCTATTTCTATAAAGATTGTGAGGTGTGAATTTCATGTTTATTTTCAGATTGAACGGAACCATACAGGATAGGAGACATGGAGTGTATTTGAAGATGGACCATGGAAATAGACAGCCTAAAGAGAAACAGAGATCTGTCTTTTGTTTTTCGCTTTGTTTTTTCTTGTGATGATATGACTAATTTCTTTCAGTGTAAATATGTACAGGAATTTATTATTCTCATGTTAGGAGTAGGGATGGGCTTTATGTTCGGGTCGAACATGAGTTCGACTCGAACATTGGCTGTTAACCTGTTCGCCGAATAGCGAACAATTTGGGGTGTTCGCGGCAAATTCGAAAGCCGCGGAACACCCTTTAAAAGTCTATGGGAGAAATCAAAAGTGCTAATTTTAAAGGTTAATATGCAAGTTATTGTCATAAAAAGTGTTTGGGGACCTGGGTCCTGCCCCAGGGGACATGTATCAAAGTAAAACTTTTTTTAAAAATGGCCGTTTTTTCAGGAGCAGTGATTTTAATAATGCGAATAAAGTGAAACAATAAAAGTGTAATATTCCTTTAAATTTCATACCTGGGGGGTGACTATAGTATGCCTGTAAAGTGGCGCATGTTTCCCCTGTTTAGAACAGTCTGCCAGCAAAATGAAATTTCTAAAGGGGAAAAAAGTCATTTAAAACTACTCGCGGCTATAATGAATTTTCGGTCTGGCAATACACATAAAAGTTCATTAATAAAAATGGCATGGGATTCCCCCACAGGGGAACCCTGAACCAAAATTTAAAAAAAAATGCATGTGGGTCCCCCCAAATTCCATACCAGGCCCTTCAGGTCTGGATATTAAGGAGAACCCCGCGCCAACATTTAAATAAAATGACGTGGGAGTCCCCCTCGAAATCCATACCAGACCCTTGAGGTCTGGTATGGATTTTAAGGGGAACCCCGCGCCAAAATAAAAAAAAATGGCATGGGGTCCCCCCAAAAATCCATACCAGACCCTTATCCAAGCACGCAACCTGGCAGGACACAGGCAAAGCAGGGGGACGAGAGAGCACCCCCCTCCTGAACCGTACCAGGCCACATGCCCTCAACATTGGGAGGGTGCTTTGGGGTAGCCCCCCAAAGCACCTTGTCCCCATGTTGATGGGAAGAAGGGCCTCATCCCCACAACCCTTGCCCGGTGATTGTGGGGGTCTGCAGGCGGGGGGCTTATCGGAATCTGGAAGCCCCCTTTAACAAGAAGAGCCCCAGATCCCACCCCCCTGTGTGAATTGGTAATGGGGTACAACAGTACCCCTACCGTTTCACAAAAAAAGTGTCAAAAGTGTTAAAAAAAGACAATAGATGTTTTTTGACAATTCCTTTATTAATGTCTTCTTCTTTCCCCACTTCTTCTTCCATCTTCTTCTGGTCTTCCTTCGGTGTTCTTCTTCTTTCTCTTGTTCTTCCCCTGCTTCTTCCTCTATCTTCCTCCACTTCTTCCTCTGGTCTTCTCGTCCGGCATCTTCCTCCGCCTCCTTCTTCTCCACTTTGTCCTCTGATCTGCCTCAATGGGAGTCTCCCACTGTGTGAGGCTTCTGTTCAGGTGACAGCTCTTATATAACAGAGGGCGGGGCCACCCGGTGACCCCGCCCCCACTCTGATGCACAGGGAATTGTCAAAAACCGTCTATTGTCTTTTTTTAACATTTTTGACACTTTTTTTGTGAAATGGTAGGGGTACATTTGTACCCCATTACCAATTCACACGGGGGCGGGATCTGGGTGTCCCCTTGTTAAAGGGGGCTTCCGGATTCCGATAAGCCCTCTGCCCGCAGACCCCCACAACCACCGGGCAAGGGTTGTGGGGATTAGGCCCTTCTCCCCATCAACATGGGGACAAGGTGCTTTGGGGGACTTCCCCAAAGCACCCTCCCAATGTTGAGGGCATCTGGCCTGGTACGGTTCAGGAGGGGGGTGCTCTTTCATCCCCCCTCTTTTCCTGCGGCCTGCCAGGTTGCCTGCTTGGATAAAAGTCTGGTATGGATTTTTGGGGCGACCCCACGCCACTTTTTTTAATTTTGGCGCGGGGATCCCCTTAATATCCATACCAGACCTGAAGGGCCAGGTATGGAATTTGGGGGGACCCCCACGCATTTTTTTTTTACATTTTGGTTCAGGATTCTCCTGTGGGGGAATCCCATGCCGTTTTTATCAATTAACCTTTATGTGTATTGCCGGACCGACAATTCATTATAGCCGCGAGTAGTTTTAAATGACTTTTTTTCCTTTAGAAATGTCATTTTGCTGTCAGACTGTTCTAAACACGGGAAACATGCACCACTTTACATATACTTTATATATATTATATGTTGTTTTACAACAGAGGCACCCATAACTTAAAATTCCAAGAGCAAAGTGTGTGTGTGATACATTTTTCTAAAATTACATTTGCTTTGTGTTATCATTTTAAATGTATCGAATGCTTATCACAGTTCTTCATTATTGAATATTTGGTTATGAGACCAGAGCGGTTGGCAATATTGTACTACAATACACATTGTAATTCAAGCTGTATTGAAAAAGCATAGGAGGCATATGCCTAGGGAAATGTGTGGGATAATTTAATAACATAACGCAAAGAACAATAGGGTGTAGTAATTAAAAAGTTAGGTTTTATTAGCTCACCCTCTTAAGTTGCTGAAAAATGTTTTGGGACTAGTAGTAATAGATTGAAAAAGTTCTTTGTTATACACTCTGTGTGAAGTGCCTAAACTTTTTTTTTTCAGGACTCCCCTTCCTTTAGGTGGATCTGTTGTGAGGTTAATGCAGGTTAACCCAAGTAAATAAATACCTGTGCTGCTAATTTTTTGCCATGCATTTGAGATTTGAGCCTGTGTACTCTACAGGTACACTTTCTAGGAGACTTCATTTTAATTTATAACATAAATCAGCACAGCTCTTAGAGAAGCCCTATTGGGATTTAAAGATGCCCATGTACACAGGCTATCGTTAAACCAATTGTCTGTTTTCCATCTGGAAAATGTAGAGTCAAATACTTTTTATACAAATTCTGCAGCACTCTATCACATGTATTCAGTTTTCCATTTCGTGGTTTGTTTTATTATACATTACTTTGATCCAGGAAATGAGAGCATCACTTGGGACAGACAACTAGTTTGAAATAAGTAATGCGCACTGTAAAGCAAGAGGATCTCTTGTGTGTCATTTCAAAAGCACAGAACAGAAGCTCTTGACTTTCCATGTCCAGGTGTCTTTACTGGAATGTGTAACGGTGAGCCACCAGTGATTCGAGCCAAGACCAAATGGAGCATTTGGCCCTTTGTTGAAATGAATTTAGATACCTTCTATACATATCAATTCTATTTGATGTAAATTTCAGCGACTTTAGGGAATAGGTTCTGTGAAATCTTTCCTCAGGCTTTCCAGTCATGTATGTTTTGTTGATTCAATCTCTGGAATACAGATTGAGTAATTCCAGACTGAAGTAACTAGATTTTCCTATAATCTTGTATGGAGATTCATAAAACATCTACTTTTCAAGAGGTTCTGAGGTCAGGTCTGAGAATCTCTGCTTTAGGGTATATGTAATAAGGAACAAAATAGAAAATGACCCCATTAACACAAAATAGTAAAAGATACAATATATAAAAAATCAAAATAAAGTCCTTAAAGCGGAGTTCCACTCAAAAGTGGAACTTTCGTTTATCCGTCTCCTCCCCCTCGGTGCCACATTTGGCACCTTTCAGGGGGGAGGGGGGGGAAGGGTACCTGTTTTTGACAGGTGCTGGCCCGGTTTCTCAGAAGTTTGGCCCCCTACTCCTTCCTCCGCCGCTGGGCCAATTAGAAAGCGCAGCGTTCTTCACGCATACACAGTAGCTGAAAGGCTTCACTACTGCGTCCCCTTACCAGGAATGGCGGCTGCACACCCGACAGCCGTTTCAGAGATCGCGGGCTCCCTGGACAGGTAAGTGTCCATATATTAAAAGTCAGTAGCTGCAATATTTGTAGCTGCTGACTTTTAATTTTCCGTGGGGGGGGCTGGACCTCCTCTTTAAAGAAAGAAGAAGTCCCATGAGTGATGATAGTCTAATGGTGAAGCTTATAAGTCACTCCAACGGGATAAGGGAAATCCAGTGTTCATCATAAGTCCAATATACACCATTGATATGAATACCAAACGAAAACAGGTGAATCCTCCAAGTGTGCCTTCACCATATGATAAGTAATGGCTGAAAGTGGTCTCTCAATTATAGGAGTCATAAATTACTTTTTTCGTTTGGTATTCACATCAATGGTGTGTATTGGACTTATGATGAACACTGGATTTCCCTTATCCCATTGGAGTGACTTATAAGCATCATCATTGAACTGTCATCATTTATGGGACTTTTTCTTTCTTTAAGGACTTTATTTAGATTTTTTATATATTGTATCCATCACTATTTTGTGTTAGCGCTGCAATTTTGTATGTTGTTTTTTGTTCACATCCAGATTGTTGTTGCCAGCTGCTTATTGTCCTGGTTGCCAGCGCAATAATATATGGCATTTTTTATATTTAAAAGAGATGTATAGGGTTTTTTTTTTTTAGTATCGTACTTACCTAGGTTGATGCAGCATCGGTCTAATGATGCATCTGTCCCCCGGCCCCTCTAACACTGAGAACTGAGCGATCGAACACGGCAGATTGCTCGGTTCTAACAGCTCCATGAGCAGAGAGCAACGGGAATCCTGCGTTGCATCAGAGGGGGACAGAGTTGCCCGTACACGTCACTGGGAAACGCCGACATTTCCCCTTGTTAGAGGGGGACGGGGTCATGTGATGGGTGGCCCCGCCCTCAGCTACATAAGAGCTGTCAAGCTAGTGCCGCGTCATTGGCTGGGTGCATCTGGTGGAGGCAGGATGCTGTGCGTGTTCCTCGCTGGAGTTGCTGGAGATCATCCATTGCTGGAGATCGAGAATTGGATTGCATTGCTGGAGTAGGAGCATGGATTTATTGGATTACATCGCTGGAATCTCTTTTTTATTTTTTATTTTTTTATTTTTAATAAAGGACTTGTCCCAAGCCGTCTCCTGTGGTTTTTAACATTTTGACACTTCCTTTTTGTGAAATGGTAGGGGTGCAATGTACCCCTTACCAATTCACTTAGGGGGGCCGGGATCTGGGTGTCCCCTTTGTTAAAGGGGGCTTCCAGATTCCGATAAGCCCCCTGCCCAAAGACCCCCACAACCACCGGGCAAGGGTTGTGGGGATGAGGCCCTTGTCTCCATCAACATGGGGCCATCCTCCCCATGTTGAGGGCATGTGGCCTGGTACAGTTCAGGATGGGGGGCGCTCTCTCGTCCCCCCCTCTTTTCCTGCAGCCTGATAGGTTGCATGCTCGAATAAGGGTCTGGTGTGGATTTTTGGGGGAACCCCACGTCATTTTTTAAAAAATTTTGGCGCGGAGTTCCCCTTAAAATACATACCAGACCTGAAGGGCCTGGTAATGGAATTTTGGGGGACCCCCATGCATTTTTTTTTATTTTTCAATGACTTTCAATGACTTTTATGTGTATTGTCGGGGCCGACAATTCATTAATAGCCGGCACTAGCGCTAGTACTTTTGACTTTTTTTTCCTTTAGAAATGTTATTTTGCTCTCGGACTGTTATAAACAAAGGAAACATGCGCTACTTTACAGGCATACTATAGACACCCCCCAGGTACAAAATTTAAAGGAATATTTCACTTTTATTGTTTCACTTTAAGCATTATTAAAATCACTGCTCCTGAAAAAACTGACGTTTTTAAAACTTTTTTGCCCTGGGGCAAGACCCGGGTCCCCAAACACTGCTTAAGACAATACCATGCATATTAACCTTTAAAATTAGCACTTTTTTCATGTTCGTGTCCCATAGACTTTAATGGTGTTCGCGTGTTCAAACTAATTTTTTGCCCATTCACATGTTCTAGATGCGAACCGAACAGGGGAGTGTTCAGCCCATCCCTATAAACTAGACCTAATATGACTGTGGTGTCTGGTCCAGTTCATTGGTGCTCCCTAAAACTGCCATGTGCAGGTGTTAAAGCTTTTTTGGAATTAGAATAGGTATTATAGGCTTTATTCTGAAAGCTTTAATTATGTATGAGGTCTTTATTTTAGTTGTATGACTGTAATTTTCAAATCTCATTGGATAAAGCTAATAATACTCGCCACTTTTTTTTTTCAGTATCCTTATGTGTGAATTAAGTACTGCATGCTAAAAAACTCAAATGGACATATACTAATTTAACTTTGAGATGCATAACTTCTGAGTAGTTCAGATTTTTTTTTTTCAGACAGTGCTGCTCAGCACCATTCCACCCTTCTCTCTTTTAGTATTCAATCTGGTTATCCTGTAATTCTGGAACACACCTGCTGATGATGACAGAACACCCACCTTGCTGTCTCTTACATACAGAAAGCCTGATGTAGAAAATGTCAGTGCAAAGTAGTTTGAGGGTTCTCACAGCCACCAATTAAGTTCAGACCTGTCTTTGAAGTTTGAAAGTCATTGGTGATGCAGAAGACAGAGAGATTACACAGCACAAGCTTTAGGAAGTACATTCATGTTACCTTCTTACTGATTCTGTATAGAAGTATGTGCTCATTCTGCAGTAGGTTACACAGAACACAAATTATGATAAAGCAAGTGAAATGCAGAATTGCAGTTTATACTTTATAGTATTAGTAGCTCACAATATACATTAGTAGGTCACTGAATGAATTCACTTGATGTGTGAAATTGTTCCTTAAAGTGCAATTAAACCTCAAATCATTATAAATTTCTTTACATGTAATATTTCATTGAAAATGTAATCCCTTAAAGATAATTGTATCTGCTGTAAGTAAAGTATTAAAAACTTGATTGATCCTTTCTCTTGCTGGCACCACCTTCCTCTGTTTCCCCGCTGCAGCATCAAATCTTGCAGAGATCTCGTTGCCACCTGTACTGCGGATGTACCGGTTTCTGTGAGAAGGAAGTCATTCTTCCTTTGACCCACTCTGAGTCATGCTCAGTGCTTGGTGCCAACCCCCTCCCTCTCTCTTCTTCCAGATCATGTATCCACTGCTGCACCATGTGGCACTGTGCAGAAAAGGGAAGCAAGTTCAGACTTCTTCATGTGATACATATCATCAAATTCCCAGATGCTCCTCCTAAAAGATCTTTCCCTGCGGCTGGGAACCAGAAGGGAAAGATCAGATGACCGCCGCAATACAGGACATATGAGGAATTTGGAAGCTTTTTTAAACAAGCAGAAGTATTAAATACGTATATATTTATACTGGATATAGTTGTAGTGATCAAGGGGGGGTTAACGGTTATGCGTTTAATATCACTTTAATCACTATTCTCATCTCATTTAGGCTAGTCACACAACATAACCATAATACAATTCCAGAAAAACATTTTTTTTTTCTGTTAAAATGTAAACTTGCCTCCAAGTTCCATATTGTTAGAACAATCCCAATGGATGTCTGAAACAAAGAACGCTGGTGGGATTTTTATCCCAGATAACCACAAACTTGAGTCTCCTTTTTATAGATTGGGAAACTTTCTTGAACATCAGATTAACTGTTCATGGGCTTCTCTCACCTTCTGCCAGTGGAAAAAAATCTCAGTCCTGGAACCCTCCTTATGGAAGATGTCCAAAAGTTCCTATATAGTAATATCATAGGGCTATGTGTAATGACATCATCAGGTTCCCCTCTCCCCTCCTCCTATTATGATTTAATTTCCGTTCTTTGGCCCAGTGATAACGATGGCGTGCATTTGTGCTTTTATTCAACATTTAACCCTTCAACTCTAAATTAATCAGCCACAAATTCAAAATGCAGCAGAAATAAAGTGAAATGTTACTTTTTCAAAACATTTCAGAACAGAATTTAAATTCTTTTCTCCCAAAGCCTAAGGGAACATTTATTCACAGTTGCCTTAGATAGCGTGTTAAAATGACCGTGGCCGCTGGACCCTGTGGTAGAATAATGCCAGCACTGTTTTTTCTCACTTCACAAAACTGCTTAGAAGCACAGCTCAATGATCTTAGAGGTTGTGATTAAATCATATATGTCCTGTTCATTGGATCTTCAAGTTCACTGGGGTATTTAAGTCAGTGCCATTATTTATATCAAGAAAAAGAACCTCAACCTTTCACCTAAAAGGAGCAGCAGCCTTAAGGAATCTGATGCAAAGTGTCATCTACATTCTGTCCGTACAAACTCATTTCCCATAATCACCTTTTTGCATGCACAACTGCCGCCTGTTGTGTTTAGGCTTCCAGAAAGGGTGATTACAGCTCTCCTTAGGGGTTTGCCAATCATCTCCCATAGTAAGAAGCATAGATCCTTACCAGCCAGTGTCATTTACTGCCTTAACAAACATTCCGTGCTACAGACATCCTTCTGTATCAGCTGCTGGGCGTGCAGAGATTTCATATATTACTTGTCCTGTCCGTGCTGACATAAAGATGTGCAAGATTGCCAGGGTGGGGACAGGAGACAGCTCCATTTATTGTGGCTGAGCATATTGAAAAACAATTACACATGACAGGGCAAGAATCAATCAGCCCTGGATGGACAGGTAAGAAAAACAATGAATCAAGTCTCAAAAATGTGAATTAAGTCTCAAATATTAAGCTTTTAATGTGAGGCAACATTATGGAATGTTCCCTATTAGAAGAAAAGGCAATCACTAATAACGAAACACGCTTTTACAGGATTTTCATTTCCATTTAAAATTTCAAAAAGGAAAAAGCTTCTGGTTATACAAATAAGATGAGGACATCATGCAAAGACAAATGGTAATGCTGAATGATGCATCCTTGGAACAGAACAAGAAAGATTCGATATATAGTACATCCATCCAGAATGAAATGGGCTCCAGAACTATGACTTTTCTTCGAAACTTAGAGTCAAGGCAGAGTACGAATGGCAAAAAGGAGCACATTTATTAATCCATTAGCTCTTAGTCTCAGACTCCCAGCCTGAGCTCAACTCCTTCAAGTCCTCTGATGACACTGTCAGTAAAGTTTATGAAAGTTGTGCAAATGTTGCACTAAAACAGAAGAGTGTTTATGGTTGGACCCAGAACATCCTAGTGCCCTGTAGCTGAGCCTGCTCTTTGGAAGGGCTGGTTAACAACCATGGATTTTCCCATTCATTCCCTAGCTTTTTTAAAATATTGAGAAAGTATACAGGTTGCCATTATTGACTTCTCCTTAAAACAAGGCTGATTGCCTGGCTGTTCTATCAATGTTGTACTTTTTGAGCCACTGACCCAGATCAAGGATCCAAGATACTAATACTGTAGTTTTGGCTTTTCTCCAGCTTTCCCAATCTGCATGCTTGTTCCAGTTCAGTGTTCGAGGAAGGATTGGAATCAAAGTGTCTGTGAAGGCTTCCATTTATCCAGGTCATGATAAAACTGGTGGAAGGCAGTCACATTCAACTGGAGTTGTAATGTAATGCTGAAAACATTTCACTGTCCAAGTAGATTCCTTCATTCTAATGAGTGTAAAGAACATACCCTAACAATTATAGCCACATGGTAACTCAGTTCCACATCTTTCACCATGTTCTTGAGAATCCCCTTCTGCCTTGACACAATCCATGATTATTGGATTAATGTGACTGGATGTGGTTATAAATGCTGGGCACTCTAATGCCGCGTACACATGATCGGGATTTTGGTCGGAAAAAGGTATGATGGCTTTTCCGACGGGATTCCGCTCCAGCTTGTCTTGCATACACATGGTCACACCAAATTTTGACCGTCAAGAACGCAGTGACGTACAACACGTATGACGGCACTAGAAAAAGGTAGTTCAATAGCCAGTGCGCCACCCTTTGGGCTCCTTCTGCTAATCTCGTGTTTATCTTGTGTTAGTAGAAGTTTGGTGAGAGACAATTTGCGTTTTTCAGCTTTCGTGCTTTTCGGTCCGTTACTGCTCTTCAGTTTATGCTTGTGGGTTTGTATCTGGTTTTCAGTGCGTGCAGTCAGTTCGTATCTGTTTTTCAGTGCGTTCTTGTCTGCTCGTTTCTGATTTTTAGCTCGCTCTTCACAGGCCTTGCTGTCTTTCAGTGCATTCTATTAGTTCGTTCTGACCAGCCGACCTTTTTGAAGCCATGTTGTGGGTGCGTACTCATCGTAGAGTTCGTGCTATGTGGGTGCTTGGTGTTGGGGTTATTACTTTAACCCAAGTCCAGTTCATGAAAATGGTGGGGAGGAGTTCATGGACCAAGAATTGGTTGCTCCAGCGTGACCAATTCTCTCACATGCCTTTGCTGCATGAGATCCAGGAGAATAACTGATGATTTCAGGAATTTTCTTTGGATGACAGACCCCCTTTTTCACCGTCTGTTGGCTTTGCTGTCCCCTTATATTACGAAGCAGGACACCTGCATGCGGCAAGCCATCACTCCAGAGCAGAGGCTAGTTGCCACTTTGCGGTACTTGGCGACGGGAAGAAGTCTACAGTTCTCGACAGCCATCTCCCCCAGGCTCTGGGGATCATTATTCATTATTCCAGAGACCTGTTCTGTCATCATTCAGGTCCTGCAGAAGGACTATATTAGGGTAAGTTTTCTCCTTTAACATCACATTCTATGTATGTAATGTATGCTAATGTTTTGTATTTCTTTCATCATTCCCTAATTACCATGATTGTAATATGCTGTGAATGTCCTCTTTATCCTCATGCATGCTGTAAGTTTTTAATGTTCCTTTTTTGTCCTTCATGCTTATTTGCCTTCACTAACCTCCCCAGCATGCTATCCTGGGCCCATATACACCTAGCCTAGTCACTTAACCACCTCAATACTGGGCACTTTCATCCCCTTCCTTCCCAGACCAATGTTCAGCTTTCAGTGCTCTCTCACTTTGAATGACAATTACTCAGTCATGCTACACTGTACCCAAATGAAATTTTTATCATTTTGTTCACACAAATAGAACTTTCTTTTGGTGGTATTTATTCACCACTTCATTTTTTATTTTTTGTGATATAAGCGGAAAAAAGAGCGAATATTTTGAAAAAAAAACAAACAAAATGTTCTACTTTCTCTTTTAAAAGAAACCAAAAAAATTAAATGTTGTCGAAAATTTAGGCAAAAATGTATTCTACCACATGTCTTTGGTAAAAAAAAATCCTGATAAGTGTATGATCATTGGTTTGTGTGAAAGTTATAGAGTCTACAACCCATGCTACGCATTATTGAAAATGCATCAATCCTAATGCACTGATGGCCTAATGCACTGATCTCATTTCTTGAGGCCCTAAAATGTCAGGACAGTACAATAAACCCCCAAATGACCCCTTTTTGGAAAGAAGACAGTCTGAGGTATTTAGTAAGAGGCATAGTAAATTTTTTGAAGTTGAAATTTTTTCCCCACAATGCTTTGGAAAATTAAGAAATATATATTTTTCTTCACTAAATCGTCATATTTACAAGTTATTTCTCACACACACGGTGCAGGCATAATTGCAATTACACCCCAAAATACATTCTGCTATTCGTCCTGAGTATGGTGATACCCCATGTATGAGACTTTTCCACAGCCTGGCCACATACAGAGGCCCAACATCCATGTAGCACCATCAGGTGTTCTAAAGGCATAAATTACACATTTAATTTCCTGAGTACCTATCACATTTTTGAAGGCCCTGGAGCACCAGGACAATGGAATTACCCACAAAATGACCCCATTTTGGAAAGAAAACAACCCAATGTATATTCTATGAGGCATAATGAGTCTTTTGAACATGTCATTTCTTTCCACAAGTTTTTGGAAAATGTGGAAAGAAAATGAAAACCTATTTTTTTCTCACAAAGTTGTCAATTTAGAAGATCTTTCTAACACATAGCATGCACATAGCCAAAATGACACCCCAAAATACATTCTGCTACTCGTCCTGAGTATGGCGATACCCCATGTATGAAACTTTTCCACAGCCTGGCCACATACAGAGGCCCAACATCCATATAGCACCATCAGGCGTTCTAAAGGCATAAATTGCACATTTCATTTCCTGAGTACCTATCACAATTTTGAAGGCCCTGGAGCACCAGGACAATGGAATTACCCACAAAATGACCCCATTTTGGAAAGAAAACAACCCAATGTATATTCTATGAGGCATAATGAGTCTTTTGAACATGTCATTTCTTTCCACAAGTTTTTGGAAAATGTGGAAAGAAAATGAAAACCTATTTTTTTTCTCACAAAGTTGTCAATTTAGAAGATCTTTCTTACATATAGCATGTACATAGCCAAAATGACATCCCAAAATACATTCTGCTACTCGTCCTAAGTATGGTGATACCCCATGTGTGAGACTTTTCCACTACCTGGCCACATACAGAGGCCCAACATGCAAGTAGCACCTCCAGGCTTCTAAGACATAGCATGTACACACCAAGAATTACACCCCAAAATACATTCTGCTGAGCAAAAGGTAAAAAAAAAAAAAGCTCACCTGTGGTTTTAGCAGGCAGGAATACCATTCCAGAGCAGTCAAAGCATTTGTCCACACAGCCAAAGGAAATGTCCAGGAATTGTCCAGGCAGCAGGCAGATATGGAAAAGTATAAACATGGTTCAGTACAGTTCAAGGTTTAGCAGGCAGTTCAGGTAACAGGCATAGGCATGGCCAGTTTAGGTGGCAGGCAAAGGCATGGCCAGTTCATGTGGCAGGCAAAGGCATGGCAAGGTCATGTGGCAGGCAAAGGCATGGCCAGTTCAGGTGGCAGGCAGAGGCATGACCAGTTCAGGTGGCAGCAGGCAGCACTTTGTACATTGGGCCTTGGTCAGGTACGACCTGAGGACAGGGGTAGAGGCTTCTTCCCACCCAAATCTCTACGAAGCCTCCGAGTCTCCAGACCCTAATCTGAGAAAACTAAAAACCCGGAGAAAAATGTTTTCTCCACTCGGAAAACCTTTTCTGGAGCCCCTCGCATATGTGAGACTGTACTGTACAGTGGCAGGGCAAATGATCAGTTCAGGAGGCAGGCAAAAAGCATGGTCATTTAACAGTCTGGGTCAATTCACGTTGAAGGCAGAAACATGTTTGGCAGAGGCATAGTCGTTAACAGTCCGGGTCAATTCACGTTGAAGGCAGAAACATGTTTGGCAGAGGCATAGTCGTTAACAGTCCGGGTCAATTCACGTTGAAGGCAGAAACATGTTTGGCAGAGGCATAGTCGTTAACAGTCCGGGTCATTCACAGAAATGGCAGATAGTGGAAACTGGAAAAAAATCATCTTCACTTTATTAATAGTGTAGTGAAGTATGATAGCTCCGATAGCACGTTCCAATACAGAGGCCTGGCTGGGAGGGACATGAGGAACATTGGGGACAGTAGTATCGGGTGTAATTCGGGTGCGAATTCCTCTACTTGAACACACACAACATTTTTTTGGGGGTTTGCGACCTGTTTGGGTAAGAGGGAAGATTTCGGGAAAGTGCCTTTCATGGAGTCTGGCTAATGAATCAGAGCGAATTAGTTGAGGGGCTTGGCCTTGGGGATAGAGAAGGGCCGTGACAACGTCTTCTTGGAATTTTAGATAGGTTAGGGAACTTTGGGTGCACTTAGAAAAAATTATATATGAATTGAATAGGGCAAGTTGCATCAAATAAATGGCGACTTTCTTGTACCAAAATAGTGATCTCCTGGTGGCCAAGTAGGGCTGCATCATCTGGTCGTTCATATCCCCCCCCCCCATGTATAGGTTGTACTCATGCACACATTTTGGCTTCTGTGTGAGGCCTCTTCTTCTCTGAAGTTCCAACAAGGTGTCATTATGTATTGTGGAAAGGATGTAGACATCTTTTTTTTATCTCTCCACTTCACCGCTAGTACCTCTTCAGTCTGCATACTGGCTATTTCACCCTGCTTCAATTTCTTGGTGACCAATTTCTGTGGGAAGCCTTTGCGGTTGGTCCGTGCTGTCCCACAGGCCACAGTATTCTTTAAGTACAAATGGTGGAAAAGTGGGAGACTAGTGTAGAAATTGTCTACATATAGGTGGTAACCTTTCCCAAGCAATGGCTCTTTTACTGGGGAGGTATTGTTTTATTCCGAGTATTCTGATGAAGTGTACTAGGGATTCATCTACACAAATATTTATATCAGGGGTAAACATCTCCTTGAAGCTGGCGCAAAAAAATTGATTAGGGGCCGAATTTTGAATAATTTATCGTAACTGGGATGATTTCGAGGGAGGCACTGGGCATTGTTATTGAAGTGTAAAAATCTCATAATCATCTCATAATGGGTTATGGGCATCAATGACGAATAGACCGGCATGTGGTGGATAGGTTGGGTAGACCAGTAGGAATGGAGTTCATTTTTTTTTTGTCAGCCCTATGTTGAGGGTTAGGCCAAGGAAAATTTTAAATTCTTCCACCGTGAGGGGTTTCCAAACAAAAGGACGGGCATATAAAAAACTTTGATTGTTGGCTATATGTTGGCTGGCGTATAGATTACATTGTTCCACAATGTGGGTTAGGAGATCATTGGTAAAAAATAAATGAAAATAATAAAGTGGGGTTACATTTTCCGTCTGCATCTGAGGGCCTGGCTGGGCTGTAAAAAGAGGAATTACAGGTTCTACTGACGTATCGGGCAGCCATGTTGGATACAGTAGAACATCTGGGAGGCTAGTATGGGCACTGCCTTGTTGATGGGATCCGTTGCTAGCATCTGACCTATCTTCTAGGAAGGTTGCAGAACTGCTGGTGGATGCCTGCCTATCCCGGAGTGCTGCGCTGCTGGTGGATGCCAGCATATCATCCTGGAGTGCTGGGCTGGTGGTGGATGCCTGCATATCATCCTGGAGTGCTGCGCTGCTGGTGGATGCCTGCTGGTGGATGCCCTGGAGTGCTGCGCTGCTGGTGAATGTCTCCTCCTGCTCATTTCTCCTGATTCTCCTTGTTAGGATTCTATCGTCCTCTGTTTCCATCTCGGAGCCACTGCTTTCCACTGGCTCATAGTCGCTATCCGAGTCTGAAGGAGAGAATTCCCCGCTACTCTCGTCCGACATACTCTGGAATATTTGGAGAGCCTCCTCTGTGCTGTAAGATCTTTTCGTCATGTTGGCGGGCAGATGTACCAGATGGCGGGCGGCACATGTGTCAGGTGTCAGATGGCAGGTGGCAGATGTGCCAGATGTTGGCAGGTGGCAGATGTGCCAGATGTTGGCGGGTGGCAGATGTGTCAGATGGCGGGCGGCAAATGTGTCAGATGGCGGGCGGCAGATGTGCCTGATGGCGGGCGGTAGATGTGCCTGATTGCGGACGGCAGATGTGCCTGATTGCGGGCGGCAGATGTGCCTGATGGTGAGCGGCAGATATGCCTGATGTTGGCGGGCAGATGTGCCTGATGATTGGTGGGCAGATGTGCCTGTTGATTGGCGGGCAGATGTGCCTGATGATGGCGGGCAAATGTGCCTGATGATGGTGGGCTGATGTGCCTAATCGTGGGCAGATGGCGGGTGGCAGATGTGCCAGATGTTGGCAGGAGGCAGATGTGCCAGATGTTGGCGGGCGGCAGATGTGTCAGATGGCGGGCGGCAGATGTGCCTGATGGAGGGCAGCAGATGTGCTTGATGGCGGGCGGCAGATGTGCCTGATGATTGACAGGCAGATGTGCCTGATGATTGGCGGGCAGATGTGCCTGATGATGGCGGGCAGATGTGCCTGATGATGGTGGGCGGCTGATGTGCCAGCTGTTGACGGGCTGATGTGCCAACTGTTGACGGGCTGATGTGCCCGCTGTTGGCGGACAGATGTGCCAGTTGTTGACGGGCAGATGTTCACTGTATGACAGGTGTTTTCACTGTTTTGGGGACACTGTGCTTTGGGGACACTGTGTTTTGGGGACACTAGCTGGGTGATCAGTGGGTAAACAGCAGACAAACAGCTATAAAACTCACTGATCTCCCGGCTGCAGCACAGATCTCTCTTCCTCTCCTCACTGATAGGCTCTGTGTGAGGAGAGGAAGAGATGAGAGCAGTTACAACCGCTCTCTATTTACATTGCATGATGACTGTGATTGGACACAGTCGTCATGTGATCAGGAGGGCCAATCACAGGGCCCTCCTGTGTTGTACCACTCCACTGTCTCTGGGGCGCACAGGCAGATCAGGATCGTGCCGCTGTGCGGGCACGTGGCGGCGCGATCTCCTGTCAAATGCCACCCCTCCCCCATGTTTACTTTACGATGGCTGTGATTAGACACAGCCATCGTGTGGATCAGGAGGGCAAATCACATTGCCCTCCTGCTGTTCCGAGATGCGGCGTGTCTGGGTGACACGCGCGCATTGGGATCGTGTGGCTGCGCGATCCCGCTCCTTTTGAAGGACGTTCGGGAATGTCCAGTCAGAAGGAGGGAGCTCCCACCCGGCCGTTTATGTGCAGTGGCCGGGTGGGAAGTGTTTAACAATGTATTTTGTTAGCTCCATAGTAGTGCTTTACCCCAGGGGCGTTGCTAGGTGGCAAAAAGACCAGGGGCTTCAGACCGAAGTCCAAGGCCGGCACAGGGGGGCCTCTAGTGGCGCTGGGTTTTTTTGGTTGGGCGGAGGGGTTGTGTGGTTGTGTGGCGGGGGTAGGCTGACTTGCTGGTTGCTGCCTGGCTTACCAGTGCCCATCAATGCTGACCACTAAACTAACCTACCTACCTGACATACACTGACCTACCTGACACACACACTGACCTACCTGACATACACACACTGACCTACCTACCTGACATACACTGACCTACATACACTGACCTACATACACTGACCTACCTAACCCACACTACCTACCTGACCCACATACACTGACCTACCTGACATGCACTGACCTACCTGACATGCACTGACCTACCTGACATGCACTGACCTACATACACTGACCTACCTGACATGCACTGACCTACATACACTGACCTACCTGACCTACATACACTAACCTAACTGACCCACACTGACCTACCTGACATACACTGACCTACCTGACACACACTGACCTACCTGATACACACTGACCTACCTGACATACACTGACCTACCTGACATACACTAACCTACATACACTGACCTACCTCACCCACACTGACCTACCTCACCCACACTGACCTACATACACTAACCTACCTGACATGCACTGACCTACCTGACATGCACTGACCTACATACACTGACCTACCTGACCCACACTGACCTACATACACTGACCTACACACACTGACCTACCTGACATACACTCACCTACCTGACACACACTGACCTACCTGACCCACACTGACCTACACACACTGACCTACCTGACATACACTGACCTACACTGACCTACATGACATACACTGACCTACCTGACCCACAGAAAAGTCGTGGAGAACACCTTTGGGATAATGGCCAGCCAGTTCCGCCTATTTCTAACAGCTATAAATATGGCAGAGTACAAACTTAACCACATCGTGTTAGCATGTTGCATCTCGCACAACTTTTTAAAGCGAAATGCTACTAATTATGTTGCCTCAGTTGGGCCTGAGGCCAGACTTCATGAACCAACACTGATGGCCCTGGAAGCTAGCTGTCCTGGCTTGCTACCCAAAGCGCCGGTGAAGTGCGCCAACAATATTTGGAATATTTTATGGGTAGGAGGGCCATTGCTATGCCAGCAAATTTGTAAATATTAGCAAAATAAAAAAAAATGATTTGATAAAATCTTGAATTGGATTTACTGCTTGTGTTTCTTTTATCTGTCTCCTAGGTTCTCCTGGTGCACTTGTAGTGCTAAGTGCTTTTTCCATTATTTAAATAACACCCATTGTCACTGTAAACACCAACTTAATACAAAAACTGGTATTGAGCATTGAAAGAAGAAGCCACACATTGTTGAGTATAAAACATTTTACTCCGTGCACATTCACATGCGCATTGTAAAACCTTTTTTGGTAAAAAAATAACATCTTTGTTTTATAAATTTTTACCTTGAAATTTTTTTTTGGTACATAAACAGGCATGTTTCAAAACATAACATAAACAACTTAGGAACTTACAAAGTTCAACATTGAAAAACTGAAGGCAATAGCAGACATTATAGCAGGGATCCTCAAACTACGACCCTTCAGCTGTTGCAGAACTACACGTCCCATGAGGCATTGTAAAGCTCTGACATTCACAGACATGACTAGGCATGATGGGAATTGTAGTTCCTGAGCAACTGGAGGGCCGTAGTTTGAAGACCCCTGCATTGTAGTGTCAAAAATGTGTTGATCTTGCTTTTATCAGATGGGGTGATGTCACCCCTGTAAAAGCCAAATTTAGAAGATGCACATAAATTGGGATTCAAAATGGGGATCTCCCTCCTGATCCCATGCCTAATGTCAACATGTGCTATCTCCCATCATGGGGGATCAATTGACGTGTTTTGGGGGTACAACCCCTTCCTCTCGCCTACTAGAGTTGCGAGAAAGGGGTTGCACCCACAAAACGTGTACATTGATATCCCCTGATGGCAGATAGCACGTGTTGACACACTGTGTGCATCTTCCAAATTTGGCTTTTAAAATGTATTAGAAGGTTATTTAAATTTTCTATGAAAAACAAAAAAAAATTTTTTATTTTTTTGGGGATTTAGATTCTCCCTAATACATTAACAATGTTCTTCATTCTTTGTTCAATCTCCTTGTTTTTTTCCTTTATGAGGTCTAAATCCCGACTACAAAACATTATGTCCTGGATTAGCCTTTGTGCACTGTCAGTCGTAAAATGAGTAGCTTGTTCTTCCACAACATGTACATCACCTAAAAGAAAAAATACACACCATGTATAATAAATATGCAGGCATACATCTATTACCTAAATCTGTGGTGTCAGACACTCACCTGTTGTGGTGAAAATCTCAACCACCTCTCCTTCCTCCACATACTGAGGTTGTGTCCTCTGTTCCCCTTCTTCAGGTGGTGGGGGGGGGGTTCCTGGAGTCCTCAGACGTCCCGAGTCTTTTCTCCCCTTTGAGAATTAAACAAAAGGTATACTTAGCACACAGATATTTGTGGCCAGAAATATGAATGTGAAACATTGCTTGGAAGTGGGGTACAATTGTCTGTTTGAGCAGAGTTCCAAGTTGAAGACATTATTTATTCCCTTAACAAAGCTGCAATACTAACCTTTTTTGGAAAAGTTTCACACATGTAGACACCCCAAGTATCCACTGGAGCACCTGTGCGCGACACCCTAAAAATGTTGTTCTTGTGTCCCACACAGGGGCGTAGCTATAGAGGGTGCAAGAGTCATGATCGTGACTCGGTCCCAGGCTGCAGGGGGCCCGTGTGGCTCCCCTGTCAGTTTTGTCTAAACTTGTGTGAGCCAGAGTAGGAGTCAGGGTGAGGAGCTGGGAGGCGGAGCTGGCGGTCCTAGGTACAGAAGACTGCTTGCCTCTTCACTTTACATTCTGGATGCAGCTAGCACCAGGTTGGATAGGAGGGCCCGTGGGGTGGCATATAGGAGAACCGGTCTCCTCTGCTCTCCTCCTGTCTCCTGCAGGTCTTTCAATGGCTGCAGGAGCAGGATCGGTTCTCCTGTATGCCACCCCGCCCGCCCTCCTATCCAGCCAAGAGGCAAGCAGTCATCCGTACCCAAGACCGCCAGCCCCGCCTCCCAACTCTGCCCCCCGACCCTGGCTCCCGCTTCCTGCCTCAAGGCTGTTCCTGCCGCCGGAATGATAGGAAAAAAGCTCCCTGCCCGAGGCCACTCCTAGTAAGCCACAAACTCTCTGTCACAGCACAAAGAATACTGCCCAGCGAGTATAGTGTTCCAGGTGTGCTGCTGACTATCACTCTTCCCCCTCCCATACTACCCCCCCTCCCATCATGCTGTCCCCCCACACTGCCCTCCACTGCCCCCCTCCCATCAAAAACTGTAAAAAAAAAAAAACCTATAAAAAATAAGATTATAAAATAAAATGGTGAAAAATAATTTAAAAAAAAACCTACTGACCCCATTCTCTGCCCTACTAACCCCGTCCACCGCCCTACTGACCCCGTCCACCGCCCTACTGTCCATGTCCACCGCCCTACTGACCCTGTCCACTGCCCTACTGACCATGTCCAACGCCCTACTGACCACGTCCACCGCCCTACTGACCCCGTCCACCGCCCTACTGACCCCGTCCACCGCCCTACTGACCCCGTCCACCGCCCTACTGACCACGTCCACCGCCCTACTGACCACGTCCACCTCCGTACTGACCACGTCCACTTCCCTACTGACCATGTCCACTTCCCTACAGACCCCATCCACCGCCCTACTGACCACGTCCACCGCCTACTGTCTGACATCATTCCCAGTCCACACTGACACCACTGGCTGAACTAGGGTTACAAAGGTCGCACTTGTGACTGGGCCCTGGCCTTCCGCCACCATGGCGAAGCCCAAGACTGAAGGACTGCACAACATGTGAAAGGAATCTGCTGTGGGCCGTAAAGGGTCATGGGATCAGTTGGAAGGGCTTTGGGCTCGGAGGGAATGGCTCAGGTCGGATGGCCCTTCATGATTTCTTGCACCAGGGCCCTGAAGGTTCTAGCTACGCCTCTGGTACTATACTAGTGCTCCTGAGTCCAGATGTGTAAACAGCTGCTGAGTGTCCTCTTCTTACATTACACTGAATCAAGTTTGCTATTCATTCTAGTTACAAACACATCTAGACAACAATGTCCTAAACTTTTTTTAATACAAATTAGCATGACCAAATGTAGTTAACCCTGTATCTGCCGAAAACACCGTATTTAGTTGGTGAAAGAACAATGTTTACTGTGAACGATTATTGTGCCCATGAGCCTGAAAGTTGCCATTTTAAACTGTACAACAGTAAAGAAAAGCACATGGAGCAACATACAAGTAATAATAATAATAGGAACACACGACAACTACTTACTTTTTAGAAGCACTTTCTTGATCCTTCTGTACTGATGCTGCTCCCTCAATTTAAGGTCTGACCAGCGTTTCCTCAATTGCTCCTTGGATCGTCGTACCCCAAAATTCCTGTGCAGACTCTTCACATCTTTAGTCATGATCTTGGCCTTTCTCACATTTGGGTTTAGTTACGGTCCATACTTCCCGTCATAGTCGGCCCTCTTCAAGATGTCCACCATCTCCACCATCTCTACAAAGGACATATTTGAGGCCTTAAATCTTCTCCTCCGGGATCAGGATGTTTCTGGCTCCAGGCTTTCCTCCTCCTCGTTACTGCTATTACGTACCTGCTGTGTCTCCGCCATGTCATCTCCCACTGCGCCAAAAGAGAAGGGGCGGGGAATAATCTAGAAAGAATGTCAGAGGCGGGCGACGCGGGCGGAGTTTCACGCATACGCAGTGTATATAAAGCTAACACGCATGTGTCGTACCTACATTCTGTGCGCATAGGAGGACCGGAAGCGCCAAATGTTCTAACGAAGGTAACATTTTAACTTGGGACATCAGTGGCCTATACTGATTCAAGATTGAGGCCTATATTGGGATAAGATTAGGAGAGTTTAGCCTGATATTAGTGTTTTTGTCTTGTATTTTGTCTTGCAGCAAATATGAAACAATTCAAAGACCCTGATTTCATGGGTCATTTCATTGACAAATACAGGGATATGCGTAATTTGTGGGAGGTTAAAAACCCCTTATATCGAAATAAACCAGCTAGGAAGGTATCGCTGGAGAAACTGCTGGAATTTATGAAGACGCAGGTCCCCAAAGCAGACATAGAGTTTGTGGAGAGGAAAATTGGTAGCTTGAGAAGCACGTATAGGAAGGAGCTTAATAAGGTCCAGGCTTCCATGAGATCAGGAGCAGCAGCAGAGGATGTATATGTACCCAGTCTGTGGTACTACAACAGGATGCGGTTTCTGGAAGACCAGATGGAAGTCAGGGAATCACTTTCTACACTTCCATCCAGCCTTCCCTCAACCCTTCACTCAACCCCAGCTGAGGCTTCCGAGGACCAACCTGGAAGAAGTTGAGGAGCCCAGCTGGAGCCAGGTATAGTATTTTTGCACATACCTGTATTTATTTTCCAAAAATTATTGTTGTTAACTAGATGTTATTATTGATAACAAATGAATGATTAAACAAAAGGTGTTTTACATATCAATAGATAGTAGGGGCCAAAAATGATTGTGACAAGAATGAAAAATGCTGGGCTCAGAATTATAGCCTTTTCTATTTATTAACATTCAATTTGCAACAGTCATGAGCTGAAAATTGTGTGTGATTGATGAACCAAAAACTAAAACTAGGACGAAGTGTCAGCCAGGAGGTGGCCGGGCCCAGTAGGAGCCTCACCCAATCCCAGGTGCCTACCCTCCGTCTCACAACAAAAAGGGCCAGGAAGGGGAGTAACGTGGAAGAGGCAGCATTGGGCCTCTTTAAGGAGGCTAATGCAGCCCTGAAAAGCCCCCCGACGCTGAAGAGGCCTATGGCTGCTATGTAGCTGCCAAATTGCAGCAAATGGAGGAGGGCCAATGCATCATCTGTGAGAAAATTATTTTTGAGGCCATTCATAAGGGGTTGAGGGGCCAAGTGAGTGATAACATGCACTTAGGTGCATTCACCCATCCTCCTCCTCCTGCCACAAGTCCACCTCCAGAGCCACAGCCTCCAAGGAATGCTGCAGGGAAGCATGGAGGGAAGGCTGCAAGGAAGACAAGAAAGTGATGGCCTGGGTTCAGTCTGGTCTGACAGAAGACGCAGGCTGTGGTAGTACCACAGCCTGGGGACATATATGTCATCTGCTGCTGTTCATGATCTCGGGAAGTCCTGGACCAGATTGTGCTCCCTATTATATGGACTTCTTAGGCTAACAATTTTAATTTACAAAGAGTTGATGTGTGCCCTGGGGGCCAAAGGCTTCGCAAATTCAAGCGGTTTCTCCAGCGTTGCCTTCCTCTTTATTTTGTTATTATGAGCCAGAATAATTTTTTTTTTTATATGAAAATACTTGCCTATGTGTTTTTCTTCAAATAGGACAGTTTGTAAGTAGGCAGGTACATTTCCAAAATACAATGTCAAATTAACAAGGGACAACAACCAACCTCCTTGAGCTTTATAAAAATACAAAATAATAATGTTGTTGTGGAAACTTGACACACAAAAAAAAAAAAAATATGGAGAGCACTAGAAAATAATTTAAAAGTAATCCAAAAAAACAGGAGATCTTGATTAAAAATTAAAAAAATGACTATAAAAAATAATTCTAAACATTAATATGGAGATCTGGTTTTTAAAACAAAAATGATTATTCAGGAGATCACGAGAAATAATAAAGAAATAAGTTTGTCAGAACTCTGTGTGAATATCAGCAGCAAAACATCTTCATTCTTCTAGCATTATAAAGCACAAAAGAATGAGCTGCATTAAAAGATCCAATAATTTGCAGCGTGACGAATGTGCTAGCTCCCTTACGAACGCTAGTTTTACCAGACTGAGCTCTTTTGTTTAATACTTGATTCTGAGCATGCATGATTTTTGGCGCGTCGGAATTGCATACAGATGATCGCATTTTCGGATAGGAACTTTTTCCGATCGAAAAATAGAGAACATTCTCTCAGTCTTTTGCTGGCTGGAATTCCGTCAGCAAAAGTCCGATGGAGCATACACACGGTCGCATTTTCCGACCAAAAGCTCTCATCGGTCTTTTGCTGCCGGCATTTCTGATCGTGTGTACGGAGCTTAATACGGACCAGATCATCAAGTGAAAACAGAGGAAAAAAAAATGAAAAAAAACAAATACAGTCACCACAGTCACCTTGGTTTTAGGTGTAATACCAAAGCTACAGTACTTGAGTGAAAGGCAAAATATCTTCAACATTGCAGAACAATTCCAATTAAATGTGACTAACTGCTACTAGTTATTGACACCAAAGACATCCAAGCAGCCTTTGTATTTCAGCACCTTCACTGGAGTGTTGTACAACCATTAATTTAGGTCAGCATGTCACAAGACTTAAGTCTCGTACACACAATGCGAATGTTGGCCAACCGAGCATCTCATTTTTGTCTTAAGGGCGTGTGCCAGGATCTTGTCTTGCATACTAATGGTACACAATTGTCGTGCAACAAACACGAACATAGTGACGTACGAGGAATTTCAGCTCTTGACCGCCATCCTTTGGGACCCTTCTGCTAATTTTGTGTTTGGTGAACATTGATTCCGAGCATGCGTGTTTGTACTTTCAACTTTTGTGTGATGGATTTGTGTACTGACCATACAAAAATCTGACAACAGACTGTTGTCCACCAAAAATTTACTAGCCTGCCATCCAACATTTGTTGGCTGAAAGTTGGACAACAATTGTCAAACGGAATGTACTAATGGTCAGATTTTAGGACAGCAGTCTGTCAACAGACAATCCCCTGTCAACAATCGCATCGTGTGTACAAAGCATAAAAGTGTTTGTTACTCTAGAAAAAAAAAAAGATCCTGTTCCCTTAAAGCATGTTATGCAGCACAGTGCTTGTGCTGTTTATTTGGCCCCCTGTATAACCTGAAATACCTGGTTGATCCTGCCTAGTTCTGCCCTCCCCTTTGTAAACTGACCATGGTTTATCATGGCTGTTGAGCCCTGACATTGTGGTCAGTTTACGTGCCTCCGTCATCCGCAGCTCTCCTGTCCTCCTCTGTCCTCTCCCCCTCCCTCCCTGCCTGTCAGCTTGTGACAGTGCCACTCCTGCATGTCATCCCCTCTGTTAAATAAGGACATGTGCCGCACAGTATGTCTTTTATAAAAAAAATTACGATTTCTACCTTCTTTCAGAGCCTCTCCCATCGATCACGTGACTCAGCTCTCTCCTCCTCATCTCCTCACCTCCTCCCGGCTGACATCAGCGAGAGTTCTCTGCCCCCCCCTGCTGGAGCTGTCACGAGAGAGCAGAGGAGTCACGTGAGCACTAGGAGACGCTCTGAAAGAAGGTAGAAATCGGCATCTTTTTTATAAAACATATATTGTGTGGCTCATGTCTTTATTTAACAGAGGGGATGGCATGATAGTACGATAGTGGCTTTAGAACCACTTTAAATCCCTTAATCTCTTAACGTGACAAGCCTTTTGTGTCTTCAGGTTTTTCTGCATAGAGCCACAGTTGACATAATTAAGAATTTGTACATTTTATTGTAGGCAGGGCATGGATAGGGGCTGTGGTAGTTGCTCTGGTAGTTCACTAGATGCACCCAAAGCTGGGGCGTGAAATTCAGCTTAAAGAGTCACATGGGTTAAGTGCCAGCCCTGTCCCTGCTAGGAGAGGAGCTCTATGGGTGAGGTTATATTGAGAAAGGGGAGCGCATGCCTGGTAGTTGGTTGCCATGAGAAGAGTGATTCCTAATTTTCCCTGAGAGTGCAACATTATAGACCAGAATGTAGGCTATATCATTAGCTTCTCTGTGGTAGCAGTAGGAAGCTGGAGGTCTTGTAAATATTGTGAGTACTTGCATTCCTCTAGGGGGGATTCCGGACTTTGGGACTCCCCTTCTGTAGGTACAGGCCTCTTGTTTTGTCTCTGCTCCCTCAATTCTGTTATGCCGCATACACACGATTGCGTATTCCAACTACAAAATCCAGTTTTTTTTTTCCGACGGATGTTGGCTCAAACTTGTCTTGCATACACACGGTCACACAAATCTTTTCAGAAATTCCGAACGTCAAGAACACAGTGACGTACGACGAGCCGAGAAAATTGAAGTTCAATAGCCAGTGCGGGACTTCTGCTTGATTCCGAGCATGCGTGGAATTTTGTGCGTCTGAATTGTGTACACACGATCTGATTTTGTTGTCGGAAAATTTGAGATCCAGATCTCAAATTTTCTTTGTCGAAAATTACCATGGAAAATGTCCGATGTAGCCTACACACGGTCGGAATTTCCGACAACAAGCTACCATCGAACATTTGTTGTTGGAAATTCCGACCCTGTGTACGCGGCATAACATCACTGGTTGGAATTCGAAGCTGTGTGCCACTGCCCTTGTGGGAGACTGACTTGTACCTTGAGCTCATTATTTAGTAAGCCTTTGGACAAAAGACTTCTGCTTTGGATTGTTCTTTCCTCTATGGCCTTGAATCCCTGTGGGATTCTTTGACTGGTAAGTCTGGAATGGGTATGAAAGTATTCTGTGGAGTACTCTTTAGAGCAGGCAGGGTTGCCCTGCAGGCATCTCCTAAAGCAATCAGCATTGGGATCCTTGGGGATTTGTGCTGATAGTGCCCCACTGGATCGGGGTAACCACCCAAAGGCTAGCAGGAATGGGTTCAAAAGTGGCTGCATTCCCCTGCTACACAATATAATATTCTTAGGCCCCTTTCACACTGATGTGGTGCAGTGCAGTGTTCCCACTGGCTTGGAGTGGGTTAGCTGTGCTTTCCCATGGACTTCTGTTATGCCCTGCATGCATCAACCCCATAGCCTCCAAAAGAGGGACTTCTGCATAAGCTGCATGCTATTAGACTCCAAACAGACTACCCACAAGCCAGCCCTGACAGTGGAAACTCATCTGACTGCAGATCACTTAGCTACCTTGGCCACATATGGTGTAGACTCTCTGAACTGTTAAGGCAAGGAAGCTGAGGAACTTATCTTCCCTGGGCATGTCCAGAAACCCAGGGGGTGGTGGGAAATAAAGGTAAAGCTGCCTGTGCAAGGTGAGTAAATGGGCATTCCACCACAGAGATTCTCTAATTTGCTCCCTTTTGGTCTGCTAAATATACAATTGACAATTGTGCAAGAGTTAGATAGATTTAGTGTTGGCTCACTGTGTTCAGTGGAGCTGTGTTTTTGATAGGTAAATGTAGCTTGTCTCACTGTAGCCAATGTGGCTGTAATTGTGGTGTTAGGTAAAATTAGTTCTGCTCACTGTAATCAGTTCAGCTCTAACTAATTAGTTAGGTCTGGTCAGTGTTCTTAGCTGATGCCAGTCTGATGGCTCCCTTTGATTTCTAGTAAGTTGTAGAACTATCTGTATCATAGGTAGGGATGAGCTTTCTGTTCGAGTCAAACATGAGTTCGACTCGAATATTGGCTGTTCATCGAAAACCGAACATTATGGGCCGTTCGCGCCAAATTCGAGCGGCGAGTAACGGCACATAATGCATTGCGGGAGCGCAGTGCATTGCTGTATGATGATTGACCAAAGCATGCACCATGATGTGAATGCTTTGGCCAATCCCAGCGCCCTCAGCTAAGAGAACCATAATTGGCCAAAGGCAGGGTGCCTTTTGCCAATCATGGCTCAGGGGGACAAAGTCCACGCCTCACACTATATAAGGCTACCTGAACGTCGTCCCTGTGTAGTGTGTTGTTGGCGTGGACGGAGATAGAGTGTCATTTAGATTGAGCAGGCAGGCAGGATATTCAGTTAGCTGCAGTGTAATATATATATATATATATATATATATATATATATATATATATATATATATATATATATATATATATCCACTGTATCCAGTTATATCTGACTGCAAGCCGTTCCTGGCGTACTTTTTCTAATATACTTCAGGCAGGCAGGTTATGCAGTTACTGTTAGCTGCAGTGTATTTAATATACATACAGTATATATCTATATATATATATATATATATATATATATATATATATATATATATATATCTCCACTGCATACAGTTTAGTAGCTATATCTGACTACAGGCCATTCCTGGTGTACTTTTTCTAATATACTTCAGGCAGGCAGTTTATTAAGTAAGCTGCAGTGTAATATATATATATATATATATATATATATATATATATATATATATCCACTGTATCCAGTTTAGCTATATCTGATTGCTGACTGCAGGCCATTCATGGTAAACTTTTTCTAATATACTTCAGCACTGTGCACCCATAGTGCAGTTGCTACTACTTTTCTGGTGCTGTACACAGTACACCCATAGTTGTTATTACACTTCTGTTGGTGTACACAGTACCGTGCACCCATAGTGCAGTTGCTACTACTTTTCTGGTGGTGTAGACAGTACAGTACACCCATAGTTGTTATTACACTTCTGTTGGTGCACGGTAACACAGTACCGTGCACTCCTAGTGCAGTTGCTACTACTTTTCTGGTGGTGTACACAGTACACAATACATACAGTGCACCCATAGTTGCTATTAGACTTCTGGTGGTGTACACAATACCGTTCACCCCTAGTGCAGTTGCTACTACTTTTCTGGTGGTGTACACAATACAGTACACCCATAGTTGTTATTATACTTCTGTTGATGTACACAGTACCGTGCACCCCTAGTGCAATTGCTACTACTTTTCTGGTGGTGTACACAGTACACAATACATACAGTACACCCATAGTTGTTAATACACTTCTGTTGGTGTGCACGGTACCATGCACCTGTAGTGCAGTTGCTAGTGCTGCTACTTTTCTGGTGGTGTACACAGTACACAATACATACAGTGCACCCATAGTTATTAAACTTCTGTTGGTGTACACAGTACTAGTGCAATTGCTACTACTTTTCTGGTGGTGTACACAGTACACAATATATACAGTACACCCATAGTTGTTATTACACTTCTGTTGGTGTACACAGTACCGTGCACCCATAGTGCAGTTGCTAGTGCTGCTACTTTTCTGGTGGTGTACGCAGTACACAATACATACAGTGCACCCATAGTTATTAAACTTCTGTTGGTGTACACAGTACTGTGCACCCCTAGTGCAGTTGCTACTACTTTCCTGGTGGTGTACACAATACATACAGTGCACCCATAGTTGTTATTACACATCTGTTGATGTACACAGTACCGTGCACCCCTAGTGCAGTTGCTACTACTTCTCTGGTGGTGTACACAATACATGCAGTGCACCCATAGTTGTTATTAAACTTCTGTTGGTGTACACAGTATCGTGCACCCCTAGTGCAGTTGCTACTACTTTCCTGGTGGTGTACACAATACATACAGTGCACCTATAGTTGTTATTACACTTCTGTTGGTGTACACAGAACTGTGCACACATAGTGCAGTTGCTACTACTTTTCTGGTGATGTACACAATACATACAGTGCACCCAAAATTGTTGTTAAACTTTTGTTTGTGTACACAGTACCATGCACCCCTAGTGCACTTGCTACTACTTTTCAGTTGGTGTACACAGTACACAATAAATACAGTAAACTCATAGTTGTTATTACACTTCTGTTGGTGTACACATACCGTGCACCCCTAATGCAGTTGCTACTACTTTCCTGGTGGTGAACACAATACATACAGTGCACCCATATTTGTTATCATACTTCTGTTGGTGTACACAGTACCATGCACCCCTAGTGCAGTTGCTACTACTTTTCTGGTGGTGTACACAGTACATAATACATACAGTACACCCATAGTTGTTATTACACTTCTGTTGGTGTACACCAGGGATATGCAATTAGTGGACCTCCAGCTATTGCAAAACTACAAGCCCCATCATGCCTCTGCCTCTGGGTGTCATGCTTGTGACTGTCAGAGTCTTGCTATGCCTCATGGGATTTGTAGTTCTGCAACAGCTGGAGGTCTGCTAATTGCATATCCCTGGTGTACACAGTATCGTGCACCCCTAGTGCACTTGCTACTACTTTTCTGGTGGTGTACACAGTACACAATACAGTGTAGTGTGGTTTTTCTAAACAAAATTTAGAGCATATCCGGAAGGCCACCAAGGAGAGGCAGACGCTCACAGGCCACTAAAAGAGGGCAAGCAGGCTCTGTGTCTACAGTCAACAGTGCTGGTCGTGGACACGGTGCATCCTCCTTTTTTTCTGCAGCTGGGCATGTTATTGAGCCGCAACATGCAGAAGAGTTGGTGGAATGGATAACAAAGCCCTCTTCATCCTCCTCATCTACCTCATCCTCTGTCACCCAGGCTCAGAGTAGTTTGCCTGCCAATGCAGCTGCCACAGCGGCCTATTCCATCGGCTACATGTCAACAGTCACTCCTTCCCTAGCCCCACCATCATGCACAGAGGAGTCCCCCGAACTATTCCACCACAGTGTCGGGTACATGCTGCAGGAGGATGCGCAGAGATTTGAAGGCTCTGATGATGGTACCCAGGTTGAGGAAGGGAGTAACATGAGCATAGAGAGAGGGGGTGCCCAAGAAGGTCAAGAAACTGGCAGTCATGTTCCTCGAGCTGCAGCATACTGCCAAGTTTGCTACAGTGACAAGGGGGAGGGGATGATGAGGTCACTGACTGTACTTGGGTGCCTGATAGAAGAGAGGAGGAGAAGGAGGCACATCTCCAACGAGGCAGGATGCCCTCCAGGGGACAGCTTAAGGGCAGCCACCCTATTGCATAACACCGCAGAGCTAAGCAGGTGCAAGGCGCTGCTAACTCCCCACGTATTTTGAAAAGTTCTTTGGTGTGGGGCTTTTTTGACATGTGTGCAGCAGATCCGTTGCTGTTTACAACATATGTCTGAAGCGTATCAAGCGTGGCCAAAACAGCAGCCGCTTAGGCACCACATGCTTGACCAGACATATGACGACCTCCCATGCAGTCCGTTGGCAACAGCACTTAAAAGACCCACATCAAAGAACAAGGCGGACCTCTCCTTCTCCTCATCAGCTGGGATCTCCAGCCCCACTTACCTCCAGTCCTCTCAGACACCTGCACTGAGGGGAATGAAGGAATAGAAATAGGTGTCCCAAGTACTTGCGGCCAATCTGCTAGCGGTACACCAACATCGGATTTTAGGTAGTGAAGGTATGGCTAGATAGGTTACGTTAGGCCAAGTGCAGTACATCTCCTTGTCTGCCCACTGGCGTCTGCGCACCGCTCGTGCCACTTGGCGCCTGGGTAGGCGGCTCTGCTGTCAGATTCCCACTGACAGCACTTCCCACTTACCCATTGGCTGCAGGCGGTGGTCAGGTGATCCGAGCGCACGCCCGCGGTGCACCTTGGACCTTGTAGGCTCCAGTGGTGTTGCCGCGGGCGCATGCGCAGACGCCACACATTAGCGTCCGCACACCTGACCGGCTGATCCAATCAGGTGTGGGGGACTTACATAAGCCGGCCCGTCCACATTGCCAGCTGGACATGACTAACGCCTGTTGCAGCCATTCCACAGTTATGAGGTAAGTCTATATTGTTCCCCACCCCTCAGCATACCTTAGGCACTCTCCTCCCTTCTCCCTAATTTAGTCCTATTTATCCCATCCCAGGATGCAATAATTTCCTGCTATCCCAACCTGCATTACTCATCTGTGTGAAGAGTATTTGTTGCTGACACCCACACCAATCTGATTAGTTTTCTAGGTAAGCCCTCCTTTTAATCACTATATATCAGTCATGGTATTACCTTTTTTCAATGATTACACAGTACCCGTCCTTAACCCTTCATTATTTTTCTAGACAAACATCTACAACCTCCATTTTCACTCTGAGTATCTTCTTCCAAGATTTTCCAGGCGTTCCCCTCTTTTCTACAAACTTGTTTTTGAATTGTAAGTTTTTGCGGCTTTGATGCCCTATTTATTTGATGTGGTAGTATTCCACTCACTAGTAATAAATTGTACGTGATACATATATTTTTTAGCTCTTCCTTTGTCCAACAATTCTTAATCAAAACTATATCCGATTGCCAGGTCATTTGTAAGCCCCCTGCAGTCATAGATACGGTGCAGCCTGATTTGCCTCCAGCTGGGGTGCTCTCTGCCGGGCCTACCCCGGGTGTCTGGTTTCCAGGTACGTATTTGCATGTGTGGAGGTTTTGTCAGGTTACCCCCCTCTGGGACCTAGTCCAGCCACTTATCCCAATCTCTACCACATGTTCTTCTATAATTGTTTTTTCTTTGTTTAGTTTTTTTACATGTTTTTTTGTATTTTTGTGCATAGATCTTCATCATTGCAACAGGCTCATATTATTCCCTGATGAAGCCAATGTCTTGGCGAAACATGTAGGAACTGAGCTTTTGTTTTGAAGGCCGTCTCCATCTGGCCCACTCCACTGCATTTGACATTGTAAAATTGATGTGTAAACTGCATCTAAGATTTCATTTATTGCTTTTTTTGTATGTGTTGAAATTTGTTTAATAAAGTATTTTTGTAATTTTAACTCTACTTCCATATTTTTCCCTGGCACCGTTATAATCCCTCTGTTCATTCCCTCTACTATTTATTTAATCCAATTTTAGGAGGTAAATTTCCCTACCCCAGTTGCTAAACCGTCAAAAGAAATTCGGTCCCAGCCATCCACATGCTCAGTGTCTGAATGCTAGCTTGGACAAATTGCTAGCACTGCAACTGCAGCTGGTAGACTCTGCCCTTTTTCGTGAATTTGTGGAATTTGTGGTACCTCAGTGGCAGGTTCCCAAACGCCATTTATTTTCACGGAAGGCCATTCCGGCTCTCTACCAGCATGTGGAAGGCAATGTCTTGGCCTCGTTGGACAAGGTGGTCAGCAGTAAGGTGCATATTACTGCTGACTCATGGTCCAGCAGGCATGGACAGGGACATTACCTTTCTTTTACGGTGCACTGGGTAACTCTGCTGGCAGCTGGGAAGGATGCAGGACAGGGTTCAGTATTGTTGGAGCTTGTTCCGCCACCACACCTCCAAAATGCTAGTGTTGATTCTGCCACAGCTCTCTCCTCCACCCCCTCCTCTTCTTCTTCCTCTATGGCCTCTTTCTCTGAACCAGTGGTGCTCCATAGGCGTTTAAGGGGCTACGCAAGCACTCAGGCAAAAAGATGCCATGCGGTGCTTGAGTTGGTCTTCTTAGGGGACAGGAGCCACACTGGGGCAGAGATTCTGTCAGCTCTGCAGGGGCAGGCCCAGAGGTGGTTGACACCACACCAGCTTCAGCCAGGATTGATTGTATGCGACAATGGCACCAACCTCCTCCCCACCCTCTGACAGGGACACTTGACCCATGTTCCCTGTTTGGCTCACGACCTGAATTTGGTGGTGTAGCGGTTCTTGAGCAGGTACCCTGGCTTACAGGATCTCCTGAGGCAGGCCAGGAAAGTCTGTGGTCATTTCCGCCAGTCATATAATGCCAGTGCTCGGCTGGCTGACATTCAAAGAGAATGCAATCTGCCCAAGAACTGCCTCATTTGTGACATGCCCACCAGGTGGAACTCAACGTTGGCAATGCTGGAGCTGCTGCACATGCAGCAGAGGGCCATCAATGAGTACCTATGTGTGTATGGCACCAGGACAGGGTCAGGGGAGCTTGGCTTTTTTTTGCCACGCCAGTGGCTGCTGATCAAGGATGTATGCATTGTCCTGTCACCATTTGAGGAGGCCACAAGGATGGTGAGCAGTGACAGTGCATGCATCAGTGATACTGTCCCTCTTGTCTTCCTGTTGGAGCACACACTTCATGGAATAATGGACAGGGCATTGAGGCAGAAGAGGAGGACTTCCTTAACTCTCAAGGCCCCCTTTATCCAGATACTAGTATTCCTGCAGGCCCGCCGATCACACAGGAAGAAGAAGAGGAGGAGAATTGTGTCAGCATGGAGGTGGAGGATAACACTCAGCATCAGCAGCAGTCTTCAAGGAATCATTTGCAGTCCCCAGAAACCCATGGAGTTGTACGTGGCTGGGAGGAGGTGGTTGAGGATCATGTGATCCTTAGTGACCCAGGGGACTCAGGATCGAATGCCTCTGCAAACTTACGCTACATGGCCTCCCTGATCCTGCAAAGCCTGTGAAAGGACCCTAGGATTTGTGGTATTAAGGAGAGGGATCATTACTGGCTGGCAACCCTTCTTGATCCACGTTACAAGGGTAAGGTTGCAGAACTTATCCAGCCTTCGGAGAGGGAGCAGAGGTTGAAACATCTTCGGAAGGCCTTGCAGAAAGGTTTGTGCGATGCGTTTCCAGAGCCTGGGAGGTTACAATTTCCTGGTGCTGGACAACATGTTGCTGAGCCTTTGTTCAGTCAGAGGAAGAGCGGTGGAGAAGGTGGCTGGCTGACCGATGCCTTCAGACAATTCTTCAGTCCTCAGCACCCAGATCTGATCGGTTTCAGCAACCATCGCCAGCACCATTACATGGTGCAGGAATATCTAGGGACAAGATCAGACTTGGAGACCTTTCCACCAGAACATCCACTGGATTACTGGGTCTTGAGGATGGACCACTGGCCAGAGCTTGCTCAATATGCAATTGAGCTACTGGCCTATTTCCTTAGGAGAAGAATATATTAACAGCGCTTAATGTGATAAGTACTTATACGGCTGATCATTAAAAGTCAATGATATTGTTCAGTTAAAACAAAATATCAGAGATAATAAAGAGCTCTGATCCCAGCGCTCAAAATGAATAAAAGCTAATAGTGTATGCACTTCAAGCTACTATCATAAAATAAATTATAACAGTTAGATAAAAAAGTGTACCCCCTTAGAAGAGGAAAGTAGTGACAATGTTAAATATGGATAAAAGATTCAACAGTATTCCTCTAATCAAACGTTTCCACTCAAACTCTTCCTAGCAAGAGAACGTTTGTTGATGAAAAAAACATCAATCCTTGAATGCTAAGATGCTAATAGTCTAATATACAGGATCTGATTGGAGATGCAAATATATGCAATTAAATAAGCTTAACCTTAAAAATTTAATGACAATGCTGGTCAAAGCAGCCATTGAACCTAAAAAGTGAAAAAAAAAAAAGAATCTATATATAAAAAAATAATAATAAAGAACACACAGTCCATAAGATTGCATAGAGCATAATTGAAGTAATGTATCAAGTCCTTCGATTGATAGTTGCATGCATGTAGCTGGCAGCGATGTAAAGGTGGGCTTCTGATCCAACCAAGTGCACTAGCCGGGGGCCACTACACCTTCACCGAATCACCGCGTGAGAACCCCCTTTGTAAATCTGCTTACCAGAGGCAAGTATCAGTAAAGCCTGTGACAACTTTCCCAGAGTTAGCCTGCTCCTCAGCCGCTGAGTGGATCAGCTCTTCATAGCCAGAAGGTTACAAAGCCGTGGGCATGTCATGCAAAGATACAAGGGGAGGCTTCCATAGTGTTAAACTGTTTATTGTTATCAAAAAAAGCCCCCTAGTAAAAGTTATGCTTACAAGAAATAAACTTTTAAAATACAGCCATTCACAGTGCCAGTGTCAGCTCACCGCAGATCAAGGGAATTCAATCAGTCCCGCCCGCCGCGATGAGTCCTGGGATGACGCTGTCTGTGTACAGCTGATGGGTCGTGTGGTCACAGCCTGACGCGTTTCGTCATTACATCTTCAGAGGGCGTGGCCACGCTACACGACCTTGCAACCTTAAATAGCCCCGTGGGTGGGATCCTCTGGCATCGTCAGCACAAACGTCATTCAAAGAACATCCCGCCCCACTGTCAACAGTGAGAGGCGGGCCTGTCAGACGCAGACAACACAAGCGCCATCCGGAAAATAACCTGCCCCCTTGCCGACAATAAGAGGTGGGCTTGTCAGATGCCGTCATTACATGCGTCATCCAATAAACTACCCGCCCCTCTATATGTTTACAGAGGCCAGCCCGCTGTGTCCAATACACCCTCCATGGATCGCTGCCTGTCGGCCCCATTAACCTGGGCTGCTAGAACACACATAATACACACAATACATTTACAATAGTTAATTTACAATATAGTCCGTTTACAATATATGGTATATAAAATCATTACATAACATTCTTAAAATCTTTAACCTGTCATCATTATTGGTTATTTAATCTAAGTAACCAGAAGAGGATGCGAACCCATTAAAAATAAAAAAATTAAAATTAAATTAAAGGTGCATAAAAAAGCATTCTAGTGGTCATTAATTGTCTACCATTGAATAATATAAAAATGCGTCCATTAATATCTACATATAATATACCAATGGCAGCAACTTCAATTTAGTAAAGTTTTTTTATTTCCTCTGCGGCTGCATATAAAAAATTTCCAGCTTGATAGGAAACTTTCCATAGGTTTCATCAATCCCACTAAGTGGTATATTATGCAAAGCCCAAAGTGGGGGATCTTAAAAATACCTGGAAAATGTTGGAGCCTCAATAAAAAAGTAATATAAATCAAAGGATAAATGATATGTAGCACACGGGAAAGGGGAAATGCCTAAGCAGCCTGTTATTTAAAAAAACAATACATATAATAGAGAGGAGCTCTACAGGTATGGTATATATTAATATTATCTTATTTATGAGAATTTAAAAAAACACAAAGGTACTACATTACTTGGTTAAACTGACTCCATAATTGTTAATAATTGCTTATGAAACGATTAAGGTCTAGTTCTATATTGAGCCCATTAAGGCTAAGTGTATTGGTCAGGTATATCCATTGAGATTTGCGTTTGGATTTCTCTCTCACCATGTTCGCTCCTCTCCAGTTTGGGTGTAGTTTGTCGATACCCCAAAACTTCAGACCTATAGGGTTTCTACCATGTTTTTCCCTGAAATGTAAGGATACACTATGTTCCTTATAGCCTATCAAGATATTGTAGATATGTTCTGATACTCTTTTTCCTAAGGTTCTTTTGGTGCGGCCAATGTACATAAGGCCACCTGGGCATTCCAAGGCATACACCACATGCGTAGACATGCATGTGATGAATTCTTGGATTTGAAATTCTTTGCCATTAGCTGTTAAGCTTGCCAAGCTACTGGTCTGTCCTGCATCCAGCGTTCTTTCTGAACGCACATTCAGTGCTGCTGGAGACTTTGTAACTGATCACAGAGTGCGCCTGTCCACAGACTCTGTTGATCAGCTCCCATTCATAAAAATGAATCAATCTTGGATTACCAGCTACCAAGCACCTGAAGCTGATGTAACCGATTGATTTTTCTATGGATGTGGGATCCCTTGAAGACTGCATATGCTGAGTGACTATCCTATTATGCTAAGTGACTCCTGTTTAACAGGGGCATGTAAATACAATTTCTGATCTAATATTTCACAGGAGGGCCTGTTCCTGCACTCAACAAAAGTATCTGTGAGGCTTTACAGTGTGTGCCACCACCACCTAAGGCTCAATTTTTAAGCCCCTGTTTAACAGGGGCGCGTAATTACAATTTTTGATTTAATATTTCACAGCACGGCCTGTTCCTGTGCTCAACAAAAGTATCTGTGAGGCTTTACAGTGTTGTGCCACCACCACCACCACCACCGCCTAAGGCCCAATTTGTATGCCCCTGTTTAACAGGGGCACGTAATTACAATTTTTGATCTAATATTTCACAGCAGGGCCTGTTCCTGTGCTCAACAAAAGTATCTGTGAGGCTTTACAGTGTTGTGACACCACCACCACCACCACCGCCTAAGGCCCAATTTTTATGCCTCTGTTTAACAGGGATGCGTAATTACAATTTTTGTTTGCATATTTCACAGCAGGGCCTGTTCCTGCGCTCAACAAAAGTATCTGTGAGGCTTTACAGTGTTGTGCCACCACCACCACCATCTCCTAAGGCCCAATTTTGATGCCTCTGTTTAACAGGGGCGCATAATTACAATTTTTGATTTAATATTTCACGGCAGGGCCTGTTCCTGCGCTCAAAAAAAGTATCTGTGAGGCTTTACAGTGTTGTGACACCACCACCACCATCTCCTAAGGCCCAATTTTTATGCCTCTGTTTAACAGGGGCGCGTAATTACAATTCTTGATATAATATTTCTCAGCAGGGCCCGTTCCAGCGCCCACCAAGGGTAACTGTGAGGGCTTGCAGTGTTCTGGTACCACCACCGCCTAAGGCCCAATTTGTATGCCCCTGTTTAACAGGGGCACGTAATTACAATTTTTGATCTAATATTTCACAGCAGGGCCTGTTCCTGTGCTCAACAAAAGTATCTGTGAGGCTTTACAGTGTTGTGACACCACCACCACCATCTCCTAAGGCCCAATTTTTATGCCTCTGTTTAACAGGGGCGCGTAATTACAATTCTTGATATTTCTCAGCAGGGCACATTCCAGCGCCCACCAAGAGTAACTGTGAGGGCTTACAGTGTTCTGCTACCACCAACACCTAAGGCCCAATTTTCCGCAGAGTGTATAGGGCAGGCCGTACAGTATATACAGGTGGTCCTCTATTTTCAAACATCCGACTTACAAATGACTCCTACTTAGAAATGGAGGGAGACAACAGGAAGTGAGAGGAAATCTACCCTTAGGAAGGGAAATTCTCTCTGTAAGAGTTAATATGGGAAAAAGGTGTCTCCACTGATGCTTTATCACCAGTCCTTGTTTCCCTAATAACCCAAAATTTTCTAAATCCAACTGTTATTGAGTCAGAAAGTGAGGTGAAATCTTCTGAACAGGGACACAGACAACAAAACAAATGTTACAGGGGTGATGATAACCCTTCCCTATGTTATCCAAAAAGCTTAAAAATGGATTACAAACAGATTCAACTTAAGAACAAACCTACAGTCCCTATCTTTTTTGTAACCCAGGGACCGCCTGTATACTGCTGCTGTTCAGAGTATATAGGGCCTGGGGGCCCCACAACTTTTTTTTTTTTAATTTGGGTGCGAGGTTCCCCTTAATATCCATACCAGACCCAAAGGGCCTGGTAATGGGCTGGGGGGGGCAACATTACATTACAGCCGCAAGCAGTTTTAAATGAATTTTATTCCTTTAGAAATGTCATTTTGTGCAGGGACTGTTCTAAACATGGGAAAAATGCGCCACTTTACAGGCATACTATAGTCACCCCCAGGCACGATAATTAAAGGAATATTTCATTTTTAATGTTTCACGTTTTTCAAACTTTTTTTGTATCGATACATGTCCCCTGGGGCAGGACCCGGTCCCCAAACACTGTTTATGACAATAACTTGCACATTAGCCTTTAAAATTGGCACTTTAGATTTTTCACGTTCGAGTCCCATAGATTTTAACGGTGTTTGCGTGTTCGCACACAAATGCCTGTTCGAATGTTCGGCCACAAACAGAACCGGGGAGGGGGGGTGTTCGGCTCATGCCTAATCATAGGCGTGGAACTATGCAGATGGCAGTATGACTTTTTATACAGCCCTGGCCGATCCCTGGGAGAAGGGCCCTGTAAGCTACCGAGAGTTTGTATATATTCTCTGGGAGACTGAGCTTGGGGTCTTTTCCTGGAGAGAATTAGTTCAACCTGGTCCTACTGCCCTCCAGGGCAATGCTGACATGTACTTGCTGTTCAAGAGACCTTTGCCTGGATGCTGAAGCTACAGAAAGCTGACTGAAAGTCCGTCTGCTGACGATCTAGTCTGGTATCACTGAAGACAGATGTCATTTGGAAGTTGGAAGTTGGAAGGAGGTAACCAACTGTCTCTGGACATTTTGTGAGTACAGACTGCTGTGAGAGATCTTAGAGACTTTTGGGCTGTTGCCACCTATCTTGTGCTAGAGAATCAGCTGTGTGTTTGCTCAAAGGGGACATCAGCTGGTGTTCTGAAGAGCATACAGTAGTCTATCTAGCTCTCTGTAAAGGGACTCTGCTCTTGCTGTTCTAAAGACAGAAGCTTGTGTGCTTTTACTGCTTCTACTATAAAGCCAAGTCCACAGTTTGCTATATGCATGGACTTCTGCTTCAGCTCTACATTTAACTGTTTCTACTACAAGCCAAGTCTGCAGTTTGCTATATGCAAAGACTTTTGCTTCGGCTTTACAGGAAGGAGTTCACTGTCCTCAACTTGTAAATAGTTTCTGTTTTTGGAGTATCCCACTCAATTCTCTCAACCCTTTTCAAGTTCTCCAAAAATGAAAAAAAAACCATCAAAAATGACCCCCATAGACTGGGTATTGAGGAGAAGTGTGGCTAAGATTATGTGCCTGGCTGTGGGGAAATCCACTGGGGAAGAATCTGGGAAAATTTCCAGCAGCTCCTACAAGAGTAAAGCCCCTTTCACACGAGGTGGACTCCGCTTCCACGGAGTCTGCTTCTGTCCGCCGGCTCAGCGGGAGATCAGTCTGTTGATCTCCGTTGAGCCGGCGGATGACAGGTCCCTCTCTGCTCACTGAGCGGGGAGGGGCTTGTCAGGTGCCGCTGCCGCCTATGGAGGGATTGGATGAAAATGGACAGCATGTCCATTTTCATCAGATCTCACCCGATCTGATCCGCCAGCGACGGACCTGGACGTAGGGCCATCCGTCTGCTTTTAGCGGACCGGGTCGGATGTCATCGGACATGTCTCCGCTGACATCCGTCGCTCCATAGGCTAACATGGAGCTCCCGTTCAGGTCCGCCGTCAAAACTGTTAGGTGGACCTAAATGGTCCGATCGTGTGAAAGGGGCCTTAGTGCTGCAAAAGTGTTTTGTTATATCTGTTTGGTAATTGGAAAAATACCTGTGAGGAGATAGGGAGAGGTCTGTGTTTTTTTCTAATCAATCAGAAATGAAGTAGGCAGGGCTGACACCACATGTTTAGGAATTTAAAGCTGGAGAGATGCAGACCAGATGTCCAAACCCTACCTAGGGTTTGGACGTCTGGTCTGCATCTCTCCACTTGGCTGTTTAACATCCTGGTCTTTTTAGTCCGGACTTCCATTCCCCTACTTACCGGACTTCATAAGGATATATATACATATATATACACTTTTTTCTATACCCACATTAGGTCCTTAGCCTTCTGGACCCCAGCTTACCCACACATGCCGCACCTGGCTTCGGGGTGCGACAATTTCCAGTGTACTTGGGGGCATTGTTTCCCTCTGGCATTTTCCCGATACAGCCTAGGGGGTTTTTGATCCAACTTTTGGGTGGACATTGTTGGGGAGACACCCGTGAAGCTGCTTTTAACCATATGAATACTTTTGCACTATCAATGCATTGAAAATGTATTTTCACTAAATGAACCCTGATGAAGGAAAAGTTCTGAAACGTGTTGGTTCAGTGAGATCATGCATTTCCATTTATGGTTCTTTTCTATGCATTGTTTTCATCTTTGTATCCATATTCATGTCCATTGTTTATATTTGTGATTATTGTACAATTTTGTTTTTGATCTATATTTTTGCTATGTAATAAATTATCTTTTATACTGTAATATTGTGTGGTAGTGCCTCTAAAAACCTAACTCTATTAGTCAAAGATTATTCTACATAGAGAGAAAAGATTCAACATGAAGATTCAACGAAGCAGTCGCTGCAAGCAGACATTTATAGTCAGAATGTCACGAAGATCCTGCCAGTAATCGGCGCTCCAGGCGCACTGTAACACGGTCACGGCACTACCCCGCATGCGCGTGCATTCACGGGTGCTGTCATGCACGGGCACGCGCGTGCGCACTCCCGCTGGCGTCAGGCGGGCTATTTAAACCTGCCTGTCACACTCAATCCCCGCTGTCTGCTCTACAGCGTTCTGTGTGCCAAACCTGATCTGATCTGAATCCTTCTGTTATCTGACCCGGCTTCCTGTTGTGACTATCCAGCTATCTGCCTGCACCTGACCTCCTTGGCTTGCTTGACCAGTCTCCTGTGTTATCCCTGGTACCTCTGCTGTCCGCCCAACACCGACCACCAGCCCGTTTGACCATTCCTTTGCCTGATACCAGTATCCAGTCTGTTACCTGCTGCTTGTTTCTGGTTCCAGTCCAGCGCTCCAGTATCCAGTCTGTTACCTGCTGCTTGTTCCTGGTTCCAGTCCAGCGCTCCAGTATCCAGTCTCTTACCTGCTGCTCGTTCCTGGTTCCAGTCCAGCGCTCCAGTATCCAGTCTGTTACCTGGTGCTTGTTCCTGGTTCCAGTCCAGCGCTCCAGTATCCAGTCTGTAATCTGCTGCTTGTTCCTGGTTCCAGTCCTGCACTCCAGTTCCTGTATACTTACCTGTCGTGGTCCCTGGTTCAGTCTGCATTCCAGTCTCCAGTCTCCTCTTCAGTTCCTGGTTCCAGAGGTCTCCACCACTCCTGAACTTCTGGTGACTGTTGATCCTGCCAGACACCCATACCACTCCTCACTCCTGTGTCCTCTGTCTCCATTCCAGAGGAACGAGAGTGGGAGCTGTAGGGGAGGTCTCTCTCTGCACTTCAGGCTCAAAACCTACCAGGTACGTGACACAGATGCTTCGCCCATAGGCTATAGAAGAATTCTAATGTTGGTTGACTAGTAATAATAATTAACTAGAAAAGGTACAATTTCTGGGGAAATTGTGAAAGTGTTCTTGCCTCTACAACTGGAGTGGGCGGAGTAACTGGGTGGGGTGGAGTGGCTTGAGTAACTGTGAAAAGTGTTAAAAAGCTTAATATTTTAAAAAGTATAAATAGTAGTAAAAAAGTTCCATCATTCGCTGAAAGAGCTGAACATTTTTTTCAAAAGTAATTTTTTTTTTCAAAAATGAATTTTTTTTAATCAAAAGTAATTTTTTTTATTCAAAAATAATTTTTTTTTTCAAAAGTAATTTTTTTTTTCAAAGGTAATTTTTTTTTCAAAAATGAATTTTTTTTATTTCAAAAATAATTTTTTTTTCGAAATTATTATTTTTTTTAAAGTAATTTTTTTTTTCAAAAATAATTTTTTTTTTTCAAAAATATTTTTTTTTTTCAAAAATAATTTTTTTTTTTTCAAAAATATTTTTTTTTTTTCAAAAATTATTTTTTTACTTTTTTCAAAAAAAATTTTTTTTTTTCAAAAATATTTTTTTTTTTACATGGGGCGGTCATAATGTTTTGGCTGATCATGGGGTGGTCATAATGTTTTGGCTGATCATGGGGTTGTCAGCTTTTGTCACTTCCCACTCTAGTTTTGAACATTTCGCCATTCATTCCTATGGGACCAATTTCGCCGCAAAAACGTCATTTCGTGGACCATTCGGCAAAACATTCCACAAAGTAATAACACACCAATCGGGAACAATCCGCTCGTTTCGGTATATTATTTGTCTCTGTAGTGTGAAAACTGTGGGAGGAGTCTACAAGCATTATCAAGTCTAGCAGATGAAGTCACGTGCATTTGGAGTGTCTCAGCATCTTGTGTTTACAACCACTGTTTCCTAGCAACGCTCATGCCCTGTTTATGCTTCCCAAATACTGCTTCATCAAAACTGTCCCATCAGAATTACCCCATCAAAACTGCCCCATCATATTCCTCTATTATAAATCAGTACATGGTGTGTCTGTCCCCTCCCCCGGGCTCTGTAATCAGCTGAGATGCTCCAGCCACCTCCCCCCTGTGTATAACAGAAGCTTTGGTAACCATGGCAACAAAACAAACACTAACAGTACACTCTGATTCATGGCTAAAATTTCCTGAAATGACCTCTAAACAAATGGCCGTATTTTAAAAACTATACATCCTACAGCGAAGATCTTTATATTGTGAGAATCACAAGACCCAGACCTAGATTTTGATGTATAGTATGTCTCTGAAATATTAAAAATGAAGGCACAGTCGCAGTTTAGAAATTGCCCTTCAAATTTGGAGGGGGCTAGAGTGTAGTTTCAATGAATGTCAATGGACGGCGTGAGTTGCAAACAAATGGTCATATTGTGAAAACTATCAGGACTATGGCTTAGCCGTGGACATGTTTAGTGGCAGCAGGGATAGCTGAACGTTTTGATATAAGATTTGTGTAGGTGGGCTTGAAAATGAGGGAGTGGCGGCAGTTTAGAAATCATGTTCTGATTTTCCAGCTTTTGTCATCTCCCACTCTAGTTTCCCCATTCATTCCTATGGGACCAATTTCGCCGCAAAAACGACGATATTTCGTGAACCATTCGGCGAAACGTTCCACAAAGTAATAGCACACCATTCGGGAACAATCCGCACGTTTCGGTATATTACTTGTCTATGTAGTGTAAAAACTGTGGGAGGAGTTAGGGTGGTAAATTTGGCTATAATAATAAGAATAATATATATGTGAGATAACAGTAAGTGGTCTTGCTATGCAAGAACACTTAATAATATATATGTGAGATAACAGTAAGTGGTCTTGCTATGCAAGAACACTTAATAATATATATGTGAGATAACAATAAGTGGTCTTGCTATGCAAGAACACTTAATAACTAGAAAAGCTACAATTTCTGGGGAAATTGTGAAAAGTGTTCTTGCCTCTACAACTGGAGTGGGCGGAGTAACTGGGTGGGGTGGAGTGGCTTGAGTAACTGTGAAAAGTGTTAAAAAGCTTAATATTTTAAAAAGTATAAATAGTAGTAAAAAAGTTCCATCATTAGCTGAAAGAGCTGAACATTTTTTTCAAAAGTAATTTTTTTTTTTCAAAAATGAATTTTTTTTTTTCAAAAATGAATTTTTTTTATTCAAAAATGATTTTTTTTCTTCAAAAATGATTTTTTTTTCTTCAAAAATGATTTTTTTTTTTCAAAAATGATTTTTTTTTAAAAGTAATTTTTTTTCTCAAAAATAATTTTTTTTTTCGAAATTATTTTTTTTTTAAAGTAATTTTTTTTTTCAAAAATATATTTTTTTTTTTTCAAAAATATTTTTTTTTTTTCAAAAATATTTTTTTTTTTTCAAAAATAATTTTTTTTTTCAAAAATATTTATTTTTATTTTTTTAAATATTTTTTTTTTCAAAAATAATTTTTTTTTTCAAAAATAATTTTTTTTTTTTTCAAAAATATATATTTTTTTTTTCAAAAATATATATTTTTTTTTTTCAAAAATATATATTTTTTTTTTTCAAAAATATATATTTTTTTTTCATGGGGCGGTCATAATGTTTCAGCTGATCATGGGGATGTCAGCTTTTGTCACCTCCCGCTCTAGTTTTGAACATTTCACCATTCATTCCTATGGGACCAATTTCACCGCAAAAACGACGATATTTCGTGAACCATTCGGCGAAACGTTCCACAAAGTAATAGCACACCAATTAAATGACATTGAGGCCGGATTCACACTGGTATTTTTCAGCTTTTCACAAAGTTCCACAAGGTAATAGGACACCAATTAAATGACATTGAACATTTCGCAATTCATTCCTATGGGACCAATATTGCCGCAAAAAACTACGATATTTCGTGGACCATTCGGTGAAATATTCCACAAAGTAATAACACACCAATCTTGAACAATCCGCTCGTTTCGGTATATTACTTGTCTCTGTAGTGTAAAAACTGTGGGAGGAGTCTACAAGCATTATCAAGTCTAGCAGATGAAGTTACATGCATTTGGGGTGTCTCAGCATCTTGTGTTTACAACCACTGTTTCCTAGCAACGCTCATGCCCTGTTTATGCTTCCCAAATACTACTTCATCAAAACTGCCCCATCAGAATTACCCCATCAAAACTGCCCCATCATATTCCTCTATTATAAATCAGTACATGGTGTGTCTGTCCCCTCCCCCGGGCTCTGTAATCAGAGCTGAGATGCTCCAGCCACCCCCCCCTGTGTATAACAGAAGCTTTGGTAACCATGGCAACAAAACAAACACTAACAGTACACTCTGATTCATGGCTAAAATTTCCTGAAATGACCTCTAAACAAATGGCCGTATTTTCAAAACTATACATCCTACAGCGAAGATCTTTATATTGTGAGAATCACAAGACCCAGACCTAGATTTTGATACATAGTATGTCTCTGAAATATTAGAATTGAAGGCACGGTCGCAGTTTAGAAATTGCCCTTCAAATTTGAAGGGGCTAGAGTGTAGTTTCAATGAATGTCAATGGACGGTGTGAGTTGCAAACAAATGGTCATATTGTGAAAACTATCAGGACTATGGCTTAGCCGTGGACATGTTTAGTGGCAGCAGGGATAGCTGAACGTTTTGATATAAGATTTGTGTAGGTGGGCTTGAAAATGAGGGAGTGGCGGCAGTTTAGAAATCATGTTCTGATTTTCCAGCTTTTGTCATCTCCCACTCTAGTTTCCCCATTCATTCCTATGGGACCAATTTCGCAGCAAAAACGACGATATTTCGTGAACCATTCGGCGAAATGTTCCACAAAGTAATAGCACACCATTCGGGAACAATCCGCACGTTTCGGTATATTACTTGTCTATGTAGTGTAAAAACTGTGGGAGGAGTTAGGGTGGTAAATTTGGCTATAATAATAAGAATAATATATATGTGAGATAACAATAAGTGGTCTTGCTATGCAAGAACACTTAATACTAGAAAAGGTACAATTTCTGGGGAAATTGTGAAAGTGTTCTTGCCTCTACAACTGGAGTGGGTGGAGTAACTGGGTGGGGTGGAGTGGCTTGAGTAACTGTGAAAAGTGTTAAAAAGCTTAATATTTTAAAAAGTATAAATAGTAGTAAAAAAGTTCCATCATTCGCTGAAAGAGCTGAACATTTTTTTCAAAAGTAATTTTTTTTTTCAAAAATGAATTTTTTTTAATCAAAAATGATTTTTTTTTCTTCAAAAATGATTTTTTTTTTTCAAAAGTAATTTTTTTTTTCAAAGGTAATTTTTTTTTTCAAAAATGAATTTTTTTATTTCAAAAATAATTTTTTTTTCGAAATTATTATTTTTTTTAAAGTAATTTTTTTTTCAAAAATAATTTTTTTTTCAAAAATATTTTTTTTTTCAAATATATTTTTTTTTCAAAAATAATTTTTTTTTAAAAGAAATTTTTTTTTCAAAAATATTTTTTTTTTTTCAAAAATAATTTTTTTTTTCAAAAATATTTTTTTTTTCAAAAATATATATTTTTTTTTTCAAAAATATATATTTTTTTTTTCAAAAATGATTTTTTTTTTCAAAAATTATTTTTTTACTTTTTTCAAAAATATTTTTTTTTTTTCAAAAATATTTTTTTTTTTACATGGGGCGGTCATAATGTTTTGGCTGATCATGGGGTGGTCATAATGTTTTGGCTGATCATGGGGTTGTCAGCTTTTGTCACTTCCCACTCTAGTTTTGAACATTTCGCCATTCATTCCTATGGGACCAATTTCGCCGCAAAAACGTCATTTCGTGGACCATTCGGCAAAACATTCCACAAAGTAATAACACGCCAATCGCGAACAATCCGCTCGTTTCGGTATATTATTTGTCTCTGTAGTGTGAAAACTGTGGGAGGAGTCTACAAGCATTATCAAGTCTAGCAGATGAAGTCACATGCATTTGGGGTGTCTCAGCATCTTGTGTTTACAACCACTGTTTCCTAGCAACGCTCATGCCCTGTTTATGCTTCCCAAATACTGCTTCATCAAAACTGCCCCATCAGAATTACCCCATCAAAACTGCCCCATCATATTCCTCTATTATAAATCAGTACATGGTGTGTCTGTCCCCTCCCCCGGGCTCTGTAATCAGCTCTCAGATGCTCCAGCCACCTCCCCCCCTGTGTATAACAGAAGCTTTGGTAACCATGGCAACAAAACAAACACTAACAGTACACTCTGATTAATGGCTAAAATTTCCTGAAATGACCTCTAAACAAATGGCCGTATTTTAAAAACTATACATCCTACAGCGAAGATCTTTATATTGTGAGAATCACAAGACCCAGACCTAGATTTTGATACATAGTATGTCTCTGAAATATTAAAAATGAAGGCACGGTCGCAGTTTAGAAATTGCCCTTCAAATTTGGAGGGGGCTAGAGTGTAGTTTCAATGAATGTCAATGGACGGTGTGAGTTGCAAACAAATGGTCATATTGTGAAAACTATCAGGACTATGGCTTAGCCGTGGACATGTTTAGTGGCAGCAGGGATAGCTGAACGTTTTGATATAAGATTTGTGCAGGTGGGCTTGAAAATGAGGGAGTGGCGGCAGTTTAGAAATCATGTTCTGATTTTTCAGCTTTTGTCATCTCCCACTCTAGTTTCCCCATTCATTCCTATGGGACCAATTTCGCCGCAAAAACGACGATATTTCGTGAACCATTCGGCGAAACATTCCACAAAGTAATAGCACACCATTCGGGAACAATCCGCACGTTTCGGTATATTACTTGTCTATGTAGTGTAAAAACTGTGGGAGGAGTTAGGGTGGTAAATTTGGCTATAATAATAAGAATAATATATATGTGAGATAACAGTAAGTGGTCTTGCTATGCAAGAACACTTAATAAATATAATTATTACTAGTGTCATACAACATTAGAATTCTACTATAGCTTGTAGGCGGAACATTCGACCGGAAATGTGCGATTGCGGCGTCAAAAAGTTTAGCTGCTCCGTCGAATCTTCTTAGAACATTCGACAGACACCATAAGCCTTCAATGACAGATTCAACCTTAATTATTTTCGATTTTCGGATGAATGCATTTTTTTAACGAAACTAAATAAACAAAAACGAATTTCGGGAGTAACTAAATAAATTTTTTTTTGTTCCGAAACAAAATATTTCAGTGTGCACATGTCTACTAGACATACCTTTTTTATGAAATCTAACAAATCAGGTACATACCTGGCTCGCGCTCTCAATTCATTCAACAAACCTTTCAAACCAATTCGTTTGAAACTATCCAAAGATGTATACACTAGCAACCCTATTAAAATTGTTCACAAATTTCACTCCCATCTAGCTTCTTTGTATGCAGCAACGAACGAATTTAACTCTACCGAGGCCACACATTCTTTTCTAATATAAACCTGCCAGAATTATCCCATGCCCAAAAAAGTCTACTTGAGGAACCCATTACGGCAGAAGACATAGCTAACACTATTAGCTGATGGATATTTGGCCTTATATTATCGATCATTTACAGAAATTCTCTCTCCCATCTTAGCCGAAGCTTTTAATGTACTACTGGATGGACACTCCTATAGGCAAGAATCACTAACGGCAACTGTTTGTATGATCCTCAAGCCCCTCACTGATGACCACTTCTTGTACAAATTATCGTCCTATTCCCCTTTTAAACTTAGATATTAAAATTCTGGCAAAAATCTTAGCAAATCGCCTTAACAGAATCATAGGCAGTCTGGTTCACAGGGACCAGGTAGGCTTCATGCCGACTCGCCAAGCTGGTGACAATGTACGTCGGGCAGTTCTTCTAGCACATATCGCTAAAACTCATCATATCCCCTCTTGCTTTCTCTCCCTTGATATTAAGAAGGTCTTGGTCTTTGATTCTGTATCCTCACCCTACTTACATTACACTTTACAGAAATGGGGTTTTGGCCCACACTTTATGAAATGGATCGCAGCACTATATGATAATCCTAGAGCATGCATAAAATATGCAGGTTATAAATCCAACTCTTTCAATATAGAAAGGGGTAGGTGCCAGGGATGCCCACTTCCCCCCCTGTTATTCGCCCTCTTAATAGAACCCTTAGCCCAACAAATCAGAATAGACCCAATGATCACTGGCATAGAGACAGGGGGATATCAGCACAAGCTTTGTCTGTTTGCAGATGACATTTTGCTGTTCTTATCTTCTCCACAAGTCTCAGGCCCTAACCCCCTGCCCATTCTCAGCAGGTTTGCAGCCTTTTCTGGCCTCTCAATCAATCCCAAGAAATGTTTGGCTCTTAATATTTCCCTTTCCAAGTTGTAACTAGATTCAGCAACAGTTGTGCTTCCCTTTACTTGGGCAGAGAAATCAATTCCTTATCTCGGAATTAATTTGACAGCCTCTATTGCGGACCTCTTCTCAGCCAACTACCCCCCAATCTTGAAACAATTTACAAATCTACTGAAACAATGGACTCATCTTCCACTATCATGGATAGGCAAGATTAATGCAACAAAAATGATGATTCTGACTAAACTATTGTACCTGTATAGAGTCTTACCAATCCCAATTCATTCCTACTACTTAAGACTAGTGCAGAAAAGGTCAACGACATTTGTTTGGGGTTCCTGCAAACCACATATACCCTTACACACATTGCATCTCCCTAAAACAAGAGGAGGCCTAGGTTTCCCCAATTTTGCAATCTACTATAAACTGCTCATATTGCGAGTCTTTCCAAGTACCACGCAACGTGAGAAATCCCTTTATGGGTGATCATAGAAGCGTCAGAATGCGACCCACTATCAATCTCAAACTTATTATGGCTTCACCCCAAAGACAGTAAAGGTGTGTGTAACCCCATCACTAAACATTATCTATCCCTATGGGATAAACTCAAATTTAAACATCGCTTACAGTCTTCACACAATCCCCTCCTATCCTTCCTTAAAAACCCTGCTTTCTACCCAGCATGGGTCTCTCCCAAATCATTTAAAATTTGGACCTCCTTAGATATCCTAATGCCGCATACACATGATCGGACTTCTCGTCGGAAAAAGATATGACAGCTTTTCCGACGGGATTCCACTCAAGTTTGCCTTGCATACACACGGTCACGCAAAAGTTAGCTGAACTTACGACCGTCAAGAACGCGGTGACGTACAACACTATTACGAGCCGAGAAAATGAAGTTCAATGCTTCCGAGCATGCGTCAAATTGTTTCCAAGCATGCATAGGAATTTTGCACGTCGGAATTGCCACAGATGATCGCATTTTCGCATAGGAACTTTTCCCGACCGAAAAATTAAGAACATGCTTGTAATCTTTCGCTGGCTGTAATTTGGCCAGCAAAAGTTCGATGGAGCGTACACACGGTAACATTTTCTGATGAAAAACTCTCAGAGGTCTTTTGCGGGCTGAAATTCTGATTGTGTGTACGAGGCATTAGACTACATAAACGCATCACTCCTACGTCCTTTCTTCCCTTGTGAGATTTATAAATTACCACATTCTGAATTGTTCAGGTATCTTCAAATTAAAAATTTCTACACACGTTTTATAAACATTGATGCCTCCTTGTCCCAGACTACTAACTTTGAATGTGTATGTATTGACTCGGTTGAATTGATGATAGGCAACTCCTATCCTCATATTGATTAGTGGTTCCAAATTAATAATAACTACTGCAGTAGGGAACAGACACAAAAGATACGCTCAGCATCTTTCCAAATTACTGTTCTGCTTTATTATGACGCAATTGAAGGTTTTTATGCACATGATTACGTAGGTATCACATTAATATTACAATTGTACATTTATGGTAACAAGGGGCGTTACATAGGCAGGCTTATTCTAATCAGGACTCGAAAGAATGTAAACATTTACTGAAAACATTATTAGTGCTGTTGCACAGTGAGGGCAGTGTGCAATACATACAAAATACAATACAATTATATACAGAACTTACAAATTTCCATTACAGTCTCCCCTCTTTTGATCAATATTTTGATCACTAACCATACCTGCTATCACCTTTAACCTGGAACCTCCACACGCTTAGGTGGAGGTAGTCCTGGCCAAAGAAGCAAAAAACTCCATTGTGGAGAAAATAATAGCTAAGCAACTTTTTCATTACCAAAATGACTTTTCATTGTGAAAAACAAATGATTGATAAGACATATTTACAGAGTACTGGCTGTACACTCCTGTGGCCAGAATGGCCTTCTAGCTTAATTGTTGGCATGCTGACTTATCAGCACATGTAAACACAGACAATTCTACATAAAATGGAAGACGCACAAAAGACAAATATGACTTCAACTTGGCTGAACTACTTTTCAAATATATATATCCCTTACAATTAAAGTAATTGAATAAAAAAGTACCCTAGACTGTGATCACAAGAGGGAAACAAATCAAACACAGAGATTTCTTTAATTTAGTCATTTTTGCAGTGTGTGGTGTGGACCCAGGTGACTTTTTCTTCACGTTTTGCAAAAACTGTACATGAAATAGATGCTGTATTGAGTCTCCAAACTTTTCCTTATATATAAATGTCTCTTAACAATCCACAAGTCACCTGGCTTTAGTTTTAGATCCTTCCAAACTTTTAGGATCTGGAATTGGGGAGAAAACACATAAATGAGTTTGTCAAAAACCTTAAAAGATCAGCAACATTCTCTGTGAGATCCGAATGGAGGACTTCGGCTGCTGAGACAAAATATAAGCAAGTGAGTAACACACTCCCAAACCAAATCTCATAGGGAGAGAGTCCAATATCCCCCTTAGGGGCTTGATAAAATTTAAGAAAACATTCAGGCAAAAGTTTTCTAGTTTCTTACTTTACTTTGTCCGCTATATTGTAGACAGTAGGGGGTGTAAAAATAAAACCTCAAAACTTCTAGTAAGGACTCTCCTATAAAAATTGATTTCCTCTGTTACTCTCTGTACTCCCTGGCACTCTGTACTTACAAACTACTTCTGATAACACTTTTTACTGTGGCCTTTGCAGTAGCATTTGCCACTGGACATCCAAAAAACATGTCCATACAGACAAAATGCATACTCGTAAGATCCTAACTTGGGCATCTGGATATATCTTTTTGTAATCTCTGGGAGGGATGTTCAGCTTTTGGTAACACCTTTGGTAACAGGTAAAACAAGAAGTGGTATGTTATAAAAACAACTGTGGAGAACCCTGGCTCTATCCCATGCTCATTTACTAAGGCAGCCATAACTGCTTGTGACTCATGACACGGTCCATGTGTCAAGCTGAAGGGAAAAGAGTGGCTGGCAGACATAAATGATCACCTTTTCCAAAGTCCTGTTTCATAAGAAGTTGCCCCCTGTGGACCACTTGTTCTTCTCGTTCTGGGGTCCTTAAAGTTGAATTATTAATCCCAGCTATACTGGGCCAGAACTAGGGTGGAATCTGTGGGTTGCACAGACCCATCAAGTGTCCGGGGCTGTAAATGCAGCATCCTTAGTCACCTGGTCTGCTTCCATGTGTGAAAGTTAATATGGCTACCTCAGCAAGAAGCTGGAAGGCTGAAAACAGCCGATCAAATTAACTTGGCATGCTTGGTTGGTTTACCTGCCGAAGTAAAAACAAACTTCTGGCCCTTCAAATGGAACCAAAAGCTCTCTATATCTCGACTATCTATATAAATATACACTCTTTTTACAGCTCACAGGCTTTGCTAAAACATGGAGCTCTGCTTCTTGAGCTGGGCAAAAAGGATCCAATGACTTTGAATACAGAGTATCCTTCTGGGTGATAAACTGCATACTCAAATCTACAAAAAATTAAATATCTGGGTCTTCAGGGAGTGTGTCCCGCACTGGGCTCACAGCAGCTGATTCCTACACCATCAATTTAACACATGTGTCTTTTCCTTTCTCTCCGGCCTCCAATAGAGGCAATAAGGTGGCTGGATTCAAATGTACGCATTTTTCATTGCTAGATTTGTACATAAACAAACTCGTATTTTAAACCTTTCATTAAACAAACATTTAGTTAGCTGTATATTTGCTGCACAGAATGTCGGACCATTAACCAAAACAATATCTAACTTTGTCTAATAGCACCTTTGCATAAGAGCTACAGCTCTGATATATCGGGGTGAACCATTTATTACTGGGTCCAGCTTGCATAAATATATTACAATGGCTTGTTTTCTATCACGCTGTTTGTGTAAGAACTCCAGTTTCATGTTTCAAAAGACAACTTCTTCCTGGCAATATTATAATAAATGATAACAATACCCTGCGGTCATGGAGAGATGTCCATAAATCCAAAATATTCTTCTGCTTATACCACTGTACTTACAAGAAAAAGGGGCACATCATTTCACTATCCACACATTCTGCTTTGGATTTCAAAAATGAAAAATAAATAAAAACAAAAGGACCAATCTGTATGATGGACCAGAAAGTATCAAAAACTATAAAACAACTGGCTGCAGGTGGCATCTATCCTAACAGGGTGTGTGGACTTGATGTGATGGGTCTGTTATATTTAAATTTTATTTATTATTACTCTTACATCATGGACCGCACATCAAGTTTTCATCAAAAACCTTACAATATCATTTTTGTAGAAAAACTTCTTATGTATCCCATCCATCTTGGCTTTGTTAAATATTATGGCAGCTTTATTCAAAATAACAACCTCATCTTAATCTTTTTTCCTCTCAATAAGGCTTATTGTATAAATGTAAAATTACAAAATTGTTATCTTAATCTAAACTAATCTCATTCATTACAAATTTCCCCAATAACCTGGATTTCATTTCCAACCAAAGGTTGTCTAAACCAGTTTCAATATATCTATATTATTAATATAATTGTTAAACTCATATTAGAAATTAATACTCATTATTACTTAATTTTACTTAATTTCCCTTTTTTAAATGCACTGTTTCCACTATCAAAGGATATTCAATTTGTGTAATACACGGTTAAATGTAACCTTCATTTTACCATGTTTGGAAAACAGATTCAAAATAATTGTGATCACATTGTTTACCATTAGATTCGTTAACACGGCACATTTTGTTATAAATGTTTTGTCTAAAAAACAGAAATTGGCATGGTGTCCTTCCAGCTTATCACTGACCACATTCTTTCAGGAGAGCACAAAGGAGGGGGTCACATCTGCGTACATGACACACACAAGCAATAGAACTAAAGGTCCCAGCATTCGCACACACATACACCAATATCTCTCTAAAATCGCTTACATTTTTCCCATTTGTGCACAACACATGCATATCATTCTCTCACTTTCTTTTAACTCTCATTAATATTTTCCTGTCTAAATTCTACTTTCTTTATTTTGTTGAAATAACTTTTATATCTAGCTTCTATGATTCTATGATCAGATGGGGAGCCACAGTGCTCATCCCATCTTCCCTCTCTGACAACATATAAAGTATTCTGTTTTACCTCTCATTTCTCTGTTTCTGACTCTAATAGTTGTAGTGCCTGACCCCAAATTCATCCCACAACTTAACATGAAAATGTCCCTTTCTGTCTAGTGTTAATGTCACCCTTGATCCATCCTGCTCACATAGATAGCTGTTTCTCTAGCTGTTTACTCTGCATGATTCTTAGTCCCTGTGGACTTTGGTAACCCAGTTACCCATTGTGGATCCCTGTCCACTCTAACCATTAATGTAGGGGCTCAGTATAGGCGGAACCGCACCTTTGGTTCATATATAGCGCTCCTCTTGCGCTGGGCATTTTTGAGGGTCTCTTACCCTTCATTCCCTTAATTCGATGCCCATAATGACTGGCCAGTCTTCTCTACTTGTGCCTATACCCTCTTGCCTCTAAACTACTTTATCTAGCAGATTTACTACATATACCTGTGAACAGCACTATTCTTCCCTTTCTTATCTATAACACTCCGATGGACAATAGACAGGGACAACATAACATATAACCACCAATCAATACAGTTCGATTAAGGGGAGTAAAATAGGTACCCTTTGTCCCGAAAATGCCTTACCGATCAAGGAAGTCTGATAACTCAAATGTAAGCAAAAGGCTTACCTCAGCCGGCTGATTATCAGAAATTCCCGGATCGTCTCAAGCTCCTCGTTTCGGATACTCAGGGTCACCTGGAATCCCCTCCTAAGGCAAAGCTCGCCATGCTGACTCGGTTGAATTGATGATAGGCAACTCCTATCCTCATATTGATTAGTGGTTCCAAATTAATAATAACTACTGCAGTAGGGAACAGACACAAAAGATACGCTCAGCATCTTTCCAAATTACTGTTCTGCTTTATTATGACGCAATTGAAGGTTTTTATGCACATGATTACGTAGGTATCACATTAATATTACAATTGTACATTTATGGTAACAAGGGGCGTTACATAGGCAGGCTTATTCTAATCAGGACTCGAAAGAATGTAAACATTTACTGAAAACATTATTAGTGCTGTTGCACAGTGAGGGCAGTGTGCAATACATACAAAATACAATACAATTATATACAGAACTTACAAATTTCCATTACAGTATGAAGGACCCCCACGCTAGAGGATTGATTTCATCCCTCTACACCCAACTTTTAGTTAATCCCGATCTAGACAAACCATCCTACGCCCGGAGATGGAAGGAGGACCTGGGGCGAACCTTAGATATAGCATATTGGTCTGGGATCTGGTTTGTAACTAAATCATCTTCACCTAACATCCTGGCGGTGGAAGCTAATTATAAAGTTTTAAGCTGTTGGTACCTTGTGCCTTTTAGAGTGGCCAAATTCGCGCCTACTAGTTCAGCTCATTGCTTTCATGGCTGCTCTGATTTAGGCACACACCTACATATTTGGTGGACCTGTCCGATAGACCAAACTTATTGGAAAGAAATTTTTGAAATTACCTCCAGAATGTTTGAACTAATGATACAGCCAGTTTCAACCACTGCACTGCTTAATCTAAGACCAGAATGTTTAACACATACCCAATTCAAACTCTTTGTTCAACTCCTTACGGCTGCAAAACAAACGATTGCAAAGGCATGGAAATCCCCTGCTTTGGTGATGGTTGAGACAAAACATAGAATGAATGTGTCCATGTCTCACACCAAAATGGTGGCGATTGAACAAGATCAACTCTCCAAATTCGAAAAAACATGGTACCCCTGGATAAAATACCACCTTCCGCCAACATTTGATGAATCTGTCCTTCTGCTATGATAACTGATTTAAATATTTAGATATTTGGATGTTTAGACAGCTAGATATTTAATTGTTTGGGAGTGTATATGTTTGAATATTTGGATATGTGAATATCCATATAGTCATACCGTATCGTGCACTGGTATCTGAGCCAACCCCGTGGACTTCCCTCGTCTCTCTACCCCTCATTCTCCCTCTTTATTCTTTACCTTAATTTGTTTTCACAACTCATTATCCTACTATATACAACCTGCTCCTCCAATATTACAGCAACATTTCCAATGGGTCTGATTAAACAATACAACATTGAATATATTGCTACATAACTCTACACCAAACCCACAGGTTGAATTTAATTATAAACCAATTGTAAGATATTACATGCCTCCCTTTTACATATACAAATTTGTATATTGCTGAGCTTCATTATTTCATTACTGTATTACCTCTTTTCTTATGTGTGTTATTGACATACCTGTTATAACCTGTATAATCATCAAAAAACTTTTGACGTGAAATGACCATCCATCCTGCCTTTATCTTCTGTATTAAAAACTGTAATCCTATGCTAGCTGTCAGCCCAGTCAGCACTAAGCTCCTCTCTACATTAGCCTGAATGTGGCTTCTAGATTAATTGAACAGTGATCAATATTTGGAATTCATGACCAGTGACATAGCTGTTTTATTTTCTATTTTTCTTGTTTTATAAAATGTAAGTAAATGTGAAATCTTGAAATAGAGGGTGTGTTTGGCCCTGGAGCAGAAAATGCAAAATACTTCCAAAAGAATTCACAATCAGCCTATGAATACAGATCAGCTCAGAAGGCAAGAAGTAACCCACAGGGCCTCCAGACTCCTGTGGAGTGAGGATGTTTGGGATCTGCTTCTCACTATACATCAGTGGAATTGATATAGAAAGAAAATGAAATAGAAGTGTTATATGTAATAATGTGCTCAGGAAAAACATCTGCCCTTATGAAAATATAGTTATTTGGAGAGTGGAAGTACAGTATGTGGATGGACATAAGAGTCTCGACAGAAGAGGGAGTACCCACAGAAAATGCATATCTGTTGTCTGATGTTACTAAAACTGTCACCATCCAGGGATAATACAGATGTACAGTCAGGTCCATAAATATTGGGACATCGACACAATTCTAATCTTTTTGGCATTATACACCACCACAATGGATTTGAAATGAAACAAACAAGATGTGCTTTAACTGCAGACTTCCAGCTTTAATTTGAGGGTATTTACATCCAAATCAGGTGAACGGTGTGGGAATTATAACAGTTTGTATATGTGCCTCCCACTTTTTAAGGGACCAAAAGTAATGGGACAGATTAACAATCATCAAACTTTCACTTTTTAATACTTGGTTGCAAATCCTTTGCAGTCAATTACAGCCTAAAGTCTGGAACGCATAGACATCACCAGACGCTGGGTTTCATCCCTAGTGATGCTCTGCCAGGCCTCTACTGCAACTGTCTTCAGTTCCTGCTTGTTCTTGGGGCATTTTGCCTTCAGTTTTGCTTTCAGCAAGTGAAATGCATGCTCAATCGGATTCAGGTCAGGTGATTGACTTGGCCATTGCATAACATTCCACTTCTTTCCCTTAAAAAACTCTTTGGTTGCTTTCGCAGTATGCTTCGGGTCATTGTCCATCTGCACTGTGAAGCGCCGTCCAATGAGTTCTGAAGCATTTTGCTGAATATGAGCAGATAATATTGGCCAAAACACTTCAGAATTCATCCTGCTGCTTTTGTCAGCAGTCACATCATCAATAAATACAAGAGAAACAGTTCCATTGGCAGCCCATGCCATGACACTACCACCACCATGCTTCACTGATGAGGTGGTATGCTTTGGATCATGAGCAGTTCCTTTCCTTCTCCATACTCTTCTCTTCCCATCACTCTGGTACAAGTTGATCTTGGTCTCATCTGTCCATAGAATGTTGTTCCAGAACTGTGAAGGCTTTTTTAGATGTTGTTTGGCAAACTCTGATCTGGCCTTCCTGTTTTTGAGGCTCACCAATGGTTTACATCTTGTGGTGAACCCTCTGTATTCACTCTGGTGAAGTCTTCTCTTGATTGTTGACTTTGACACACATACACCTACCTCCTGGAGAGTGTTCTTGATCTGGCCAACTGTTGTGAAGGGTGTTTTCTTCACCAGAGAAAGAATTCTTTGGTCATCCACCACAGTTGTTTTCCGTGGTCTTCCCGATCTTTTGGTGTTGCTGAGCTCACTGGTGTGTTCTTTCTTTTTAAGGATGTTCCAAACAGTTGATTTGGCCACACCTAATGTTTTTGCTATCTCTCTGATGGGTTTGTTTTGTTTTTTTAGCCTAATGATGGCTTGCTTCACTTATAATGACAGCTCTTTGGATCTCATATTGAGAGTTGACAGCAACAGATTCCAAATGCAAATAGCACACTTGAAATGAACTTTGGACCTTTTATCTGCTCCTTGTAAATGGGATAATGAGGGAATAACACACACCTGGCCATGGAAGAGCTGGGCAGCCAATTGTCCCATTACTTTTGGTCCCTTAAAAAGGGGGGGGCACACATACAAACTGTTGTAATTCCTACACCGTTCACCTGATTTGGATGTAAATACCCTTAAATTAAAGCTGAAAGTCTGCAGTTAAAGCACATCTTGTTTGGTTCATTTCAAATCCATTGTGGTGGTGTATAGAGCCAAAAAGATTAGAATTGTGTGTGTATTCCTGACACACACAAATGCGAACGCAGGCTAAAGTTACATTGGTGGTCAGTGTAAATCTTCTCATTTCATTGGGGCTTGGTGTACAATCCTTTCATTCATTTAGTGGCCCGCACATCACGGATCACGGTAAACGGCCGCTGACAGCGGCCATTTACCACGTGATCGCTCCGTCAAATGACGGAGCGATCACTTGTAAACAAACCGGCGTCATGTCTGGTTCCTCTCTCCCCTCTCTGTACCGATCAGTACAGTGCGAGGGGAGAGATTAGTGGCAGCAGTGCTGTGGGCTGGATGTGCAGTGCCCACAGCGCTGATATGTGCCCATTCCAGCCATCCATACTCAGCCATCTATGCTCAGCATACCCATCAATACTCAGCATACTCATCCATCCATTCATGCTCACCCATCCATACTCAGCATACTCATCCATCCATCCATGCTCACCCATCCATCCATACTCAGCATACTCATCCATCCATCCATGCTCACCCATACTCATTCATCTATGCTCACCCATCCATACTCAGCATACTCATCCATCCATCCATGCTCACCCATCCATCCATACTCAGCATACTCATCCATCCATCCATGCTCACCCATACTCATTCATCTATGCTCACCCATCCATTCTCAGCATACCCATCCATACTCAGCATACTCATCCAACCATCCTGCTCACCCACCCATACTCAGCATACTCATCCATCCATGCATGCTCAGCCATCCATACTCAGCATACTCAGCCATTCATACTCAGCATACCAATCCATACTCAGCATACTCATCCATCCATCCATCCATGCTCAGCCATCCATACTCAGCATACTCATCCATGCATCCATCCATCCATGCTCAGCCACCCATACTCAGCATACTCATCCATCCATGCTCAGCCATCCATCCATCCTCAGCAATACTCATCCGTACTCAGCCATACCTGGCCATACTCAGCTATACATTCATGCTCAGTCATCCCATCCATGCTCAGCTATCCCCATCCACGGCTCATCCATCCCCATTCATGCTCATCCAGGCCACATCAGTTCTCATCCATGCCACTACAGTGCCTCACAAAAGTATAATAGGTAATCAAATTATATTTGCAACTTATGCCCCTAGAACACCTGACAGTGCTCCCTGCATGTTGGGCCTCTCTATGTAGCCACGCTGTGGAAAAGTCTCACATGTGGGATCGCCGTACTCAGGAGGAGTAGGAGAATCTATTTTGGGATGTAATTTTTGGTATGTACATGCTATGTGTTAGAAACATTGTGTAAATGGACAACATTGTGTAAAAAAAAATGCGTTTTCATTTTCTTTACCTATTTATAAAAAACTTGTAGAAAAAAATTACATGTTCAAAAGACTCATTATGCCTCATAGATTATATATTGGGGTGTTTTCTTTCCAAAATTGGGTCATTTTTCCATTGTCCTGGTTCTCCAGGGCCTTCAAAATTGCAAGAGGTAATCAATTATATGTGTAATTTATGCTCCAAGAATGCCTGATGGCGTTCCCTGCATGTTGGGCCTCTGTTTGTGGCCACATTGTGTAAAAGTCTCACACATGTGGTCTCGCTATACTCAGGAGGACTAGCAGAATGTGTTTTGGGGTGTAATTTGTGCTATGCATATGCTGTGTGTGAGTAATAACCTGCTAATATAACAATTTTGGGGGAAAAGAAATCTTGATTTTGCAAAGAATTGTGGGAAAAATTTACAACTTCAAAAAACTCACCATGCCTCTAACTAAATACCTTGGAATGTCTACTTTCCAAAAAGGGGTCATTTGGGGGGGTATTTGTACTTTCTTGGCTTGTTAGGGTCTCAATAAATGACATAGGCCATCAGTACTTCAAGTGTGATCAATTTTCAGAGATTGGCACCATAGCTTGTGGACTCTATAACTTTCACAAAGACCAAATAATATACACTGATTTCGGTTATTTTTACCAAAGATATTTAGCAATATAAATTTTGGCCAAAATATATGAAGAAAAATTACTAATTTGCAAAATGTTATAACAGAAACAAAGAAAAATGCATTTTTTTTACAGAATGTTCGGTCTTTTTTCTTTTATAGCGCAAAAAATAAAAAACCCAGAGGTGATTAAATGCCATCAAAAGAAAGCTCTATTTGTGTGGAAAAAAAAGGACAAAAATTTCATATAGGTACAGTGTTGCGTGACTGAGTAATTGTCATTCAAAATGTGAGAGCACCGAAAACTGAAAATTGGTCTGGTTAGGAAAGGGGTTTAAGTGCCCAGTGGATAAGTGGTTAATTAAAGGCATTGTAATAAATGTTGCAAACAGAGAACACTATGTATCCTCTATTTATTGTTGCATGAATGTGGAGGCATATCCTATCAGAAATACCGAATAACGCTGGTGTGGAGGAAGGAGAAAATGAGTGGGGCAGTATATATGAGAGTTCTTTCTTGCCATCCCCCTGGGAGGCTACTGATTGAAAAGTGGATACAGAGTAGCTGGTCGGATGTGGAAGAGATGAGACCATAGCTGAATGAAAAAAAGGAATTGTTTTGAGTCTTTCTGACTCATATATGAGGTGAGCAGGTATAACGGCTGGTGAAGGTGTGCACATCTGCTGAAGACACGATTTGCACAGTGGTGGATGATATATGAATTGAGAAGTCACAATAATTGAGAAGTCACAATAATTTAATGCAAAAAAGTTTCAGCATATGAACTTTAATTGTACACATTATTATATAGATTTTATTTATTTATTTGAATATAATTTGATATGACTGGATATTTCACATGATAGATTAATAGTGCTGCACTTATAATATTTCATTTTATATGTTGTGTGGTGAGGTGAATTCACAGCAGCTGTGGAGTACTAATTAGTAAACTTTATAGTTTATTTATAGCACATAACACTTTAGGTAGGTGGTGCTAATTGTCTTATATACACAATCCCTCTTGTGTTCCTACTGGAGCATACTCTGCTTGGCATTATGGGCAGGGCACTCGAGGCAGAGCAGCGGGAGGAAGAGGAGGACTTCCTTTTCCTCTCAAGGTAGGCTTTATGCAAACACCATTTTTGCAACGCCACAGAACACACAAGAGGAGAAGGAGTAGAAGGAGGAATCTGGTAGTTTTGGTGGCATTGAAGCAGAGGAAGACATACGCAAAACCTTAAGAGATGGTTTTCAGTCCCCAGAAAACTTAGCAGTAGTACGTGACTGGGAGGAGGCAGTTCAAGATAGTTTAATCCTCAGTGACCCTGAGGACTCTGCTTCTCATGCCTCTGCAAACTTGCAGTGCAGGGGCTCCCTTATTCTTCAAAGCCTGCGAAAGGACTCAAGAATTTGTAGCATCAAGGAGAAGGATCATCATTGGTTGGCAACCCTTCTTGACCATAGTTACAAGGAGAAAGTCTCGAAACTCATCCTGCCACCACAGAGGGAGCACAGGACGAAATATGTTTAGGACACTTTAAAGAGGAGTTTATGTAACACCTTTCTAGACTCTGGTAGGTTACAGTCTGGTGGAAAAGGAAGTTTTAAGTCTTCAGATGGTCAAACGAGGAGCGATGGAGAAGGGGGCCGCCTAAGTGATGCATTTAAACATGTATTTAGTCCTTGGTGCCCAGGGCTGTCAGATTCCATATCCCATCGCAGCATCTGCATCATATGGTGAAAGATCATCTGGGGTGAAAACAGACATGGAGAGCTTTCCAATAGACGATCCACTGGGTTACTGGGTCATGAGATTAGACCACTGGCCAGAACTTGCCCAGTATGTAATTGAGCTGCTGGGCTGTCCTGCATCCAGCATGCTTTCCAAAAGGGTCATTTAGTGTCCCTGGAGGTTTTGACAGATAAGGAGCGTGTCTGTGCACAGACTCTGTTAACCGGCTGCCATTTATCAAAATGAATCAGTCCTGGATTAGCAGCAGCTATCAACCCCCTGATGCCGATGTTGCTGATTAAGTGTTATTGGGATCTGGAATCTCTTCAAGACTGTGTAGGCTGCCTAGCTTTGTGGGTGTTGATTTTATCTTGAAGTAATTGTTTGGTATAGGTTTCATGGGCACAATTAACACACAAGGACAACTTTTCCTCACCTGTTTGACAGGTGCATATCATTTAAATTTTTTACAGCAAGGCCAATTCTTGCTTTCATCAAGAGTACCTCTGTAGGATTACGGTGTAAAGGCACCACCAACACCCAAAGCCCAATTTTTCTGCACCTGTTTGACAGGTGCATATAATTTAAATTTTTTACAGAAAGGCCAATTCTTGCTTTCATCAAATGTACCTCTATAGGGTTACAGTGTGAAGGCACCACCAACACCCAAAGCCCAATTTTTCCACACCTGTTTTACAGGTGCATATACTTTCAGTTTACAGAAAGGCCAATTCTTGCTTTCATCAAGAGTACCTCTAGCCATTTCCTGCTCTCTCCGGCGGTGTGTTTTTGGAGCATTCCGTTTGGAATTTTTCTATTCATTTCACTGGTCTGTAGATCAGCGGCGGCTTCAGCAGCACAAAGAGCCACTTAATGGCCTTACTGGTAAGCTAGTAATGGTGAAACTGAAGTGGGCTATGGAATACAAGAGATGCCTGGTCTCTGTGAATGGCTTCAACAACATGCAGCTCACCAATACAGAAGAGTATATTGATGGGGCTTTGTCTGGACATCTTGAAGAAGTTCTAATAAGGTGTAATCATTTCTTGTATATACGAGGAGTAGAAGAGGAGGAAGAAGATGGCAAGATGAGAGAATAAAGCAATTTTCAAATGAGTTTTGTAAATTTATTTTGAAACTTCTCTTCTGAGGTTATTGTTGGACATTGTTTTTGTTAAGAAAAATAAACAGATTTTTTTCAAGAGTACCTCTATAGGGTTACGGTGTGAAGGCACCAACAACACCCAAAGCACAATTTTTCTACACTTGTTACTCCTTAAGTCTGTGAAAGAGACACCAGACTTTTTCTAAATAAAATTGTTAATCTTGGCTTGAGTTTACTATAATGTGGCTTCTTTACATAAGGCTTGCTCACTGTATTGCAAACATTTGTTATTTCCATCCAAAGTCTGTCAAAGAAACATCAGAATTTATCCAAAAAATCCCTAATCTTGTTCTATACACGGTAAAGATGCAGACTAAGGGGACCCCCCCAGGCACTATATTTAACCTCTTGCCGACCAGCCGCCATCATTATACTGTGGCAGTTCGGCACGTTCCCTTGAGCCGTCGTAGCTATAAGTCAGATCCTTTAAGTAGGATAGCTGGCACGTGCACATGGGCCCGTTGCACTGCGGGGTGCCGATGCTCATGGCTGACGGTCACGATGACCACCAGCAATGAGCGATTGCAGGCACGAGAGGCAGAACAGGGACATGTGTGTGTAAACACACAAGTCCCTGTTCTGTTCTGTGAGGAGAGACAGATCGTGAGTTCCTAATAGCTAGGAACCACGATCTGTCATCCCCTCTAGTTAGTCCCCTCCCCCTACAGTTAGAACACACAGCCAGGGAACACATTTAACCCCTTGATTGCCCCCTAATGTTAACCCCTTCCCTGCCAGTGACATTTATACAGTAATCAGTGCATTTTTATAACACTGATCATTGTATAATTGTCAATCATCCCAAAAATGTGTCAAAAGTGTCCAATGTGTCTGCCATAATGTCGCAGTCACGATAAAAAGCGCAGATTGCCGCCATTACTAGTAAAAAAAAAAAATAATAATTAAAATGCCATAAATCTATCCCCTATTTTGTAGATGCTATAACTTTTGCGCAAACCAATCAATGTACGCTTTTTGCGATTTTTATTACCAAAAATATGTAGAAGAATACATATCGGCCTAAACTTGAGAAAAAAATGTGCTTTTTTTAAAAACAACTGGGGATATGTATTATAGCAAAAAGTACAAAATGTGTTTTTTTCAAAATTGTCGCCTTTTTTTGTTCATAGCGCAAAAAATAAAAACCGCAGAGATGATCAAATACCACCAAAAGAAAGCTCTATTTGTGAGAAAAAAAGGGCGTCAAATTTGTTTGGATACAGCGTCGCGCGACTGTGCAATTATCAGTTAAAGTGACGCAGTGCCGTATCTCAAAAAATGCTCTGGTCATTGAGCAGCCAAATCGTCCAGGGCTGAAGTGGTTAAAGGAATTTTTCATTTTTATTGTTTCACTTTAAGCATAATTAAAATCACTGCTCCTTTAAAAACTATCTTTTAAAAAAAAATGTTTGCATTGATACATGTCCGCCTGGGGCAATACCCGGGCCCCCATACCCTTTTTATGGCTAATATCTTGCATATAAGCCTTCAAAATGGGCACTTTTGATTTTTCAAGTTTGGGTCTCATCGACTTTAATAGTGTTTGCAGTTCGGGTCCGAAGTTTTGTGATTTTCGACAGTTCAGGCGTGAACCGAACTGGGGGTGTTCGGCCCATCTCTATTCTTGATAACATTGGCTGTATGTTTGGGTTTGTTGTCCTGCTGCAGAATAAATTTGGGGCCAATCACACACTTCCCTGATTGATGGTATGGTATGATTGAAAAGTATCTGCCTGTCTTTCTCAATAAGCCTGTAGCAGCAGATTGCAGCAAGAGAAAGCTGGATTTGCTGGGCAGGTGAGTATACAAACCAAGAACAACCCAGCCTAACAGGTAAGAAGGGGTTAAAAAAATTGTGGGGAGTAAAGTTTTTCTTTGAACATGACCATTATTCTTAATTTAAGTACCTTTCTTTATTGTTGCCATTAAAACTAAGCACACCAATCCACTAAAATTCAGGCTTAGCCCACACAAGACTAAGTTTAGAGACCCATGCAATCTTCTGACTAAAACATGGCTACATGTCAGCTCTGTATTGCTCTAAACTTTCTCAATCAACATCCCCAGTGCTTTTATCATGCCTTTGCTCTTTTCTTCTATATTATTTTCTTCTAGGTGCCTTCATAAATGTGTTCAGGTCAGAAAAGAAGACGTGGGTAGGAACACAGTAGGAAACATATATTTCTTCCATAATAAAAACCTATTTTAACTGTAAAGAAGTCTACAGCGAAAAAAAAAAAAATTTACAGCAGATATTCAGACTGTAAAATGGAATGCAGAGGTGAATTGAATGACTGTCATGGGACTGGATTTGCTCATCACTACTTTGAGATCACATATTACATGTTGAGTAGTATTCAAGTAGCAGTAGTAGTCTAGTCTTCATTGTGACATTAATTTTCTGGTTGGCTATACCAATCTTTTAAATTGACCTGAATTCCAACCTGTAAAAATAACAGGGTGACTGAGTTGAACCAATTGATGACCCACCCAGAATATCAATCACCAATTACCGATTGAGTACAGGCTGCACTCGCTGATTACTGGCTCCAAGTTGACCGCACTCACTGAAATTGGCTGCACTCATATTATTTAACTACACAACAGACAAGGGAGAGTATTACTCCAAAACACAACATACCTCCCTATATAACTCTTGTGTATAGGTTGGCTGCTTAGAATGTGTGACTGAAATTGTCAGCAGTAAAAACAGAAGTATGCCATGTTAAATATGTGAAAATACCCGTGAAATTTTTATATATGTCTAAAAAGACAAAAAAAAACAAACAAAATAGAAGATACAGTATAAAACAAATTACCTTTATTGGCCTTCAAAATAATCGTCATCCTTCACAAAACACTTTTGGCAAAGTTCATAAAGCTTCTTGAAAACTGTCAGCAAAGGCCTCTTTAGGAATTGCTGTCACACATTCTTGGATTATCGTCACGTCCACGTGCAGCTTTCATGCCACTCTTCAGGGGTCGAAACAGAAAGAAGTCCACAGGTGCCAGATCAGGGGAGTATGGTGGATGATCGAGAACAGGTAAGCAGGACTAAGCCAAAAGTTGGCGCACACAGACTGCATTATCGTGCAGCAATGTCCATGGTCTAGTCTTGTGCAACTCTGGCCAAACACAGCCAGGGCTGGTACTAGACTATTTTGCGCCCTAGGCGAGACCAGCTACTTGCGCCCCCCCCCCCATTTCAATAACTTTAGCACCAGAACTGGTCCAGGTGGACAGGAGAGGGGGTGCCGCCAGGTGGAGGGAGGATATAGCCAGGTGGACAGGAGAGAGGGGTGCAGCCAGGTGGAGGGATGGAGTCAGGTGGACAGGAGAGGAGGGTAAAACCAGGTGGGGGAAGGATAGAGCCAGGTGGAGGGAGGATATAGCCAGGTGGACAGGAGAGGGGGGTGCAGCCAGGTGGAGGGATGGAGTCAGGTGGACAGGAGAGGGGGTGCAACGAGGTGGACGGAGGATATAGCCAGGTGGACAGGAGAGGGGGTGCAGCCCGGTGGAGGGAGGATATAGCCAGGTGGACAGGAGAGGAGGGATGGAGCCAGTTGGACAGAAGGGGGGTGCAGCCAGGTGGAGGGATGGAGCTAGGTGGACAGGAGGGGGGTGCAGCCAGGTGGAGGGATGGAGTCAGGTGGACAGGAGAGGTGGGTGCAACCAGGTGGGGGAAGGATTGAGCCAGGTGGACAGGAGAGGGGGTGCAGCCAGGTGGACAGGAGAGGGGGTGCAGCCAGGTGGAGGGAGGATATAGCCAGGTGGTCAGGAGAGGGGGTGCAGCCAGGTGGACAGGAGAGGAGGGTGCAGCCAGGTGGAGGAATGATATAGTCAGATGGACAGATGGAGCCAGGTGGACAGGAGGGGGGTGCAGCCAGGTGGAGGGATGGAGTCAGGTGGACAGGAGAGGTGGGTGCAACCAGGTGGGGGAAGGATTGAGCCAGGTGGACAGGAGAGGGGGTGCAGCCAGGTGGACAGGAGAGGGGGTGCAGCCAGGTGGAGGGAGGATATAGCCAGGTGGTCAGGAGAGGGGGTGCAGCCAGGTGGACAGGAGAGGAGGGTGCAGCCAGGTGGAGGGATGGAGCCAGATTGACAGGAGGGGGGGTGCAGCCAGGTGGACAGGAGAGGAGGGTGCAGCCAGGTGGAGGGATGGAGCCAGGTGGACAGGAGAAAGGGTGCAGCCAGGTGGAGGGATGGAGCCAGGTGGACAGGAGGGGGGGTGCAGCCAGGTGGAGGGAGGATATAGCCAGGTGGACAGGAGAGGGGATGCAGCCAGGTGGAGGGAGGATATAGCCAGGTGGACAGGAGAGAGGGTGCAGCCAGGTGGAGGGATGGAGCCAGGTGGACAGGAGGGGGGGTGCAGCCAGGTGGAGGGAGGATATAGCCAGGTGGACAGGAGAGGGGATGCAGCCAGGTGGAGGGAGGATATAGCCAGGTGGACAGGAGAGGAGGGTGCAGCCAGGTGGAGGATGGAGACAGGAGGGGGGGTTCAGCAAGGTGGAGGGATGAAGCCAGGTGGACAGGAGAGGGGGGTGCAACCAGGTGGGGGGAAGGATGGAGCCAGGTGGAACGGAGAGGGGGTGCAGCCAGGTGGACAGGAGAGGAGGGTGCAGCCAGGTGGAGGGATGGAACCAGGTGGACAGGAGGGGGGATGGAACCAGGTGGACAGGAGGGGGGGTGCAGCCAGGTGGACAGGAGAGGAGGGTGCAGCCAGGTGGAAGGATGGAGCCAGGTGGTCAGGAGAGGGGGTGCAGCCAGGTGGAGGGAGGATATAGCCAGGTGGAGGGATGGAGTCAGGTGGAGAGGGGAGATGCAGCCAGGTGGAGGGAGGATATAGCAAAGTGGACAGGAGAGGGGGTAGCCAGGTGGAGGGATGGAGCAAGGTGGAAAGGAGGATGGGTGCAGCCAAGTGGAGGGGGTCACACATGATAAGGTCTGGCTGGAAGCCTTCATCCCCAGCGCTTCCCCCCCACCACCTGACAAGTTCTTACCTTGGGGCACTTCTTTCCAGCACCCTCCACATGTCAGGCAGCGGGCGGCAGTCTGTGTCACCAGTTACACACAGGAGACCTCCTCCAGCTCCACCCCCCCTCAGCTGATCATTCGGTTCCCCCCCGGGCTCCGGCGGCCGGCCGCGGAGAGGCTGGATAAGCTGCAGGAGCAGCTTTGCTTTTGGCTCCTCGCTCCTCCAGGACAAGCAGCCTCGGCCCAGCATGTGTCCTGCGGCCAGTCCGTGCCTGGGTGGATCTATCCTGGCTGTCTTGCACAATGCTGCCCAAAATTTAAACCATTCGTCATTTGACTCCTGGTCGACTAAACCATCATTCGGAGGTATGTCCCATTTTAGTCTCCTAGGGACAATGTTTTCTTTAAGGTAGGTTTCAAAAGTGCTTACATCCCACCATAAGCTCAACTTCTTCTCCATGTTATGTCCCAATTTTCTCATTAAACTCTCCAAGTCTGCAGTTTTGTTATTATTGGCATTAACAGTGTTAAAGAAACTCTTCTAAGTTTAATTTTCTTTTTTCCATAAAGGAAAACACATCCATGGTTGCTGCGGGAATGAGTGGGGTATATGGAAAAAGTACTAGAATGTATAATTGTAGTCAGAGTCTTTGAGTTAGAAAGTGATACTCCTAAGCACCGAGTCCTGAGGTGTGCCTTGGCCTGGCTGGTCAGTATGCCTGAAAAGAGGGCATACCCTGAATGTAAGAAAAAGTATTATGAGTAAGTATGAAGATTGGGGGAAACGGGTGGGTGGGAACCCAGAACGCCAACGAGCCCTGGCCTGACAGAGGAGGAGGCTTAAATAGCCCTCTCGGACTCCTCCCACAAATACAGGCTAGCCTCCGGCCAGCCTTTGTACTTGTAGTCAGAGTCTTTGAGTTAGCACCGAGGCCTGAGGTGTGCCTTGGCCTGACTGGTCAGTATGCCTGAAAAGAGGGCAAAAAGACAAAAATTTAGGTGAAGAAGGGAAAGGTAACAATCCATCAAGTGGAGTAGCGCGCGCCCGGATGGCAACAGTATATATCTGATAAGTGTCCGTTATGACAGGAGAAACCCCGACTCCTGACTTGGTGATGAGACAGAACCCCTTATAGAAACCTGCGAAGCTACCCAGAGCCCAACGAAATGTCCCATGAACGATTGGACAGAGCCTGAAGCCCGAGACGACCCAGACATGAGAATGAACTGCTGTGAATGAGAGGATGCATGGGGGAAGGGGAGCTATGGCTGTCCTGAGGAGCCCCTGCAAAATGATAGCCGAGAAGATCACAACTTCAACCAGACCCTGGGAAGTGCTCAGTGAAACCCTCCCCCCAAGCCCTGGCCTACCCATACTGGTATGTGAAAGAGTGAGGGTAAGTGCCAAAAGGACAACTGGCAGGAGTTCAAAATGCTAAATACCTGAAGGATGTGATGGAGTAGGTGGATGAGGTCCAAGCCCTATGGCAAAAAGCACTGACAACATGGAGAAACCATGCCAGACACCGAATACTGGTCCCACCTGATTTGATCAGGTCGTGCTGCAGCCGAGTCTGAATCCTGAACCAAGGAAGGAGGGCCAGACTCCACACCGGGGAAATAAGTCCCATGGCCTGAAACAGTCATACCCAAAGTGACTGAAACCCCCCTACCTGAAACCGGCTGGGGAACGGAAAAGATGACTGAACTGACGTCCCTGAGCAGTCTTCCAGGCCACATCCTAGACAAGATATCAGGCCCGAGAGTAGAATCCAGAATCATGACGACGTTTGCCCAAACCTACCACTTAAGAGGACCAACAAGGGGATGATGAATGCCAATGCAGCCCAACCTGAGAACATGAACAAGAGAAATGACAGGCAACAATACATGAGAACAGCAATCCCCCTCTGTGCCTACCCAAGTATGAGAACATGAGCAGAAATGTCAAGACCACTGCACGTGAATGAAGCTGATGAGGGACCCCCCCCCTTGTGTAAGTAGTGAATGAGCCCGAGTAACCTGCTGCGCAGAGACAGGTAATTAACTGAAAACTCAGGGCTGGTGTACCCACAAACCATGGTGGGTAATCGTACAGGTGTGGTGAATGAACGTACATCGTATGACGTATGTTATACAGGCGAGAAGATTGTGGTCAACAATCATTAACAAACGAAACCTCAGCCCGTATGGATCTGTAGACGTGACAGATCCTGACATGTGAGCCCTAGCTAACTGACCCAGGTACAAAATGAACAAAGATACAAGGAGACATGACAAACAACGAAGATAAAAAACAGCTACCGGAATATGCCGTGAATGAACAACAACGCCTCTCTGAGAAACGCTGTGACAGGAATGCTGAGACTGAACACTGAGGTAGAAAGGCTATGACAGAAATCTTGGGGTAGAAGCGCACTGACAGCAATGTTGACAGAAAACCCTATGACAGAAATGCTGAAAGCTGAGGCAGGAACGTGAGAACCGAAACCCTGGGCAGAGCCTAATGACAAATGCTGAGACTGAAATCCTGGGGAAAAAATTCTATGACAGAACGCTATGACAGAACGCTATGACAGAACGCTATGACAGAACACTATGACAGAAATGCTGAGGCAGAAAAGCAAAGACAGAAATCCTGGGGCAGAAACGCAGAGGCAGAAATGCCATGACAGAAATCTTGGGGCAGAAACACTATGACAGAACGCTAAGGCAGAAATGTAATGACAGAAAACCTGGGGCAGAAACACCAAGACAGAAAAGCTGAGACTGAACGCCAAGCCAGAAATGCTGGGGCAGAATGCCGCCATGACAGAAATCCGGGGCAGAAACTCTACAATGAGACATGACAAAAAAACGGCCACATGGAGCTGTGGGGGGAAGGACGGCTCCCCTCCCCCCCGCATGAGCGCCGGGAACAACGGGCGGGCTGCATGCAGACTACATGGGGCTGTGGGGAAAGTGGGTGGAGGATGGATGGACTGACCCCCCCCCCAGGAGAAGCGGGCGGGCGCCCCCCCCACAATGCTGGATGGAGCATGGGACTGTAAGGGGGACAGACTGGGCAGTGGTGGAACCCAGGGATGACAGTGGGGGGGACTGAGTGGTCCTTGGGAGAGGAACCAACACCATGCTGCGGCTGACCGTCGCTCTGTGAAGAGGCCGGAAGTGACGTGCGTCCACCCAGAACGCCAACGACCCTGGCCTGACAGAGGAGGAGGCTTAAATAGCCCTCTCAGACTCCTCCCACAAATACAGGCTAGCCTCCGGCCAGCCTTTTTACTTATTTCTGCGCTACCATGAAAGGAGGGGGGAACTCAAGGTGGAACTGCTGTAGGCACCGAATATGCGTCAAGCCAAACCCATAAAGCAATGAAATAATTGTGGGGGTTGGTGCTGTGCTATTCCGAGCAAAGTGCAAAAAATATATTGCTAAAGGTATAATCTTTTAGTCTTTTTTTTTTTTTTTTTTTATATTTAATATTTTTTATATAATGTTTTATTATTTTTGCCATCTTTATCATAGATATGGATTTATTTCTAGCCATGTATTTTTTAGTCCGCTCTGTCAGCACCTTACTGAGCTTGTAGTTTAGTTCCTGTTGCTCTGCTGACAGTATTTACCATTTTGATGCTATGGCCACGCCCACATCACTTAAGAACTTGGTCACCTGGCCACGTTCCTCTAACACCAGTTAGAGCCGGTTTACACTAGGGGCGGCACGACTTGCAGGTTGCCTCACCGAGGCGACCTGCACACGACTGCCACGGCAACTTGCAAAACGACTTCTGTATAGAAGTCTATGCAAGTCGCCCCAAGTCGCCCCCAAAGTAGTACAGGAACCTTTCTTCTAAGTCGGAGCGACTTGCGTCGCTCCGATTAGAACGGTTCCATTGTACAGAATGGGAGGCGACTTGTCAGGCGGCTAGGTCGCTTGACAAGTCGCCCCCGTGTGAACCGGCTCTGAGGCTTTGACTGGCGGCCGTATCACATATGAATAGATAACCAAGAAAATGGCCACGCCCATGATCTCTCAGAATACTATTATTGCATCGAGCCACACCAAAATGGCCGCCCATTGAAACTAATGGTAGAGACTATTTAAAGACATTGATTGTGCCTTCCCTTTAATCCCTGAAGAAGTCACGCCTAGGGACAGGCACTCTGATACTGACGTAGGCAAACAAGCTAACCGCTCGTAGGAGATAAGTTTATTGTTTGATTTTATAATGTAAGCTATGTGAGTACCCCTATCGCTAAACTAATAAACATCTATTACTGATTGAAAATACTACACTATCCGGCCCCCTTTTTTCTTTACCTCCCCTCCTGCTTCTGCTGAGAGACAAAGACATATTGAGAACCCCATCTGGTCCAGGAACATAAGGGAGAAGCTGCCATTACCAGTGACTATATGCGGTTACCTCTTTACCGCAAGGTAAGAGGCCACTTCTCACCAGTGTGTGTCCTGTGCACGAAGAGGAGATATCCACTTTTCCAGCACCTTATTGCACTATTTTGCACATTGGAATGCTCTTTCACAGAAAGAAGATATAATCCCATTTCACTATATTCTCAGTTATTTTGCACACTTTGGAATTAGCACACATTTGCACACCTTTGATTTATTTGGACTTTCATAGTCTTTACAGTTGATACACTTTTTTTTTTGCTGTATGCTTGGTTTGCACACTGATTTTCATTTTGCACAGGTCCTTTGCACTCTGCACAGGAAAATGTACTATTGATATTTTTTGCATTATATATATATATATATATATATATATATATATATATAATATATTATAAGTTGTTGAAAGTCAACCATCACTGCAGCCCTCCACCAGTCGGGGCTTTATGGCAGAGTGACCCGACGGAAGAGACCTAAAAAATGGCTGTCCACCAACGTTTACCATCCAACCTGACAGAACTGGAGAGGATCTGCAAGGAGGAATGGCAGAGGATCCCCAAATCCAGGTGTGAAAAACTTGTTGCATCTTTCCCAAAAAGACTCATGGCTGTATTAGATCGAAAGGGTGCTTCCACTAAATACTGAGCAAAGGGTCTGAATACTTAGGACCATGTGATATTTCAGTTTTTAATTTTTAATAAATCTGCAAAAATGTCAACAATTCTGTGTTTTTCTTCCAATATGGGGTGCTGTGTGTACATTAATGAGGAAAAAAATGAACTTAAATGATTTTAGCAAATGGCTGCAATATAACAAAGAGTGAAAAATTTAAGGGGGTTTGAATACTCTCTGTCCCCACTGTGTATATATAATATATATATTTATTTTATATATTGTTTTGTCAATTTGCACAGTCTATTTATTTAGTTTTATGTATGTATAACTATAACTATTTGTAGTTGGATACTTACCACATCCATTTTAGTGGCACCATCAACTTAACTTTGCACGCTGCACTTTGTCATTATTATTGTGTTACATTGCACGTATTGTTTTACAGAAGTGTCTCTATATCCTTTTAGTATTGGATTTTTCTGTGCATGCGGACACTGTTTGTGTACTGCTACCTTTAGCAATATATTTTTTGCACTTTGCTCGGAATAGCGCAGCACCAACCCCCACATTTATTTTATTGCTTTATGGGTTTGGCTTGACCCATATTCGGTGCCTGCAGCAGTTCCACCTTGAGTTCCCCCCTCCTTTCATGGTAGCGCAGGAATAATTATACATTCTAGTACTTTTTCCATACACCCCACTCATTCTCGTGAAAAAAGAAAAATAAACTTAGAAGAAGTCCTTAACACTGTTAATGTCAATAATAACAAAACTGCAGACTTGGAGAGTTTAATGAGAAAATTGGGACATAACATGGAGAAGGTGAGCTTATGGTGGGATGTAAGCACTTATGAAAAGTACCTTAAAGAGAACATTGTCCCTAGGAGACTAAAATAGGACATACCTCCGAATGATGGTTTAGTTGACCAGGAGTCAAATGACGACAAATGGTTTAAATTTTTTAACGAGAAAGGCTTGGAACTGCTTACATTCCTATTAAAAAGGAAGAAAAGAAAAACCATGAATATTGATCAGAAACAAAGATCTCACTTAAAAGGATAGATAAGTACAGCAGAGAAAAAGTAAGAAGTACATTAGGGATATGAATGACTTCCAAAATGACCAGGTTTTTAAATGGCAAAGCCAACTTGGTAAATTGAACGCTATCTCAACATATTCCACATCAGAAAAAACAGTGAGGATGTACCCACAATATACAAATGAAGAACCTGAGCAAAACATACAAAATAGAGGAGACCAGGATCCCAGAGAGAGAAATGGAGCCATAATGTTGTAAAGCGCTGCGTAAACTGTCGGCGCTATATAAATACTGTATAATAATAATAATGATGACCCCTTGACAACAGACCTATAAGGAGAGATATGGGAATTACTATCGACAGACCCCCCACTGTACTGATAGGAGACCCCAGTATAATGATCGAACACCACAAAATGGTTGGAAAAAACCTTATTATTGGAAGAATAACAGGAAACCTCAGAATGAGGATAATTGGCATAAACCGCTGAATGATCAGAGGGAATATAGAGGACCACCACAAGAATATAGGGATCATAGGAAACCAACATATGAATATAGGGTTAACAGTGCACCACCATATGAACAATATGGACCACAAGGAAGGAGCCCTGCCCAGGAATATGGACATGGTGATAGAAGAGGCCCACAACAGAGAAACCATCATCAGAACGAACAAAGTCCGATACCTACTCACAATTATTACGCGCCGTTAATGAATCGCGATGAGGAAGAGAGGTATGAGAGACAATACCCTTCAGATTATGGTGGCCCTGACTACAATAGATCTTTTATAGACGGGGGCAGGGAGAATCAACCACAAAGAAATCCAGACGAAATGAGGGATACGAGAAGAAGCCAGGAAAGAAGAGAGGACGGCGATCTGGCAAGAGAGAGCAAAAGAAAAAGAGAGTGAAAGGAGAACGCATCTTCAATCTAAGTGGTCAGCCACTCACACACAAAGAAATTGGGGTTCTAGACAAAGGTTTGAAGTATGCACCAACCAAAAATCTAGATAAATTCCAGACCTACATTGGTATCCAGAAATTTGTGAGAAAAATGAATATCAAAAAATATATTGTAGGTAATCCTTTTAGACACAGAACCCCAGACGTTGGTAACAATGGAATTTTACACAGCACACTGAGGAATAAATCCATTTTTAATCCCCCTGTTAAGGATAATAAATATATCAAAGTTTTTAAAAGAGTGGTTTTAGATGATATTAAAGATCTTAAGATAAAGAAGAAGGAAGAACCAAGTTACATAAAAAGTAGCATTCGGAAACTCACAAGAAGGAAGGACCTGGTCATCAGACCAGCGGATAAGGGAGGTGGGATCGTGGTCCTCTCAAAGGACCAATATCATGACAGCATGAAGAATATGCTGGATGACGAAAACACTTACATTAAGCTATTGAGCAATCCTATGTTCAAGTGTAGGAATGCACTCGAACAAGTCGAACATCTAGGGTTAAAGAAAAATATATTGAATAAGAAAGAAGCTGGATTTCTTATATCGGATTCCTGCCATACGCTTATTAAATATTCACTACCCAAAATACATAAGGACAAAGTAAACCCACCACTGAGGCCAATAGTGAATGGAATAGATTCACTTACTTCCAGAATGGGCCAATACATAGATGTGTTTTTACAGCCAGCTGTACAAAGCACAAAAGCATATTTAAGGGACACAAAACAGATGTTTGCAGATCTTAGAAAATATTCCGAAAGAAGAAGAACCTTGGACCATGGCTACCACAGATGTATCATCCCTATACACGATAATACTCCACTACCAAGCGTGCAAAGCTGCCAAATGGGGCTTGAGGACATACACTAAACTACCCTGCATACAAAGAAAGTTTTTAATAAAATGTCTTGATTTTTGTTTAAAGAATAATTACTTTTGGTACAACAAAAACTACTATCATCAACAGACCGGAGTTGCGATGTGGGGTAAATTCGCCCTGAGTGTAGCAGGCCTATTCATGGCCCAGTGGGAGGAGGAAAATGTTTTTAATAACAGACCTGGTGAACTTGTAATATACAAAAGATATATTGATGATATTTTGATAGTGTGGAAAAGAGATTTGGATAAACTCACCGAATTCTTTGAGAAACTGAATATGAATGACAGGAACATTAAACTGTCTTGGGATATCAGTGAGAAGAGTGTAATATTTCTTGATTTGGAGATTACACAAGAAGACTCTAAACTCTGGTCACAAACGCACTTTAAAAACGTGAATAGGAACAGTTACCTTCCAATAGAGAGCTGCCATCACAAAAATTGGCTCTTCAATGTCCCCAAAGGACAACTTATGCGGCTTAGACGCAATTGCACTAATTTAAACACTTTTCTGGACCAGGCAGAAGAGATGGGACAGAGATTCACCAGGAAAGGCTACAACCATCTGTTTATTAAAAATAAGATATTGAAAGTGACAAATGAATCGCAACAAACTTATCAAAGACAAGAGTAATCATGAGCCGGCTATGGCGGGAGTACCTATAATTCTGGACTACAGTGTACAGCATAAGAGAATAGAAAAAATTATCAAACGACATTGGCACATCCTTCTGGCAGACAAAGAATTACAAGACACTCTATCCACTAACCCTAGGTTCATATATAAGAGAGCACCAACCATTCAGGATAAAGTAGTGAAGACCATATTAGATCCACCTCAGAGAAATTTTACTTTTTTTTACTGGAAAAGGCTTTATCCTTGCAAGAGGTGTTTTGCATGTTTGAGAACTAAACCTCAGAGCGATAAACATAGTGTATCCAAACATTTTCTTTTACACCACAATAAAGACCCCTCCCATCTGAAGTTCTGGGGAATAGAACTGTATATCAAACACTGGTGGGGAGGGCATAAGATGAGGACCCTCAGCCGGCTAGAATCAAAATGGATATTCACATTAGATACTTTCTCGCCTAGAGGCTTAAATATAGAATTTGACCTGAATTGCTTCCTCGGTGGTTTTTAAAATAACCCCCTTTTTAACTATGCAATACTTTTAGGGTTTCTCAGTGTGCTATTCCATTTGTTCATATGCTCTTCACACCACTCCCCTTCCCCTTTTCCAGCACCTTATTGCACTATTTTGCACATTGGAATGCTCTTTCACAGAAAGAAGATATAATCCCATGGACTATATTCTCAGTTATTTTGCACACTTTGGAATTAATTTGCACACCTTTGATTTATTTGGACTTTCATAGTCTTTACAGTTGATACACTTTTTTGCCGTATGCTTGATTTGCATTTTGCACAGGTCCTTTGCACTCTGCACAGGAAATGTACTATTGATATTTTTTGCATTTTTTTTAATAAATATATTTAGATATTGTTTTGTCAATTTGCACAGTCTATTTAGTTTTGTTTATGCATATTTCTCACACCTATTTGTAGTTGGATACTTACCACATCCATTTTAGTGGCACCATCAACTTGCCTTTGCACGCTGCACTTTGTCATTATTATTGTGTTACATTGCATGTCTCTACCATTAATTTCAATGGGCGGCCATTTTGGTGTGGCTCGATGCAATAATAGTATGGTGGCCATCTTCCGAGAGGTCATGGGCGTGGCCATTTTCTTGGCTATCTATTCATATGTGATACGGCCGCCAGTCAAAGCCTAATTGGTGTTAGAGCAACGTGGCCAGATGACCAAGTTTTAAAGTGATGTGGGCGTGGCCATAGCATCAAAATGGTAAATACTGTCAGAGCAACAAGAACTAAAGTACAAGCTCCGTAAGGTGCTGACAGAGCGGACTAAAAAATACATGGCTAGAAATAAATCCATATCTAAGATAAAGATGGCAAAAATAATAAAACATTATATAAAAAAGATTAAAAGATTATACCTTTAGCAATATATTTTTTGCACTTTGCTCAGAATAGCGCAGCATCAACCCCCACATTTATTTCATTGCTTTATGGGTTTGGCTTGACCCATATTAGGTGCCTACAGCAGTTCCACCTTGAGTTCCCCTCTCCTTTCATGGTAGCGCAGGAATAATTATACATTCTTGTACTCCACGCTAGGTAACGCTTCTTGACATGTCTCTGGATAGCCATGTGCATGCACGTGCACCTGGACCATGTTGCCGTTGCTGAACTTTTTAGAAGCACCATATATATATATATATATATATATATATATATATATATATATATATATATATATATATCTCCTGTATGCAACTGTATGTGTGTGAAGGCATATCAAGTAGTCACTTCTAAATTTCCATGAGATAATTTTTTGAAAATGTGAATATTAAAGGCATGTAACAATCACTCGTGGAGGGAAATTTACTAAGACTGGAGCAGCTGTACATGCCAACCAATCAGCTTCTAGCTTTCATTTTCAAAGTTTAACTGAACAAGCTGAAGATAGAAGCTGACTGGTTACTGTGAGCAGCTGCTCCGGATTCTGTCTACTCTGGTTTTAGTAAATGTACCTCATGGAGTTTTCATGTTACTTGACATGACTATGAAAAGAATTGAATTATTAGCAATACTATAAGCTCATTAAAACTTTAAGCTTGACTGCAATTGCTTATTAGTGTATAAGAAAATCAGTTCAAATTCATATAAATTACTCGTTTGACCTGCCAAAAGATCTGTAATTCCATTGAAGCAGTTTTGTAATTCGCACACCATTGTCACACTGCATGGATGGGCAGGTGACACGCTATTGCCTATTTCAGATTTTGCAGCTTTCTGTGTCACCTGTCTATTCACTAAAGCTGGCCTTAGATGTATCGAAATTCAGCCAGTTCAGCAGGGATTGGCCGAACTTCGATACACCTATGGCTGTTCCTTTTCGAGAGTAGTCAACCTAGTGATCAACTCCTCTCGAACCGTTCTCGAAAATTTGTGTTGTATTCAGCACATTCAGTCAGCTGCAGTGCTTATCAATATATTCTGACAGTAGAGGAGTTCCTGCTGTCAGAATACAATAGCACAGCAGGAAGGATTCCTCTGTATCACCCTCCTAGAAAGGTGCTAGGATTAGGTAAATTTAGTTTTGGCTCACTGCATCCAATGGAGCTGCAGTTCGTTGTTAGGCCAATTTAGTTTTTCCTCACGGTAACCAGTGTGGCTCTGTTGATTGTTTTGGTCTGTTCTCTGTCTCAATAGTTGCAGTATTTACTGCTTCTCCCTGATTAGTCCAGAAAGCTTTGGAAACTAGTGGGCAGGAAGAGCCCAATCAGTAGCTAAATATTCATGCAGCTCTGGCCAATCCCTGGGGACGGTCACCCAGATGTTAGCTGGGAGCCTGTATAAATACTCTGGGACAGAGCAGTGGGGTCTTTTTCCTTAGAAGGAGATCATAACTTAAGGGGGGCTGCTTGCCCCCTTAGGCCACCCTGTTATGTGCCTGCGGGATGTTGAGGTGTTCAGGTGGGCTACCTGGAGACCTGCTTTGCTGGAATCTGCAGAAAGCTGACTAAGGGACTGTCATGTGAGACTCTAGTCTGGTATCACAAGGAGAAAGTGTTTCAAGGATATTGGAAGGAGGCAACCAATTTTCCAAGGACATTTGTGAGTACAGACTGGAGAACAAGATCCTAGAGACTGTGAGCCGAGGCCATCCTTTGTCTGTGCGAGTCAGCTGTGTGTGTAAAGGGGAGGTAGTGTCTAGTGTCCTGAAGAGCTTAATCTATTTAATTCTCGGTGAAGGGACTTTGCTTGGACTGTCCAGCAGAGGAAGATTAATCTCCTCAAGTTTGCTACAGGCTCAGAGTTCTATAGAAGATAATTGTCCTCCTATTTGTACATAGTTCTCAATTCCTTAACCCCATCCAAGTTACCTAAAAATAAAAACACCAAAAAGAAAATTATTGGATCCATGAGCCAAAGAGTGCATATGACTGTGTACCTGGCTGCGGGGCAACTATTGGAGGAAAGGACTATGGACACTGGGAAAAAATGCAGCGCTAAGAAATATTGGGAAGTTAGGGTGTAGTGAAACAATTAAGTAAGAGATGCTGTACTGAACAGTAAAGCATATGTGCAAAAACCATAAGTGAAGTGAAATGAGCAAACACAGTATAAAGTGTCCACATATGGTAAATGGATGATTCCAAACTCAAATTAATAAGAGGAACTGGTATGGACCAAAAAATGATGTGAGACTGGAAATTAAAGTCAATGGTGCACGGTGTGGATCTGAGACTGTGAGTCAACAACGGGGTACAGAACTTCAGTAGCTGTAAACCAACATCTCGATATGGGGCATCAGAATGAAAACATCAGGAAGTAAGATAAGATGGGTACTCTTACCAGATGACGTGGACTCCACTGTCGTATGACATGGAGTCAATGGTGCATGGAGCCAAACCTAGGCTGAAAACGATATCCGGAACGGTGGAACCTCTGTCTCACTTCTCGACTTCTCTGGTGGAGTGAAGAAACATCAGGAAGGGCCGCCAACTGGATATCAGCCAATAGACCTCAAGGATGTGTTCCAAGGAGAAGCCAGGGACAGATTTGATCCAGACCCCGTGATGGAAGTAGGGCTACTGGAAGGCAGTTTCTTGCATCGGGATAATATGCAAATAAAAAATAAAAAGCTTCTGCATAGTGCAGGTAAACCAGGGATTTTTATTTCTAAAATTACCATACAAAAAATGGATAAAAGTGATCACAATTAAAATAAAATCTAAGCAGCGTAAGGAAGCGGCGATCTCCCCTTTCTTACGCTGCTTAGATTTTATTTTAATTGTGATCACTTTTATCCATTTTTTGTATGGTATTTTTAGAAATAAAAATCCCTGGTTTACCTGCACTATGCAGAAGCTTTTTATTTTTTATTTGCATATTATCCCGATGCAAGAAACTGCCTTCCAGTAGCCCTACTTCCATCACGGGGTCTGGATCAAATCTGTCCCTGGCTTCTCCTTGGAACACATCCTTGAGGTCTATTGGCTGATATCCAGTTGGCGGCCCTTCCTGATGTTTCTTCACTCCACCAGAGAAGTCGAGAAGTGAGACAGAGGTTCCACCGTTCCGGATATCGTTTTCAGCCTAGGTTTGGCTCCATGCACCATTGACTCCATGTCATACGACAGTGGAGTCCACGTCATCTGGTAAGAGTACCCATCTTATCTTACTTCCTGATGTTTTCATTCTGATGCCCCATATCGAGATGTTGGTTTACAGCTACGGAAGTTCTGTACCCCGTTGTTGACTCACAGTCTCAGATCCACACCGTGCACCATTGATTTTAATTTCCAGTCTCACATCATTTTTTGGTCCATACCAGTTCCTCTTATTAATTTGAGTTTGGAATCATCCATTTACCATATGTGGACACTTTATACTGTGTTTGTTCATTTCATTTCACTTATGGTTTTTGCACATATGCTTTACTGTTCAGTACAGCATCTCTTACTTAATTGTTTCACTACACCCTAACTTCCCAATATTTCTTAGCGCTGCATTTTTTCCCAGTTACCAGTTATTGTGTGTCACAATGTATGCAGCTGCTGGCTCACATATATTTTATTTTTGCTATTAGAGTGCAGTGTTTTCATATTCTCTTGTAAGGACTATGGACAATCTACTAAGAGGCTCCTACCAGGGTAGCGCTGCATCTCTATCCACCTGGAATGTGTGGATGGGGGAATCCATTTGTTTGTCATATATGGTCAGCTTTAGTTATGATTGAGCATCATCAAACTGGTGATGTATTTGTCCAGTGTGCAGACAAGTGACACAGAAACTGAAAAACTGAAGTGACCTTCCTGGCTATGTAGTGTTTTAGAGGCTAAACATTTTTGTTTTCGTTTTGGATAAGGTAGAGAAGGATGATAAGTTTTTATTGCTGTCTGTATTCCTGCTGGAGAGATTCACTCTGCTTATGGCCTCGTTTACACATGTGGTGCCCTCTGAAGAGCGATCTGTGTTGGATTGGTCTTCAGAGGGCATTTGACAGGTGGTAAGGAGGTGCTATATTGCTTCCTTACTACCAGTTTAAACCCCGCACTAGCGTGCTGCATAAGTGCACATTGCACACAATTGTGGGGCATTTGCGGGGAGTTCCTATTAGGTTTATTGGGATGTGTTGCTACTGCCTGCCAAATGCAAAGGCAGGGATATTTTGAACTGGACTGTGGTTGTGACTGCCTTTGTAGATTAAGGAGGAACAGTTGGAGGGCAGTAAAAAATACAGCTCAACCACAAGTTTTTGCCTCCCCCAGCCACAAGTGTAAGCAAGAGCTATTTTGACTAGATGACCACTGTCCTTGAGACATAAAGTGATGGGAAATGTAAAGATTTTTCAGTTGTCATCTGAACAGGAGATGTGGCTAAATATTCAAGGAAATGTCTAGCAGGTGCCCTGCATATCCCGCGGCCTGGCCAAAGTTTTTCTGTGAGGGAGAAAGTGCCTGTAGTTTTTGCGCAGGAATTGCCCCCCTCCCTTTTCCTCTTCACTGACTCCCACAGAGCTGCTCACTCTGGCTCCCTCTCCTCCTGCCAATAGGAACACAGGGGAGGATGCAATCAGAGTGAAGTAAATTACAGGAACCAATGAGAAGGACTTTAATAGCAGCAGTAGCTGAAAAGGATTCTGGGATATGTAGTCCCCATCTAAAATGGCCCCGTAGCTTTCTATGGACACAGAACTACAAGAGCCAGCCTGCCCTGGGGAGAGAGAAACAAAAAAGACTCCATCTTGATCTCTTAAGGGAATTCAGTTACCATGAGGCAGAGGAAGAGACTGGACTTAGGGGTGAGGTGCTGCCTCCCTGGGCAGTCCACTGCGTTATTCTGGGCATCCATAGCCGGTCGAGGACATCCAGCCTGAGAGAGGGGGATCCCAAGTGCATATCCAGACGCATCCGGCACTGACGGTGTGAAGCATTCCAGTGTGAGGTGACCAGTCTGGTCACTAGAGCCTGCCTATTCCAGGACGTTCATTTGGGCCTGACCACAGGATTTGGTGAAAGGGCTTTTGCCCATTTGCAGGAAACAAGGACACTGCACACAGAGTTGAATGGACACTGTATACAAACATCATTGCTTTTAGTCACCTTGTTGACACTTGTAGTGCCACAGGCCATCCACATACGGAGACACTGTATACAGACACCATTATCCTTATTCACCTTCCTAAGGAAGATCCTGCATTCTTTGTTTGGTAATCTGTGTCAGTTGTATTGATTTGCTCTGCCATTCAAGAGTTTAAGTGCACCAAGGGAAGTGGCTTGCTGAAGATACAAGGCCTCATCCTTCTCTAAGGAGCTGAAGTTACTGGTGCCATACCGGCACGCACACGCATGTTCAGGGCTCTATATATGAAGTGGATGTGTGGGATTGTTTGCCTTGAGCGTTGTTAATTCATCGAATGTTGATTTGGGTACAGTGTTTGTAGTTGGGCCTGTGGTGTCAGGGGACAGAAGAGAGAGGTCTGACATAAAGAGTCTTCTGCTCTCCTCCTGCCTGGACTCATAGAGCCAAATTTGAGTAGAGGTAACCAATCCAATATAAAGTGTCCTATTATTTATTTGCCATTTAATTGTGCCTCTGCTCTTGGGGACATTCTTAGGTTTGGAATCCCCTGAAAGCAGCCTGAATATAGTATTGAGCTATATTGCTCTTAATCTCAGTTATTGCTCTCCAATTGCATTACTGGAATATATACTGTTACTGTCTGTTACTTTTCCACAGAAATATTGCAGTAAAGACAATTTTTGTGTTTTATCACAATGTGTGTGTTTCTCATTGGTCATTGCACTTACACTTGGAGTTGAGTACGCAACAAACATACTTAAGCTGCTCCTGCTGGGGCAGCTCTACAGAAGGAAGGAAGAAAAGGGAGGGAGTGAGGGAGTGAGGGAGGGAGGGAGGGAAGGAAAGGACGGGGAAGAAAGAGAATGGAGGGGGGAAGGGAAGGAAGGGGAAGGAAGAAAGGAAGAGGGGGAAGGAAGAAGACAAGGAAGGAAGGGGAGGGAAGGAAGAAGACAAGGAAGGGAGAAGGGAATAAAGGGAAGGAAGGGGAAGAAAGAATGGAAGGAAGAAAAGAAGGGGAAGGAAGGAAGGAGAAGAAAGGAATGGGAAGGACGGAAAAAAGGAAGGGGAAGGAAGGAAAGGGAAGGAAGGAAAGAAGGTTGGTCTATGCTCTGGATGGCAAAAAGCAGATTCAGTATCATATGTAACATATGCACTCAGTAGTATTTTTTTTGTCACTTTCGATCCCAGAAAGCAGCTTGTGCGTCTGTACACTAGGAGCATTTTCATCTGTGCTCTGACACTCCAGATAATTAGGACCTGTCAGAAAGAGAAGGCAGAACCAGAGTTTGCCTGGTCACCTTTGTGAGCGATAATGGAACAACTTTGACAAGGAGGAATGCATGATGGAGCATCTTCAGTGCAGGTCTAACATTAGGTCTGGTGACAGTGCATGAGCAGAGCAAGGAGGACTGGAGGACAGCACTTCTGAAGATTTTCGCCGTACGCCGTATCTTCTTAAATGTATGTTAAATGAAACAGAGCTGATGAATTTAGCTATAACAACAAGCAACCCCCTGCAAGCTTGTCTGTACTGCCTTTTAAAAAAGCCACAAATGTTAATGTTCAATAGTTTAAATAAAAGATTTACAAAAAATATGCGAACATAATGATGTAACTCTGGTCATAGAGAGAGCAGGGTTGTCATATGTTACAATAAAGATTCAAAAAACTGTGATGTTCTAAAAATTGGCAATATAGAGACTTCTCCTGAGATTTAGAAGAGCTCCAGGAAACTCTGTTAGCACCTATATTGTCACCTTACCATAACTTCAACCTGAGAATACATTAATGCTGGCCAACATTCAGTCCATTCAATTTGTGTTTATCCCGTCAGCATGAGTACATTTCTAAGAAGACAGCACAGCAACAAATTACAGGTGTCGCTTGGTTTGGAAGTAGGCATAATTATTTGTATATTGCTTGGAGATCCAAAAAAGGAAGAAGACTCCCAGATTTTTTGGCACAAAGAACTCCTAACAGCCCAGTTACAGAGTAGAATCCCTCAGGACTTGGCTATGTGGCAGAGGTGCATTCATCACAAGTAGGGATGGTCCCGATGTGAGCAAACGAACCGAACATATGGGGCATTCGCTGCAAATTCGAGTGCCGGGGAGCGCCCTCATAGTGCACTGCGAGATCGCAGTGCATTGACTGCTGCTGAATGGCCAAAGCATGCAGCTGATCTAATATTTCACAGCAGGGCCCTTTTCTGCGCCCAACAAGAGTATATGTGAGTGGTTACAGTGTTGTGGCACCACTACAACCAAAGGCCCAATTTTTCTGCCCCTGTTTAACAGGGGCATGTAATTACAATTCTCGATATAATATTTCACAGCAGAGTAGGTTTCTGCGCCCAACAAGAGTAATTGTGAGGGCTTACAGTGTTTTGGTACCACAAACACCTAAGGCCCAATTTTCTGCAGAGTATATAGGGCAGGCCATATAGTATACAGTGCCTTGCAAAAGTATTCATCCCCATCCCTGGCCTTTTTTATGTTTTGTTGCCTCACAACCTGGAATTAACATGAATTGTTTGAAGATTTGCATCATTTAATTTACAGAACATGCCCACACCTTTGAAGATGTGTTTTTTTTTTTTTTTTTTATTGTGAAGCAAACAACAAATAGGACAAAATAACAGAAAAAGTCAATATGTACAGTATAACTATTCACCCCCCTAAAGTCAATACTTTGTAGAGCCACCTTTTGCGGCTATCACAGCTTCAAGTCGCTTTGGATAAGTCTCTATGAGCTTGCCACATCTTACCATTGAGATTTTTGCCCATTCCTCCTTGCAAAACTGCTCCAGCTCCTTCAAGTTGGATGGTTTGCGCTTGTGAACAGCAATCTTTAAGTCTGACCACAGATTTTCTATTGGATTGAGGTCTGGGCTTTGACTAGGCCATTCCAACACATTTACATGTTTCTCCTTAAACCACTCAAGTGTTGCTTTAACAGTGTGTTTGGGGTCATTTTCCTGCTGGAAGGTGAACCTCCATCCTAGCCTCAAATCACACACAGAGTGGTACAGGTTTTGCTTAAGAATATCCCTGTATTTAGCACCATCCATTTTTCCCTCAACTCTGACCAGTTTCCCAGTCCTGACTGCTGAAAAACATCCCCACAACATGATTCTGCCACCACTGTGGGGATGGTGTTCTTTGGGTGATGTGATGTGTTGAGTTTGTGCCAGACATAGCGTTTTCTTTGACTGGCAAAAAGTTCAATTTTAGTCTCATCAGACCAGAGCACCATCCTCCATACATTTTGGGAGTCTCCCACATGCTTTTTCGCAAACTCAAAACGTGCCATTTTGTTTTTTGCTGAAAGTAATGGCTTTCTTCTGGCCACTCTGCCATGAAGCCCAACTCTATGGAGCGTACGGCTTATTGTCGTCCTATATACAGATACTCCACTCTCTGCTGTGGAACTCTACAGCTCCTTCAGGGTTACCTTAGGTCTCTGTGCTGCCTCTCTGGTTAATGCCCTCCTTGCCCAGTCCGTGAGTTTTAGTATGCGACCGTCTCTTCGCAGGTTTGCTGTTGTGCCATGTTCTTTCCATTTTGTTATGATCGATTTGATGGTGTGCCTAGGGATCATCAAAGATTTGGATATTTTTTTATAACCTAACCCTGAATTGTACTTCTCAACAACATTGTCCCCATAGGTGTGTGCAGCCTGTTGCATTAGGGTGTGCACCCCAAATGTATTAAAACATGGACGGTGTTAGAAGGGCAGTGGATGGCGTCAGTAGGTCAGAGGTTGGTGTCAGTAGTTTATTAATTATTCTTTTTTTTAATTACTTCTTACAGTTTTTTTTTAGGAGCTGCATTGGGGGGGGCTTTGGTGAAATATCAGCAGTGGAATCTGCACCACACCGGTTGATTAGGGTGTGCCCAGGCACACCCCCTGCACATACCTATGATTGTCCCTTACTTGTTTGGAGAGTTCCTTGGTCTTCATGGCAGTGTTTGGTTAGTGGTGCCTCTTGCTTAACCACTTCAGCCCCAGAAGGATTTACCCCCTTCCTGACCAGAGCACTTTTTACAATTTTGCACTGTGTCGCTTTAACTGCTAACTGCGCGGTCATGCAATGCTTTACCCAAACAAAATTTGCGTCCTTTTGTTCCCACAAATAGAGCTTTCTTTTGATGCTATTTGATCACCTCTGCGTTTTTTATTTTTTGCGCTATAAACGGAAAAAGACCGAAAATTTTGAAAAAAAAACAATATTTTCTACTTTTTGTTATAAAAAAAATACAATAAACTCAATTTTATTCATACACTTAGTCCAAAATGTATTCAGCCACATGTCTTTGGTAAAAAAAATGTCAATAAGCGTATATTTATTGGTTTGCGAAAAAGTTATAGCGTCTACAAACTAGGGTACATTTTCTGGAATTTACACATTTTTAGTTTATGATTGCCTATCTCATTTCTTAAGGTGCTAAAATAGCAGGGCAGTACAACCCCCCCCCCAAATGACCCCATTTTGGAAAGTAGACACCCCAAGGAAATTGCTGAGAGGCATGTTGAGCCAATTGAATATAATTTTTTTTTGGCCCAAGTGATTGAATAAAGACCAAAAAAAAATTACAAAAAGTTGTCACTAAATGATATATTGCTCACACAGGCCATGGACAAATGTGGAATTGCACCCCAAAATACATTTAGCTGCTTCTCCTGAGTATGGGAATACCACATGTGTGGGACTTTTTGGGAGCCTAGCCGCATATGGGGCCCCGAAAGCCAAGCACCGCCTTCAGGATTTCTAAGGGCGTAAATTTTTTATTTCACTCCTCACCAACTATCTAAGTTTTGAAGGCCATAAAATGCCAGGACAGTTAAAACCTCCAATCAAATTACCCCATTTTGGAAAGTAGACACCCCAAGCTATTTGCTGAGAGGCATGTCGAGTCCATAGAATATATTATATTTTGCCACAAGTTGCGGGAAAATTACAAACTTTTTTTTTTTTGCACAAAATTGTCACTAAATTATATATTGCTCAAACATGCCATGGGCATATGTGGAATTACACCCCAAAATACATTCTGCTGCTTCTCCTGAGTATGGGAATACCACATGTGTGGGACTTTTTGGGAGCCTAGCTGCGTACGGGGCCCCGAAAACCAAGCACCGCCTTCAGGATTTCTAAGGGCGTAAATTTTTTATTTCACTCCTCACTACCTATCAGTTTCCAAGGCCATAAAATGCCAAGATGGCACAAAACCCACCCCAAATTACCCCATTTTGGAAAGTAGACACCTCAAGCTATTTGCTGAGAGGCATGGTGAGTATTTTGCAGCTCTCATTTGTTTTTGCAAATGAAGAAAGAAAAGAAAAATGTATTTTTTTTTTTTCTTTTTTCAATTTTCAAAACTTTTTGACAAAAAGCGAGGTCTGCAAAATACACACCATACCTCTCAGCAAATAGCTTGGGGTGTCTACTTTCCAAAATGGGGTAATTTGGGGGGGCTGTGCCATCTGAGCATTCCATGGCAACAGAATGTATTTTGGGGTGTAATTTTACATATTCCCATGGCATGTTTGAGCAATATATCATCAAAAATCTAAAATTTGTCTTTTTCTTTCAACTTGTGTCACAATATAAAATATTCCACGGACTTGACATGCCTCTCAGCAAATAGCTTGGGGTGTCTACTTTCCAAAATGGGGTCATTTGGGGGGGGGGTTGAACTGTCCTGGCATTTTATGCACAACATTTAGAAGCTTATGTCACACATCACCCACTCTTCTAACCACTTGAAGACAAAGCCCTTTCTGACACTATTTGTTTACATGAAATTTTTTTTTTTTTTTGCAAGAAAATTACTTTGAACCCCCAAACATTATATATTTTTGAAAGCAAAGGCCCTACAGATTAAAATGGTGGGTGTTTCATTTTTTTTTAACAGTATTTGCGCAGCGATTTTTCAAAAGTATTTTTTGGGGAAAAAACACACTTTTTTTTAATTTTAATGCACTAAAACACACTATATTGCAGTGGCGACAAACTACATACATTTTTAAAAGCCTTTACAGGTTACCACTTTAGATTTACAGAGGAGGTCTACTGATAAAATTACTGCCCTCGATCTGACCTTTGCGGTGATATCTCACATGCATGGTGCAATTGCTGTTTACATTTGACGCCAGACCAACGCTTGCGTTAGCCTTTGTGCGAGAGCAGGGGGGGACAGGGGTGCTTTTTTTTTTTTTTTTTCTTTATTATTTTTTCCTTTTTTATCTTATTTTTAAACTGATTTTCTTTCATTTTTTTTTTTTAATCATTTTTATTGTTATGTCAGGGATGTAAATATCCCCTATGATAGCAATAGGTAGTGACAGGTACTCTTTTTTGAAAAAAATGGGGTCTATTAGACCCTAGATCTCTCCTCTGCCCTCAAAGCATCTGACCACACCAAGATCAGTGTTATAAAATGCTTTCCCAATTTCCCAATGGCGCTGTTTACATCCGGCGAAATCTAAGTCATTAAATGCTCGTTGCTTCCGGTTTCTTAGGCCATAGAGATGATTGGAGCCATTCTGGTCTCTGATCAGCTCTATGGTCAGCTGGCGGAATCACCGGCTGCATTCTCAGGTTCCCTGTTGGGACAGGAGAGACAGAGAAAAACATGGAAGATGGTGGGAGGGGGGAAATTCCCTCCCACTGCTTGTAAAAGCAGTCTAGAGGCTAATTAGCTGCTAGGATTGCTTTTACATGAAAGCAACCGCTGGCTGAAAAGAATGATACCAAGATGATACCTAAACCTGCAGGCATCATTCTGGTATAACGACTCAAAGTCCAGCAACATACCAGTACGTTGCTGGTCCTTGTTGGGCATATAATGTAATCTTTTTTTTTTCATGCAGCCTGTGGGCTGAACGAAAAAAAGAGATTGATTGGTGGGTATGCCCAGCATTAGAATACCTCCCTTCATCCACCCACTTCTAATGATGGGCATACATGCACCATTTATATATGCCGAAGCATGGGGGCATCTGCCCCAAAAGTTAGGAGCAAATCACTCCTCCGCACCTGCTGCCCCCATGCTTCGGCATATATCACCTCCGCTGTAGGGATGAGCCGAACACCCCCCTGTTCAGTTCGCACCAGAACTTGCGAACAGGCAAAAAATTTGTTCGAACACCGTTAAAGTCTATGGGACACGAACATGAATAATAAAAAGTGCTAATTTTAAAGGCTTATATGCAAGTTATTGTCATAAAAAGTGTTTGGGGACCTGGGTCCTGCCCCAGGGGACATGGGTCAATGCAAAAAAAAGTTTTAAAAACGGCCGTTTTTTCGGGAGCAGTGATTTTAATAATGCTTAAAGTGAAACGATAAAAGTGTAAAATCCCTTTAAATTTCATACCTGGGGGGTGTCTATAGTATGCCTGTAAAGAGGCGCATGTTTCCCGCGTTTAGAACAGTCTGACATCAAAATGACATATCAAAGGAAAAAAAGTCATTTAAAACTACTCGCGGCTATTAATGCATTGCCGGTCCAATACACATAGAAGGTCATTGATAAAAACGACATGGGAATTCCCCACAGGGGAACCCCGAACCAAAATTTAATAAAAAAAGACGTGGGGGTCCCCCTAAATTCCATACCATGCCCTTCAGGTCTGGTACGGATATTAAGGGGAACCCCGCGCCAAAATTTAAAAAAAAAACAGCGTGGGGTCCCCCTAAAAATCCATACCAGACCCTTATCCGAGCACGCAACCTGGCAGGCAGCAGGAAAAGAGGGGGGACGAGAGAGTGCCCCCCCTCCTGAACCATACCAGGCCACATGCCCTCAACATTGAGAGGGTGCTTTGGGGTAGCCCCCAAAACACCTTGTCCCCATGTTGATGAGGACAAGGGCCTCATCCCCACAACCCTGGCCGGTGGTTGTGGGGGTCTGCGGGTGGGGGGCTTATCAGAATCTGGAAGCCCCCTTTAACAAGGGGACCCCCAGATCCCGGCCCTCCCCCCTGTGTGAAATGGTAAGGGGGTACAAAAGTATCCCTACCATTTCACTAAAAAACTGTCAAAAATGTTAAAAATTACAAGTGACAGTTTTTGACAATTCCTTTATTTAAATGCTTCTTCTTCTTTCTTCTATCTTCTATCTTCCTTCAGTTTCTTCCTCCATCTTCTTCTTCTTCTTCTGGTTCTTCCCCTGATATTCTCGTCCGGCATCTCCTCCGCAGCATCGGCGCCTTCCTCCCTTCTTTTCCTCGGGCTGCTCTGCATCCATGATGGCATGGAGGGAGGCTCCCGCTGTGTGACGCTTCTCCTCTTCTGACGGTTCTTAAATAACGGGGGGGCAGGGCCACCCGGTGACCCCGCCCCCCTCTGACGCACGGTGACTTGACGGGGCTTCCCTGTGGCGTCACATGGAATGCCACAGGGAAGTCCCGTCAAGTCACCATGCATCAGAGGGGGGTGGGATCACCGGGTGGCCCCCCCATTATTTATGAACCGTCAGAAGAGGAGAAGCGTCACACAGTGGGAGCCTCCCTCCATGCCATCATGGATGCGGAGCGGCCCGAAAGAAGATGAAGAGAAGAAGATGAAGAGAAGAGCGAGAGCCTCCCTCCATGCCATCATGGATGCGCAGCGGCCCGAGGAGAAGAAGGGAAGAAGACACCGGCGCCGCGGAGGAAGATGCCGGACGAGAACACCGGAGGAAGAACCAGAAGAACAAGATGGAGGAAGAAACCGAAGGAAGATAGAGGATAGAAGAAAGAAGAAAGAAGAAGCATTTAAATAAAGGAATTGTCAAAAACTGTCTCTTGTCATTTTTAACATTTTTGACAGTTTTTTAGTGAAATGGTAGGAGTACTTTTGTACCCCCTTACCATTTCACACAGGGGGGAGGGTCGGGATCTGGGGGTCCCCTTGTTAAAGGGAGCTTCCAGATTCCGATAAGCCCCCCGCCTGCAGACCCCCACAACCACCAGCCGGGGTTGTGGGGATGAGGCTCTTGTCCTCATCAACATGGGGACAAGGTGTTTTGGGGGGCTACCCCAAAGCACCCTCCCAATGTTGATGGCATGTGGCCTGGTACGGTTCAGGAGGGGGGGCGCTCTCTCGTCCCCCCCTCTTTTCCTGTGGCCTGCCAGGTTGCGTGCTCGGATAAAGGTCTGGTATGGATTTTTGAGGGGACCCCATGCCTTTTTTCTTTTTTTAATTTTGGTGGGGGGTTCCCCTTAAAATCCATACCAGACCTGAAGGGTCTGGTATAGATTTTGAGGGGGACCCCACGCCATTTTTTTTTTTTTTTTAATTTTGGCCGGGGTTCCCCTTAATATCCATACCAGACCTGAAGGGCCTGGTATGATGGAATTTAGGGGGACCCCCCCACGTCATATTTTTTTTTTTTTTATTTTGGTTCGGGGTTCCCCTGTGGGGAATTCCCATGCCGTTTTTATCAATGAACTTTTATGTGTATTGTCGGACCGGCAATTCATTAATAGCCGCGAGTAGTTTAAATGACTTTTTTTCCTTTGAAATGTCATTTTGCTGTCAGACTGTTCTAAACACAGGAAACATGCGTCCCTTTACAGGCATACTATAGACACCCCCCAGGTACAAAATTTAAAGGGATATTACACTTTTATTGTTTCACTTTAAGCATTATTAAAATCACTGCTCCCGAAAAAACTTCAGTTTTTAAAACTTTTTTTTTGCATTGATCCATGTCCCCTGGGGCAGGACCCAGGTCCCCAAACACTTTTTATGACAATACCATGAATATAAGCCTTTAAAATTAGCACTTTTGATTTCTCCCATAGACTTTTAAAGGGTGTTCCGCGGCATTCGAATTTGCCGCGAACACCCCAAATTGTTCGCTGTTCGGTGAACTTGCGAACAGCCGATGTTCGAGTCGAACATGAGTTCGACTCAAACTCGAAGCTCATGCCTACTCCACTGGAGTCACGGCTTTATATATCGTGGGAGCAAACGCTGTTGCTGTCAAGATAAATAAATCCGCACTGCAGCTGATTGGCGCACCTGAAAACAAAAAAATGGTTAACAATAAAACACAGTAAACAATAAAGTATAAAAAATTGCATACCTGAAAAGCAAACATGATAAAACATAATAACAATAAAACATTGCAGAATAGAATACAGTAAAAAAAGAGCAGAACAATAGAGAGAGAATAGAGAGAGAGAGAGAACAATAAAACGACAACTATTTTTGTTTTTTTTATCATATTTTTTTTGTTTTTGTTTTTTACACTTTTTTTTGTAACTAACTTTTATAACTGTAACCGGTTCCAGGTTCGGGTCTCTCAAAATGCAATGGCATCTTGGGAGACCCTGTGAAAGTGTGCCTAGTCTGTGCAATGCTGTACCCTACGCTAATACTCAACTAGTGTATGGTAGCGTTCAAAACATTCACCAATGCAAAGACCAGGATTGTCAGGACAGGAGGGACAATAATAGCGGGTGTCACGCCTATATCCGCGCTTGCTGCAGACTCAACATCTTTTTTGGGGGGTTCGTTGGGTAGGGGTACTCGGGAGGACATAAAGAAAATGCCTCTCATGCAGCCGACTGCATTTGGTTGGGGATGTGAATGGGGGAAGTCCGGGTGCTGCAGAAGTGGTGGGCTCCCAATTAGGATTGGCAAATGCAGCAGGAAGGGCATTATGGGCACGACGGGCCTGTGTTTGTCTTCTTCTTGGTGGCAGCGGGACACTACTTGTGCTTGCCACCTCACCAGCTTGAACTGCACTTATGGAACTCGCCACGTCACCAAGTGTTACTGCAGTGCTGGTTTGACTACGACCGGGGTGTACTAGGCCTCTGGTGCTTGCCAGTTCACCAAAACGCTACCAAAAAAACTGTTAGCGATCGCAGGGATCAGGCCTGACTCTGCGAACGCTGCAGTTATGCGTTTAGTGTTTTGTAAGTGACAGTGATCGATCGATACTGCACTTGGGTGGGCTGGACTGGGCGGAGGGGCAAAACGCAGGTGCTAGCAGGTATCTGGGCTGATCCCGCTAACACTGCGTTTTTGGGAACCCTAAACTGCTGGGGACGCTAGTATAGATCTGATCGGATCAGATATTGATCCGTTCAGATACTATACCACTAAGGGAGGTGTATGGTGCGTGCGTGGGTGTTAGCGGCACTGGCGCTAACCTGACGCTGCCTGGGGCGACGCAGACCCTATCTGACCCTAAAACCTAAGTTATATCACCGCCGGGTGATCAGGGGGCTAAACCTTTATTAGGTAATAAACGGCGGGTGCCCTGACACTATAAAAAATAAACTAACCAGCGTCACCCGTAACACTTATACGGTGATCACTGGTGAAAGGGTTAAGTAGGGGGCAATCAAGGGGTTAAAACCTTTATTAGGTAGTATATGGGGGTCCCTGATGCTATAAAAAGCTGACGGCAAACCTATATATTTACCTCCCTAACTAGCGTCACCAGTGACACTAACACAGTGATCAGAAAAATGATCTCTTAGTGACACTGGCGATGGGGGGTGATCAAGGGGTTAAAACTTTGTTAAGGGGGTACCCTAGACCTAAAGGGGGGCTAATCCTAACTGCCCTACCACTTCTAACTGTCACAAACTGACACCAATCCAGTAATCAGAAAAAAAAAACTGCTTGGTGTCACTGTGACGGGGGGGGGGGGGGGGATTGGGGGTTGATGGGGGTGAAAAGTGTGCCTGGTGTGTTTTACTGTGTATGTAGTGTTGGTGCACCTACTCAGATGTTTCTCTCCTCGGCGCCGGAATGGAAAATACTGAGCCGAGGAGAGATGACATCACTTCCTCTGCCGCTGTTTACTATACAGCAGCAGAGGAAGAATCTCATTCGTGGGGAGCGATCACGAGGGGGTGGCCACGAATAAGTGGTCTTCCCCCTCAGCCTGGATCACTCCCCTAATGAAGCCGACCGCCTCGGGCATCGGGGGGGAGGCAGATCACGTACCAGGTATTTGATTTTGCCTGCCCGTGCCATTCTGCCGCAGTGTATCTGTGTTGGGCGGTCGGCAAGCGGTTAAGTGTTGCAGCCTCTGGGGCCTTTGAAATAAGTGTTTATATGTAATGACAGATCATGTGACACTTAGATTGCACACAGGTGGACATCATTTCACTAATTATGTGACTTCTAAAAGTAATTGGTTGTACCAGAGCTTTTATGGGCTTCATAACAAAGGGGGTGAATATATACGCACATGCAAATTATCAGTTTTTTATTTCTGAAAAATTGTTTTATGTATATATTTTTCTAATTTTACTTCACCAACTTAGACTATTGTGTTCTGATCCATCACATATAACTCAGATTAAAAAAATATTAAACTAAAGGCTGTGGGGGCGTGGCTTAGCAATGGCCGAGTGAGGAAGCATTTTATGTGAGCTCCTGGCATAGCCCCTCGGTATCCCTCTATTTGACGGTCTTTCGTTACCAAATCCAAGGCATGATATCTACTAAAAGATACAGGACACGTTCTTCAGCCAGCGGTTCCAGCTCCCTGACCCCCCAGAGTGGTATTAAGCGATATTTTAAAGAGCAGCAGAGGACATCTCCAGGCGCCATTGCTACGTCGCCTCGTGGTCTGACCCAGAGCGGGATGAGCGAACTGGACTTACCGGTCACACCACACACTTCCACAACCTCAGACTCGGGGTTTGACATCCCGGAGATATTCCAGACAGGCATGGCGAGCTCGTCGCAGCGGCACAGCGGCATTCCGGAGGACCTCCGGAGCATTCTGCAAACCCTACCAACCAAGGCGGATATCGAGGTCTTGCCCTCTAGATCAGACATGGAGTCCCTCATCCTCAGACTGGAAGAGGCGCACAGTCGAGATATGCAAGAGCTGAGGACAGAAGTTCAAGATCTTACAGCCAAGGTAGACTCCACTGACCTGTCGGTATCCTCCCTTACACAGCGGGTTTTAGCCCTAGAGAGATCGCATGAGACACAAGCAGCCAAGGCGGTGGACTTACAACTTCATTTGGAGGATTTGGAGGACCGCAGCCGCCGCAATAATTTGCGGCTGCGGGGTATCCCCGAAACCACAACCGCAGAGGACCTGGCAACGACGGTCACGGCCATCTTTCACAAGCTCCTGGGCACGGCTCCACCACTTCTGGAGCTAGATCGGGTACATAGAACACTTGGCCCCAGGCTGGCTGATCCGGAGAGACCCAGAGATGTTCTGTGTCGGCTCCATCGCTACACCCAGAAAGAACTCCTTCTGGGGAAAGCATGGGATCAGGGTGAGGTGGATTGGGAAGGTGCTATGATTAAAATCCTCCCTGACCTATCCAGAGCAACACTTCAGAGGAGAGCATTGCTGAGGCCGGCTCTGGAGCTCGCCAAGCGACAAGGCTGCACGTATCGCTGGGGATACCCGTTGGCAGTTACGTTCCGTAAGGGATCTACTTTCTTTAACCTGCGCACCCCATTAGAGCTGCCAGCTTTTTTTGAATTCATAGCCGCGGAACCGATCCCGGTGCCAGATTGGCTGGCGTTCGTCCCAAATCCGGGGAACCGGGCGGGCAACGATCCCCGCCGAAACCAGCTGCCGCCACGTCAGCAGAGGGCCCCCAGAAGGAACCGCTCGCCCTCAGCAGAGGAGAGGAGGGAGCCATGATAATGGATCCCCGCGGCGGTGCAGGCAGCCCCATGTGTTCGTTCTTTAGAAGGGAGTTCTGAGTCCCCTTCCTTTGTTTGGCAAATCTTTCGTTGTTGTTTTTTCCGTTATATTGCCTGCCTACAGTATGCTGACACTCAGTTTGATGGGGGTTGTTCAGCTCCGTTCCGACCTGATCTCCCGCCCTGGTCGAGACCCCTTGGATCATACATGGTGATTGATACACCGCACGGGTCAGAGGCCCTGACTGTGTAAACCCCAAAGCCCTCTGACATGTACTTGACACCACCGATCCAAGAGGAAAAGGGGAGAGGCAAGAGAGAAATCTCATAGAGAAACTTTGGTTCTCAGTGTTACATACATGCATAATGCAGATATCCGGCTCTAGACAGAGAAATCTGCACATACTCCACTGGTGCACACTTCACACGATGAATAAATCGAGACTTTCCCTGCTAGAGCTAAACGGAAGCCTGAGAAACAGCAAAGAAGCATTGTGCCAACATGATCATCCGGACATTGGGACACTCTCCTCAGGTATAAGGCTCTATTTGAGTCTCTTTTTGCTTATCTCGGCTGGTATCAGACCTGAATCCTATGTTTAAGTTATAACACTGGAGAGGGAGGTAATACAAGACCTGGCTTGAAAGGATGTGAGGGGGAGGGCTTTGATCTGGGAGCGGTCTCCATAGCTGTGTTCTTTGAATGACCCACCTTACACAGCCATATTGTACATGGGTGCAGCTTTGATAGAATGTTTAAGTTAACTGCTAGGCAAGCCACAGTTTTTGATGTTGCTTTGTTAGAAAATGGGAGCTGTCTGGAACTTATAATAGTGTAAGACATAAATGGTACAAACATACATATAGTTTACACAATAATAATATATGTCATACTTTTACAGAACCGAATTTGGTGCCTTCGTTCTAATTTGTATTTTGACCGTCATAAGATAAATGTAGACAAATTTCACATTACCAAGGGATGCAGAGGGGTAGCCAGCGAACTCCTTGCTGGCTATTTCTCTCCACTACCCTAATTAGGCCAGCGCTCGATTGCTGGACTAGTTCCAGAGAGCGTCTTAGCACTAGTGTGCTACCTACATAGAAATAATTTCTGTATTAGACTGGTGTTCCCTAGTCTCTAATTATTCTCTTTCCTCCTATACTGTTCTCCGTTTCTACATCTTTTGATCTTCTACCTTCACTTACCTCTACCCCCCCACCTTCCCTCTTCCCTGGTTTCGGGTTTTTTTTTTTTTTTCGTAGGGAGACATGGATTCGGTGACTGTCCTCTCATTGAACGCTAAGGGTCTGAACGTGCCGGAAAAACGCCGCATGTTGTTACAAGACCTAAAACGCCATAAGACTGACCTAGCCCTAATTCAGGAAACGCATTTCAGAGATGGCGGTCTCCCTGTCTTGCGGAGTAGGCATTTCCCTGTGGTGTATCACGCCACAAATGGATCTACTAAAACTCGCGGAGTATCCATATTGATCTCCAACAGAGTACCATGGAAATGTGCGGATACAAGGCTTGATCCAGGGGGGAGGTATCTGTTCCTCAGGGGGGAGATTGGGGGTATCACGGTGACCCTGGCAAACATTTATGCACCAAACACCCAACAAGACAACTTTCTGGTTAAAGTGTTAGAAGACCTGATGACATTTGCGAGAGGTCATCTTATAGTGGGGGGGGATTTGAATATCCCGCTTATCCCCTCTGAGGATACCTCATCGGGGACCTCCTCTATCACTCCTAGGACTAGGAAAAGGATTTCTAAAGCATTACATAGGGCACAGCTGATTGATGTATGGCGGCTCCTACATCCGAACGAACGTGACTACACCTTTTACTCTAACCCCTATAAACAATATTCCAGGATCGACTACTTTCTGATACCACATGCCCAATTGCACGCCCTTAGAGACTCCAAGATAGGCTCTATCACGTCGTCGGAACACGCTCCAGTCCTCCTGACGTACGCCCTGACTGACAACACTACGGACAGACCAAAGACCTGGAGATTAAATGAAAGCCTCCTGCATTCTATTTCAAACACAACAATACCCCTGACAGCGACCCTGGTATTGTTTGGGAGGCCCACAAAGCGGTGATCCGCGGCATCCTAATCAAACATGGGGCACGCATGTTCAAAACAACTGACAGTTCTCCTACAGGACCTACACTTAGCGGAGGCAAGACACAAACATGCCCAAACATCTAAGGGGGAGGCGGAACTTTTGCTCTTACGCAACAAAATCACGGAGCTAATGCAATTTAGAGCGAAAGCTGCAATGCAAATATGTAGAAGGGTGTCTTATGAGTCAGGGAACAAGTGTGGGGAATTACTGGCCAAATCACTCCGGGAACAACAACTGGCAAATTATATCCCCCACATAATGTCTTCACAGCAGATAGCTACGGAATTCAAAGACTTTTACTCGTCCCTATATGATTTACAGCGGACACCCACATCACAACCCCACATAGAGGATTATTTGTGTAAATCTGGAATGCCCAAATTACCTGTTGAAGCCAGTGAGTTACTGGATGAACCCATCTCTCTGGAGGAAATTCAAAGTGCAATTAAAGCCATGAAGCTAGGGAAGGCACCGGGACCGGATGGCTTTACAGCTCTATACTATAAATCCTTACTACCGTCCCTGGGAGCCCACATACACAAATTCTTTAACTCACTGGATTCAAGTACACATATCCCCAGAGACACACTGCTAGCACATATTGCAGTAATTCCAAAAGAGGGAAAAGATGCGGGGATGTGCGGTAGCTATAGGCCAATCTCGCTACTAAACTTAGACTTAAAAATTTTTACAAAAATACTGTCCACTAGAATCCAAACATATCTCCCGTCACTGATTCACTTGGATCAAGTTGGGTTTATCCCAACTAGAGAGGCCAGGGATAATACGACCAAAGTCCTAAACATCTTACATGTAGTTAACCAACATAAGACACCTTGCATCTTTTTGAGCACAGACGCGGAGAAGGCCTTCGACAGGGTGGATTGGCGTTATATGACCTCGGTCTTAAAACATATAGGTCTTGGAGGCAGGATGCTGACTTGGATAGAATCACTATACTCCAATCCCTCGGCGCGTGTTCGTGCTAATGGGATCCTGTCAGCCCCATTTGCGATCCGGAACGGAACCCGCCAGGGATGTCCCCTGTCTCCGCTTCTGTTCGCCCTGTCGTTGGAACCTTTTCTGCGGACTGTACGTGCACATCCAGACATTAGGGGTGTAATTATGGGAGAGACACAGCAGAAAATCGCAGCATATGCAGATGACATGCTGTTTACTCTCACCAATCCAGTAGTCTCCCTGCTCAACCTTCTCCAAGAATTTAAATCTTATGGTAATATATCTAATCTGAAGATCAATTTTAGCAAATCGGAGGCAATGGGAGTGGGGGTCCCCCCACATCATTTATTAGCCCTACAGAATAACTTTAAATTTAAGTGGACCACCACAGCTCTAAAATATCTCGGTACATACATCCCCCCAAAATTATCCCAAACATTTGGCCTAAACTTCCCTCCACTTCTAAACTCGGTCAGATCCCTTCTCTCCACTTGGAACACAGGTCTACACTCCTGGTTTGGTAGATGCAACATCCTGAAAATGTCCATTCTACCAAAATTCCTGTACCTGTTACAGGCGTTACCGGTCCATATACCCTCGCATTATTTCACCCAGGCTAGTGCCCTTTTCTTTAACTTTATTTGGGCACATAAGAGGCCCAGACTCAATAAACGACTACTCACCCTACCTAAAACATATGGAGGTCTTGCAGTTCCGGACCTCCACAGGTATCATCAAGCAACCCACCTGACTAGACTTATCGATTGGAACCGCCACCAAAACACGAAGCTATGGACACAATTAGAACAGAGCCAGTGCCCAGTACCGTTAAACAGGGCCCCCTGGTGTCACGTCGCCTTTCCGGAAAACGTAAAGAGGCACCCCTTAATAGGGGTTACCATACGTACCTGTGCATCGATCTTTGCTTGACTACACCTCGACCCATCGGTTTCCCCACTACGTCCAATACTGGGCACTCCTGAATTTAGCCCGGGGTGTCTCGATCCAATCTTTAGGTCTCTACGCAACATGGGCCTTTCGCAAGCATCCCACTTCATTACAAATGGTAAGTGGGTCTCTGCTACGGACCTTATGCGACCGGAGGGCCCGTTCCGTTTAGATTTCTGGAGGGCTCACCAACTTAGCCACTTCCTTAGATCTCTCCCTTCTCCGAAACAATTTGAACGAGTGTTGACCACCTACGAAATGTACTGCACGGAAGAGGGTGATCTACCCCACTCGTTGTCACTGACATACCAGCTGTTAAACACCCCCCCAGATAACTTCCAGCTACCCGCGCTTGAAACGTGGGAAAGAGACTTACAGTGTACCCTTACATCAAAGCAAAAACAGAACATTTTACACTTTACATTTAAGTCTTCAACATGTACTAAGACACAGGAAACAAACTACAAAGTACTTACCAGATGGTACAACACACCTGCAAAGCTACAGAAATTCTTCCCATCCTCATCAGGTCTCTGCTGGAGATGTGGCGAAGAATTGGGTACGATTCTTCATGTGTTCTGGTCCTGCCCTAGGCTGGAACAGTTCTGGAGATCTATACAACAGACCATACAAAAGTTCACAGAACGCCATGTCTCAGCTGACCCAGCTGTCTTTCTGCTTCACGCAACCACAATGTCCAGAAAGGCATACAAAAAATCCCTGACCCGTCATCTTTTAGATGCGGCAAAGGCGTGTATTCCACTCCTATGGAAAACGACCAGGACCCCAAGTATGGGCATGTGGCTTAGGAAAGTGGAGGAAGTTAGAAAAATGGAGGATCTCATCCTCACAGCACGCAATCAAAAAGAGCTGTATGATAAGACCTGGACAAGATGGATGTTATTTATATTTTCGGATGAGGGGCGTGATCTTCTATCGGACCCAGGAAATACAGCAGACGGCTACCAATAGTAACAGTCACAGGACATACTGGGTCGCCGAATCCGTGTTTCCCTCTTCCCTCCCCCACCTGTCCCACCTCCTTATCTCCCTCTCTCTCTGCCCTTGCTCTTCATCTCCTTTTCTCTGCCTTTCACTTAATTTTTTCTCTATAACTCTACTGTATTGATACTTTATCTTGGAAAAAGGAAAATGGCGGGGGAAAAAAGGGCCTCTCAACTAGATATGAGTAATAAAACAGAGTGGTATTCCTTCACATGTCCACAGCCCTTTTGTTTTTTCTCTACTGCTCTATGAAGGACTCTGTATTGGACGTTGCTATTAATATTCTGTTATTTGCATATATGATTGAGGCTGCGTCCTCGTTGCATATTTATGTCCAAAATGTATTACTTGGCCCTTGGCCTTCCTGCACCTGAATAAACTTATATTTGAAAAAAAAAAACTAAAGGCTGTAACAAAATAGGTAAAAAGCCAAGGAGGGTGAATATTTTGCAAGGCACTGTATATGCTGTTCAGAGTATATAGTGCCTGGGGGCCTGGGGGACCGCCACGCCATTTTTTTAAAAAATTGGGTGCGGGGTTCCCCTTAATATCCATACCAGACCTGAAGGGCCTGGTATGGATTTTGGGGGCGACAGCCACAACATTTTTTACTTTTGGTATTTTTATCTATATTGCTGGGATCCAACAATACATTACAGCCGCGAGCAGTTTTGAATTATTGAATTTTCTCCTTTAGAAATGTCATTTTGCTGTGGCACTGTTATAAACATGGGAAAGATGCGCTACTTTATAGGCATACTAAGGACACCTACCAGGCATGATATCTAACCACTTCAGCCCCGGAAGATTAGGCTGCTCAATGACCAGAGCACTTTTTACAATTTGGTACTGTGCTGTTTTAACTGGTAATTACGCAGTCCTGCAATGTTATACCCAAACAAAATGTGCATCCTTTTTTTTCACAGAAATAGAGCTTTCTTTTGATGGTATTTGATTGCCTTTGCAATTTTTATTTTTTACGATATAAACAGAAAAAGACCGTAAATTTTGAAACAAAAGTATATTTTCTACTTTTTGTTATAAGAAAAATCCAATAAACTCAATTTTAGTCATACATTTAGGCCAAAATGTATTCAGCCATATGTCTTTGGTAAAAAAAAATGTCAATAAGCGTATATTTATTGGTTTACGCAAAAGTTAAAGCATCTACAAGCTATGGTACATTTTCTGGAATTTACGCAGCTTTTAGTTTATGACTGCCTATCTCATTTCTAGAGGTGCTAAAATAGAAGTTCAGTACAAACCCCCCCCCCCCCAAATGACCCCATTTTGGAAAGTAGACACCCCCAGGGAATTGCTCAGAGACTTGTTGAGCCCATTGAATATTTAACTTTTTTGTCACAAGTGATTGAAAAATGACAAAAAAAAAAGAAATACACAAAGTTGTCACTAAATGATATATTGCTCACACATGCCATGGTTATATGTGGAATTACACCCAAAATACATTCTGCTGCTTCTCCTGAGTACAGGGATATAACATGTGTGAGACTTTTTGGGAGCCTAGTCGCGTACAGGACCCCGAAAACCAACCCCCCCCCCCCAAAAGACCCAATTTTGGAAAGTAGACACCCCAAGCTATTTGCTGAGATGTATAGTGAGTATTTTGCAGATCTTGCTTTTTGTCACAAAGTTTTGAAAATTGAAAAGAGAAAAAAAAATGTTTTCTCTTCTTTCTTCATTTTCAAAAACAAATGAGAGCTGCAAAATACTCACCATGCCTCTTAGCTAATACCCTGGGGTATCTACTTTCCAAAATTGGGTCATTTGGTGGGGTATTGTGCTATCTGGACATTTCAGGACATTTTTGCAGAGAGGCATGTTGAATCCATGGAATATTTTATATTTTGCCACAAGTTACAAATTACAAACTTTTTTTTTTTTTTTTTGCACAAAGTTGTCACTAAATGATATATTGCTCAAACATGCCATGGTCAAATGGGGAATTACACCCCAAAATACATTCTGCTGCTTCTCCTGAGTATGGGGATACCACATGTGAGACTTTTTGGGAGTCTAGCCGTGACTACCTATTACAGTTACGGAAGCCCTGAAATGTCCAGATAGCACATTACCCCCCCCCCCCCCCAAATGACCCAATTTTGGAAAGTAGACACCCCAAGGTATTAGCTAAGAGGCATGGTGAGTATTTTGTAGCTCTCATTTGTTTTTGAAAATTAAGAAAGAAGAGAAAACATTTTTTTTTTCTTTTTCCAATTTTCAAAACTTTGTGACAAAAAGTGAGATCTGCAAAATACTCAACATGCCTCTCAGCAAATAGCTTGGGGTGTCTACTTTCCAAAATGGGGTTATTTGGGGGGTTTTGTGCTATCTGGACATTTTCTGGCCTCCGAAACTGTGATAGGCAGTGAGGAGTGAAATCAAAAATTTACACCCTTAGAAAGCCTGAAGGCGGTGATTGGTTTTCGGGGTACTGTACGAGATTAGGCTCCCAAAAAGTCTCACACATTTGGTATCCCCGTACTCAGGAGAAACAACAGAATGTATTTTGGGGTGTCATTTCACATATGCCCATGACATATGTGAAATGACTGGATGGGCTTGCCGGGCCTGTGTTTATCTTCTTCTTGGTGGCTGCGGGACACGTATTCATGCTAGCCACCTCACAAGCTTGAACTGCACTTATGTGACTCGCCACATCACCAAGTGTTGTTACTGCAGTGCTGGTTGTACGACCAGGATTTACTAGGCCGCTGGTGCTTGCCAGTTCACCAGAAGGATGAGCGGCTCTCTGCTCCATACGTAAGCCCAGCGGTTCTTGCACCTCGACAGCAGACCTTGGTATGCCTGACCTTGGCAGGGATCACTACTCTGTCATCAGAGCTATCTGTCAGGGTGCCTCTGCTGTCTACCGTTCGTATTCTGAGCCTGAATCTGACAGATGAGTGACTTCCTCTTCACTATCTGTCATGCCCAGAAACGTGTAGGCCTCTTCACTACTGTACCTTCGATTTGACATTCCGGTCTCTAAATTTAATGGTACAGTAGTGAGACTCACAGGAAAAAGAGCACCTGACTGTCAGCGACTGCTTCAAATGCTACAAAAAAAATTTGGCCTGACTCTGCAAACGCTGCAATTATGCGTTTAGTGTTTTTGTAAGTGACAGTGATCGATTGATACTGCACTTGGGTGGGCTGGGCTCAGTGGAGGGGCTAAACGCAGGTGCTAGCAGGTATCTGGGCTGATCCCGCTAACACTGCGTTTTTGGGAACCCTAAACTGCTGGGGACTCTAGTATAGATCTGATCAGATCAGATCAGATATGGTTCCGTTCAGACACTATACTACTAAGGGAGGTATATATCGTGCGTGGGTGTTAGCGCTACTGGCACTAATCTGACTCTGCCTGGGGTGACGCAGACCCTATCTGACACTAAAACCTAACTTATATCACCCGCCCGGTGATCAGGGGGTAAACCTTTATTTAGGTAATATACGCCGGGTGCCCTGACGCTATAAAAAAAACTAGCTAACCAGCGTTACTCGTGACACTAATACAGTGATCACTGGTGACGGGGTGATCAAGGGGTTAAACCTTTATTAGGGGGGTCCCTAGACCTATCTGGGCCTACACTAAGTACCCTAACACTGATTTTTGTCACTAATGACACCAGTACAGTGATAAAAAAAAAATATGAACACTACACTGGGTGACACAGTGACAGGGGGTGAAGGGGTTAACTGGGGGGGGGCGATTGGGGGGGGTGACAAGTGTACCTACGTGAACTGGTGTCAGTGTAGTGTTGGTACACTTACTTTGAGATGTCTTCTCTCCTCTTCCCCTGCTGTGTTTACACTTACACATGGAGGGGGAGGATTTCATTCACCAGGACTAATCACCAGGTCCAGGCCAGAAACCATTGGCCTGGGGATTGATTGGTTCTGAAGCAAATCTGATCGTCGCGGCCACCTAGGGGGCACGTGCGACGTATAGCTACGACACGTCGTACAGCTGGGCCAACCTGCCGCAGGCTGATCTGGAACTGGTTAAAGGAATATTTAATTTTTTTTGTTTTAAGCATTATTAAAATCACAGCTCCCAAAAAAACTGCAGTTTTAAAAACTTTTTTTTGCATTGATCCATGTCCCCTGGGGCAGGACCCGGGTCCCCAAACACTTTTTATGGCAATAACTTGCATTTAAGCCTTTAAAATGATCACTTTTGATTTTTCATGTTCGTGTCTCATAGCCTTTAACGGTGTTTAAAAAAATTTTTTGCCTGTTCGCATGTTCTGCTGCGAATCGAACCGGGAGATTTCAGCTCATCCCTAATCAGCAACTATTAAGCCCCTGATGCTGATGTAACTGATTGAATTTGCTGGGGGCTCTGGGATCCCTTGAAGACTGCCTATGCTGCCTATCTTATTCCTGAATCTTGATGATGCTAGCTTCCAACAATATTTTTGGTTTAGGGCACCACCAACACCCAAGGCCCAGTTTTTCTGCACCTGTTTAACTGGGGCATGTAATTAAATTTTTTTAAATCATTTTTAACAGCAGGGACCATTCCTGTGCCCAACAAGAGTAACTGAGGGGTTACAGTGTTCTGGCACCACCAACACCCAAGGCACAATTTTTCAGCAGAGTATATAGTGCAGTCCGTATAATATATATATTGCAGTTCAGAGTATATAGTGCAGTCAGTGTAGTATATATAATACAGTGCATGGTATATAGTACAGAGTATATAATACAGTGTATTGAAGTGGTTAAGGTGAACCCTATGACAGAATTAAGAAAAAAAACAGCATGGGGCCCCCCCAAAATCCATACCAGGCCCCCCTCCTGTCCTCCAGGCTGCATGCTCGGATAAGGGTCTAGTATGGTTTTTGGGCGTGACCCCCGCTCAACTTTACAGGCAGACTAAGGAGACCTCCACGATATTTAAAGGAATATTTCATTTTTATTGTTTCACCTTAAGCATTATTAAAATCACTGCTCCTAAATAAACTTTTTTTTGCATTGATACATGTCCCCTAGGGCAGTACTTGGGTCCCCATACACTTTTTATGGCAATAACTTGCATATAAACTTTTAAAATTAGCCTGAGTGATCTTTAATGTAATGGTGATTTATTAAAACTGAAGAGTGCAAAATATGGTGCAGCTGTGCATGGTAGCCAATCAGTTTCCAGTTTTTTGTTTTTTTGTCAAAGCTTAACTGGACAAGCTGACATTAGAAGCTTATTGATTTCTATGCAGATCTACACCAGATTTTTTACTCTCCAGTTTTAGTTAATTAACCCCTGTGTTCTCTATGGCTATACACAACTGTTCAGTCTTTCCAGCTCTGCATCTCATTCCTGATGCATGCATGGGCCAAACTCTATTCACTTTAATGGAAAGCCCGTATACAGCTCGGCAAGCTGTTGACAGGCTTTCCCAGTGGAATTAATGGAATTTGGGCAAACATGTGCTAGGGACAAAGTGTGGGACTGAGACATTTTGAAGAGTTGATTTGCATAGCTGAGCCAGCCACAGAGCCATGATTCTGCTTATCCTGTATGTAGCCAAATGCTGGAGGAGGGAGCTCTAGAAAAGGTTAAAGCTAAATTCCAAGCATATATAAGAACCACAATTAAATGCAAGAATTAACTCATTAAAATCATTCTGTATATTCTCTTTAATGCAACTATTCATAGTACCTACATTTGTCTTAAAGCTATTGTGCAATTTCAAATGCATTTGGTGTTTTCAGTAGGTATTAGTGTAGTTATATAGCCTGTCAGAAGCTGGCTAATATTGCCTGCATTATCAGGAGACACTCTACAGCATTGCTATAGTGATATACAAAAAACCCAGTCACTTCCAGTGCTAATAGGTCTTCCAAGGTGTAGAGTAACAATGGTGGTGTGAAAAGTATATATGGTATCCCAAAGCTAGGTGGATGCTGCCTTCCTCAGATGGGGTAATCCAAAAGGAACTACAAGAAAAACAGAAATGGAAGGCCACACACCTAGTGCATTACCAAAGATAATTTAATAATAAGAATTTTTTGTGTAAAAGTGGGTACTCACAAAATGCAACTGACAAAAGGCCATAAACACAGTGCATGGACATGCACAGAACATGGGGGTACAGTTAACGCCTTTCGGGGGCGCACCCCCTTCCTCAGAGCTAGGCTAGTCTCGTATACCATAGGCAAGCGCTTTTATAGGGAATGGTGAAATTTAAAATTGTGTGTCAAAAAGAGCCATGCCCTCAAAGGGGCGGTGCCAGGAGGAATCAATTTCCTGGAAACTCAGGAAGATGCCTGATGACAAAAGTGACATCACTTCTGGGGCGGGAACAGTACAACGGTGTCCCCATGGACATGAATGGGCAAAGATTGATGGAAGAAAAAAAAACTTATTTAAAAAGACATTTTTTTCAAAAATGTTATTTAAAAATTCAAAAAATAACAACAAATTCTCTGACAAAACTGGACCACTAGGAAATAGTAAATTTCTAAAAAAAAAAATAATAATTATTGCGATAAATTTTGCACAACAAGAATAATGATTCCCTAATGTGTAACAATTAATGAAAAGCACTGAGCCCTGGAGTACATGAAAGCCAACCCTACAAAAAAAATGTGATAATAGTTTGTTGCTATAGTAATTGGTAATCAATAGCAGCTAGTCGTTAAGAATAATGGTAGATTCAAGTAAAAATAGTAATAATAATAATAATAATAATAATATATAAATATGAATATGAAAATAAAGATAAAAATGTACACAAATACTTGGATGAAAAAGAAGAAATAAGAAACCAAAGAAACAGGACATGTTGGTATAATGAGCTCCTGGAAGGACACCCACATGAAGGCAAAAACTAAATAAAAACAGAAGGGAGAAGAGGACCAGGGGTCACATAAGAGTCTGAACATCCAACCCCACATTCAGGCCCCTAGGCGATAAAGCTCCTAAGCGATATATCCAAAAGGTTTCTCTTCTACAAAGACTTCAAAAGAGCCTGCCAGTATCGGCATCCTCACCCATAACTTCCAAGCCAAGCAGCCTAAGACCAGATGGATTATGATCATGTTGATGCAAAAAATGTAATGGTAGTGAATGGTTGTCGACACTTTTGAGTATATTCCTTTTATGCTCCCCAAACTGTGTGCATAAAGCCCAGATGGTGAGGCCCACGTAAAGAAGGCCACAGGGGCATATCAGTCAATATAGTATAAATTGTGAACCACAATTGATGAACTGCCGAATGGCATGGGTTTGGCCATCACTACCTATAACCTGCTTCTTCCTATGTCACATGTATTGGCATGCTCCACAGTTGGGGACACCCCACTTAAAGCTACCCTTTTGGTGAAATAATCTGCTCCAACATTGGTTGGCCACAGTTTTGGGTTTACGGACTCTGCTTGGAGCAATTTGTCACTACCATTACATTTTTTGCATCAACATGATCATAATCCATCTGATCTTAGGCTGCTTGGCTTGGAAGTTATGGGTGAGGATGCCGATACTGGCCGATACTGGCAGACACTTTCGAAGACTTTGTAGAAGAGAAACCTTTTGGATACATAGCTTAAGAGCCTTATTGCCTAGGAGCCTGAATGTGGGGTTGGGTGTTCAAACACTTATGTGACCCCCCTCTTTCCCCTTCTGTTTTTATTCTGTTTATGCTTTCATGTGGGTGTCCTTCCAGGAGCTCATTATACCAACATGTCCTGTTTTTTTTTTGTTTCTTATTTCTTCTTTTTCATCCAAGTATTTGTGTACATGTTTATCTTTACATTTTTCTTTATTTTCATATTTATATATTATTAAAATTTTTACTTGAATCTACCATTGTTCTTAACGACTAGCTGCTATTGATTACCAATTACTATAGCAACAAACTTTTATAAAAAATTATTTTGTAGGGTTGGCTTTCACGTACTCCAGGGCTCAGTGTTTTTCATTAATTGTTACATATTGGGGAATCATTATTATCGTTGTGCAAAATTCATCACAATCAAAAATTTACATTTTTTTTTTTTTTTTTTTTAGAAATGTACTATTTCCTAGTGGTCCAGTTTTGTCAGAGAATTTTTTGTTATTTTTTTGAATTTTTGAATTTAATTTTTGAAAAAATTTCTTTTTAAAAAAGTTTTTTTTTTTTTTTCTTACATCTATCTTTGCCCATTCATGTCCATGGGGACACCATTGTACTGCTCCCGCCCCGGAAGTCATGTCACTTGTCATCAAGCATCTTCCTGAGTTTCCAGGAAGTGGATTCCCCCTGGCACTGAACTGGTTCCCTGGGGTCTGGTAAGCTGCCTGTCTGCCTGACATTGTGTGTTCACTGATTGGCGCATTACAGCGGAGATGATCCTGCTGGCATCTATTGGGGTTTTTCCCCCATTCCTGGCAATTCTGAAGCTTCCAGTTGAGTGATCCCTGCACCAAAATTTAAAAAAATGGTGTGGGGGTCTCCCTAAAAATCCATGCCAGATCCTTATCCGAGCACGCAACTTGGCAGGCCGCAGGAAAAGTGGCGGGGACGAGAGAGCGGCCCCCCTCCTGAACTGTAGCAGGCCACATGCCCTCAACATGGGGAGGATGTTCCCATGTTGATGGGGACAAGGGTCTCATCCCCACAACCTTTGCCGGGTGGTTGTGAGGGTTTGTGGGCAGGGGGCCTAACGGAATCTGGAAGCCCCCTTTAACAACGGGACCCCTAGATCCCACCCCCCCGTGTGATATGGAAATGGGATACAAATGTACCCCTACCATTTCACAAAAATAGTGTAAAAAATGTTAAAAAAGACAAGAGACGGCTTTTGACAATTCCTTTATTAATGTCTTCTTCTTTCCCCGCTTCTTCTTCCATCTTCTTCTGGTCTTCATTCAGTTTTCTTCCTCCATCTTGTTCTTCCCCCGCTTCTTCCTCTTCTTCTTCCAATCCTCTGCTTCTTCCTTCAGTCTTCTCGTCCGCATCTTCCTCTGGCGTCTTCTTCCCCGCTTTGTTCTCCGGACGATCCGCATCAATGGGAGATTCCCGCTGTGTGATGCTTCTGTTCTTCTGACAGTTCTTATATAACTGAGGGTGGGACCACCCGTGACCCCGCCCCCTCTGACACACAGGGACTTCCCTATGGCTTTCCCCGTGATGTCAGAGGGGTGGGGTCACCCAGTTACGGGTAGTCAACATGTGTCATCAGTGCCATCTGTCATCAGTGCCACATGTCATCAGTGCCACATATTAGTGCCATCTGTCATCAGTGTCACGTGCCATCAGTGCCATCTGTCATCAGTGCCACATCAGTGTCCCGTGTCATCAGTGCCATCTGTCATCAGTGCCACATCAGTGTCACGTGTCATTGTCCTGGTGTTCCAGGGCTTCAAAAGTGTAATAGGTAGTCAACAAGTTAGATGTGTAATTTATGCTCCTTAGAATACCTTATGGTGCTCCCTGCATGTTGGGCCTCTCTCTGTGGCTAGGCTGTGAAAAAGTCCCACACATGTGGTATTGCCATACTCGGGAGGAGTAGCAGAATGTATTTTGGGGCGTCATTTGTGGTTGCACATGCCATGTGTGAGAAATAACCTATTACATTGACAATTTTGTGGAAAAAAAATCCTCATTTTGCAAAGAATTGTGGGAAAAAATGACAACATCAAAAACCTCACCATGCATCTTACTAAATACCTTGGAATGTCTACTTTCAAAAAAGGGGTCATTTGGGGGGTATTTGTACTTTCCTGGCTTGTTCGGGTCGCAAGTAATGAGATAGGCCACCAGTACATCAGGTGTGATCAATTTTTTATGATTTGCACCACAGCTTGTAGACTCTCTAACTTTCACACAGACCAAATAATATCCACTAATTTTGGGTTATTTGTAGATATGTAACAGTATAAATTGTGGCAAAAATTAATGAAGCAAAATTAATAATTTTCAAAATTTTATGACAGAAACTAGAAAAATGCGTTTTCAAAATTTTCGGTCTTTTTTTCATTTATAGAGCAAAAAATAAAAAACCCAGAAGTGATCAAATACCACCAATGGAAAGCTCCATTTGTATGAAAAAAAGGACAAAAATTAATTTGGGTACAGTATTAGATGACTGAGTAATGGTCATTCAAAGTGTGAGAGCACTGAAAGCTGGGCAGGAGGAGTGTTTAAGTGCCCAGTAGGCAAGTAGTTAAAAAGATTTTGTATTATGGTAGCAATTCTCTGATCTCAGACTGGTGATTTACATCCCTGAAGAAGATAAATCGAAACAATGTTGGATGGGACGCTGGATGGATACATTACCCATTCTTTGACATTGCTGTACTACAATCTATCAGCTGTTACAAGTCTGGCTATCACCACTGCCCATATGCTTTGTGTATCATTTTTTGTATGTACTATACTGTTTTTAAAATGTTCCCTGGATGGGAGTTTTTTATTATCATATAATAAAATTATACATTTAACAATAATTTGTTTATGTTGGTTGCCTTTAAGAAAGTCCCAAATTAGAGATTTCTTTTTTTCAGCTGGACCAGTGTAACTGCAAAAATATGTATACCTAAACTTTAGCTTTAATATCAGCTTTATATAATCGATGTAAAGCAGAATTCAGATGACAGAACATCAGTACTCTGAGCCAGTCATGCTCTTTTACAGGTGATGACAAGGAATACAGTAGCAGGAGAAGAAAGGAGGCGTCTCACCTGCTTCATTGTTCAATCACAAGCTGGGGGCAAAGAAGTGACCAATTTGTATCACTTAACTATTATAGAAAAAAGTGAGGTTGTCAACCTGGCTGTGCTGTGTGGCAGAACTGTAGATCTTTGAAATGACAGATGTAATTTTGAATCCTTTGGCAGGAAAAACAACCCCCCCACCGATAAGAAAGATACATTTCCTTTTAGTATCTCTGAAAACATCTTATGCCTAATGTAATTATTCTTTAGAAATAATTTTACTATTACATGTTTCTTTGGAAACATAGGTGACACCATTAAAGTAAACTGGTCACAAACCTGAGCAATTCAACTTCCATTTCGATATAAAATGTATAAACAGATTACCATAAAATAAAATGACACATCAGTGTGATAAGTAGATCCAGGAATAGGGGCATCTGATTGGCATCTGAAGTTATCTGAAAAAATGGTGCTTGCTCCTTCACCTTTCTGTCCTCCCTATGGATGATTTGATATTGGGTTATATCACTAATAGGGAGGATCAGGAGGTAGGAACACAATGTAAAAAAAAACGTATGTCATTTTTAAATAAAGCAACCCTGCCATAAGAAGAGACAATGTTCGGGTCTACTGTGGGTTCATGGTGAACCCTGCTCATTTGTGGTTTGTGCACCCACCAAACTAATGTAGGATTTCACTGCCATAGTAACCAACTAAACATACATGTACTGCCTGGCCTTTGAACTTAAGTCAGCTGGCTTGAAAGTCCCAATAAGGGGGGGGGGCAGGAGGCGGAGCCTAGCGGAGCAGACATGCATTGTTAGAGCTCCACACCATTGAGGAGAGAAGAGAAGGACAAAGCGCAGCCTGCAGGCTCAAAAGGTATCCATTTGAACCTTTTTACCCCAGGGAACAAACTGTGAAAGTTTGGGCAGGAAATATGGTACTGGGAGGAAACCGTGGCAGAAATAAAAATCACCTCACAAAGAGCTCACAGGCACTCACTGCAGCTGAAGCAGCTCCAGTCACCTCACAAGATACAGCATCAGGGCGCTCTCACAGACAGAAAATGTCACAGCAAGACTCTCCATTTGAGTCAGATACAGAACAAATCCTCTCACAAACTTCTCCACAAGCCTCCTCAGCATCCCCAGTAATATTATTACAATTTGAAAAGATGCTTCATAAGGCTTTAAAACAAACCTCAGACCAAATAACAAAAAGCCTAACCAAAGAAATAAGAGAGCTGGGAAACCGCACCGCAGCCTTAGAAATAAAAATGGATGAAATTGAAATTACAACCCAAGAAAATATAACAGAATTGGAACAATTAAAAAAAGAGACTTTAATACTTCAAACTAAGCTCGAAGATTACGAAAATAGAGCCAAACGTTCAAACTTGCGCATAAGGGGAATACCTGAAACTGTGACAGACCTGCAATCTACTATTACTGCTCTATTACAAGAACTAAAGCCAGATATCCCTATTGAACATTTAGAACTGGACAGAGTACACAGAGCCCTCACAGCCAAAAAGAAAGATGGACCCCCACGTGATATAATCACAAAATTTCATTATTACAGAATGAAAGAACAAATACTAATTGCTGCAAGAGAAAAAAAGGAACTTAATTTTCAAGGACACAATTATCAAATTTTTGCTGACCTATCCCAACTTACTATTACTAAAAGACGATCCATGAAACCCCAACTAATGGAACTGCAACGCCACAACATTATGTATCAATGGGGCTTCCCCTTTTCAGTCAGATTTAACTACCAAGGTACAATTTACAGAAGCAGATCAGCAGATGAACTACAACAAACCCTTTTAAAATTAAATCTGACAGAACCCACAAGCAGCAACACCCCCACACGCAGAAGAATGGCATCATCTTCACCTTCAGGCAGCACCCAGAAAATTTCAGAACAAAATGGGAATCATCATTCTCACAAAAGAGGCCGTTATGCCACATCATCCATGGACCAAGAAGATTCAATGGACTGACATCCTAATTCCTGATATCTCTTCATTTATTATACTAAGAGATGGTTCTCTATAAAAAACCTATATTTATAACTGAATGTAACTGCATTCTGATAGTCACACACTGTGTGGGATCATGTTACATTCCAGTTATATTTCTTATTACTTCTGATTCATATAGCCTTAGAATATATAAGTGAAATAAGGAAATTCTTGTTCAGTTATATATTATCAGGTAATAACAATATATTTATTACTTTTTAGGACAAATATGTTCAATAATCCAGAAGTAATGGAAGCTTTTTCTTTCTTTTCTTAAAACAAATATATTATTACCTAACTAGTTCCTAGAATTATGTTTTTGTTTATTCTAATCTGAAGCAATACAACCTCAATTTTATGAGTTAACATATCTAAACAGTTACATATGAATAAAATATGTAATTGTTTACTCTAAAAGGGTTAAAATCCCCAAATAATTCAAACTATCTTCATCAATACCAAAGTTATTAACAGTACCTTTCTAACTGAATTATTTAGCCTAGGGCAAGACTAACCATATACAACCGCCCTGGAATAAATAATTTCAACAAAAACTATATTCTGCACTCCAATTAATGAAACATCATTTTGATGTCTTTTGACATAGCACTTCTCTCCTGTAAGCGGAAGATCCGTGTACCCCCATTAGCCCTCCTCATTCTCCCAACCATATTATGTGGGAGTGTGACGAAGGCACTTATTCCCCTGAGAGAGATATTTATTCTCTTTCACGGGTAAATTGTGATTACTTGCAAAAAATAATTTATACAATGTATCATCTAATCTCATATGTTTTTTGTTTACTCTTTACTCCAGAATTCACTGGTTTCTTTTCTATCTATTCATCTCTTCAGTCCACACAGGTTGATCTGCGCAGTCAGCTCTGCATAACAAAAAGTAAGTCAAAACTATTTGATCTATTGCCATGGCACCACTGAATATACTTTCCCTGAATGTTCAGGGAATAAATGTCCCTCAAAAAAGGACCAAAGCCTTCCGTACTTTCTATAACAAGAAGGCTCACATAGTATGCCTCCAAGAAACACACTTCACCAAAGATTCTACTCCAAAATATATTTCTCCTTTTTATTAACAAATTTACACGGCTTCTGCCTGTACCAAGCAAAGGGGAACTCTAATTGCATTTCACCGATCCACACCATTCACCTTATCATCAGAAATTAAAGACCCAGAAGGTAGATACCTGATACTCATGGGTTATATAATGGATACAGCAATCACGGTGATTTCCTACTACGCTCCTAACAAACAACCTACACCATTCCTCTCACATATATTACAAGTGATTAATACACACAAAATAGGAACAGTGATAATGTGTGGGGATTCGAACCAGGTCCTCCTCCCATTTCTAGATAAATCACCTTTTACACCATCCAAAATAACCTCTAGATTACCTTTTTCTCAACTTCTTTCCAAATACAATCTGGTAGATTCGTGGAGAGAAAGTAACCCAATGAAAAAGAAATTCACTTATTTCTCGCACCCTCATCAAACCTTCACCAGAATAGATCATATTTTTCTAACAATAGGAATGATACCAGAAATGATTGCATCAGATATAATTCTGATTCCGTGGTCTGACCATAATGCAGTATACACTACTATAGCCTCAGCCATACCAAAAGCGCATGACCCAACGTGGTACTTACCGGACATAATGCTCAAACACCCACTACATCAGATGGCCATTGAACAAGCTTTAAAGGAATACATATCAATTAATAATACAACAGACATCTCCCCAATAACACTGTGGGAAGCTCATAAGCCTGTCTTGCGTGGTACAATACAAAGACAAATGGCACTATTTAAACGGGAACGCAAAAATCTAGCAAAAAAACTAGAACTCAATTTTAATGCAGCCTACATATCATTTCAAGATAATCCATCTCAGAGTACAAAATCTCATCTGGAAAAATCTAGATTGGAATACGATCTATTTCTCACTGAGTCAGTTGATAAATCCCTCAAACACTCCAAACACAATTTCTACATGAATACAAACAAACCAGGTACATATTTGGCTCGGGCATTAAATTCAACTAACAAATCTTTCAAACCAATACGTTTGAAATTATCAAAAAATGTTTACACTTGTAATCCAGTTAAAATAGTCCATAAATTTCACTCACATCTCGCAACTTTATACAAGACAAACAATGAATTTAATCCTACAGAGGCTGAATCCTTCTTCTCAAAAATAACCTTACCTGAGTTATCTCAGAATCAAAAAAGCAGTTTGGATGAGCCTATAACTATAGATGAAGTTGCTAACGCCATAAAAGACCTAAAACTTAACAAAAGACCAGGCCCAGACGGCTACTCGGCTTTATACTATAAAACATTCTCAGAAATACTCTCTCCCATTCTCACTGAAACTTTTAACAAACTTCTAGATGGACATTCTTTTCGGCAAGAAACACTAATGGCAATTGTTTGTATGATCCCAAAACCCCTTTCTGATGATACTTCCTGGTGAATTATCGGCCTATCTCTCTGTTAAACCTCGATATTAAATTATTAGCAAAAATAATAGCAAAACGCCTCAATAGCATTATAGGAAAATTAATACATAGAGATCAAGTAGGCTTCATGCCAAATAGACAGGCAGGCGATAATATACGCAGGGCAGTGTTATTGGCACATATTGCTAAAAAACGGAAAATCCCTTTATGTTTTCTATCTCTCGATATTAAGAGGGCATTTGACACAGTATCCTGGCAATATATGCAATATTCATTACAAAAATGGGGTTTTGGACCCCACTTTTTAACATGGATCAAAGCATTATATAATAAACCCAAAGCCTATATAAAATATGCTGGATACAAATCTGAAGCCTTTAATATCGAAAGAGGTACCCGACAGGGTTGCCCATTATCTCCCTTATTATTTGCCCTTATACTCGAACCCATGGCCCAATACATCAGAACAAACCAAACTATAACTGGCATTGAAGTAGGAGGTATTACAAATTATGTATATTTGCAGACGATATATTACTTTTTCTATCATCACCACAGGTCTCTGGTCCTAACTTAATACCAGCTCTTGATGGATTTGCAGCCCTATCCGGCCTTATGATTAATCCTAAGAAATGCCTAGTGCTTAATATTTCACTCACAAACATGGAATTGATCCCGGCTAGGGCTGCACTCCCATTCACATGGGCAGAAAAATCAATCCCATATCTTGGAATTCATTTAACAGCATCTCATTCTGACTTATTCTCAACCAATTATCCTCCTGTATTAAGACAGATCACAAATCTAATAAAACAATGGTCGCAACTTCCTTTATCCTGGATAGGGAAGATTAATGCAATCAAAATGACTATTCTACCCAAATTGCTTTATCTATTCAGAGTCCTCCCTATTCCAATTCCTTCCTATTTTTTGAGAATAGTACAAAAAAGAGCAACTTCGTTTATATGGGGCTCTTCTAAACCACGTATACCTATACACACACTACATCTTCCCAAAAATAAAGGAGGCCTGGGATACCCTAATTTTACTAACTACTACAGAGCAGCACATTTGGCCAATCTGTCCAAATACCATGCAAAACAGGAAATCCCATTATGGGTATTTATAGAGGCTTCAGAAAATGACCCTCTATTAATATCAAATTTATTATGGCTTGATCCTAAAGACCGCTTTAAAATTCATAATCCCATAACTAAACACTTCTTATCTCTCTGAGATAAACTAAAAACCAAATATCAGTTACAATCTCCACACAATGCTCTCCTTTCTTTTATCAGAAATCCGGCCTTTTATCCGGCATGGATCTACCCAAATTCTTTTAAAGCTTGGACAACATCAGGCATTCAGACACTAAATGACTTCATAGCATCTAAATCATTCCTTTCGTTCCCATCGCTTAGAGAAAAATATGATCTACCAAACTCTGAGATATTTAGATATCTCCAAATCAAAAATTTCTATACACCATTCCTAAAGGGGGATACACCATTATCCCAATTATCCATTTTTGAATCAATCTGTAAAAAAAAGATCCATTTGCTAAAGGTACAATTTCATCACTTTATAATCAATTATATGGAGTAGCAAATCTTAATAGACCCTCTTACGTTCAGAGGTGGGAGGAGGACCTGGGACGAACTTTAGAAGACACGGACTGGTCTAACATATGGCTCACATCTAAGTCATCTTCACCCAACATCTTAGCACTGGAGACAAATTATAAAGTCCTAACTCGCTGGTACCTTGTACCCGCTAGAGTGGCAAAATATTCACCTAATACCTCAGCTCTTTGTTTTCGAGGATGCCCAGAAATAGGCACATATTTACACATATGGTGGACGTGCCCAGTAATCCAAACCTTCTGGAAGGAAGTCTTCGTGATTGCATCTAAAATATTTAAAAAAATAATACAACCAGATCCATATTTAACTTTACTTAATCTAAAACCGGAATGGTTAACACTCTCTCAATTCAAACTTATGATCCAACTAATAACGGCTGCAAAACAAACAGTGGCCAAGGCATGGAAATCTCCTACATTGGTACTAGCAGAAACAATTCACAGAATGAATAATACAATGTCCCATGCTAAGATGGTAGCCATCGATCAAAATCAAATTCCAAAATTTGAAAAACTTTGGCATCCTTGGATAAAACAACAGTTCCTATCAAACTTCAATGACTCTGTCCTGTTGCCATGGTAACAGATTAAATGACTTACAGAGACACCCATTCTAAGGCTTCAAAGAGAACTAAAAAGAATAATAAACTGACGAGCGGGACAACCTTGTGGACCATACCTCTACCTTTGAACCCTTTTTCTTCTTTCTCTTTCCTTTTCTCCACCTTACGATTAAAGCTCATTATCAGAATTTATTTGACCTATATACACTCTACTTGGAAACAATATGTATAGTAGGTATAAATCATTTAAATACCTACAAAAGTAACTAAGGAAATTATATATATCTTTAATTTAGGTTTACGTGAACCCAATGTTTAATATTTGAAATTTCATGATATTTACCTATATAAACCCTACTGTAAAACAATGAGCTTACTTTATAGATCCTTGTAAATTTACTTTATGTATCTTTATAACATTATATACTCAATAAACTTCTTTTGACAAGAAAGTCCCAATAAGGGGGCTTTTGGATAAGCCAGTTTCCTCATTATAAAAGAATGGGTCCTCAGCAGCCATACAAATGTATTTTCTCTGTGATAGGAAAAGCATAGAAATTGATGCTGATAAAGTGCACAGGGCCACATTGGTGTAGGGCTTGTAAGCACCGGCTAGTCTCTTAAAGTAGATGCACACCCTTACTGGATGTCCTGTACATAGAAAAATGCTGTTTTCCATGTAGAATGGTTGGGGATAGAGAGAGAAGGGTTTATACATTTCCTTATAGTCTGTTTCTGTCTACATATTGTACTCTACAGTGATAACAGGTTGCATGTGTTTTTATACAAGGCATATTTCTGAATTGTTGCTGACTGTATGTATGTGTTTTTTTTTCACAGGCCTTTTTGTCAATCTTGAAAATAGTGGGATATGTCTGTGCAATGTGCATCAGCACAGAAGCTTAATGTTTTCTTTCAGAGGACATGTGCCAGGGTCAGCAGAGGCAAGGCAGCAAATTGTGGGAGACAGGAGCAGAACACTGTCACCCCATAACAAAAACGGGGTTGATGCGCAGTTGTACTCTGCAAAGGCATTTGCTCCAGAGCTTAATAATTGCAGGGAAGCTCTGCTGATTTCCATTATTCAATCTTGTGCAAGCAAAAATGCTCCTTGCATGCAGTTGGGTATTCTTTGCAAATTGAAGCTTCAACTCATTTACTAAGGCTTTGGAGCAAATGTCATTGCAGGGTGTAATTGCACAGTCTGTTTACCTTTAGTAAATCAACCCCATAGTATCCGAACAAGGACATTTATATCAGTATCATTGCCTGTTATGTTCACGAAGGATAATGATTTAAATAAAAATAGGCATTCCCAGTGATATTATGTTGAAGCTTATATGAGATTTTAGTTGTTGGGCTTACTTCTACTTTAACCACTTCAGCCCGGAAGGATTTACCCCCTTAATGACCAGGCCATTTTTTGCAATACGGCACTGGGTCGCTTTAAATGACAATTGCGCGGTCGTGCGACGCTGTTCCGAAACAAAATCGATGCCATTTTTTTCGCATAAATAGAGCTTTCTTTTGGTAGTATTTGATCACCACCTTTTTTGGGCTATAAACAAAAAAAGACTGACAATTTTGAAAAAAATAACAATATTTTTTACTTTTGCTATAATAATTATCCAAAAAAAATGTAAAAAAACTAATTTCTTCATCAGTTTAGGCCAATATCTATTCTGCTACATATTTTTGGAAAAAAAACGCAATAAGAGTATGTTGATTGGTTTGCGCAAAAGTTATAGCACCTAATCACTAGGAACAGACGATTACACTGTACTCCCCTGACACACACACGTGCACGCGCCTACTCTATCTATTAAAGGAAGCGCCGTACCGGTGGGACGATTCAGGCAATAGAGCCACCCTGTTGTAGTATAATTGCAGCGGCTGGTCAGCAAGTGGTTAACAGATTATGCTTGAGTTCTTTTAATTTCTGTACTGGGGTACATTTTCCTATGTGCCCTGCCTGTGTCACAGATCTATACACCCTGAAATCCTATTACGGACCAACATCTGTCTGCAACAGCTGTTTGATAACTATATCTTCAGTTAGCAACACCCTAGCTACTTTTTTGGATTAATAGGGATCTTTTCCCTTCCTTTTAATAACTGTTAGCTTGGGGTGATTAGAGTGTATCGGGCAGTTGTTGATGACAGTTTGTTCAAGGGCTGCCTTTTTTTGCAGCACCTCACTGCATCCTTTTAAAGAAAAATAAAAAAAGTAAAATCTCTTTGCCCCCAAAACACTGTACATACGCACCCCAGGTGCGCCGTAATACCCATACCAATACCCATACCCGTATACCGATTTTGGGGTTGATTTACTAAGGGCAAATAGTTTGTGCACTTTTTTCCCCATAGCTTAGTGAATGTGGTGAATCTTCATTTGATAAAGAATACCCAATCAGGTGCAAGTAAAAATAAAAAAACATTTTTGCATGCAGATGATTGGATGATGGAAATCAGCAGCGCTTCACCACATTCACTAAGCTCTGAGGAAAATGAGTGCAACTGCACTTGCAAAGTGCACAGTCTATTTGCCTTTAGTAAATCAAGCCCAAAACGTCTGGTCTTTTCTTTTTCTTGTTCAACATGTTTATTGAGTTTTGCAAAGTAATAATAACAATTGAAAAATGGCTTTGTCAGTCACTTCACTACATCCTGCATGATGAGCCACTGATGGGGGTGAAGAAAAAACCCTGATTCCGAAGATTTAAGGAAGTGAACACAAAATAGGATTCTAGACTTCATTTTGTTGTTGCTATATGCGCTTTCCCCTGTGTTTATGAAAGGGTGAGCAACATATGGCTGTAGGCTCGCCCCTGCATCTATGCCTCCAGTGCCATGACTATTGTAGACATTCATGGCCTCTGTTGTGTGCAGCCCAATCACCAAGTCAATACCAAAAATACTATAAATAAATGAAAATTAAATAAATTAATTAAAATAACATAAGTAAAGACCAACAAAAAAATTAAATTGTGAAATGTCTACTAGATTCTCATAGGCTAAGTGTAAAAATTAAAAAAATCAAGTACATAGTTAAATATGCATTTCCAGTGACTGTTTCTGAAAAGCATATTGTTCTATAACACTACATGCAGCTTTAAGGCATCCCCTGAGCATTGGTACATGTTCTCCATGGCATAGGCCTTTTTTGACAATACCTTGCATATCAGCCTTGAAAGTGGGCAAAGTTTAGTTTCAAGATTAACCCCCCATAGAGTCAATGCATAATTTATTTTTATTTTTTTAATGCAAACAGTGTAGGTAATTGAATTAGACCTAGTGTCAGTCTCTTGTAGCTCCTGTACATTAAAGCTTAGAGTAGGAGGGAAAGAGGCAGCACAAGGAGTTTATATGCAGACAACAAGCATGCTGGCAGGTGGAGAAAGCAGAGGGATGAGCTCATTACTGTGCTGCTTCTCCTTAAATGTTCAGCCATAGGCAGATACATGATAACCTGGGCTCAAAGGAAGTGGGTTGAATGATGCTGACTGTCATAAGATGGAGGAAATTTTGTTGCAGAAAAAAAAATACTTTGGAGGACATTTCTGGATTGAAGGTGATTATTGCAACAAAAACATATTTTTTAATCTTTTATTATATATTATTTGTTTTAATTGGAATTCTGCTTTAAGTAGTTTTTCTACAGATATACTATTTTTGTGAATGGCTTTAGTATTTTTTTTTTACATTTCGTTCCTGGTTTATAGGTCCTTTTAATGTCTTTCTGTGCATGTTGTGTTTTACCTTTGGCAGCCCTTTAGTATGAAGATTGCAAGCCTCCAGCACTACAAATAATGTTTATCATATGATATTTTTATTACTGTGTTTCTTTTTGCACTCCCCTGTATGACTCCGGGAAATTATATGCTCCAGAATACACCAGAGCTATGTAAATATGTTAATAATAAAACTGCATAATGTGGACTTTTGCTTTTGTATTACAGTCACATAGTCTGTGTGTGGAGCTGGGAGATAAGTAGGTGAAACTAACACTGCAAATCTGGAGAAATATGGGACCCTTCTGCCTGTCTTCCCTTTCAGATCACACTTTGAGTTCAATTCAATCAAGGCGCAAATATGCTGCCGTACACTAGAAATTATGCAATGTATTATGCAAGGTAAAAATCCGGGCTCTCAAAAATTAATGCATTTGGCTTGGGTATTTATTAAAGCAAAAGCACAAATCTCAGAATAGTGTGCCATTTCATTAATAAATATGTTATTTAGTATTATATCAAACAGCCAAGCTCAGCAATTAAATTATGCTTGCTAGATACTGACTGCCTGAAGTGCTATTACGTTGACATATGAGCATACAAGCTATCAGCCCACAACGTTTATAGGATACTGTGTGATCCGGTAAAGGAAAGCTTATGCAGTATTTTATGTTTAACCAAAATGGATAATCACTCACATGACATAAGTAATCCTTTAGTCAAAATTAATTAAACCATGTCATCTATTCTACTTTTCGTATAAGTCTACATATAAGGTTCACCAATAAGGTGCACCCATGAACAGAAAATATTTTTTTCTTCTGAACCTCAAAATCCTTGTTGCCCTGTCATTCAATTAGGCAATTAAGCTACCATGGTGATGTGCCCTGGCACAGCCTCCTGCTCCTTACATTTGATCAGTATGGTAAACCATAACAGAAATGTGCCAATAGGGAGATTAGAGAAAAAAGGTCTGGGCACATAACCATAGTAGTACGGTTATTACAATTGTGTTTAGGTGCATTTAGGTGCATCACGCTTTTGAGCATTGATTTATTCCATTGATCAGAATATTAATTTATTTTGGCCAAAGAAATGACTGAACACTCAAGTGTTAAAGGATACGTTTACCTTTTGTAACATGTTACAGATGCACAAGCCCCCGCACCCCCCCCCTCCGATCCCCCGTTTTGACAGCAAGCCAGGGATCTTCTCCCTCTTCTTCCTGTCACAATCTAAAAAAAACACAGTGGTGCAGGGCTCTGCCCACACGGCCACATCATTTATTCACAATTTTCTGTGAATAAGAGGAAAAAGGGGGTAGTCAGTTTTTGCCCCCCCCTCCTAATTAATTTCAACAGGGACAATTTGATAGTTGAAATATTCAATTCTGTAATATCTGGGAGATCTTTATGGATAGGTCAATTTAAGGTCATATGACCCCTCAGAATCTTCCAGAAATCCAAGATGCCCTATAAAAATGGAGCTGTCAATGGGGTGTTTGCCAGTCTCCAGAGAGGAACCACTGAAGAAGCTCCCCACACACCCCTCCCTCGTTGCGACCTGTATATGTGGTAGGTCCCTGTTGTTTTAAATACAAAAGGGGACAGGTAAAAACAAGTTTAATTTTAATGCTATGGTGGCTTGAGTCCTATTGGCTGAGCTGATTGGTTTAAATTTGATGGTTTTGGGTTAATTGATTTATGCTTATTTTGACATGTCTTAAAATTGTAAGTTATAAAAACAATAAACAAAACTGTGGCCTATGTTAATCAAATTTAGTGGTGTTGTGTATTGTTTGCATGGAGGTTTTGTATACTGCCTACGATTCCATGCGAAAGCCTTTGTGGCTGTCAAGCTTGCAGTTTTCAATGAACTACCAGGGTACCGTTGTGTGTTCTAGTAGTTCATTGAGTCTTCCTGTAATGCCCCGTACACACGGTCGGACTTTGTTCGGACATCCCGACAACAAAATCCTAGGATTTTTTCCGACGGATGTTGGCTCAAACTTGTCTTGCATACACACGGTCACACAAAGTTGTCGGAAAATCCGATCGTTCTGAACGCGGTGACGTAAAACACGTACATCTGGACTATATAAATGGGGCAGTGGCCAATAGCTTTCATCTCTTTATTTATTCTGAGCATGCGTGGCACTTTGTCCGTCGGATTTGTGTACACACGATCGGAATTTCCGACAACGGATTTTGTTGTCGGAAAATTTTATATCCTGCTCTCAAACTTTGTGTGTCAGAAAACCCGATGGAAAATGTGTGATGGAGCCTACACACGGTCGGAATTTCCGACAACAAGGTCCTATCAACACATTTTCCGTCGGAAAATCCGACCGTGTGTACGGGGCATTAGAGTGTAACTGCCTACCTGTTTTATGGCCAGACAGCTACACAGACAGTCTGCAGGACCATGGCATTACACCCACAATCTGCTGATCACAGGTGCAATGCTTTACAGGCTCCTAGCAAAAATAAATAATAAATGCATATTTTTTTACCTGCAAAAAAATATACATTTTTATTTTTTTTTTGGAAAGGTGAACTTTAGATGTATAAAGATTAAAAAAATATGATATAAAAACTCTATTTTATATCAAGGGCTCCCCAAAGGCTAAACAGTGTCATGATTATTGCATGTGGGATCCTCCTTGTTGCTGTCTCTAAATGCTCCTGCCCCTAAACATCTATAAATGCTTATGTGTGCATGGCCACATAGGCTGACATGGAGGGCATTTAAAGGCAGGTTTTAAAAAAAAATCAAACACCATTAAAAGTGGCATTTTTGAAGCATGTATACGTAGCTTCAGTCTGCCACTTGTTTGTGTCTCATCTTTTCAAATGGTTCCTTGTCATCATTTATTTTCTGCATGTTGAGAATATAATATCCATTAGAGATAATATGAATTAACCTTAAAGTATATGTCTGGGGAAAAAAAAACATACTCAGTACATCTCTCTAGTACAAACACATTTTTCCCATGTTTTGTCTGTTGAAAAACACTGCAGGCAAAAAAGTGAGTGCCTAGTTTCATGTGCACTCTGCCTCTGCAGATCTGAAATCTCAAGCCTAGGTAACCTTTGTAAAGAATACTTCCCCCTATGTGGTAGTGATGAAGAGAGAAGATGTTCTGTGTCCAAATCAGGAGTGAGCAGCCCGGGTTGACAATGCTGCTCCTATATACAGTGCCTTAAAAAAGTATTCATACCCCTTGAAATTTTCCACATTTTGTAATGTTACAACCAAAAACGTAAATGTTTCTTATTCGGATTTTATGTGATAGACCAACACAAAGTGGCACATAATTGTGAAGTGGAAGGAAAATGATAAATTGTTTTCAAAATGTTTTACAAATAAATATGTGAAAAGTGTGGCGTGCATTTGTATTGAGCCCCCCTGAGTCAATACTTTGTAGAACCACCTTTCGCTGCAATTACAGCTGCAAGTCTTTTTGGGGATGTCTCTACCCACTTTGCACATCTAGAGAGTCACAATTTTGCCCATCCTTCTTTGCAAAATAGCTCAAGCTCTGTCAGATTGGATGGAGAGCGTCTGTGAACAGCAATTTTCAAGTTTTAGGTCTGGACTTTGGGCCATTCTAATACATGAATATGCTTTGATCTAAACCCCATTACATATAGCTCTGGCTGTATGTTATGGGGCCGTTGTCCTGCTGGAAGGGGAACCTCCGCCCCAGTCTCAAGTCATTTGCAGACTCTAACAGGTTTTCTTCTAAAATTGCCCTGTATTTGGCTCCATCCATCTTCTCATCAGCTCTGACCAGCTTCCCTTTCCCTGCTGAAGAAAAGCATCCCCACAACATGATGCTGCCACCACCATGTTTCACAGTGGAGATGGTGTGTTCAAGGTGATGTGCAGTGTTAGTTTTCTGCCACACATTTCAGGTTTTGTTTTTAGGCCAAAAAAGTTCAATTTTGTTCTCATCTGACCAGAGCACCTTCTTCCACATGTTTGCGAGATGCCATGTGGGGGACACAGCAAACTGCAAACAGGACTTCTTATGGCTTTCTTTCATCAATGACTTTCTTCTTGCCACTCTTCCATAAAGGCCAGATTTGTGGAGTGCGCAACTAATGGTTTTGTTGTGGACAGCTTTTCCCACCTGAGCTGTGGATCTCTGCAGCTCCTCCAGAGTTACCATGGGCCTCTTGGCTGCTTCTTTTATTATTGTTCTCCTTGCCCGGCCTGTCAGTTTAGGTGGATGGCCATGTCTATGTAGGTTTTCAGTTGTGCCATACTCTTTCCATTTTCGGATGATGGATTGAACAGTGCTCCGTGAGATGTTCAAAGCTTGGGATATTTTTTTAGAACCTAACCCTGTTTTTTTTTTTTTTTCTTTTTTCTTTCTTCTTTTCTTTTTTGCCACATCAGCCAAGTACTATTCGTGAGAGGATATTGTTTCAACTTTTCAGTCAAGCTTATTCCTCAATACTTACACATCATTGTGGCGTTTTTCCGTATGTGAATATGTTTTTCATTCCATGAGTGCCTTATAAAATGTTTGCCCTCTGCCATTTCTGGTTATTTATTATCATACTACTATATCCCTCCCTCCCCACCCTCCCACCCCAGACTCCCCCCCTATTTGGGAGAGAGAGAGACCCAGCGCAGCCTCAGACTGTTGTTGATCCATTTCTACTATTTCTGGTTTTTCCAGAGCCTGTCAAGGTACATAGCTTATTTCTTTGTTTTGTATATTTTATTTAGGGTGTGTTTTCTGCCTTGTCCTCCCATACTTCAGCTGCCTGGTTTGAGGCCTTGAACCTAACCCAGTCTCTCCATGTCTCCTCGTATTCCTCCATCTCCATTCCTTCACTATATCTCAAGTACTCCATGCGGTAGATTTCGTCTATGTTTTCGAACCACTCCCGCATTGATGGTCTCCTACTGTTCCTCCAGTGCCTAGGGATGAGACTCTTAGCTGCATTAAGGAGGTGCGGCAGCAAGATTTTCCGGTAGTTTTTGGAAGGTATATTGCTGCCGTGATGCAGACACACCCAGGGGTCATCTGGTACTTTCTTGTTGGTAATCATGTATGTAATCTCCCTTACCTCCTCCCAAAATTTTCTTATTTCCGGACACGCCCACCAAATGTGCGCAGCAGTCCCTATTTCTCTGCACCCTCTCCAGCAGAACTGCGACGTCACATCCTGTATTTTATGTGCTAAGTCCGGGGTGATATACATTCTGGCCAACACTCTAAAGTTCATTTCAGCAATCCTGTAATTTACTGATGTGCCATTAGCTCTACTCAGGATTCTCCTCGCCTCATTGTCACTAATCTTGTTTCCTATCTCCTCCTCCCATTTCCCAAGAAATCCTGGTCGCTCAGTCTCTCCCATTTCTATCAGGGTTTTATAGATCCTTGACATTCCTCCCCTCCTACTTTTCTTTATGAGTACTTTCTCAAGTGGGTAGAGGTCTTCTATTGATCTTATTGGCTGCGGGAGGGACTCTACGAAATGTTTGAGCTGCCTATATTTCCAGCTATCCATGGCAAAACAAGTGTCTCTTGCCCTGAGTTCCTGGTAGGTACACAATGTTCCCTGTCTGGTGATGTCCTTAAGCTGGACGTCATCGCTCAGGATCCATCTTCCAGCCACGTCTTCCCTCCCCGGCGGGAAATAATCTGTGCCCCTAAGAGGGACTAGCGGCGAGTTATATTTCCACTTCTCTCTAATGTATATCTTATCCCAAGTGTTTAAAACATGTTTCGTGATATCAAATATTTTTATATTTAATTTTCTAAATTGTGGTGGTATCCAAACATTTTTTCCCAAGTCTACTCCACTCCTTGTGTTTTCTATTTTCACCCATTGTTTATCTATATTGTTGTTAACCCATTCTAAGATACGTGACAAAATCGCAGCTGTGTAATATTTTTTAATATCTGGTGCTCCCCATCCCCCTCTCTTCTTGCCATTCACTAATTGTGCGTACTTTACTCGCGGCTTCTTCCCCCTCCAAATAAATTTTAGAAACAGTGCGTGTATTTTATTCAAATAGCTCTGTGTGACAGCCAGTGGTAGCATTTGAAATTTGTATGTGATTTTGGGAAGGATTGACATTTTGAGTAAGTTTATTCTGCCACCCCATGACAGTCGATTCCGCGGAAATCTATTTAGCTCTACTCCGATTTCGTTGAGGAGGGTCATGTAGTTGGCTTGGAACATTGTTTCTCTTGTTAATGTTATTTTTACTCCCAAGTAATTCAATTCCCTTACCCCCCATTTGAAAGGTAGACTCTTTTGATAGGCCTTATCTCCTCCTTTGTCTTCTACCACTTCCATTATTTCCGACTTGGTCGCATTTACCCGGAAGTTTGATAATTGACCGTAATTTCTGAGGGTCGCTAGTAAGTTGGGGAGGGTGATCCTTGGACGTGTGACAAACAACAAAACGTCGTCTGCGAAGGCTGCTATTTTATATTCATCTTCCCCAATTTTTATACCGCTGATATCCGGGCTTAGTCTGATCTTGGCCAGCAACGGTTCTAGCGTCAGCACGAACAGCAGCGGGGAGAGTGGGCATCCCTGTCTGGTACCATTTTGCATTTCAATGGGTCCAGACAGGGTACCATTGATTTTGACTCTTGCGGTGGGGTGTGTGTATAGTGCCTTGATCTTTTTAATCATTTTGTCGCCAATCCCGAACTCCTCCAAGGTGTTCCACATAAAGCCCCAGTCTACCCTGTCGAATGCTTTTTCAGCATCTATCGACAGGAGTAGACCTGGGGCTCCTCTGTCCTTCATTATCTGGGTCACCATTAGCGTTTTAATGCTATTATCTTTCCCTTCCCTCCCTGGTATAAATCCCACTTGGTCTGAGTGGATCATCTCTTTTATGACCCTTTTCAATCTATCTGCAAGGATCTTTGCGTAGATCTTTGTGTCTATATTCAGAAGGGAGATGGGTCTATAGCCAGAGCACAAAGTGCTATCCTTTCCCTCCTTCTTTATGATGGCAATGTTTGCTTCTAAAGCTTCCTTTCTCATCTCCCAGCTTACCCCGATCCCATTGATGTAGGAGCACAGTATGGGAAGTAGTGGTTCTTGCAGCTTTTTATAATAGAGGGCGGTCAGTCCATCAGGCCCTGGGCTTTTCCCGTTTGGGATATCCTGAATCGCTCTTTTGATTTCCTGGAGGGTCAAGGGGGCATCTAACATGTTGCTGTCCTCTTCTGTGATTTTTTTAAATTTTGCCTCTTTTAGGAACGTTTTGATGGCCTCGTGCCTATGTTTGTCCTGTTCCCGAGAGTGACCCTTTTTTATTGCATATAGTGCCTCATAGAACGTTTGAAAGGCTCTAGCTATATCCTGCGTTCTATGTTTGATTTCCCCCGAACTGGTCCTGATGCTCTCTATATAGTTATTTGTTTTCTTCTTTTTTAGGGCCCTTGCCAGGTGTTTGCCGGGTTTGTTACTATACATGTATCTCTCTTTTTTGACCAGATAATACATTTTACGTGTTTCCTGCTCTAGGGTTGTCCTCAGCTCTTCCCTCTTTTTGAGTAAGTTCGTCCAGACCACCCTCCCGCCTGATGCCTTATGTTGTTGTTCTAATTTATGGATCTCTTTGGTCAAGGCTAGTCTTTGATTTTTCAATCTCTTATTTTTTTCCCCTCCTATCATCATAATGATCCCCCTAATATAAGTTTTATGGGCTTTCCAAATTGTAGCCTCATTTACCTCCCCTGGAGTATTGATTTTAAAGAACCATTCTAATTCCTCCTTTATTCTCTTTAAGGTATCGCTGTCTGCTAAGAGGTCTTTGTTTAATCTCCACCCTGTGCTCTGTATCACGGTTTCTCCTACCCTTAGGAATAGACTCACAGGTGCATGATCCGAGAAGGTCATATTACCAATGGTGGCCCCTGCAGTTTCTTCCAGCATCCTATGCTCTATCAAGAAAAAATCGAGTCTTGAATATGTCCCGTGCACGGGGGAGTAGAAAGTGTAGTCCCTGGTGTCTCCCTGTTGTATCCTCCAGACATCTACCAGCTGGAGCTGGTGTAGTTTATTCTTTAGTTTCCCTGGCCACACTCCCCCTCTCCCCCGCGCACGGGACATACAGTCCCTCTCTGGGTCCAGGCATAGGTTGAAGTCTCCTCCCACTATTGCTCTCCCCGTCTTGAATGTCTCGAATTTACTCAGTATGGTCATGACTGTTCTGTAGGTGTTTTTATTTGGCCCATAGATGTTCGCCAGAGAATACTTCCGTCCGTTAATTTTCCCTTTCAGGAAGAGATATCTCCCCTCCGGGTCTGACAATCTCTCCTCTAGTTCGAACCTCGTATCCCTGGCGAACCCTATGGCAACTCCTCTAGCACCTCTTATTGGTGAGTCACTGTAGTACCACTCTGGAAAGTCCCTGGAGTAAATAATTTGATTCCTCTTGGTACTGAGGTGTGTCTCCTGCAACATAGCGACCTCGGCCTTCAAAGACTTCAATTCCCCCAGGATGTTAGCTCGTTTAATACAGGCACTCAGACCCCTTACATTATAAGAAATTATTTTTAAGTTGGGTGACATCTCTTGCCCCTATATAGAATTTTACTTTCCAAGAAACAAGCTCCTAGTGTTGTTGGTTGCGCTGGGCTCTCTCTTGCTCCCCCCCTCCCCCATCCCCCCCCACCCCATCGCCCTCACCTCCCCCACCCTCTAGACACCCCACCTTTCCCACCCGCCCTCCCTCCCCCCCTTCCCCAACCCTTTGGGGGTACAGCGGGCCCAAAATCGGCCCAAAGGTATAACCGTGGCCTTCCTCTACCACCCGGCCCCCCCGGTTGTCCCCCAGAGGTTGAGTTTGGTGCGGGGTTTGGTCGAAGATGCGGGATATAAGTTTGTTGTATGGGAGCTGTCCGTCCCGGGGTTCCCTCCCTCGTGCCTCTCACCTCCCCCCCATCCCGGTCCCCCCCCTCCACCCCCCCCACCAGCCCCGTGATCACACTACATCATTGCTAACCAGACAACTTATATGTCTGTACTGGCGCTTCCCTAGAACCACCGTTTCCTCTCTTTTCCCTTTTCTTTTTTCTTTTTTTTTTTTTTTTTTTCTTTCTTTTCCTTTCCCTTCCTTTCTCTTTTTCCTTCCTTCCCTTTTTCCGTATTTGATTTGCTACAGGTTCACTGCAGGTTTCCAACCAGTCTCCAGGTGGGTGTTTCCCCTATTGGGTCATTTTTGGTATTTTTCTCCCACCATCCCGGGATTTCTGCAAGAGGTATTTCTAGGTGTTCGCAGAATTTTTGCGTGTCTTCCGGGAATCTAAGAACGGCCTTTCGGCCTTCTTTGCGTCCAATCAGGCAGGCTGGGAAGCCCCAGGAGTACTGTACTCCATGCGCTTTCAGGGTTGCTAGGAGGGGTTTCTGGATTCTTCTCCTCTTGAGGGTCTCTGCTGCAAGGTCTTGGAATATTTGCAGGTTTGTATCTTTGTATTTAGCCTGGAGGTTTCTCTTTAAGTTGGAGGTTATTTGTTCCTTGTCCGCGAAATTGTGGAATCGCACGATGACGTCTCGTGGTGAGTCTCCCCTGATGTCTGGTGGTTTTCTTAATCTGTGTACCCTGTCCAATTTGAGCTTTCGGCCAGCTTCCGTTGGGTTCATCAGATCATTAAAGATTTCTTCCATTTTGAGCGGGAGGTTCTCTGTTCCATCTTGTGGTTCCGGAAGGCCTCTAATCCGCAGGTTCTTTCTTCTGTTGCGATTTTCTTGGTCCTCCAATCTATATTTGATATTTCTTTGTTCAACCTGCATTGCTTCCATCTGCAGCTTCATTTTTTGGATTTCTGCTCCTTGTGTTTCCACTGTGGATTCCACTTCCTCCACTCTTTTCAATAAGTGGCTCATATTTTCATGCACTATGTTGATCTCCTCCTTGATTGAGACCTCTAGTCTGGCGAACATTTCTGCTATTTCCTCCTTGGTGGGAAGTGTCCTGTCTTGCAGGGGCTCCACTACAAGTTCTGCTCCTGTATCACTGCCTAGAGGTCTTATATCCCCATCAGCCATTTGTCTTCTTGTTCCCGCTTTCCCTGCGCGATCAGGTGTCTTATTTTTTGTGCCTGTTGCCGCTGTTGCCCCTATTGATTTGCTCGGGCTTTCCTTGCTACCGTCGTTCACCATGTATCTCCTGATTGTGCCAGGGCTCGAGCTAGTCCTGGGAGGGTTTGCCGTAGTCCCTCTTGTTGACTTGCCTCTCATCTCCCTGTTTCTTCTGGTCCCTGCAGGGACAGGCTAATGATGTATACTGACCCAGAAAGTGATAGGTTGCCCGCACGTGGTGTTGACCGTGTAGCTAATTGCCTGTTATTAGTTTTATCTGTTCTGCCTTTGATCACTCAGGAATATGGTCAATATCTTTTAGGAGCCTTCCTCCTGTTTGTACGTTTATTGCACATCTGACCGGATTCCCGGACTGAGAGTGTACTGCAGGGCTAATTATGCTTTATTAACACAATCCTGGGCTCGGGGATGAAATCTAGCAACCCACTCCCCGGATGTATCCCCGGGTGTAGCCGGAGGCGAGGGGCTCTGGGGGGGCTCTGGGGGTACTAATATCCCTGTAGATTCACCCTCACCACCTCCCCTACCTTCACACTCACCCCTCTTCCAGGTATGTCCAAGTATTCACTGATACTCAAAGTAAGCACTATTGTATTTTTAGTATACAAGGTATATGGGACCCATCACATTATATTGCTAATAATATCACTTTTAAGGCAGCGGACTGCAAGAAATGAAAAGACAGGAATATCCATACATTTATGTGTCATAAAAAGGGATTTACTCACCCTCCTTGTTGATTAAGTGCTTCACAGAGTCTTACCTATTCCAGGCTCCAATTATACAATTTTTCACCCCTTTTTTTTTTTTTTTTTCCTTTTACCTCCCTGTGACTCCTGGGTGCTTCCTTCCGCGCTTAGATTCCCATTTACTTGCTGTCAGCCTGTTGGTATCTTCTGTTCCTGCAGCATGAAATTCAGCAGCCCCTCCACTGACACACTGACACCCGTCAGCTTGTGAGTCTTGCTTCCTGTGTACTAGCTGCTTTATCTCCAGGAGGGGGATGGCGCGGTGGACCCGACCATACTCCCCGCTGTAGTCGCTGTGATCACTTGTTGCTGCAGCTGACGCCGGCGCTGATTCTGCTGTTATTCAGGGGGCCGCTGCTTGTGGACACCGCTCCTCCACCTTACCTCCGGGCTCAGGAGCTGGAAGGGACGCAGGGGGGAAGGGAGGGGGCGATTGCCGCATGCACCGCACGGCGCTCCATGATGAGGGGGTGGGAGGCTAGCATTCACTCCGTGAGCTCTTAGTTCGCATCACGGCTGGAGGGACGCCGAGCTCCCGTCTCACATCCCTAGCAGCCTAACCTCGCCCACATCCGGCTCCTCCCTCACCAGAACCTAACCCTGTTTTAAACTTCTCCACAACTTCATCCCTGATCTGTCTGGTGTGTTCCTTGGCCTTCATAATGCTGTTTGTTCACTAAGGTTCTCTGACAAAACTCTGAGGGCTTCACAGAACAGCTTTATTTATACTGAGATTAAATTACACACAGGTGGACTCTATTTATGAATTAGGTGACTTCTGAAGGCAATTGGTTCCATTAGATATTAGTTAGGGGTATCAGAGTAAAGGGGGCTGCATACAAATGCACACCACACTTTTCACATATTTATTTGCAAAAAAGTGTTGAAAATAATTTATCATTTTCCTTCCACTTCACAATTATGTGCCACTTTGTGTTGGTCTATCACATAAAATCCCAATAAAATACATTTACGTTTTTGGTTGTAACATGACAAAATGTGGATTATTGAAGGGGTATGACTAATATTTCAAGTCACTGTAGATACAGTACACATTGTAAGACAGAAAGTATGTTACTGGCAGGATCATGAGACCAAAATAAAGGCCTTAAATCCTGCAAAAAGACAATGAATGCAACCAGCACATCAAAGGACCTGTAGGCTGCAATGTATTACTAGACATGTGCCATTGGTTTCGTTACAGTGTGGATTTGAGTTACTTTAAGATACTTAAATCACAATTTTTAAAGAGCAACTGTCATCTCTGTCCCGCAGCGGCTCCTCCTCTTACCCGCTGTTGACTCACCAACAGTCCCATTCACTTTAATGGGACGGCTGGTGATGCGGCAGTGACACAACAAGGTGAGGGACGTGGCGGCAGCAGGTGATTGGATGCCCGCTAACAGGCACTGCCATGATGGATCTGAAATGACAGGTGCTCTTTAAATGTAAGGACTTATTCTTGCTGGTAGTTAGAATCTTTAATATTTGCAAACAAAATGAAGGTTTCCAATTTATAATAATAAGCTGACAGGTTAGTAAAACAGCGATATCAGAACAGATTCAATCATACAGTTTGTAGTGTACATAGATTTACAAAACAATGGGATAAAGGAATATTCCCGAACTTTGTTTTATCTCATGGTTACTGTGAAATTGTATGAATGCATCAATGCAGTGCATGTTATCTCAACTTGCAGAGCTTGGATTCATTGAATGAGTTTACCAAAAATGTCAATATTGCAGAATATACAGCCTCATGCTACATAACTAAGCTCCATTTCATGAATAAACTAAATTATTAAAGCGGGAGTACGGCGACCAATCTTTTTTTTTTTTTTTTTTTTTTTTTTTTTTTAGGTCATTGAGACACTTTGCTAACCCCAAAATAATACTCACAGTTTGGGTGTAATATTTCCACCTCTGTCTGTTTTCGTACCGAAGAATAACTTAAAAAATGTGATGCTGGCTGTTTCCATCTTGCTTGTGGGCATGTGAAGCCCACAAGCATTGATTTCCGGGATGCGGTGAATGCTGTTCATTCACAGCTTGTTCACAAGCATGATCATTGTTTCCGCACTGAATCTTGGGAAGCCTGACACTAAGCTCCCAGGAGACAGTGCGACGCTGGGGAAAGGCAATAAACATGCCTATTCCCCATGGGAGGAGAAACAGGAAGTGCCACAATAAAGTACAATATAAAGGTAATTACAGCGATAAAAAAAAATTTTGTGCGCCATTTGAACATCTATGCAATTAACTGAAGGGGGTAAGATTAAGTTTAAAATTTGAGTGGAACCTCGCTTTAATGTATCTTGAATAGAAAACTATCTTTAGATAGATTTTTACTCCAAAAGTATTTTATTAAAATAAATTTGATAACAAACTAAAAAATCTGATTTAAATCAAAAAAGTCTAATTTTTTTTTTAAATCATTGATTTTTATCCACCCTGTAAATTCATTACGAATCATAATTCGTCAGAAATGTTTTTTTTTTTTCTGAGATTTGAATGTTTAAGAGTTTCTGACTCACAATAGTATTGAATTTCAATGAATCCGAAATAATTTATAATGAAACAAATGATCCAGATTTGAATTTGAAATGGAAAACAAACAATAAATACAGTAAGGTATAAAAGTGAAATAAGATCATGATTCCTACTAAAAATTGAATAGAATAGAACAGAATAGAATAGAAAATAAAGAAATAGAATGGAACAGAACAGAAAAGAATAAGGCCTCATGCACACTGGAGGTTACAAAAACGCCAGTAGCGTTAGCTGTAGAAAGCTGTAGCTGTAGAATGAGTTTTTCAGCGTTTTTGCAGGAACATTTTTCAGCATTTAGCTGTTTTTTAGCTTTTTTTTTAGCAAAATTATACTCCCACCCTAGTTTATGGCTCAAAAACGCTGATAAATGTAGAATAGCTGCGTCTTTCAGCATTTTTTTTGGTGTTTTTCAGCTTTTTTCAGCTTTTTTCAGAGTGAAAGCATTTTTATAGCTAACAAACTTCTCTCAAAATCCACTAGTTCTGGGGGGTTTTCCAGCCAGAAACAGAAAACGCCCCTGCCAAACACTGCTGATAACAGCCTATGTGTGCATGGACACATAGGATAACATGCTGGGGAGATTATTGGCAGCAGAAAAAAACGCCTGAAGCCAAAACCAGCAGCTGTAAAAACGTCCAGTGTGCATGAGGCCTTAAAAAGAATAGAATAGATAAAAACAAAAATAGAATAGAACCTAAAAGAATAGTATAGATAGAATAGAAAATAATAAAACAGAATGGAATACAATATAAAGGAATAGAATAGATTCTGTTATATTCTGTTCTTTTCTATTCTATTCATTTTTATTATATTCTATTCTTTTCTCTTGATTTCTATTTTATTCTATTATTTTATATTCATTTCTATTCTATACAGCAGCCTAGGAATCATCATCTTATTTCACTTTTATACCTTATTGTATTTATTGCAATATGTTTCCATTTTGAATTCAAATTCATTTTGAAAATAATGAATATATGAAAGGAATCTGAATATATGAAACGCATTCCTAAAACGAATCATTCTAACATAACGAATATGATAAACTTAACAAACAAACGAAACAAAACAAATGTTTCCATTGTGCATGTCTCTATATATTACTTTTGTGTTCTTAGGTGTAGATACACTTCGTGTGGTAGTACCATACATCTCCTGCCCCTCCAACCCTCCAGATGCCACTCTGGTTTTAATGCCACTGCGCTGTAAAGATAAAAGGTGAAATTTGATCTGGGATAACCGTTTTGGCCAGAACAAATATCATGTATATTAGTTCAGTAGTTCTTGCCTTGCAGACTGTGCTGTTATGCGCCTCATTTTGTACGCTCTAAAGGGGATCTATCAGCCAGTTCCCATAAACAGATTTCTCTAAGTTTGCTCGACAGGAAGATTGCAGATTATAAATTATACAGCATTTATAATCATGAAAACATCTGTTGTAGGAGAATTCCAGTGTCTCAGGCCAGCTCAAGGCTCCAGGACACAGTGTGAAGGGACTGCTCCAATCAGCACCTGTCTGCTCCCATATTCTATTTGATTTTTATGATCTTTGACACCAGCCTTCACAACAGATGATCTATCTGCACGTCTGCCGAGCTGCCTTTTTTTGGCTGACTGCTGCTGACTCGAACTTTGCCTTCCATTAGTTGTAGAGACATGAACTAAGCTCTGTATTGTCACATGTACAGTGCATGATGGCAGGAATCAAGTTCATCAACCTTTTCTGAGCTCATCCATGCCTTTTGTTTAAGAAGATCTTCACAAAAAAAATGTAATTTTGGATGAGAGTTAAGACCATAAAATAAGGAAAATCATAGATGTCTTTGATGTTCCATTTTCATTTTCATTGGGCATCCATCATGAAGTTAATTGGAATATGAAATATTTGATTATTTTTATGTTCCCTAAGAAGGTTCACATTTTATTAATCAATTACCAATTATTTGAAATGGGCAACCCAGCAGGACACTTTGATTAAGTAAGTACCAATAACATTTGAAGTATTGTTCCACAAATAATGGAATAACCAGAATACAGATACACTCCAAGCTTGAAAAAAAAAAAACTTTCTGTCTTAAAATGAATGGAATCTTGCCACGAAAGAAGGTAAATCAGCCACACACAGCAATAGCAATAGCTACAGTCGTAGTCCCTGCCAAATACTGCACACACTGATGCATTTCACCACATTGGACTTAGTCCTACACCTCTAGGACTAAGCCCAGTGCTGTGAATCTTGTTAGTGTGGGTGGTCTCAGGGCAGGACTAAGGCTTTGGCTATTGCTGGAATAAATGAGAGAAAGAGCTGGGAACACACCGCTCAAAGCCACCTGTGAAGATCTGATGAGCTGCCGAAGAGATCCGGGTGCCTTCCTGGTCCGCAGCCAGGGAAATCCAATGGAAACAATGAAGAACGGAAGTAAAATCAAGAGAATTTATTGAAAGTCCATAAAATCAAGCGAACATGACAAACCTCAATCCAAAAAAGGTGCTCAGTGGACGCGTTTCACACAGACGTGCTTACCCATGAGTAAACACATCTGTGGACGGCGTTTCACACAGATGTGCTTACTCATGGGTAAGCACGTCTGTGTGAAACGCGTCCACTGAGCACCATTTTTGGATTGATGTTTGTCATGTTCGCTTGATTTTATGGACTTTCAGTAAATTCTCTTGATTTGCCACCATTCTTCTTTGTTTCTATTGCTGGAATAAACCTTCACCATTTTGTATGTCATCGGTGTGTGGCTGCTTTACCTTCTTTTGCTGTATGCTTGGAGCAAACACAGCGACATTTCAGCTTGCATCTAGTGGAGGTGCATGACTCAAGTGGAAGGTAGCTGCATGTTGAGAATGGAATCTCATGTTTAAACTGGAAATGTAAAGCTTTGTACCCACATTTTTTTATGTACAGTTCCATATTGCTTTTTTGGTCAAGGAATGCAAATCTATACAGAAATTGGACAGGATTCTATTGAACATTGTGAAATATTAATTTAGGTGTAGCTTATGAAGTTTCCACAGAAACTAAAAGAAACTAAATGGACCTTGCCCTGTTTTCTTCCTTCAGTGTACATCATAGCTTCCCACAGAGTGCAGGCTATTCCAAAACAGAACCCTATCTGCATTGTGTGTATTTCATTAACATCAAATGGGGTGCTGAGTAAATGTACTGTGTGGCAATTAGGAACAGCAATAGATTTTGGGCAAATAAAATAGCAGGAACCTGTATCACTGAACCAGGCCATGATTTTACAGTGCTGAAATCTCTAATGGCTTGTTTACTCTATGTAACTGCACTTTTGTTGTTTTCTCCTGAAGAACTTGAACTCTGTAAAGCTCAGGGCCAGATTTCAAAAGGTACAACTTTGTTTTAGTTAAAGGGTTTGCTAACCCACATTATTTACTTTATATAATCCACTCGGTCTCCTAATGATATGTCCCCGTGTGTGTGTGTCTGTGTCTGTGTGTGTGACACGCCACATCTCTCCCCGTCAGACAGATGCAGCGGGAGGGACTGAGATTCCCCTGCTGATGTCAGTCTAGAGCAGGGGTCCTCAAACGTTTTAGACAGGGGGCCAGTTCACGGTCCCTCAGACTGTTGGGGGGCCGCACTATAGTTTAAAAAAAATATGAACTAATTCCTAAATTCCTATGCACACATCTTTTTTGTAGTGCAAAAGAATAAAAGAATGAATAATAAATAATAATATATATAGGGGATGGACAGGGGGACAGAGGGATGGACAGGGGGACAGTGGGATGGACAGAGGGGTGGCCAGGGGGACAGAGGGGGGGGCAGTGGGGTGGACAGGGGGACAGTGGGATGGACAGAGGGGTGGACAGGGGGACAGAGGGGTGGACAGAGGGGTGAACAGGGGGACAGAGGGATGGACAGGGGGACAGAGGGATGGACAGGGGGACAGTGGGATGGACAGAGGGGTGGACAGGGGGACAGTGGGGTGGACAGGGGGACAGTGGGATGGACAGAGGGGTGGACAGGGGGACAGAGGGGATGGACAGGGGGACAGTGGGATGGACAGGGGGACAGAGGGGTGGACAGGGGGACAGTGGGGTGGACAGGGGGACAGAGGGATGGACAGGGGGACAGTGGGATGGACAGAGGGGTGGACAGGGGGACAGTGGGGTGGACAGGGGGACAGTGGGGTGGACAGGGGGACAGAGGGATGGACAGGGGGACAGAGGGATGGACAGGGGGACAGTGGGGTGGACAGGGGAACAGTGGGGTGGACAGGGGGACAGTGGGGTGGACAGGGGGACAGAGGGATGGACAGGGGGACAGAGGGATGGACAGGGGGACAGTGGGATGGACAGAGGGGTGGACAGGGGGACAGTGGGGTGGACAGGGGGACAGAGGGATGGACAGGGGGACAGAGGGATGGACAGGGGGACAGAGGGGGGGACAGGGGGACAGAGGGGGGGACAGGGGGACAGTGGGGTGGACAGGGGGACAGTGGGGTGGACAGGGGGACAGTGGGGTGGACAGGGGGACAGTGGGATGGACAGGGGGACAAAGGGGGGGACAGTGGGGTGGACAGGGGGACAGTGGGGTGGACAGGGGGACAGTGGGATAGACAGAGGGGTGGATAGGGGGACAGAGGGGTGGACAGGGGGACAGATGGGGGGACAGTGGGGTGGACAGGGGGACAGTGGGATGGACAGAGGGGTGGACAGGGGGACAGAGGGGTGGACAGGGGGACAGTGGGATGGACAGGGGGACAGAGGGATGGACAGGGGGACAGGGGGACAGAGGGATGGACAGGGGGACAGAGGGATGGACAGGGGGACAGTGGGGTGGACAGGGGGACAGAGGGGTGGACAGAGGGGGGTACAGAGGGGGGAACAGTGGGGTGGACAGGGGGACAGAGGGGTGGACAGAGGGGGGGACAGAGGGGGGTACAGAGGGGGGAACAGTGGGGTGGACAGAGGGGTGGACAGAGGGGGGGACAGAGGGGGGGGACAGTGGGGGTGGACAGGGGGACAGAGGGGTGGACAGGGGGACAGAGGGGTGGACAGGGGGGGGACAGGGAGACAGTGGGGTGGACAGGGGGACAGAGGGGTGGACAGGGGGACAGTGGGGTGGACAGGGGGACAGTGGGGTGGACAGGGGGACAGTGGGGTGGACAGGGGGACAGAGGGATGGACAGGGGGACAGAGGGATGGACAGGGGGACAGAGGGATGGACAGAGGGGTGGACAGGGGGACAGTGGGGTGGACAGGGGGACAGTGGGGTGGACAGGGGGACAGAGGGGTGGACAGGGGGACAGAGGGATGGACAGGGGGACAGAGGGATGGACAGGGGGACAGAGGGGGGGGACAGGGGGACAGAGGGGTGGACAGGGGGACAGTGGGGTGGACAGGGGGACAGTGGGGTGGACAGGGGGACAGTGGGATGGACAGAGGGACAGAGGGGGGGACAGTGGGGTGGACAGGGGGACAGTGGGATAGACAGAGGGGTGGACAGGGGGACAGAGGGGTGGACAGGGGGACAGAGGGGGGGACAGTGGGGTGGACAGGGGGACAGTGGGGTGGACAGGGGGGTGGACAGGGGGACAGTGGGATGGACAGAGGGGTGGACAGGAGGACAGAGGGGTGGTCAGGGGGACAGTGGGATGGACAGGGGGACAGAGGGATGGACAGGGGGACAGAGGGATGGACAGGGGGACAGAGGGATGGACAGGGGGACAGAGGGATGGACAGGGGGACAGAGGGGTGGACAGAGGGGTGGACAGAGGGGGGGACAGAGGGGGGAACAGTGGGGTGGACAGGGGGACAGGGGGGTGGACAGAGGGGGGGGCAGAGGGGTGGACAGGGGGACAGAGGGGTGGACAGAGGGGGGGACAGGGAGACAGTGGGGTGGACAGGGGGACAGAGGGGTGGACAGGGGGACAGTGGGGTGGACAGGGGGACAGAGGGGGGGACAGGGGGACAGTGGGGTGGACAGGGGGACAGAGGGGTGGACAGGGGGACAGTGGGGTGGACAGGGGGACAGTGGGGTGGACAGGGGGACAGTGGGACAGAGGGATGGACAGGGGGACAGAGGGGTGGACAGGGGGACAGTGTGGGTGGACAGGGGGACAGTGGGGTGGACAGGAGGACAGCGGGGTGGACAGGGGGACAGTGGGATGGACAGGGGTCCTCACTTGTTAGTAGGCTGTTGCCTGAAGCCTCCGCTCTCGCTGTCACTCTTCGCGCCTCCTGTCGCCGCGCGGGACTGTGCTGGAAACTACACTTCCCAGCATGCAGCGCGGCACACGGAGCCCTCCATTACTGGGGTGGGGGAGGCAGCTTGAGCGGAGCGGATATGCTCCCTGCCGAAGCCGAGCCGACCTGGCCCCGGCCCGAGCCTGGCCTGTCAGGAATCCGGCCCTGGGTGGGGTGGGCCGGATAAATGTCCTCGGCGGGCCACATGTGGCCCGCGGGCCGTAGTTTGAGGACCCCTGGTCTAGAGGGAAGGAGAAGGAGAAGAGGAGAGAGCTGGAGAGATCTGGCACGTCACGTGACCGTTAATTAGCGCTCCCAGGTAAGGTATAAAGCTTTTTTTATATACAACACACACACAGGGGGACATATCATTGGGATACAGAGTAGATTATATAAAGTAAAACCTGTTATTAAAGCAGCAGCAGGGGGGGCAGAGGGGTGGGTGCGGACCTGGCACAGGAGATGACAGGCAGGGAGGGGAGGGGAGAGGAGGACACAAGAGAGGAGAGACAGGAGAGCTGCGGATGACGGAGACACGCAAACTGATCACGGTGTCAGGGCTCGGCAGCCATGATTATCGTGGTCAGTTTACATAGGAGAGGGGAGAAACTGGCAGGATTAGCCAGGTTTTTTAGGTGTTATAGGGGTCCAAATGACACAGCACAAGCACTGTACTGTATAACATACTTTAAAGGAGCAGGATCCATTTTTTTGGGGTTAACATACGCTTTAACTGTGAGCAGTTAAAGATCTGTGCATCTCATTGCAAAGAAAAACATGCAACAACCCTTATAATTTCTTAGATATCTAAGTATATCTAAAACCCCAATTGTTCTTTCCATTTTAAATAAAATAGGGAAGGATTGGAATTTCTGTCAGGTTTTTATTGCTATCTGTGTTTCCGCTTTGGAGATTTACCCTCTCCATTTTTCTTTATGACAGTTGTCAGTGGGATTAAACATTTTTTATACTCGAGTTGTCACAGGAATAGGAATCAAGGGTGAATATTTCAGTGGGGACAATGATTCCAGTCGCAACTAAAGAGTTTCCTTCCTTTGAATAGAACTACTTTCACTTGTGCCATGATCAGGGCGTTTTTTTTTTTTTTTGTTTGTTTTTTTTGGAGAGAGTAGGTTCACGTACTCCCCCTTTCTGAGTCACCCCATGTCTCTGTCCCCTACTCACCTCTGAGCACCTTACCTTGGTTCCATCCACCCACAGAAAAGTATAATTTTTTTGGTGCTAAGTATTATGGATTTTGCTAATGAAAGGCAGTAAAATAGGTCCCCTGCAGCCAGCAACAATAGATCCACACAGCAAAATAGATCCCCTCAGCAACTAAAGATTTCCCTAGCAATTATCGATCCCCCAGTAACTATAGATCACTCAGCAACAATAGATCCCCTTGGCAACAATAAATCTCCCCAGCAACAATAGATCCCTCCCAGCAACTATAAATTCCTTAGCAACAATAGATCCCCTCAGCAACAACAGATCTCCCTGGCAACAATAGATTCATCCCTGCAACAATAGATCCACCCCAGCAATATTAGATCTCCCAGTATCCTGCATCAATAGACTTTCCAACAGCCATCAACAATAGACCCCTCCCTGAACAGTAACTCTCTCACATCAACAATAGATCCCATCAGCAACAATAAATCTCCCCAGCAACAATAGATCCCTCCCAGAAACAATATATCCCCCAGCAACAATAGTTCCCATCACAAGAAAATACCCCCAGCAACAATAGATCTCCCAGTATCCAGCATCAATAGACTCTCCAGTAGCCAGAAACAATAGACTTCTCCATCAACAGGAAATTTCTCCCATCAACAATTGACCCCCCAGAAACAATAGACCCCCTATCAGCAGAAATAAAGCTCCCCAGCAACAATAGATCCCCCCAGTGACAATAGAGCCCCCAGCAACCAGCATCAATAGACCCTACAGCACATCCCAGCACCCCTTGACATATATACACTATATTTTCAAAAGTATTGGGACGCCTGCCTTTACACGCACATAAGCTTTAATGGCATCCCAGTCTTAGTCCGTAGGGTTCAATATTGAGTTGGCTCACCCTTTGCGGCTATAACAGCTTCAACTCTTCTGGGAAGGCTATCCACAAGTTTTAGGAGTGTGTCTATGGGAATGTTTGACCATTCTTCCAGAAGTGCATTTGTGAGGTCAGGTACTGATGTTGGACGAAAAGGCCTGGCTCGCAGTCTCCACTCTAATTCATCCCAAAGGTGTTCCATCGGGTTAAGGTCAGGACTCTGTGCAAACTCTGTGCAACTGTTCCCCCAAAGCTGGGAGTATGAAATTGTTCAAAATGTCTTGGTATGCTGACACTTTAAGAGTTCCCTTCACTGGAACTAAGGGCCAAGCCCAACCCCTGAAAAACAACCACACATCATATTTCCCCCTAGCCAATCAGGGGTGAGAGGGGCAGGGCTGGGTTGGGGCTCCGGGTCTGACTGGACACAGGGGGCTGTGACTCGGCTCAGTTGCCCCCAGAGCAAGCAGCGCTGAACAGGGGGGAAAGGGCCAGGATCATAAAAGAGAGACCCAATAAAAGGGAGGATCCGGGCTGCTCTGTGCAAATCCACTGCAACAGAGCAGGTAAGTATAACATGTTTATTATTTTTATTGGAAAAAAACGACACTTTAAATCTTAAACCTCCTCCCAGCACTAAACCAAAAGTGTTTGTTACACCAACATTTCACATTCCTGATATGTGCCTGCTGTACAATGTACTTGTATGAGAAAGTATCCTGTTCTCTTTGTATTGCTTCTTTTATGTGAAATCCCAAGTTATCCTCCCAGTTCCTCTACTTTCCTATTAAAAACTCATCACACTAAGCAGAAGAGCACACCGTGGTCAGTTCTCTTATCTATGCTGGGAACACAAGTGTACGCTACTCCAATGTTCATACTTGTCCTGACACAGCCATTCACTAGGAAGTTCAGTGTGCTGCTTCTCCTCCCCCCAGCTCTTATGCAGCTGAGGACAGAGGGAATGTGATCATTTATAAAACAAGGGCAAAACTGTATTTATAATGTTTTTTTTTATCTATACAAAAATGTTTTGCCTTTCATTTCTATTTTAAACTGGGTTGTTTTACAAGGTGATCCTTTACAATCACTTTAACTCGTGTCCTAATATTTTTTGACTACCAAACTGCTAAAATAAGCCCATCTTTTTTACGCAAGACCTAAAACCTTACCCCCCTAAACAGAGAAGCCTAAACTAAAACACTTGAAACTTTGATTCTAACAATAATTTAACTGAACTCCTAAACACGTACCAAACACTAAAAAAAACTGTCATGGAATATATACTTTTATGCTTTGCTGCACCCAGTGGTCACAGTTCTGCTTCAAAAAGCAATGTCCAGCAGCTTCATTTACTTTAGTTTTTCCATAATAAATTCAATGTATGCAAAAATATGGTGCCCGTGGTAGGAATGTATGAAGCACGTTACCTTACAATTGAATAATACTCAAGAAGAATATTATATTGACATTGCTGGCTTAAAGGGAGTTAGTTCTAGAAACCTTTAAAATGCAAAATTTTGGGTAGCAGTAGATAATTTGATGCATAACTCTTGAATTGATTTGGCCTCTGTCCAGTGTTCTGTAAGCACAGAGGGTGCTGTCAATCACCTTCCATAATAATCCCCATCTGTAGTACTTTGCACAGAGTGCTACACAGGAGAGGTGTGGCCAGGACAGAAATAATAACTGTGGACATGATGCGTTACATTTAGCTCATATGTTTCCTCCATTAATCATGTAAAACCCATGCCAATGTGGAAGAAAGTCCGCACATAAATCTCCTTCTTACTTCAGCACAGATTTTTTTATACTCGGGTTGTTGAAGAATTTTGGAAATAAAGTGAGCGTGGCACAAAAAAAATATAAAGGGCTCTTTTGTTTTAAATGTACTGAATAGATTACTGCCAGGAGATTTCAGATTTAGGTGAAATCTGGTGATTTTACATAGACTCAGAGCTTGTAATTCATCTAATGGGTATCCGGTGCCAAAATCTACTGGCATAAGATCCCATGGTAACCTCCCTGCTGTAGCTTCTTATTGCTGATCTTAAATTAAACAGAATGTGATAGAAACGTTGTCTCTAAATTGGCCTCTCAGTCCGCTAAAAAATAAAGGGGTGGAATTTGACTATACACGTAGGCATCCTGTGAATCAGGATCCCTAACCATGTGTATGGTGAAAAAAACACATGGTAACTCTTTCCTATGGATTAAGATATTGTCGAGTTACAAAATTTTAGAGAAACAAAGTTTGCTGAGAATGCAACTTCAACGAGGACTCCAAGGGAAAAGGAGACCTAAGCAGTAACGTTATTTATCTAAAATACTCCAAGGTTCTCTCTAGATTTTCTGGAGTTATTGAGTCATTTGAAAACTACTACCATTCACGTTATGCCGCGTACACACGACCGGTTTTGCCATCGTAATAAACTCCGAAGGTTTTTCTGACAGAACGCCGACGGAATTCCATTCAAGCGGTCTTGCCTACACGCGGTCAAACCAAAGTCCGACCAAAGTCCGACCTTCCAGAACGCGGTGACGTACAGCACGCTCGATGGGAATAGAAAAAGGAAGTTCAGTAGCCAGTAGCCAATAGCTTCCGTCTCGTACTTGCTTCAGAGCAAGCGTTGTATTTGGTCCGTCGGAACAGCATACAGACAAGCGGTTTTCCCGATAGGAATTGGTTCAGTCAGAAATATTTAGAACATTTTCCATTCCTAGGTCCATCAGAATTTTTGAAAAAAAAGTCCGATGAGGCACACACACGATTGGAATAGACGATGAAAAGATTCCGTCTGACTTTTTCTGTCGCACGTTCCGCTCGAGTGTACACAGCTTTAGTCTCATTAAGCATTCTTCATACTTCACAACTTTCTAAGATGAGAAGGAGGGACACATTTTAGCACAAAGTATTTGAGCAGAGGACACACCCCTCCATGTCCTCAGTTACAAAGACCAAAAAATTATTACACCAAACATTATTAATTTAACATACAAGAGCCACTATGTATACTTAACACTGCTATTTCTAAATGGCAAATGCAATAATTACATAAATCAATAATGATCCCGCGTGATGTGAACGCTATTAGACCCTGCTGCAGACAGTCCCCTATTGTATTGGATTGCACCTTAATTGCACATAACGCACTTTGATTATTTTACCACATTTTTGTGGTGGTTCTTTTTTACTATTTTTCTAAGTCATATCATTTAGCATTTTAGACAATTTTGGAACACATCAAAGTAGCGCGAAGGCTCTCCATTTTAAATGCAATAATTAAATTCAGCTTTTCCCAACATTTTTACTTTAGAGAAACCCTTAAAATAGTTTCCATGTCCTGGGAAACCCCATTGGGGACCATGAGAAAAATGCCCTTTTTTCAGTGGCCATCAGAATGTCATCCTTATACAGACTGCAAAAAAAGATCATTGTGTCATGCAGCTGGCTTTGTGAAGTTACATTGGCACCAGAATTACTGTATGCAGGCACCATCATATGGGAGGTCATTCAGCCATGCGCACAAGAAACCTTTAACAACCTCTGGAGAAACTTTGGGGTTCCATGGAACCCTGGTTGAGAATGGCTGCTTTAGATGTTGAATGAAAGGTTTAAGGCAAATATTTTTGGTTCATAAATAATATAATCTTCATAAAGATCTGCAAATCATACTGAAAAAGTGACAACTAAGGAGGAAGGTGGGGCAGAGAGTTATTCCAAAATAAAGGCAGTCAGTCCCTCCAAATATGGAACAGTTGGGAGCTATGATTCTAATAGTACTATGCATTTTGCCTTTATATGAAATTGGTGGATAGGAAAAAAAGAGAAAGATTTGTGGGTTTGCAAAATTGTTGTGGTTGTGAATAGGCTTGTTAACTAAAGGTTGCCTCACACAAAGCTGTTTGGTGAACAATTTAGGCAGGAGCGACTACAAACAAGCGACTCATCATTGATTAAATTATTGAATGAGGTATGTATGTACACTGTATTATTTCAGACTTTCCTTTCAAGCTAGCCTGATATTCTATTATCTATAATTTTTCTATCTTGACCATAAAAAGGGATATAGATAGTTACACACTGAGTCTAGTTTGAACTGCTTTTGAATGTAATGATGCCTGGCATGAAGCGGTGGTCATGGCATAATTAGAAAGCCTATCAAGGCAGTAAGTGTTCTGGGAGGTTAAAATTGGATAGCGATATAGATTTAATACTTTTTTACTTAATAAAAAATTGGCCTTTACACCGAAGACTGAGGAGGTCCTGTTGGAAAAGTTTTAATGTTTATTGTGTGACTATTTTATCTAAAATGGAGACTGATTTTTAAAATGGCTTCTAAGGACACGTTGCTTTAACTTGTTTTTGTCTATTATTTCAACTAACTGCCTAATGCCAGAAAACCACAAGCTTTGCTATATAAGGGAATAGATTGTAAAAAGACGTTGCGATTGGCAATAAAGCTGTTATGCGTCATGAGCCACCAGTGAACTTTTAGCCAATAAGATTCTGTCTGTTCAACTTATAAAAAAGGTCACACATCCTGTGTCTGTATGACATCTGCTTTTCTTCTCAGCATGTAAAGCGTCATCCATTTGCACCGGTGCATCTAAAATAAATCATCTTGCTTTCATAATACTCAGAGTTGTGACTGATCTCGGGGGAAGAGTTTTCCTGTCAGTCCTATGTCCATTCTCTTGTGTCACAGCCTGAAATCAAGAACCAGTTTTTGGTGCTGTGGTAAAGTGTGTTAAAGCTTTGTTTTTGCTTTTTTTAAATAACAAACATGGTATACTTACCTGCTCTGTGCAGTGGTTTTACACACAGCAGCTCCGATCCTTTTCTTTTCAGTCCCCCACCGGCACCCCTGGCTCCTCCCTCTTGAGCAGTGCCCCCAGAGAAAGCTGCTTGTCCTGGGGGCACCACTGCCTGCTCGCCCCGAGCCACTGCTCTATGCATCCATAAGACACATAGAGCCACGTCTCGACCCTGCCCTCACTCTCTCTTTGGCTCACTGGCTGTGATTGACAGCAGTGGGAGTCAATGAGGACGTAGAGTCTCAGGACAGCTGAGGCTATCTTGAACATCACTGGATCAGAGAGAGCTCGGGTAAGGATTGGGGGGGCGGGCTGCACACAGAAGGTTTTAGAATGCATGAGGTAAAAAACCTTCAGCCTTTAGAACAACTTCAAGATCTAATATAGTTTCCAGGCAAATTTTAAAGTCTATAAATTAATATCATCATAAAAAAAGTCTAATTTTAATTTTGTTTTTCCAGCTTTGATGAGCCTTTTGGTGTTAAAATTCCAGTACACTTTCTACAAGAACCCTTTATCATCATGCTAAAAGATTATTAGCATACTGTCATTTTTCTTTTAATATGTTATTGATTTTATGTCTGATTTTTTTGTAAGCCTGTCTTCTGCCTGGGACCACTAAGCCTACTGTGCCCTATGCATGTGTGCCATATGAGGCTTTTGACATTTGGTTAACATTTACCATGGCCTTAGAGCCTGTGAGGCTTGAACAATACCAAACTAATGTTCATTTATCATTTCTCCTGAACACCTAGGATAATCTAGCGTGCCTTTGTCATTAAAAAATAGACTTTTAAAACACATCGGACTGGCATTTGTATATTGGGTTTCTCTTTGTAGTTCTATTTCTACCTTCAGTAACCTATTTCCATTCTTATCTGGCAATGTAGTCAAATTTATATTTTGGTATACAAATTATATTACATTCAATGGGAAACTCTGTGCTTAGAAATATCCATAAAAGCAGGCCAGCACTAAGATCCGTGATACCAAATCCAAGAAATATGTGTAGCGCACCCCCTAAGGAGCTGCAAGTAGAATGGGTTCCCCCACCCTGCACAGCCAGGCACACCAAATTTCCACAGCACTCAGAGTCAGAGAACAGTCTGTGACTTTGTTTTGTTTGTTTTATTGAGGAATACTGTATAGCTCCTCATCTTCCTCCAGCATACACTTGCTTGCAAAAACACAACTTTGTCACCTTGTTGCATGTGGGTAGCAAAGGTTAATTTCAGGCAGTGACTCGCAGCCTCAGGGGGGAAACAGCTCACACTTTCCCAGAACTTCATCTCTATGGTCACTGATCCCAGCACTGCCAACCCGCCTGGCTGCAGCTGCCTCTTTCACTAGCCCTCCTGGCTAACTTCTCCACAGGCCTCCCAGATTGACACTCTCTCCACAGTCCTCCCAGACTGAACACTCAAAAGCCCACCTGGCTGACTTCTCAGGAGATCTTCTGGACATGCTGACCTGCTCCTGCTGTCCTCTCACTTGCTCCCGTGCCTCCAGGAAGGGTTTCCTTCATGTGCTGTGGGGGATCCTTCAAGCACTCGAGCCCCAAACCCGAGGTCACCCCCCAGACTAGGGGGATCCTTGCGAGGGCCTCCAACAGCCTCCTCAGCACTCCATCTTCATCTTTCACCCAATTGCCCCTTCTGGCATGACTCATGTCTATTTATGAGGTGAGTCTGCCCCCTACCAGCCCATTTCATGGGGATTGGCCAGGGTCCTTAAAAATATGCACAGCAGCACCTCCTTACTCCCATCCTCCAGTTCTGAAAAATTCTACCAATTTCTAGACCAAGGGGAAGTGCCAGAGAGAGCTGCCAGATAAGTCATCCATCCTCCCTGAGTCACTAAACCCTGACCCAGATTCAGCCAAGCCAATTTGTCTACTCTAACAACTAACTTATTTACACTAGAACACTAGCTAGAGTGTGCTACATATGTTTATAAAAAGTGCAACGCTAAACATTTACAAAAATTAACACATAACCTCAAGAAAATCCATATGTACAAAAACCATAACTGAAAAGTGCAAACAAAAGAATAAACTCCCAAGTGTGCATGGGACATAAATCCCAAAAGATTGTTTCCATCAATGATATTCTTCCAACGTGTCCAGAATGCAAAGTACCTTCACACACCATGTGAACACCTTTATGTGTACATGAAAAACCCTAACCAGAAGTCATGTGGCCATATATAGGGAAATAGTCATATAGTGCTTAGAGCATACAGCCGTCTTATTTCCAAGAGGCTGATCGGATAGTATTGATATAGTGCTGTACTATCTCCTTGTCATTTAGTGATGTGAGTGCACAATTGATTTTAATACATTTGCAAAATAGTTTTTTACTACACTATGAGAGCCTTCTCCCTTTATGTGCCATCTGAGTTGGAATGTCTGATTGGAAGACTCTTGGAAATAAGGTGGCTGTATGTGCTCAGTGCTATATGACCATTTCCCTATATATGGTCACAAGCCATCTTGTAAGGTATTTTATGTACATATAAGGTGTTCACATATAGTGTGAAGGTTCTTTGTGTTCTGGACACGTTGGAGGAATATTATTGATGGACACATTTTTTGGGGATTTATGATATATATATAACTTTTTTGCATGGACACTTGGGACTTTATTCTTTTGTTTGCACTTTTCGGTTATGTTTTTTGTACATGTGGATGGTTTTGAAGTTATGTGTAAATGATATGCTTATGTTTAGCACTGAACTTTTTATACAGATACAAATTATTGCAGTACAGTTTTTATAATTGTTGATGATGGTCTTTATTTGTAAACAAATGTAACAAGCAGTTCACATTCCTGTGCGGTCCATTTTACAGCATGGGCTGCAAATCGCACTGAAATGTGGAAAAAGTAGTGCAAGCGCTCATGGTACCATTAACAATTCATTTGCACCCACAAGCAGATCACAAGGGCAGCGCGTTCACCCGCGGTATGGGAAAAACTTTTTTAAACCTGCAAAGCAGTGTCATGTGCTAGTATGCATAATAGGATATATTTTGGCAAAACCATTCAACTATTTACAGCACATATCTCATGATAAAATAATGAATGCATATTCTTGATTCAGCTGCAGCCTCCTGGATTCTAAACTGAGTTTCTGAAAAGTGCCAATGTCTCCAGGAAAACATGAGAGGTCCATTGAAAGATTTTTGTTGAAAGGATTTGCTCTTTATATACTGTTTAAGAATGTTTCAGTTGTGTAAAGCACAATAAGGTTATTTACTGCGTATTAAACAGGTTTGTTAAATAGTAGTTGGGTTAATAAACCATTGAGACTAATCATAAACTATTAGCATGGGACTAATAATGAAATTGTAGATAGCATGTCATAGATGTTTGGAGGCCTGTGTGGTTGAGTAATTGTCATATGCAGGCAACTGAGATGCAGCAAGCTCACGCCATACAGTACATCACAAGAATGACTGATAGCCTTGGCTCTCACTTTAAGTTTTCAGCTTCACATTTTAGCATAAGGGACAAACACATCTGCTCATTTTAGGAGCCAGGGGCTATAAGAGAATAGCAGAGACCCATTGACTTCATTGGAAAGGAGTAGAATTTACATATGAAATATTATCCTAAGCAACTAGACTGATCCACAGGAGATTCTTATGCTGCCAAGTATAAGCCTAGCTTGGCACCCAGACTAATGTCACATGCAAAAGCAGTTCTGCTTTATGAACAACATGCAGAGATACTCTTCGCAGTGTCAGGAGAGCACTCAGATAACTACACTTTCAACTTAAAAGTTGTCTATTTAGTAGAAATATTCTCTGATATATTTGTAATAGTAATGACTAGCAAAAGTGTGCCTGTTCCAGAACAGGCAGGGTAAAACGATATTAGAAAATAATGTCAAATGTAATGGTGTAGGTGAAACAGTTACATGGAAAATTTCAATGTCAGTGTGGGATGAAGCATCTGAACAGGGAGAAGTGCAGGAGAGCAGGGGGTGAAGTGTCCCATTAGGGATGGAGGTCAGTGTCAGGTAGAAATATCCAGCCGGGGAGGAATACATGAGTGTTGGGGTGCGACAGTAAAAAAGAATGTTAGTTACGTGGGGTAGTGAAAGCAGGTTGTTGACATGCAAGCATTGTGGTGAGAGCAGGTGGGTGACTTGTATGCATGGTGATGAGAGCAGGCGAGTGACATGCAGGTGTGGTGGTGAGAGCAAGTGGGTGATGTGCAGGTGCAATGGCAAAAGCAGGTGGTGATGTGCAGGAGCAGTGGTGAAAGCAGTATAAGGGGAGAGTGGGAGTCAGGTACAGTGATGAGAACAGTAGAAGAAGAATTGGGTCTGGTGAGGTGGTGGAGGGGATGACCAGGATGTGCATGCTTGATATGGAGAGCGAGGGACATATGCATACAGAATGTGGTAGTGAAAGAGTGGTGATGAGAAGCAGGGTGGTGTGAAAAGATGTTAGTAAAATTGGGTGGGGGTGGGTGGGCAGCAATTCTGCAGGTGGGGCATTGAGAGCAAGAACAAGCAAAGTCTCCTCCGTCTCTGGCGCATTAGCACCAATATCCCCAGGATATCCTTCCATCTGCTTTTGAGGTGGAAAGCCCAGCTTTTGAGATGGAGGGTGCAAAAAATGCTCAGAATTCAATACACCTACAAGAACACAAAGCCTTTAGAGAGAGTTCCCTTGAATTCTGCTAGAATATTTAAGAGAGCACATTTTAGAACTCAAGAGAACTGGAGTAATTCGAGAGTTTCAGACCCACATTTTCCATTAATAAAATGGCTCTATTATAATTTGTATTGACTACTGTACTTTTAACAGATGAAGTACTCCAGATTATTGGTTTGATTAGTGATTTAGCATCCTGGAACTTGGATGTGGATAATACCAGATCCATATGCACCCCAAAGATAAAGAGAAGACTGTCTTCATATACCAAGTAGTGTTCTATGAATGTGAAAGAATGCGCCAAGGCATGATCAGAGCTCCTGCAACTTTTCAGCAGGTGGTGGACCATACAGTGGGTGATACGAACTTGAAAAATAGCATTGGTGTATCCAGCAACCTTATTGTCTTTAGGAGAACATACACAATACTTTGAGAAAGAGTTGACGTGAGTTCCTGAAAATGAGGTGAAACTGAGAAGTATCAGCTCTATGGTTGTTAATCACTTTCCTGGGACATGTAGGAATGACCACTGATCCCAATAAGTTGAAAGCCATTGCCACCTGGACAAGATCGTTCCAGCGATGCTTACATCTAAAATGAAACAGTATGTGAGTAAACACATATCAGCAGTGGTCTATGTATACAACAGAAGAAGCATGATGTGACAGTGTATTCACTTTACATGCTTATATTCGGAAGAAAAGCTCAACTGCAAGCAGATTTTGCCTTTGGTATTTCTGTCATGGGAACAACAGGTACATCCTACAAAGACTATTTCAACAGACCTGCCTACCAGAAAGCTCAAACTGCCTCTGACATTTGAAAACAGCAAAATATGTGTACCTACTCCAATTCGGGAGTCCCTGACTTGTTCACCCCTTTCTAGGTGAACTCCAGTGACTTGGTAGCAACAACCCCTTCCTGAAGAAGATGAAGATGACTGGTACAAATATCCAAGGATAGGGTGGCGGTGATAGTCTGATCCTATTGTTGCAAAGAGTCAAGCGACAGATTCAGCCTCCCATGAGATTGACATATGACTTAAGAGGAAATAGTTCTGATGAAGACATCACCACTGTATTCAGGATCACTGATGCACAAGTGCAACAAGCCATCATTCCATCCCCTACACTTTATCCAACACATTATGATGGGAGGCCACTTTGCCCACAAGTTATAATACAGGCAGTCATTTAAAGCTGAGTTCTACCCAAAAGTGGAAGCTACGCTGATCTGCTTCCTCCCCCTTTCTTCCTTTCGGGGGGGTACCTGTTTTTGACAGGTACCCATCCCAACTTCCAGGAGACTGTGCCGTGGTGCTGTTCCTCAGAAGTTCGGCCCCCTCCTCCTTCCTCTGCGACTGGGCTAGTTAGAAAGCACAGCGCACTTTGCGCATGCACAGTAGGGAACCTACTGTGAAGCTGAAAGGCTTCCTTGCCGGTTTCCCTTACCACAAATGGTGGCGGCAGCACCTGAGAGCCGATCCAAAAATCGGCTGGGGTGCTGATGTTGCGGGCTTCCTGGATGGGTAAGTGTCCTTATATTAAAAGTCAGCAGCTATAGTATTTGCTGACTTTTATTTTTTTTTTCTCCCCGGCTGGAACACCGCTTTAACCCCAAGTAAACCTGACACCCATTTGTGGAATGTTCCATTGCCTACACTTTATGTTAATAACATTTTCCTGGCTTGATGCAATTGTTGAGTTAAATAATTTTTTTAACTACAAAACTGCTTTTTGAGGACCAAAGTTTTTTAGTAGGGGAGTGTGTAGCTCTGGCCTGTAGCCCCTTTAAGCTATGTGGCCCAGGCATAATCTTCACAACCATGCTGCAACTTGGAGGCAGCAGAAGGAAAGAAGCATTCTGGTGGGCTGCATAGGTGACGATGACTTTATCCCCAAGCACCAGAGCTAGAGGAGAGTGGCCTTAAAGACAAGGAGAAGGGGAGTATTGTGCATGGAAGATATGTAAATCCCAATGGAGACATGAGTCGAGAGAGAGAGGGGGAGCCTGCTGAGACACAAGCCAAGAAAGAGAGAGACTGCATGAGACAGAGAGTCTGCCACATTAGGGTGATGGAGACACACACAGACCACCAGGAGTGTAGGGACCTGACTGTGGATGGAGTTTGACACAGGGGAAGGAGAAAGTGTGGCATACCCCTCAACAACCATTATCCAGCTCGGCCAGAGTGGCCCGCATCTCTTCCACCACAATACTGCAAGGGCAGCCATTATAGGATGGACTGTATCTGGAAGACATTTATTAGACATAGGAGTGGCAAGCAGCCTTCCAGACACCCTTGAAAGTACTGGATTTGCTTATTAATGCTAGACTTTGCTGCAGTTAGTGGAACTTTACTAAAATGGTCCTCCTCACCCTTCTATCTGCAGTCACCTAAAGATAATTTGTGAGAGCCTCTCTTCCTATAGATTACAAATAACTTAAAGTGGTTGTAATCCTCAGACATAAAATATGAACAAAACATATCCATCTTTAGTTTGTTCTTGTCTCAATCCAGAGCACTGATTCACTTCTGACAAGCTTTCCTGACACACACAAAAAAAGGTGACAGGAGAAGGAGCCCCAGCACACAGCCTGTAAATAAGAGGCTCCCAGCCTGCCTCACTGCACTCTGCAGATGTGACGTCAGCTCCCTGCATCCTGCTTTCTGGAAACTCAGACAAGCTGTATAATTTCTGCACTTTGGATGTAGAGGAGAGAAGACTATAGATAAACAAATACAACTTATGTAGGAGGATGTGTTTCATCTCTGTGTATCACCTGAGGTAAGTAACTTCACTAGGTATATGTAAAAATGACAACTACATAGAAAATATGCTCTCATTTAAAATGCTAGAATTAAAAACTGTAGTTTTGAACCTGAACTCCAGTCAGGTATTAAAACACATTTTGTTCCAGCTGTGTATTAATGTATTCTTTAACCGCTTGCCGAGCGCCGCACGAACATTTACGTCAGCAGAATGGCACGGACAGGCAAATGGCCGTACAGGTATGTCCCTTTAAATTTGCCACCTGCTGCGAACTCCGTGAGTGTGATCGCGGGTCCCGCGGACTCGGTGTCTGTGGGGATACCCATGATTGTCTCACGGAGAGGAAGAACGGGGAAATGCTGATGTAAACAAGCATTTCCCCGTTCTGCCTTGTGACACTGACACTGATCACAGCTCCCTGTGATCGGGAGCAGTGATCAGTGTCGTGTCACATGTAGCCCCTCCCCCCCACAGTTACCCCTGCAGCGCCCCCTAGTGATTAACTCCTTCACTGCCAGTCACATTTACACAGTAATCAATTCATTTTTAATCGCACTGATCGATGTATAAATGTGAATGGTCCCAAAATAGCGCCAAAAGTGTCCGACCTGTCCACCATAATGTCGCAGTCATGATAAAAATCGCTGATCGCTGCCATTATTAGTAAAATAAAAAATTATTAATAAAAATGCCATAAAACTATCCCATATTTTGTAGACGTTATAACTTTTGCGCAAACCAATCAATAAATGCTTATTGCGATTTTTTTTTTTATCAAAAATATGTAGAGGAATACGTATCGGCCTAAACTAAGGAAAAAAAATGTTTTTTTATATATTTTTTGGGGACATTTATTATAGCAAAAAGTTAAAAAATTGCGTTTTTTTTTTCGAAATTGTCGCTCTTTTTTGTTTATAGCGCAAAAAATAAAAACTGCAGAGGTGATCAAATACCACCAAAAGAAAGCTCTATTTGTGGGGAAAAAAGGACATCAATTTTGTATGGGTGCCACATTGCATGACTGCGCAATTGTCAGTTAAAGCGACGCAGTGCCGAATCGCAAAAAAAGCTCTGGTCTTTGGCCAGCCAAATGGTCCGTGGCTTAAGTGGTTAAAGTGAAAGTCTGACCAAAATGTATTTTTCTAGGTTTGGTAAAAGTTGGCATGAGTTAAAACCTCTATGTCTGCCTTGATCAAATCTGAAACAAGAGGATCCTGAAACTTGATATGCGTCTTAAAGTTGAGAAAAGTGGAAGAGGACACAGTTAATCTGACTTGCTAAGAAGCCTTCTTTCTGTGACATTATTTTATGTAAGTTGCTTTGTCCCACTTCATTTTCCCACTGATATCTTTGTAGCTTTATACACTTTTGGAATAGTATCCCCATATTCCTATAAATGTTGCTCTTTATTACCACAAACAAGATACAGTGCCTTGAAATAGTATTCATACCCCTTGCAATTTTCCACATATTGTCATGTTACAACCAAAAACGTATGTAAATTGGCAGGTGTGAGAGCTGAAGACACTGCTGGTTATACACCACCATATGGCAGGTCAGAGCTTATCCCCACAGTGGTCTTCTCATCCCTTGTGTAGGCTGACTGCTTGATTGGTGATCCACATCCACTCTGTGTGCAGCTTGCAAGATACTTTTATGTGACGTAGCAAGTGACGGTCTGCGTCTGGTGGCAGGTGACGTGTCAAGTGACAATCTGCATCTGGTGGCGGGCGGTGTGGCGGGTGACAAACTCGGGGCTCCCACTGATTCTGCATTAGGGTGTGGAAGCACTACCTGACTGCTCTATGAAAAACTATCCTGGAACAGCACCTTGTAAAACACTTCGCCAGCTGGTCATCCAAGCAGGAGGCTGATGTCTTTTCCCAGCAGTGTGTCCTGGAGTATTCCCGTGATGATCCACTTCTACTAAGCATGTTTTGACCCCCCTGAGTAAGGGCGGTCACAGGCTTTTTGGTAAGCCTCCATTTTTACCATTAGGTGGTGGGCAGCACTGTACGTGGAAAACTGATCCCGGATCCTGTATTGAATTTTTACACATCACATTTTTGGACTTCATTGATTTATTGCTTTTCTTAACACTTAATATTTTTTGAGCACTTAATTACTGTTAATTTCTTATCATTGATTGGAAATCATTTACTGTGATTTGTTAATTTAATTAATTGATTGAATAATTGATCTATTCACATATGTTTTTGTCATAAATCCAGCGCTGCACTTTCTATCAATTTACATTTGTTCTATGTGCCCTCATATCAGGGTTATAGTGCACAGCAGCAGGACCTTCTTCACAATTTTTTATTTTTAAAATCTTTTCCTTTTTTTATGCACTGAGCGCAATTCTTTTTCTTTTATTATGTACAACCAAAAACGTAAATGTATTTTATTGGGATTTTATGTAACAGACCAACACAAAGTGGCACATAAAATAAAGTGAAAGGAAATTGCTGAATGGTTTTCCAATTTTTTTACAAATAAATATGTGAAAAGTGTGGCGTGCATTTGTATTGAGCCCCCCTGAGTCAATACTTTGTAGAACCACCTTTCGCTGCAATTACAGCTGCAAGTCTTTTTGGGTATGTCCTCCACCAGCTTTGCACATATAGAGAGTGAAATGTTTGCCCATTCTTCTTTGCAAAATAGCTCAAGCTCTGTCAGATTGGATGGAGAGCGTCTGTGAACAGTAATTTTCAAGTCTTGCCACAGATTCTCAATTGGATTTAGGTCTGGACTTTGACTGGGCCATTCTAACACATGAAAATGCTTTGTTCTAAACCATTCCATTGTAGCTTTGGCTGTATGTTTAGGGTCTTTTTTCTGCTGGAAGGTGAACCTCCGCCCCAGTCTCAAGTCTTTTGCAGACTCTAACAGGTTTTCTTCTAAGATTGCCCTGTATTTGGCTTCATCCATCTTCCCATCAACTCTGACCAGCTTCCCTGTCCCTGCTGAAGAAAAGCATCCCCACAACATGGTGCTGCCACCGCCATCTTTCACGGTGGGGATGGTGTGTTCAGGGTGATGTGCAATGTTAGTTTTCCGCCACACACAGCGTTTTCTTTTAGGCCAAAAAGTTCAATTTTGGTCTCATATGACCAGAGCACCTTGTTCCACATGTTTGCTGTGTCCCCCACATGGCTTCTCGCAAACTGCAAATGGGTTTTCTTATGACTTTCTTTCAACAAGGGCTATCTTCTTGCCACTGTTCCATAAAGGCCAGATTTGTGGAGTGCAAGACTAATAGTTGTCCTGTGGACAGATTCTTCCACCTGAGCTGTGGATCTCTGCAGCTCTTCCAGAGTTACCATAAGCCTCTTGACTGATTCTCTGATTAATGCTCTCCTTGCCCGGCCTGTCAGTTTAGGTGGGTGAACATGTCTTGGTAGGTTTGCAGTTGTGCCATACTCTTTATATTTTCAGATGATGGATTGAACAGTGCTCTGTGATATGTTCAAAGCGTGGGATATTTTTTTATAACCTAAAAAAAAAATAGGGTAGTATTGGGGGGCATTAGTGGTAGGTTGACTAAAACACATAAACCCAAATTAAGTATAGTTACAAGACCTATTTGCAATCTCAAAACACTCAATAAGAGGATGCGACCGCTCTAAACTATGCGGTATGTTCACCAATGCCAGGAGCCTGGCAGACAAGATGGAAGAGCTGGAGATACTGTTGTACGAGGAGGATTTATGGGTATTCCCTTTATCGCAGGTATAGGGAAGGTAAAAAAGGGGGAGGGGTATGCCTGTATATCAAGAATAATGTACAAGTGAATGTGAGAGCTGAGATCACTAAGGAAGCTAGGGAAGAGGTGGAATCCTTATGGGAAGAGCTCCAAAGGGATAAAATAAGGGGAAAATAATACTGGGAGTATGCTATAGGCCCCCTAACCTGAGGGAGGAGGGGGAGATGGACCTCCTATCACAATTTGGATTAGCAGCAAGGATGGGAAGTGTCGTCATAATGGGGGATTTTAATTATCCAGACATAGACTGGGCGGAAGGAACCATGCATTCGTCTAATGCCCCATACACACGGTCGGATTTTCCGACGGAAAATGTGTGATAGGACCTTGTTGTCGGAAATTCCGACCGTGTGTAGGCTCCATCACACATTTTCCATCGGATTTTCCGACACACAAAGTTTGAGAGCAGGCTATAAAATTTTCCGACAACAAAATTCCGATCGTGTGTACACAAATCCGACGGACAAAGTGCCACGCATGCTCAGAATAAATAAAGAGATGAAAGCTATTGGCCACTGCCCCGTTTATAGTCCCGACATACGTGTTTTACGTCACCGTGTTTAGAACGATCGGATTTTCCGACAACTTTGTGTGACCGTGTGTATGCAAGACAAGTTTGAGCCAACATCCGTCGTAAAAAATCCTAGGATTTTGTTGTCGGAATGTCCGAACAAAGTCCGACCGTGTGTACGGGGCATAAGGCTCGCCAGTTCCTAAATGTCTTGCAGGACAATTTCATGGGTTAGATGGTAGATGCACCAACTAGAAACAAAGCGTTACTAGACCTACTGATTACCAATAATACAGATCTGATCACGGATAAGGGCAATTTAAGAAACAGCGATCACAGGTCAATTAGCTTCAGTATAAATCACACAAATTGGAAACATAAGGGGAATACAAAGACACTGAATTTCAAAAGAGCCAACTTCCATAAACTACGAACTTTGCTAGAAGATATAAAATGGGATAAAATCTTAGAAACAAAGAACACGGAGGAGAGATGGGATGGGTTTGCTTTAGGAGCATATTAAATAAGGGCATTAGCCAGTGCATCCCATTGGGAAATAAATTTAAAAGAGCGAACAAAAGTCCTGGATGGCTTAACTCCAATGTAGGAATGCATACAAAAGCAAAGGAGAAGGCCTTCAAAAAATACAAGGCTGAGGGATCATCATCAGCATTCAGACTTTACAAAGAATGCAACAAGAAATGTAAGGCTGCAATTCGGGCGGCTAAGATAAAACACGAAAGACACAGCGGAGCAGAGCAAAAAAAAAAAAATCAAGAAATTCTTTAAGTATATAAACAGTAAAAGAGAGAGGACAGACCATATTGGCCCCATAAAGAATGAGGAAGGAAATCTGGTTACAAAGGATGGGGAGATGGCGAAGGTATTGAATTTATTCTTCTCCTCAGTCTTCACGAGGGAATCAGGGGGCTTCAGTAACAAAAACTGCAGTGTTTATCCTCATGACACACCACAGGAAGCACTCTCATAGCTAATAGAGGACAGAATTAGAAATAGACTTGGAAAGCTTAACATTAATAAGTCTAAGATGGCTTGCATCCAAGGGTCCTTAGGGAACTCAGTCAAGTAATTGCCAGACCATTATTCCTAATTTTTACTGACAGTCTACTGACTGGAATGGTACCAGCTGATTGGAAAAAAAACAATGTAGTACCAATATTTAGAAAAAGGCCAAAATACATCCCTGGGAATTACAGACCAGTTAGCCTAACATGAATAGTATGCAAGCTCTTGGAGGGGATTATAAAGGACTATATACAAGATTTTAGTAATGGAAACGGTATCCTTAGTAGTAGTAATCATGAAGAAACGTTCTTGCCAAACTAATCTATTAACCTTTTATGAGGAGGTGATCTCCCATCTAGATAAAGGAAGGCCTGTAGACGTGGTATATCTGGATTTTGCAAAAGCATTTGACACAGTTCCCCTTAAACGTTTACTGTACAAAGTAAGGTCCATTGCCATGGACCATAGGGTGAGTACATGGATTGAAAACTGGCTACAAGGGCGAGTTCAGAGGGTGGTGATAAATGGGGAGTACTCAGAATGGTCAGGGATGGAAAGTGGGGTCCCCCAGGGTTCTGTGCTGGGACCAATCCAATTTAATTTGTTCATCAACGACCTGGAGGATGGGGTAAACAGTTCAATCTCTGTATTCGCGGACGATAGTAAGCTAAGCAGGGCAATAACTTCTCTGCAGGATGTGGAAACCTTGCAAGAAGATCTGAACAAATTAATGGGGTGGGCAACTACATGGCAAATGAGGTTTAATGTGGAAAAATGTAAATAAAATGCAATTGGGTGGCAAAAATATGAATGCAATCTACACACTGGGAGGGGGAGAACCTCTGGGGGAATCAAGGATGGAAAAGGACCTGGGGGTCCTAGTAGATGATAAGCTCAGCGATGGCATTCAATGCCAAGCTGCTGCTAACAAGCAAATGGAATATTGGCATGTATTAAAAAGGGGATTAACTCAAGTGATAAAGTGATAATTCCCCAACTCTACAAGACTCTGGTCCGGCCTCACCTGGAGTATGCTGTCCAGTTCTGGGCACCAGTCCTCAGGAAGGATGTACTTCAAATGGAGCGAGTACAGAGAAGGGCAACAAAGCTAATAAAGGGACTGGAGGATATTAGTTATTAAGAAAGGTTGTGAGCACTGAGGCAAGGTTGTGGAATTCCCTTCCATGACCCCCTATATATACATAACCTGGTCATGTCAAATGTAATAGCTATAGAAGGGACATATATGCATGAAGATATCATGAGTATTCAGTCAATAAAGTAAACAATATACTATGTAGTAGATAATATAAACTTGCAGCTAAAAACAAACAAAATGCAAGGCAGCTGCTGAGGAATCGAGTAATCCCATCAAGAAGTGTACTTAGGTATACAAAATCTATAACAGACAATAGCATAAACAAATCAGGGGATAATAAGTGTATATGATACTTATAGGGTGACACTAAGGGAACATATCCAAAGCAGATATGTAGCACCTCAAAACTCACAGGTTTCAAAGAAAGCCAGCAGCTACAGATGGAGGGATGGATATTGGTTGACAGAATCAAAGGTAAAATAAGATATATAATGACAAGGAACACTAACAAAGTATTCGCTTTGTAATAGTTAATGCCAGCAGTTAAGATACCATCTATAGCCAGGAAGCAGATGGCCCCCCAAAACGAGCAGAGTGCTGGATGATCTGAGAACAGGAAAAGAAGAAGCCTGTTATGGAGATAATGTTCAACCAAGAGGTGAAAATGGTCATTGAACGGCTGCAGTGTAAAATACCTTAGATGGGAGCTCCTCAGAAACACCAACCGCCACTGCAATGACACAACGGTGAATGTAGCCATATATAAGTGTGTATGTCCGGCCCGTAATCCTGCCAGTGTACAAGTGTGTATATCCCGCCCGTAATCAACCAATCAGGCAGGCGCCGTGGATGACATAATCCAGACCGGCTGCAGAACGCCACTGCGCATGAGCCCGACACGCGCCTGCGCAATGGCCAGATGGTGAGAAAGCATCACGCAGAGCGCAAGTAACAGGCCAGCAGTGACGTACCAGGACTAGGAAGGAGGACAGCACCCCCTAGCTGGTCCCTAGCGCTCCAACATGCTGCACACTAGGGTTTTGCGCTGGGCAGCTGCATAGTATTGGAAAGAAGCCAGGATCGCTGAGGGAGAGTGCCTGGACATGGCCAACAAGGGAAGGGAGAAACGAAAAGCCACATATAACAATAAAAAGTACCAACAATTTGTTTAACATAACAATGGATAAAGTGTCAAAAATAGCAAAAATTGCATCCAATAGTTGAGTAGAATCTTGTATATCTACTCAATATCTAGTGTAATCTCTTATTGCAGCTATAAAGTAGACACATGGGTTATAATAGAACAATATTAAATTGTTCACTTTGAGGGCTTGAAAATGAACAGGAACTATATGTATCTATGTAACCCAGCTTTAAACTTCTCCACAAATGTATCCCTGGCCTGTCTGGTGTATTCCTTGGCCTTCATGATGCTGATTGTTCACTAAGGTTTTCTAACAAGCCTCTGAGGGCTTCACAGAACAGCTGTATTTATACTGAGATTAAATTATACACAAGTGCACTCTATTTACTAATTAGGTGACTTCTGAAAGCAATTGGTTCCATTTGATTTTAGTTAGGGGTATCAGAGTAAAGGGGGCTGAATACAAATGCACGCCATGCTTTTCAGATATTTATTTGTAAAACATTTTGAAAACCATTTATCATTTTCCTTCCACTTCACAATTATGTGCCACTTTGTGTTGGTCTATCAAATTCCAATAAAATACATTTACGTGTTTGGTTATAACATGAGAAAATGTGGAAAGTTTCAAGGGGTGTGAATACTTTTTCAAGGCACTGTACATATCACAAGCCATACTCATAAGAGGTCCATCATCTCAAAGCAAACATAAACAGGTTCAAGAAGATCAAATTAGACATCACTGCTGGATAAAAGCAGGAGTAGCCATACTGGAAAAAATGTGACAATTCTTTTTTTCCCATTGTTTTTTATTCAAGACAAAAGTGCAATAGATTAAAACACATTAACTAAAGGCAAAACTTTATTTTTTTCATTTGGATAGGGAGTAAGGGAGGGTATATAACCCCTGTCTTTTTTTTTTATTTTTTTGCCATCTGTGTCCTATTGGGGAGATTTCCCTTCACTTTCTGTTCCATAAAAAAAACAGGAAGTGGAAAGAGATGGAATCCTGCTGTGTCACCAGGGTCACCAGAACTAGTGTCCCCATGGGAAGATTTACCCTCTATTAGTGTTCTGATGTCAATCCTACATTTGGGATTTTCTTTTACTTTCACTTTTCATAATAATGATAAAAAAAGAGGGTGATTCTCCCTAACGGGGGGCACAGACAGCAATAAAAACTGACAGGTGTTGTCAGGGGAGGGCTGGCAGCCTTAGGCCTGGGGGGGCAAGTCCAGTCAAGTGGGCCATAGAACCGGTGGTGGCAAAGTTATGGATCGGGAAAACAGTCTAAGGTTTTCCATGATCACAAAGGTGGGGGGGGGCAGGGAGGACAATGTGACTCCAGAGCTGAGGACCCCGTGGGATCTAAGGATGTGACCCCCCCCAACTAGTGACAGGCTACAAGCCCAGCATGAACCCCTGAGATCTAAGGATGTGTCCCCTTAGATCCCACAAGTTCATGCTGTGCCCTGTAGTCCTTCACTAGTTGGAGGGGGTGACGCATCCTCAGCTCTAGGGATGAGCTTCGTGTTCGAATCGAATACATTGCCTGTTCGGTCGTTCGCCGACTGCGAAGGATATGGGCCATTCTTGCCAAATTAGAGTGGCGCATCACGGCCCACAATTTGCTGCGGAATCGCAGTGCATTGCTGGCTGATGATTGGCCAAAGCATGCGCTATGACCCGCATGCTCGGCCAATCACAGCGCCGTCTGTACAGAGAGCCGTAATTGGCCAAAGCCAGGGTGGCTTTGGCCAATTATGGCTCAGGGGGTTTAATACATGCCCCACACTATATAAGGCTGCCTGCATGGCGGCCCTGTGTAGTGTGTTCCGGCGTTGAGAGAGAGATAGATAGACAGAGAGACAGTGTCATTTGATTTAAGTTAGATAGAGTAGGCAGGCGAGTCAGTTAGCTGCACTTACAGTGTATTGTGTGTATATATATATACCGTATTTATCGGCGTATAACACGCACTTTTTTCCCCTTAAAATAAGGGGGAAATCGTGGGTGCGTGTTATACGCCGATCCCCGCTATTTTGTGATGTGTCGGAGCGATCGCCGCGATCGCCGCCGACATTCACATAGCTTGTATTTTTAAAGATGGCGCCGCGGAGTTCGGAGGGACTCGGGGGCGCTCGTTCAGCTGAACGAGCGCTGCCGAGGACACAGTGACTGGGCGGAGCCGAGATACACATAGCCGAGGGATCTCGGCTTTTCTCGGCGCCGTTCACAGTCACGCCCAGTCCCGCCATTGGACCTGTGTTATGTCAATCATAGGGACTGGGCATGACTGTGAACGGCGCCGAGAATAGCCGAGAACCCTCGGATATGTGTATCTCGGCTCCGCCCAGTCACTATGTCCCAGTCAGCTGAACGAGCGCCCCCGAGTCCCTCCGAACTCCGCGGCGCCATGTTTAAAAATACAAACTAAACGTTTGTATGTCGGCGGCGACAAGGCTGCACGGACCACTGGGGACAAGGCTGCACTGGGGCAAAGCTGAACTGGGGCAAAGCTGCACTGGGGACAAGGCTGCACTGGGGACAAGGCTGCACTGGGGCAAAGCTGCACTGCGGCAAAGCTGCACTGGGGCAAAGCTGCACTGGGGACAAGGCTGCACTGGGGCAAAGCTGCACTGGGGACAAGGCTGCACTGGGGAAAAGCTGCACTGGGGACAAGGCTGCACTGGGGCAAAGCTGCACTGACAAGGCTGCACTGGGGCAAAGCTGCACTGGGGACAAGGCTGCACTGGGGCAAGGCTGCACTGGGGCCAAGGCTGCACTGGGGACAAGGCTGCACTGACAAGGCTGCACTGGGGCAAAGCTGCACTGACAAGGCTGCACTGGGGCAAAGCTGCACTGACAAGGCTGCACTGGACACTGGGGAAAGGCTGCAGATGAACACTGATGAGGCTGCATTGATGGGCATTTAAATGTAAGTTTTTTTTCCTTAAACTTCCCTCCTAAAAGTTTTTTTCCTTAAAATTCCCTCCTAAACTTGGGGTGCGTGTTATACGCCGGCGCGTGTTATACGCCGATAAATACGGTATATATATATATATATATATATATATATATATATATACACTGTATTCAGTTTAGCTAGATCCATTCCTGTTATTCTCTTCCTACTATTGACAGGCAGGCAGGTGTTTTTACAGTATTTACAGTTACCTGAAGAAAATTGCTGGTGTTCTTCTGATCCTATTAGTCCTATTAGCTATAGTATTTACAGTTAGTGTAGTGTGTCCTCTGCACAGTGTGCACCTAAAGCTACCTGAAGAAAATTAGTGTTCTTCTGATCCTATTAGTACAGTACCGCAGGCAGCTGCAGTATTTACAAGTTAGTGTTGTGCGTCCTCTGCACAGTGTGCACCTAAAGCTACCTGAAGAAAATTAGTGGTGTTCTTCTAATCCTATTAGTACAGTACCACAGGCAGCTGTAGTATTTAAAGTTAGTGTAGTGCGTCCTCTGCACAGTGTGCACATAAAGCTACCTGAAGAAAATTAGTGGTCTTCTTCTGATCCTATTAGTACATTACCGCAGGCAGCTGCAGTATTTACAAGTTAGTTTAGTGCGTCCTCTGCACAGTGTGCACCTAAAGCTACCTAAACAAAATTAGTGGTGTTCTTCTGATCCTATTAATACAGCACCGCAGGCAGTTGCAGTATTTACAAGTTAGTGTAGTGTGTCCTCTGCACAGTGTGCACCTAAAGCTACCTGAAGAAAATTAGTGGTGTTCTTCTGATCCTATTAGTACAGTACCGCAGGCAGCTGTAGTATTTACAAGTTAGTGTAGTGCGTCCTCTGCACAGTGTGCACCTAAAGTTACCTTAAGAAAATTAGTGGTGTTCTTCTGATCCTATTAGTACAGTACCGCAGGCAGCTGTAGTATTTACAAGTTAGTGTAGTGCGTCCTCTGCACAGTGTGCACCTAAAGTTACCTGAAGAAAATTAGTGGTGTTCTTCTGATCCTATTAATACCACAGGCAGGCAGCTACAGCATTTAAAGTTAGTGTAGTGCATCCTCTGCACAGTGTGCACCTAAAGCTACCTGGAGACAATTGCTGTTGTTCTGCTCCTATTAATACCACAGGCAGGCAGCTACAGTATTTACAGTTAGTGTACTGTGTCCTCTGCACAGTGTGCACCTAAAGCTACCTGAAGAAAATTAGTGGTGTTCTTCTGATCCTATTAGTAAAGTACCACAGGCAACTGTAGTATTTACAAGTTAGTGTAGTTCGTTCTCTGCACAGTGTGCACCTAAAGCTACCTGAAGAAAAATAGTGGTGTTCTTCTGATCCTATTAGTACAGTACCATAGGCTCTGTAGGGGCAGGTTCAGAGGTGGTTGACGCCACGCCAGCTTAAGGTTTGGTGGTTTGCAACAATGGCACCAACCTCCTCTCCGCCCTCCGACAGGGACAAATGACCCATGTGCCCTGTTTGGCTCATGTCCTTAACTTGGTGGTGCAGCAGTTCTTGGGCAGGTACCCGGGCTTACAGGATGTCCTGAGGCAGGCCAGGAAAGTCTGTGTGCATTTCCGCAGGTCATATAATGCCAGTGCTCGGCTGGCTGACCTCCAAAAGGAATTTAACCTGCCCAAGAACCGCCTAATCTGTGACATGCCCACCAGGTGGAACTCAACGTTGGCCAAGCTGCAGCGACTGCACATGCAGCAGAGGGCCGTCAATGAGTACCTGTGCGACTATGGCACCAGGACAGGGTCAGGGGAGCTTGTTTTTTTTCCCCACGCCAGTGGGCCATGATCAGGGATGCATGCACTGTCCTGTCACCATTTGAGGAGGCCACGCGGATGGTAAGCAGTGACAGTGCATGCATCAGTGACACTGTCCCCCTTGTCCACCTGTTGGAGCACACGCTGCGTAGAATAATGGACAGGGCACTTGAGGCAGAACAGAGGCAGGAAGAGGAGGACTTCCTTAGCTCTCAAGGCCCCTTTTATCCAGACAGTGTTCCTGCATGCCCGCCGATTACACAGGAAGAGGACGAGGAGGAGGAGGAGGAAGAGGAGGATTGTGTCAGCATGAAGGTGGAGCCCGGCACTCAGCATCAGCATCAGTCTTTAAGGGATCATTTACAGTCCCAAGAAACCCATGGACTTGTACGTGGCTGGGAGGAGGTGGCTGCGGATCATGTCGTCCTTAGTGACCCAGAGGACTCCGGACGGAATGCCTCAGCAAACCTACGCTGCATGGTCTCCCTGATCCTGCAAAGCCTGCAGAAGGATCCTCGTATTCGTGGTATCAAGGAGAGGGATCAATACTGGCTGGCAACTCTCCTTGATCCACGTTACAAGGGTAAGGTTGTGGACCTTATCTTGCAGCAGAGGGAGCAGAGGATGAAACATCTTCGGGAGGCCTTGCAGAAAGGTCTGTGCAACGCATTCCCAGAGACTGGGAGATTACAAACTCCTGTTCCTGGACAACGTGTTGCTGAGGCTTCGGTCAGTCATAGAAGCAGCGGTGGAGAAGGTGGCCGTCTGACCGATGCATTCAGACAATTTTTTAGTCCGCAGCCCCAAGGTATGATCGATTCCAGCAACCATCGCCAGCGTCTGTTTTACATGGTGCAGGAATACCTAGGGGCAATATCTGACTTGGACACCTTTCCCACTGAAAATCCTCGGGGTTACTGGGTCTTGAGGATGGATCACTGGCCAGAGCTTGCACAGTATGCAATTGAGCTACTGGCCTGTCCTGCATCCAGCGTTCTTTCGGAACGCACATTCAGTGCTGCTGGAGGTTTTGTAACCGATCACAGGGTGCGCCTGTCCACCGACTCGGTCAATCGACTGACCTTCATAAAAATGAATCAGTCTTGGATCACCACCAGCTACCAAGCACCTGATGCTGATGTAACCGAATATTTTTTTTTTAAATGTCAGATCTCTTGAAGACTGCCTATGCTGATGCTGAGTGACTATCCTGTTATGCTGAGTGACTATCCTCTTCCTCCTCAATGATTATGCTGATAGCTTGTAAGAATATTTTTGGTTCTAGGTGCCGTCACCAGTGGCTAAGGCCCAATTTTTCAGCCCCTGTTAAACAGGGGCGTGTAATTACAATTTTTGATGCAATACTTTGCAGCAGGGCTCGTTCCTGCGCTCCAACTAGAGTATCTGTGAGGGGTTGCAGTGTTGTGGCACCAGTGCCTAAGGCCCAATTTTTCTGCCCGTGTTCAACAGGGACATGTAATTACAATTCTTTATCTAATATTTCACAGCAGGGCCCGTTTCTGCGCCCACCAAGACTAATGCCCTATACACATGATAGGATTTTCCAATGGAAAATGTGTGATAGGACCTTGTTGTCGGAAATTCCGACCGTGTGTAGGCTCCATCACACATTTTCCATAGGAATTATCCGACACACAACGTTTGAGAGCTTGCTATAAAATTTTCCGACGACAAAATCTGTTGTCGGAAATTCCGATCGTGTGTACACAAATCCGATGCACAAAGTGCCATGCATGCTCAGAATAAATAAGGAGAGGAAAGCTATTGGCTACTGCCCCGTTTATAGTCCCGACGTACGTGTTTTACGTCACCGCATTCATGACGATCAGATTTTCTGACAACTTTGTGTGACCGTGTGTATGCAAGACAAGTTTGAGCCAACATTCATCGGATGGATTTTGTTGTCGTAAAATCCTATTGTGTACAGGGCATAACTGTGAGGATTTGTTGTGGCACCAGCACCACCACCACCAAAGGCCCAATTTTTCTGCCCCTGTTCAACAGGTGCATGTAATTACAATTCTTGATCTAATATTTCACAGCAGGGCCCGTTTCTGCGCCCACCAAGAGGAACTGTGAGGACTTACAGTGTTGTGGCACCAGCACCACCACCAGCAAAGGCCCAATTTTTCTGATCCTGTTCAACAGGGGCATGTAGTTACAATTCTTGATCTAATATTTCCAGGGCAGGGCAGTTCCGGCACCTCCACCACTGATGTAATGGTAAGGAGTGCTGGGTTGTGCTACAGTGTCTATTGATGCTGGCTGCTGGTGGATCTATTGTTGCTGGAGGGGATCTATTCCTGCAGAAGGGTTGATTGCTGCTGGGGAAGTCTATTGTTGCTGGTGGGGTATCTATTGTTGCTGGGGTGGGTCTTATGTTGCTGGGGGGTTAGTTGTCGCTGGGAGGGATCTACTTTGAGGGAGCAGTCTATAGCTGACTGCTAGAGGGTCTATTGTTGCTGGGTGGTATTTTGTTGTAGGTGGTCCATTGTTGTGGGGGGGTCTATTGTTGCTGGTGGGTCTATTGTTGTTGGCTGTGGGGGGTCTATTTTACTGCTTTTCTTGTTATCAATAACAAATTCCATACAAATTACTTAGTACCACAAATGTTACTTGGTTCTGTATTCTCTAAAAGGGGCAGTGCTGGGAGGTGGGTAGGGGGTGGAACCAAGGACTGGTGCTTAGAGGTAGGTAGGAGCTAAGACAATGGGTAACTCCCAAAAGGGGGAGTTCCTGCACCTAATCTCTGAGAAAAAAAGCCCTGAATATTTCACAGCAGAGCCCGTTCCTGCGCCTACCAAGAGTAACTGTGAGGGCTTACAATGTAGTGGCAACACCAACACCTAAGGCCCCAATTTCTGCAGAGTATATAAGGCAGGCCCCTACTTTCAAACATCCAACTTACAAACGACTCCTACTTGCAAACGAAGGAGACAACAGGAAGTAAGATGAAATCAACCCCTAGGAAGGGAAATTCTCTCCTGTAAGAGTTAATATGGGAAAAACGTGTCTCCTTTCCACTGCTGCTTGAACACCAATCCTTGTTTCACTAAAAACCCCAAATTGTCAAAAAACATTTGTCATTGGGACAGAAAGTGAGGTGAAATCTTCTGAAGAGGAGCACAGACAGCAAAACAAATGTCACAGGGGTGATAACCCTTCCCTATGCTTTCCAAAAAGCTTAAAAATAGATTTTTTGGCTGGAGCTACACTTTAAAAATGTACCAGTTCAAAATTACAAACAAAGATTCTACTTAACAGCAAACCTACAGTCCCTGTCTTGTTTACACTGCCTGTATACTGCTGTTCAGAGGGTCTGGGGCCCCACGCCTTTCCTTTTTTAAATTTGGGTGCTGGGTTCCCCTTAATATCCATACAAGACCCAAAGGGCCTGGTAATGGACTGGGGGGGTACCCATGCCTTTTGTCTCACTGATTTTCATCCATATTACCGGGACCGGACATTACATTAAAGCCGTAAGCAGTTTTAAATGACTTTTATTACTTTAAAAATGACATTTTGTGCAGGGACTGTTCTAAGCACGGGAAACACGCGCCACTTTACAGGCATACTATAGACATCCCCCAGGTACGATATTTAAAGGAATATTTCACTTTTTTTTTTTTTTCACTTTAAGCATCATTAAAATCACTGCTCCCAAAAAAAACGTCCGTTTTTAAAACTTTTTTTGCATTGATACATGTCCCCTGGGGTAGGACCCGGGTCCCCAAACCCTTTTTAGGACAATACCATGCAAATTAGCCTTTAAAATTAGCACTTTTGATTTCGAACGTTCGAGTCCCATAGACTTCAATGTGGCTCTAACGTTCGTGCAAATTTTCGGTCCGTTCGCAGGTTTTGGTGCGAACCAAACCGGGGGGTGTTCGGCTCATCCCTACTCGGCTCTGAGGGGTTCATGCTGGGACCTGTAGTCCTTCACTAGTTGAAGGGCTTGGAGGAAACATCCTCAACTCTGAGGGGTTTAAGCTGGGACAGTGGGACTTGTAGTCCTTCACTAGTTGGCGGGGGGGAGGGGGCAGGGGTGTGTGACACATCCTGAGCTCTGGGGGGTTAATGCTGGGACCTGTAGCCCTTCAATTTTGGTGTGTCACATCCTCAAAAGTAAAGGACTGCAAGTCCCAGCATGAACCCTGGCTGAGATTTAAGGATGTGATCTCCTCCTCTGCTGCCAGCTTATGCTCCCATGACACACATTCTTCACATTACACATACGTTCTAATTCATTCACTGCTCCGGACCTCACCTCAGGCAGCTTGACTCTGGAGAGGTGCTTCTGGCACAGTCAGTCAGTGACAATTCCCTTCCCTCAGGCAGGCTTCGAGGAGCATGCCGCAGCACAGGAGAAGATGGAGGGAGGAGATGAGTGGAGCCAAACAGTAATGGGCGTGGAGGAGGCGGGAGATCTTCCTCCGCTCTGAATGCTGGGGCTTCAAGCTTCCTTTCCTCCTCTGGACCGGGACATCACTGGTTGCTAGATGCCAGGCAATCCTAGCAACCACTGCAGACGATAGAGGCCAGCAGTGGAACAAACACATCTTGGAAGGCCGGGTCATTCTGTAAGTAAAGCTATGCCACACAGATAGAGACACCACTCCACATTACCCGGCACAGCGAGAGACACTGCTCCACATTTCTCTGCACAGCGAGAGACACCGCTCCACATTTTCCTGCACAGAGACAGACACCGCTCCACATTTCTCTGCACAGAGAGAGACCTCGCTCCACATTTCCCTGCACAGAGAGAGACATCACTTCACATTTCCATGCACAGCGAGAGACACCGCTCCACATTTCCCTGCACAGCGAGAGACACCACTCCACATTTCCCTGCACAGCGAGAGACACTGCTGCACATTTCCCTGCACAGAGAGAGACCTCGCTCCACATTTCCCTGCACAGCGAGAGACAACGCTATACATTTCCCTGCACAGCAAGAGACACCGCTCCACATTTCCCTGCACAGTGAGAGACACCGCTCCACATTTCCTTGCACAGAGAGAGAACCCGCTCCACATTTCCCTGCACAGAGAGAGACACCGCTCCACATTTCCCTGCACAGAGAGATACCACGCTCCACATTTCCCTGCACAGAGAGAGACACCGCTCCACATTTCCCTACACAGAGAGAGACATCGCTCCACATTTCCCTGCACAGAGAGAGACACTTCTCCACATTTCTCTGCACAGAGAGAGAGACACCGCTCCACATTTCCCTATGCAGAGAGAGACATCACTCCACATTTCCCTACACAAAGAGAGAGACCGCTCCACATTTCCCCACACAGAGAGAGACACCGCTCCACATTTCCCTGCACAGCGAGAGATACCGCTCCACATTTCCCTGCACAGACAGCAGGGGCGGCCCGTCCATTAGGGGGTGCCCGGGCGCCATCCCCTCTCTCCAGTCCACCCCCTATATGCTTAACGGATAACCGTCCGGCCCCTTTTAGTATGCCAGGGGCCTGAATTACAGTAGTACAGCAGCGGGGGTGCTTTTTTTCTTTTTTTTTTTTTTTTTTTAAGCACCTGACTAAAGCCAGAGGCTCTAATAGCCTTCAAAATAGGGTGGACTTTGTGCTTGGTGCCCACCCAGGTGTGTTAGAAAGGCAAATTAAAACGCCTTTTCACCAATCAGGAAGCGCGGGTCTGATACCCGTCAACTGATTGGCTAAAAGGACAGGTGCTCCTATTGGACGTCTAGCAGGAGGAAAAGCATAGAGGAAGCATGGAGGACATAGGAGCCACTGCCTGTCCCACTGCTCACTGCCGTCACCCACTGCCTGACCCGCCAGCAAGATGGGGTAAGTGCCAGTCAGACAGCGAGCGGGTGGGGGGGTGCTGGTTAAATGCCACCTGGTGGTCACAGTGGCTACATTTGATGGCCACAGTGAGGCTGCAATTGATGGCACAGTGAGGCTGAAATTGATTGCACAGTGAGGCTGCAATTGATGGCACAGTGAGGCTGCAATTAATGGGCACAGTTAGGCTGCAATTGATGGCACAATGACTGCATTTGATGGGCACAGTGGCTGCATTTGATGGGCACAGTGGCTGCAATTGGTGGCACAGTGGCTGCATTTGAGGGCACAGTGGTTGCAATTGATGGGCACAGTGGCTGCAATTGATGGTTTTTTTTTCAGTATTTTTCAGTTTGTTTGAGCACCAGCCGCCACTGACAGAGAGAGGCACCGCTCCGAATTGTCCGCACAGAGAAACCACTCCTCAAGAAAATTGCTTGATTCCTGTATCAACATAGTAAAGCCTTGTACACACCGTTGTTTTGTTTTTTTCACTCAACCCAGCGAGTTGAACAAAAAAAAAAATGGACAGCTCCGGTTGGAGCCGCTGAGCATGAGCAAAAGTGACCTGAGCATGGATTACTTTTCAGCGGAGTGGCAGTGCCTGCTGCAAGTGTGTACAAGCCTTTGGGCACACACTGGTGTTCTTATGTACACAGTTTTCCTTATCCACAGTCCCATAAGCTTCTTTTAGGTTGTGCGTTTTTGCTGCAGTTTTTTTTTTATGGTGAACCAAAGATGCAGCATTCAGCCGTTTTTGTGCACTTTCAGAAAATGCAGCAAAAATGTGCAAACTAATAAAAGTCGCTGCTTCTAATTTTGACTTTCCTCTCATCCTGGACCACAAACCTTCCTCACTGGGCTATATGTTTTCTGCTGCACCATTGGCATGTTTATATCTTCTTAGTCCTCTCCATAAAATTATCAGAAATTTGTGCTTAAAGTAGAACTATAGGCAAGATTTTTTTTTTCCATTTTGGATAGGGTAAGAGAGGGTTATAACCCCTGTCAATTTATATATATTTTTTCAATTTTCTTTTTCAATTTTTTTTTTCAATTTATTTTTTACCATCCCTGTCCCATTGCAGACATTTCCCTTCACTTGCTGCCCCATAGCCAAACAGGAAGTGAGAGGAAATCTATGCAAATCTATGCAAATTAAGGGAATCCATGCCCCCCCAGGCCCTCAGAACTAGTGTCCCCGCACAAAAATTTCAGGGCGGGTCTTAAATAGCAAGGGGTGTGGCCTTGACAGGAAGGGGTGGGTCATATTTAAATTAGGGGGTCACGAGTTTAGTCAGGCCTAGGGCAGCACAAAACCTAAATACACTACTGGGACACACCCCCTGCCACGCCCCCCTAAAGCAGAATTAAACAAAAGAATTTAACTACTATTAACTACTATTCCTTTATACTGGCCTTTGACATTTACAAATGCAGCAATTTAGAAATTGGATGAAAGTTTTAGCACTCGGAAACACCTTTTGGAAGAAAAAAAGTGCATTTTATATACAAATATATAGATCAGACCAAAAATGAGGGACAAATGAGGAGGAACGAGGGACAGAGGGACTTTGTTCAAAATCAGGGACAGTCCCTCGAAATCAGGGACAATTGGGAGCAATGCATAGGACCAGGTACTGTACAGGATGCTGAAAGAAACCTCCTTAGCTGCAGAGAGGGGGGGGGGAATTTGGGAGAGAGCAGGAAGGGAGAGAGGGGGGAGAGGCCGGTCACAGCTCACTCACTTGGAAGAAGGACCCAGCAGGAGGCTCAGTCATCAGCTTCCAGAGCGTCCCATACAGAAAACCGTCTGCTCTCAGTTTAAACGTTCCCGCCCACATGTCCTATTCACAGACGCAGCACAGGGGCTACCCAGAGTGTGGGCAGGCACAGTGAGAGAGGGGGCTGGAGGAGGCAGAGCGGATCCACCCTCTTTCATTCGGCTGTGCTCTGAATGGAATGGACATAGACTGTCAGCTCAGAAGCATGGGACAGCACTGTGAGAAGACAGATGTCCGTTCATAGCATGAACATTCCTGCACGCTTCTGGGCTGTTATCCAGCCCTGCCAGCCTCCCTCCAGGGTCGTCCAAGCAGTAACACTCGGTCAACTGTGGAACTGCACATGCGCAGTTCCCAGCTGGCAGCCCATCGGCCTTTTTACAGGGAATCAGCACAGCGCGGGGGGGCAATTGCATCCCTGCCCCCTGACCCAGCCCGCCCCTGGGTATTGTAATCCCTCTCCACTCTATTCAAAACTAAAAAAAAAGTATTGCCTTTAGTTACACTTTAATTGTGAGGCAGTGGTAAAATCTGTCCATACAATAGAATTTAATTTAAGAATTTTCTTATTTTGAACAATTTTTTTTTTTCCAATTGTTAGTTCCGTTAAATTGACACTTTTTAAAAAATCATAGTGACAGTAAAATTTATGGGATTAGGATGGAAAATGTTTCTTAAATGAACAAATTTAAAACAGTGTATGCAGTTTTCATTTTCATTTCAAAATATATATAATATAAGCAAACAGAAAAAAAAATAAAAGAAGATATAAAAAGAATAAAAGAAAATAAAATTACAAAGAAGCAGCTACTTTTGGACAACATTCGTCAAGTCTCTCTAGGCATTATTGAACTTACCGATGAGATTTTTGGAATATAAAAATCTATCAGTATAAGGTCAGCTTTAGCATTTTCAGCAACAGTAAGTGCTTGTTACTGCATAGCGAAGCATGAGGCCAAACACATACCTCCCAAGTTTTGGAGATAGGAACGAGGGACACCTATTAGCAAAAGTATGCAGGCATAGGATACACACCCTGCCATGCCCCCCAAAGGAGAATTATATTTAAAAAAAAATAGTTAAACCCACAAGTGTTTTTTTTTTTTACCACTACTATTTCTTTTATATTGGCTTTTGAAATTTACAAATGCAGCAATATAGAAATTGAATGAAAGGTTTAGCACTGGGAAACACTTTTTCAAAGATAAATAGTGCATTTTATATACAATGATATAGATCAGACCAAAATGAGGGACAAATGAGGAGGAAAGAGGGACAGAGGGACTTTGTTCCAAATCAGGGACAGTCCCTTGAAATTAGGGACAGTTGGGTGCTATGCAAACATACTGACAAAATAGATTTTGGATTTACATACACAATTATGACAAACAGCAAATTGGGACCATAAACCAGACAAGCTTCAGGTGCCACTCCAAGTTCTCATCCCCACGATTCTCTGGTGACTCACACTGGTGCCGGGTGCCGGCGTAGGAAGAGCCCATCCTGGCTTGAAGCACACACATGACAATACAGGAGAAAGAATGCCACTCTCCAAGAAAACAACTCAAGTGTAGCGAGTCTCAGTTGTCTGCTCTGCCCCTCCAGCGCTCACTGGAGAGCTGGGCTGTGGAGGGGGCAGGAGTGGCCAGCGCAGGCTTCCAGCGGCTCGCTGAGAGGCTGAGCTGGGCCGCCGGTCCAGGTATGTGGGCAGATCCAGACTATATGGTGGCAATCTTTCCCAAGGCTGGACCAGCTCCGCGATGTCAGCCGACAGCTGGCTTTAGCTGAAAACGGGTCACAGGAGTGCAGAACGAGCTGCACTCCTGTGATCCACAGGAGAAGTTCAGCCAAACGAGCTTTGGCTGTGCTTCTCCTTTAATGATATTACTCCATAAACCAATACCCAAACTTAATTTGCATTTACAGAATGTAGCTACATTATTTACATCATTGTGTGTACATGTGTGGTACACTTTGCAGGTATCCCGAACCACCTTGGGGGAACTGCAGGGGACATAGGAAGGCTAGATGCACCATGCCATTCCAACAGGAACTATAAAATATAGTATAAATAAAGTAAATTACACATTATCACTCCTTTTCTAATAATGTTAGTGTATCTCTAAAGTGAGGTTTACCTTCATATAGTCCAACCAGTCACCCCAGATGACCTAATGTAACCCAGGGTGTATGTAGAGGTTACATTGGATAATCACCTGGGACTTTACACAACCAAACCACATAGAAGACACATGGGCATCTGTGTATTCCTCACCTGACTCCTTATATGCAAAAAATAGTTGTCACTAATGATCCTTAATTTACCTCCATGTAACTGGATTTAGGTAGAAAAAAAGGTAATAGCTTTTCTCTGTGGCTCTGAAATTTTCCACTTATACAGTGGTATGGGCAGCAGATATCTATAGTGAAAGTCTGAGTTTTAATGAGCTGCAAGACAGGTCACATGAGCCAATTAACAATGAGTAGGGTTTTAGGAGAGACTTGTAAAAAGCAATGAGTGGCACTACAAAAAAATGGTTTGCAGAGAAATAAGTCTGGTTAGGTGAGCGGGATTCATCTACGGATAGAAAATGTTATGTGGAGTATAGCAGAAGTTAGAAATGACTTGTCAAACACAATATGTTAGTATTTATTAATCTCTGTCCATGTGCTATTTTGCTCACTCTTAAGTGTCAATTTAACTGCCAGGTCTGAGCCGGTGTTAATCTTGTCTGCCAAAGTAACTTGTGTCAAACCGAGAAACAGCTGACACACTGTAAAACATTAAGACAGGATACCTAAACGAGAGCCTCACCGGTCAGTGTCCTTGTCCTAGTCAGAGAGGAATTATGAATAATTGAGGGGGCACCTTTAAGTCATGCAGTCACCAGAAATCATGAATAAAGAAGGCAAAATAGTGCCTCTAAGCAGATGACTCCATGAATATAAAGGAAAAAAAAAATCAGGCTCTGGCTTAACAGATGGACTAAAGATGTGCAGAGCAGAAAGATTTACCAGTCTAAATAATTCAACGTAATGTTGTGTGGCATCAAGGGCTGTTTCAGGCTGCAACCAGCAGAAGGTACAGATGGGAAGGCAGGCCAGGCCTTTCCCACAAAACCTATTAAAAAACATTTCCGCCGCAGAGACAGTATGTTACAGCGGCACTCGGAGACTGGTGAGACATTGCTGTGCCCCAGGCACTGTTCTGCAAGGTCACCGGAGGAGTTAATCTAGAAGGCTGTGACTCACAACAACACTTATAACAAACACAGTTCTCCTATACCCTGTTCATTCCTATACTGGCTCTGCACTCTATGGCCTTCCTCATTTTCTCACTGTACTCTAATTCCTCCGAACAACCTCCTGCTTTATTAATACAGATGTTCATAAATCCAAAGACCTTGAAATGAGAGGTGAGCTGATTATCACCACACACTGCTCTGTCATCATGTGAAGCAGTATGATATTACCGTGTATGATTATAATACTAACACTCAATCTCTATTATGCAAACCCAATCTCTAAAATCTCAGAAAAGTTTAACATGTTCTTGGAAAAGTTTTTTATGTCCTTTTTCTATCTGCAAATTTTTTTACATAGTTAGTCTAAATGAAAAAAGGCACAAGTCCATCCAGTTCAACCATAAAAGGGAAAGAAAAAATAAAATTTACAATCCTATATACACAATCCCATACCGATAGTTGATCCAGAGGACAAAAAATCCAGCAAAGCATGATCCAAATTGCTCCAGCGGGGGAAAAAATTTCCTTCCTGACCCCCTGAGAGGCAATCGGATATTCCATGGATCCACTTTACCTATAAATGTTAGTATCCAGTTATATTATATACATTTAAGTAAGAATCCAGACCCTTTTCAAAGCAATCTACTGAGCTGGACAGAACCAGCTCTTGAGGGAGTCTATTCCACATTTTCACAGCTCACAATGTGAAGAAACCCTTACGTATTTGGAGATTAAATCTCTTTTCCTCTTTTTAAGGTGACATTAAAAGATATCCTTACTCAACAAAAAGAATCCATACATATTACTACCTAACCATGTACACCACTACTTAATTGCCCTGTAATTTATTTTTTATGAAATTGTTTCTTGCTGTTCTTTTCCACCTCCTTGCAATGTCTTCTGTGAGCTTGCAAACTTGTTGCACACGATAAATCCTATTGTACGTACTAGTTCATCTCGTGGGTGAAAAAGGACGGTTGGCTACCTTCCTACATACAGTAAGACTATGGAGAAGGAATGTAGCCACCCTCTTAGAGGAAGCAGGATCACAGTAGTAAAAATAAAGGAATTTCGAGATTTGGAGGAAGCTGAGAGCAATAGAAGGTACTTTTTGAGTTAAAGTAGAACCATAAGCAAAACTTTTTTTTTTCATTTTGGATAGAGTAAGGGAGGGTTATAAGCCATGTAATGTCTACATTTGCTCTCTTTTTCCCATTTGGGATACTTACCTTCACTTCCTTTTCCATAACCAAAACAGGAAGTGAGAGGAAATCCCTGCAAATGAAGTGTCAGAAACCATGAAATCAGACCGAAAAGTACAGTTAAATCACACTTGTTTAATAATAAAAGTAAATAGAACAAACGTAGTCAGAACATAGCCAGAGTTCAGGAACTGGAACGGATAGTCAGACAAGCCAAACATCAGAGAGCTGGAGATGAGCATAGTAAAACAGCAAGCAGGATCTGGAGCCAGAAGGAATGTCAGCCAAGCAAGTCTTTTACCAGGAATGCAGGAGAGCGTCTCTGCGATGTTGACTAAGGTGAAGGCAGAGATCCTCTGGGCTGGACGGCATAAGTAGGCAGGACTGACGAGCAGGATATCATCAACAGCTGAGTACCTGTGGAGAGATAGGAGCTAGCAATTAGCTGACAGCTGAGCGGCCAGCTCAGAGAAGGAAGGGCTCAGCCCAGCCCTGACATGAAGGGAGTCTCTTGGGGACCTCCAGATAAACCAGAACTATTGTCCCCACTGGAAGGTTTCCCCTCTATCACTTTTCTGGGGGCAACCCAAAATTTGGGATTTTCTCTTTTTACTTTCACTTTCAATGATAATGGTAAACAGGACACATAGAGAGAGTGAAACTCTCTAACAGAAGTACAGACAGCAATAAAAACTGACAAGTGTTCTAATCCAGCTCCCCTCTATCCAACATTTTGAAACATGTTTTGCCTTTAGTTATACTTTAAGAATACATACTCAACATATTTTTTTTTATTTTAAACCACCTACCTGGTGATCTTGCCATGAAAGTCCTTATGCAGGCATTTGCTTTTATAAGGTGACAATGCCAAGTTTCAGTCACCCTATTGTTTTCTGACATTGTCACCCTGTCACATTCACCCCAGAAGGAGAGTACAAGCAGCCGTGCCAACACACATTGGCCAATTATTGCCATTATTAGGAAGTTGGTCCACAGCATGATGTGCAGCTGAGGTTGGAGCGAGTAGCTGTAGACAGAAAATCATTGAAAGAGGAAGAAGGAAATCAGCAGCCCTGAAATGCAAAAATGCATAAAAATAGCATTTTATGAAAAAATATATGATGCACTGTGCTGTAGTAAGCAATTTTATCCAATTGAAGTTTACATCTACCTTAGCTTGGCTATGTTAAGGGTTTTAAAGGAGTTGTAAAGGCAGAAGGTTTTTTATCCTAATGCATTCTATGCATTAAGATTAGGAATGAGTCCGATGTTTGAGTTGAACGTAAGTTCGCCTGTTTGCCGAATAGCGAACAATTTGGGGTGTTCGCGGCAAATTCGAAAGCCGCGGAACACCCTTTAAAAGTCTATGGGAGAAATCAAAAGTGCTAATTTTAAAGGCTTATATGCATGGTATTGTCATAAAAAATGTTTGGGGACCTGGGTCCTGCCCCAGGGGACATGTATCAATGCAAAAAAAAGTTTTAAAAATGGAAGTTTTTTCGGGAGCAGTGATTTTAATAATGCTTAAAGTGAAACAATAAAAGTGAAATATTCCTTTAAATTTCGTACCTGGAGGGTGTCTATAGTATGCCTGTAAAGTGGCGCATGTTTCCCGTGTTTACAACAGTCCCTGCACAAAATTACATTTCTAAAGGAAAAAAAAGTCATTTAAAAGTACGGCTATAATGAATTGTCGGTCTCGGCAATACACATAAAAGTCATTGAAAAAAAACGGCATGGGATTCCCCCACAGAACATTACCAGGCCCTTTGGGTCTGGTATGAATATTAAGGGGAACCCTGAAACCAAAATTAAAAAAAAAAATTGCATGGGGCTCCCCCCAAATTCCATACCAGGCCCTTCAGGTCTGGTATGGATATTAAGGGGAACCCCTGCGTCAAAATTTAAAAAAAAAGTGGTGTGGGGGTCCCCCTCAAAATCCATACTAAACCTTTTAGGTGTGGTATGGATTTTAAGGGGAACCCTACGCCAAAATTAAAAAGAAAGTGGCATGGGGGTCCCTTCAAAAATCCATACCAGACCCTTATCCGAGCACGCAACCTGGCAGGCCGCAGGAAAAGAGGGGGGACGAGAGAGCGCCCCCCCTCCTGAATCATACCAGGCCACATGCCCTCAACATGGGGTGGGTGCTTTGGGGTAGCCAAAGCACCGTGTCCCCATGTTGATGGGGACAGGGGCCTCATCCCCACAACCCTTGCCTGGTGGTTATGGGGGTCTGGGGGCGGGGGGCTTATCGGTATCTGGAAGCCCCCTTTAACAAGGGGATGCCCAGATCCTGGCCTCCCCCCTGTATGAAATTGTAAGGGGATACAAATGCACCCCTAGCATTTCACAAAATAAGTGTGAAAATGGTAAAAATTACATGACACGGCTTGGGGACAAGTCCTTTATTAAAAAATAAAAAAATAAAACTGTCCCACAAAGTCTTCTTCATCTTCTCTTGCTCTGCCGATAGACCAAAAAAGAAAAAAAAACGTGCAGGAATGTCCCTGTGCGTCAGAGGGGGGCGGGGTCACCTGGCAATGTCACAGACTGGCCCCGCCCTCAGTTATAAAAGAGCTGTCGCCTGAGAGGACGGTCATTACGGCGGGTGCCCCTCATGGAGGCAGGTTAGTCGCCTTTTTTTTTTCTTTTTCGGTCCATCGGCGGAGCAAGAGAAGAAGACTTCATGGGACATGTTTATTTTTTTATTTTTAAGTAAAGGACTTGTCCCCAAGCCGTGTCATGTAATTTTTACCATTTTCACACTTTTTTTGTGAAATGCTAGGGGTACATTTGTACCCTGTTACCATTTCACATGGGGAGGAGGCCAGGATCTGGAGGTCCCCTTGTTAAAGGGGGCTTCCAGATTCTGATAAGCCCCCCCCACCCGCAGACCCCCACAACCATCTCTTGTCCCCCCTCTTTTCCTGCGGCCATGTTGCGTGCTCGGATAAGGGTCTGGTATGGATTTTTGGGGGGACCCCCAAGCCATTTTTTTCGTAATTTTGGCGCGGGGTTCCCCTTAAAATCCATACCAGACCTGAAGGGCCTGGTATGGAATTTGGGGGGACCCCCACGCAATTTTTTTTTAAATTTAGGTTTGGGGTTCCCCTTAATATTCATACCAGACCCAAAGGGCCTGGTAATGGTCTGTGGGGGAATCCCATGCCGTTTTTTTCAATGACTTTTATGTGTATTGCCGGACCGACAATTCATTATAGCCGCGAGTACTTTTAAATGACTTTTTTTCCTTTAGAAATGACATTTTGCTCTTGGACTGTTCTAAACACGGGAAACATGTGCCACTTTACAGGCATACTATAGACACCCCCCAGGTACGAAATTTAAAGTAATATTTCACTTTTATTGTTTCACGTTAAGCATTATTAAAATAACTGCTCCTGAAAAAACGGCCGTTTTTAAAACTTTTTTTTGCATTGATACATGTCCCCTGGGACAGGACCCGGGTCCCCAAACACTTTTTTATGACAATAACTTGCATGTAAGCCTTTAAAATTAGCACTTTTGATTTTTCATGTTCGTGTCCCATAGACTTTAACGGTGTTCGTGTGTTTGAACAAATTGTTTGCCTGCTCGCCTGTTCTGCTGCGAACCAAACTGGGGGGTGTTCGGCTCATCCCTAATTAAGATAAATAGCATTCTGTGTGCAGCAGCTGCCCCAGCACCCCCTTATACTTACCTGAGGTCCCTCTCTGTCCAGCGATGTCCAAGAATGCCTCAGCCATCCGTGATTCTCCTTCCTGATATAATATTATTACAGCTATTACTATGATAAGTTTAACAGGCATTCTGTCAAGAATAGATTATAATGTAAGACTATTTGTTATGCAGTTTCTCCTTTTGGCTACAAGATGGAGATAGGGAAATGCTGACCTTTCCTTCCTGAACATGAAGAGACACAGATGACACAGGGAAGTGAAAAGTTTTTTTTCAGGACGTGATACCCAGGGCTGTGAAGGAGTGTGAAAGGAGAACTGTGCATCCATGAGGGACAACCAGGCAGCCCAGCACCATTCCAGACAAGAGAGCTCAAGCCACAAAAGCCCCTGGAGTTGTGCCAGCCTGGGCTCCTGAAGCAGGGGAGAAACCCCTTTGCTGTACCACAGTTTGCACCCAAAAGTGGAGAGAGACCCACACCACCAGAGGGAGAGAGACTGAACCAATGTCGGGGTACCAATGTGCTGCACTAGACTGGATTTGCCCAGGCAACAAAGAGTAAGCGCACATCTCGCCAGAGGGATCATTATTGCTGGGTCTGGTGAGAGGGCCTTGTGCTCATTATGTGTTATCGCTGCTATAGACTGAGCCATTAGTAACTGCCTAACCTTCTACCCTAATACTGCCTGCAGGCCTTACTGCTGGCCGTGACGCACGCCAACGAGCTCCAACGGTTTAGCTAGTGAAGATTACCCCTAACCATAGTTATCCCAATATCTTGGCCATTTGCTAGTTAAAGGGGTGCTATACCCTTGTTTATGCATTTGCGTGCACTTAAAACACAGTATAGGATTATATTCATCCTTGCTGTGTTCTGGCTAATGATATAAAACCATATTTCTTTCATTTCTATTTGGGTATAGTTTTTTTTTTTGCCCTGTTTAGCAGCCTATGTTTAAATGTGTCTGTTGTGTGAAATTTTGATTAAATTGATTTATTATGTTAATCTGTATTAATAGAGTAAGAATATTTACCACAAGACAGGTGTGTGCTTGTTTATTGGCAATTGGCAATACCCCGCAGCCATGACGAAAGTTATAGCTCACCTGTGTTGTCATTTGTGCTTGCAGTGGTATTGTTCAGCCAGGTGTGCCTAAGGGGCTGAGGCTGTTCTTGGAGTTGAGGCGCAGAACAGAGAACCCAAAATTACCAAGCGGCTCCTTCGGGGGTGGCGCTACATAAGTAAAAAAACAGTCCTGCTATTTTTAGAGTGAAACCTTTGTATTACCACATGGTTTTTACAATGTCTCCTGATATTTATCCTGGACACTGATAATGGAAAAAATGAGCAATTCCAGCTATTTCAAGAATATCCTTTTAACTGTCTCCATTTCTAAGGTCTCTCTGGAGCAGTCAGATGAACTTTAACCTTTCCATCAAAATGAAGAAAAGCACCCACACCCTCCTTGGTTGCATTATTCCTGGGACTGACCTGTGTGTCTGCAGAGTGCAAACTATTTGTTTTGACTGGCTTATATAATTAATCAGATCCCTTGGAAAATCCTGGCTTGGATGGACTTGACAAGAGGCCCTTAGTTTCCTTTTACATTACAGAGGACAAAAGGGGAGAACCAGAGTAATAATAATCTTTATTGTTGTATGCTAATAAAAGTTTCACTCAGACTATAGGCTAGCTCTCTTCTGTTACGCTAAAAGATGGGCATTCTTTCATATGAGAGGTCTTCATGAACTGGCTATCTATAGCAAATGGGCTGTCTAGGCCAACTCACATGCATGATCAAACCTTCCGCAATTGATTTACTTCTTGTGCATTGAACAAAACAAATATTATTCAATGCATATGGATGACAATAATGATGGGATTTGAGTTTACATTCCACATGAAACATTCAAATGGATAGATGTTAAGCAAAGAAATTGCTTCTCACTTTATATAAGGTGATTTTTTGCATAATAGGTTTAAACATCCTAATTCAACCCATAAATATCCTTCCTAAATCTTTCAAATGGTTCGGTCTAGATGACAAAGGCACCTCTGACCCTCTAACAGGCAGCACAATCTCATTCCTCCCAACTTTTTGAGATTGGAACGAGAGACACCTATTAGTAAAAATATGTACTGTAGGCATAGGACCCCCCGACACGCCGCCCCCTTACAGGGAAATTATACAAAAAAAAAAAAAAAGATTAGTCAGACCCCCAAGTGCTTTTTTTTACCACTACTATTCTTTTATACTGGCTTTTGAAATTTACAAATGCAGCAATTTAGAAATTGGATGAAAGGTTTAGCACTGGGGAACACTTTTTGAAAGAGAAAAAGTGCATGTTATTTAGAACTATATCGATCAGACCAAAATGAGTGACAAAAGAGGAGGAAAGAGGGACAGAGGGACTTTTTTTCAAATCAGGGACAGTCCCTCAAAATCAGGGACAGTTGGGAGCCCACTGCAAAGAAAAGGATAAAGAAGATGGCAAAGGTTCCCCTTCTATATTTTCTTGTGCTTTAACATTACTGAGTTTCCCTATCACAAAACTTTTACTATGAGCACTGAATGACATTACTTTGCAGGACTGCTCAGAAAAAAAAGCATTCCTATGATGTCCTTTCTCCTTATGGGATGCTTATTTACATACATTTCTGAGGAAGTGTTAATGCCTTTCTGCTTGTACTTAGTACTCAAGTGAAGCCACAATTATGGCACTTCATGTATTAAAAGGAAGCTGGAGCCCCCCCCCCAAAAAAAGGGATCAAACAGCTACAAATACTGTAGCTGTTGACTTTTAATACAACTGTCCTGGGATCCAGCGATTCTTCAATTGGCTTCGGAGACACGCGCCAGCATCTTCACTAAGGGAAACCGTGAGTCTCCCTGCGCTTTGTGAATGGTTCCACCATTTTCTGGGACCTGTGTGTGTCCCACTAGGCAGAGGGGTATCTGTCAGAACCAGGTACCCGCTTCCCCCTCGCCCCCAAAAATGTCAAATGTGGCAGTGGGTGGTGGGGAGGGTGCGAACAAGCAAAGCTTCCCCTTTTGGGTGGAGCTCCACTTTAAAGTCTTCAATCTGTAGTATGGTAGTATAGCAGGGCTCAAAATTTCAAGTCCTGAGATACTAGCCAGGCCTTAAGGGTTACTCAACACCAGTTGCCCCACCCAACCCCTACCCTGCCCCGCCCCTAATTCTGCCCTTAAACACGCCCTCATAAATTATCTCATGAAATGACACTTAAATGTTTTATGCAGAATTAAGTTACTAAAATAAATATTAACAGCAACTTTATCAGTGCTCATCAGTGCAGCCTCACCTGTACTCAACAATTCAGCCTCACCTGTGCCCAACAATGCAGCCTCACCTGTGCTCATCAATGCAGCTTCACCTGTGTCCATCAATACAGCCTCACTGCTCATCAATGCAGCTTCACCTGTTCCCATCAATGCAGCATCACCTGTGCTGAACAATGCAGCCTCACCTGTGCACAATAATGCAGCCACACCTGTGCCCATCAATGCAGCCTCACCTGTGCCCAACAATGTAGCCTCTCCTGTGCCCAACAATGCAGCCTCTCCTGTCCCCAACAATGCAGCCTCCCATTGTCCATCAATGCAGCCTCTCCTGTGCCCAACAATGCAAGCTCACCTCTTTCCATCAATGCAGCCTCACCTGTGTCCGTCCATGCAGCCTCACCTGTGCCCAACAATGCAGCCTCACCTGTGCCCAACAATGCAACCTCACCTGTGCCCATCAATGCCACTTGATCTGTGCAGGGGAAGAGAGAGGAGAGGAAGAGGATTGCCGGCCAGATCATCACAGAGCGGGGAACATCGTTGTAACAGCTTTCATTTGAATTGCTGAGTGTTCCCCGCGCTTGCCGTCACATACAGCCCCACCTCCTGGCCCGGGTACTTTGATATACATCACACGTCCCGGCATTGGACCGGTGTTCTTTTTATTAAAGTAAACGGACCAGGAGGCAGGGCTGTATGTGATGGCGAGTGCGAGGAACACTCAGCAACTAAAATTAAAGCTGTTACAGTGATGTTCCATGCTCTCTGATGATCCGGCCGACTCTCACTTTCCCTGGGCGATCGCTGGGAGAAGGACTCCTATTCAACCCTGCCTGCCGACAGTGCTCCCCCCCCCCTCCAAGGCAGCCCCACATTTGCCAGCAATAATTTTTCACTCGCAAAATGTGAGTAGGCGAGTGGAAATTTTCAGGGCTGTAGTATAGTATACTATATGTATGTAGTTTACACAGGTGTGGTGATTAGGAAGAACAATCTTGATACTCAGGAAACCACTCACCCTATAAAATCAAGGATGGCAGCATTGAAGGATCTTGCATGAGCAGTGTGTGGAAAGCTGCTCGTATAGAGGCAGGCAGCTTTGTTAAACCAAATGAGGT